>NC_092468.1:11058505-11741715 GCF_047495875.1 Pithys albifrons albifrons | reverse complement strand
CTATTTCTCTTTCATTATGCATTTCAACTTGTTTGTAGAAATATAGCTGCAATACCCAGCATTTTAACATCCATAATTCTCTTTTGACTGAACTTAAACATTTAATTAAGAGGTCTGCATTAAAGAAAGATAATGCAAATTTACAAACACATAATCCAAAATGTGTATTATGCAGTTCTGTAATATAAATTTGGCTGTACATACCAGATAACTGAAGATCTAATTGATCCCAGGATAAAATACTTGATTTACAAAAGATGACCTGAGAAGAAAACAAATCATTAATACCAATTACCATTTCCTTTTGATAAATAAGGATGGCTTACAAGTTCATCCAGTGATCCTAGGGAAAAGTCTGATTTTCATAATGAGGGGTGCTTAGGAGATATGATGGTCTAATCTGCAATCTACATTTAGCTGAAATCAGCAGATTTGTATCAGTGTCAGGCCTCAGACAGATCAAAATCTAGTTCCTAGGGCAGTAACTATTCCCTGCTACTGAAGAGAGCTGGGAATTCAGCTTTTGGCTAAAAGACTTTCAATTCAACTTCTCTACTGTTTTAAAAGTAGTCATTAAAATTAGGATAAAAATGTACTGTGTAACTGAAATTATCAAACCCGAGAGCTGGGCTTGCAAGAGACTGACACATTCTAGAACAATTTCATATTTGGTGCCACCAAATTTGACAGTAGTGTGTTATTTATTACCGGTCATATGAATATTTTTAGTAACTGTTCCCAGTATTGTTTCCTTATTAGGGACTAATATTAAGTTTTACCATGCCCCAAAATTATGTCTGAAATAATACAAACATATCATGTATCAAATATCTTTTCTTCTAGTAATAACTGGAACTGTAATCACAGCAATCACACGTGCTGGCAGCCTGCATGCAACAATAGCCATCATTAACGTGTATAAGGAGGGAAATTTAGCAATTCAACAAGCTGGCAAGAATATGAGTGCCAAGATTCTTGTTGTCTGTAAGCAGTGTCCTCTCATCAGGAGAGGTAAGTACACAACAGTATCTGCTTTGCGTGTTTATGAGACAACAGTTTTGAAAAATACTTTTTGAAATATGGCCACAAAAATCAGTAAAATTACAGTAATTGTTCCTATACTCAGTAATTATTATTATAATCAATTTAAGGTAAAAATAACCAGTAATCCAAGTTTATATTGCATTTTTCAGTTTTACTTTAAAAGGATTAAGCTTACTTAGATCAAAGGAGTTTGAAAAACTTTTTTGTTCTTTAAAAGCCACATGATACAAGGTTAAATCTAATTTGGTTCTCTGAAACGAAGCTCAAACAGATTGTTTCTACAGAAATGGAACCATAGCAGGAAACATTCAAAATAATTTAATAAGCACCAAAAAACCCCTGATACTGTTCTAGTGCTTAAGCATATTAATTCAAGGTGGGCAGTAACAAAGTGAAAAATCATGATCAGAAACTGGCTTTTGCCTATGAGCTATCTGGAACCTGGACAATGGGAGACATAATAATGTCCTTGTTGAAACAAACTGTCTCCTTCTGCACAGACTGCTGGCTCCAAACCACACACTTGTGCTTCCCATCTTAAATATCTATCAGCTATTTCATAGCCATTATTTAGTATCTAAACTTTCCTGTTTATATCCCTATGATACCAATCCTTCCAGTCTAAGGCTTTGCAAGCCCCCTAACCCTTGTGAGCCATGAAAATATACAAATCCGCTCAATTTCCCCAAAGCCAAGTCCTGCCACCCATTAAGTCCACCTTGCTTGCCTGACTGCCTCTCTGTGTATCTAGAAAATGTTTATGTCTTGGGGGAGGAAAAGGGAATGAAAATATTTAATTGCACTATTTCTTACCTCCAAGCTGAGCAAGTGTGCAAATATTCAAAATGAGACACATTCCACTCTGGGTGTTGGTGCCTAAATTATCCAGTGTTTATAGTGCACTTTTGATGCCTTTCAGACTCATATGACAGTCCGCATTTAATGACTGTTCCCTATATATTTAATTACTTAGTATTTAGCTGTGTATCTACCTGATTTTTGCCTCACCACTTTATGGCATAACCAGCCTGGCAAGGGTGGATAAGGGAGTACATGCTTTAGATAGGAAGGAAAAAGGAAGGCATTGACAACAAACAGTGCAAATGAAAAAAGACCATTGGTAAAGAGCTACACTTACCAAATGACCTCCCAGATTTCTGTCTTGTAATCTCATTCTCTCCTTTGCAGGTTTAAACTACATCATCATGGGACAGGTAGATGAAGATGGTAGAGGCAAAGTCTTTCCCAACAGCTTTGTTATGAGTTATAAGATTAAGAACTCAAAGATGCTAAATGCCTTGAAAAACAAAACATGTTAAAACTGAACTCTGCAGCTCCATTCTCTCACCTCTCCTGAAAAACAATTCTCACTTAGTTAAGTCACGAAAATGCAACTGACTGTCAAGAATAAGACCTTCCTTCCCTCCCATCCACCTAAGCACAAAGTGAAATCCAGTACATGTACAGGACAAAGACAGATCCTCCCGAGTCTGAAAGCTGAAGATTTGCAGCACAGCCATCTGATCTCAACCATACAAATTCCAATTACTCGGAAGATGTTAATTTATAATTGTCCAATTTTTTAAGGAGTTGTGTATGTAAAATAAGAATTCTAAGTGCAATATTTATAGTAACTCATTTTAACTTAGCTTTTTTCTCTAAATTTGTTTTATTACATGGATTTCTACATTATTGCCTGTGCTTAATAAAATATTTTAAGATTAAATCATACACCAGCTAGTTATTAATTATTTATAAAGTGGGGCAGGAGGTCTTTGTTGGCCTGTCTGTTGTATGCAGTTATTTGTTACTCTGAAAGGTTATAATCAAATCTATAAGCTATGGAGGAGCAGAAACAGATTATAAGTAAAGATTAATACTGAAAAGTTGAAGTACATTTTTGTCAAAAGCAGGTATGAAATACATGCTGTTCAAACTAGGAAAACTTGAGTATTACTAAGAACATGGATGGAATAGAATCCAAGATCCCTTTAAGTACTTGTTTTCCTGGTATATAAATACCAGACCACAGTTCTTGGGATTATTTGCAACCATGGGCAGAAAACTAATGGAATACACAGGCTCTGCTGGAAGTACCCATTGCTTATTGCAGCAGTGGAATGCAGATTACCATTCTCTTCCACTATGGATTCTCACATGTAATGCCAAGAGACACAGCCATGGTGCAGCTCAGCAGTGCAGCAGCACTTGGAGTGTTCCAAGGGCTTCACGGGGAGCTGGGCAGGGGACAAAGGATCAGACAGAGGCACAGATGCACAAAGAGGCTGTGCTGGCAGCTCATCCAACAGCTCAGTGCTGCAACCACACCTAACACACTGCTTGGCCTTTGCCAGACTGACCAAACCAAACAGCATTTCTCTGTGGAACCCGCAGCAGCATTTGTTGCCAAGCAGATGAAGTTTTCCAATTTTTAAATAAAAATTTCAATTTTCCAGCATCGATTCCTATGCAGATTAAGAGGTTTTATGCCCAGTGCTCTCTGCATTGCTTGGCAGCAGCCTGGGGAGAAGCCATGTGGAAACCATGCTCGGAACTGTCCTGAAACTACAATAATCTATTTTTATTTATGATGACATGCCCATCTGTCATGCAGCTTGTTTCAGCAAGGCAAGAAAGGTTTGGCAGCCTACTCCTTGTCTACCAAATGGTAGGTAGGAAAAGCTCCTGCCTGCTCTTCCCAAACACTCCTTTTAGACCAGTTCCTTTCCCAAATCAATGCACTGGCAGCAGTAGGCCTGAAACAAGAAGCAGAGAAACAGAAAGCACTGCCAGTTTTATCAAGTAAGGGTTTGTTACAAAACACAGGTAACAATTATTACAAGTTTTTAGAGCAGGTTGTAGTGACTGTAAACTGCGAACATTTCCAACCTGCAACCAAACAATTGAAATTATCTAACCACAATACACTTTGTGAAATAATTTCTACAGAAATACCAATCAAAACCATTGTTTAGCAAGAGCATAAAATAAGCTTTCAGGGATGAGAGGCTTTGACCTTTCTGTTGCAAACAAAGGTAGCATGAAAAATTCCATCTCCATTTTTCAGTCATCAAGGCAAAGTTAGCTCTACCACAAAACACACATTAACATGAAAAGGAAGAAAAATCAACCTTTTTCAGTTGTCTCAAAAAACCCACTTAGTACTTCCATGACTTGCTCTAATATTTGTACAAGGAAAAATCTGAATCCTATAGCCAAGTAAACTCCAGCTTCTCCAAAACTATTTTTGTGACATCTAAAATTGTTTCTGTGCATGTCCAGAACTATTCTGTCAGTGGCCATAAAGGAGATCTTGGATGCCCAAGAACAGTGGAACAGCCAGTATAAAAAACTGCCAAATGAGAAAGCAATAGAATGTTTAACACACATGAACTAGGACAATCTAAATGAGACAAGACTGGGTAAATAGTACAAGGCACTCTGTACTGATTGGTAGCCAGTTTGTTCTCTGTCCTAAGGTATGACAGAGAACAAACTTCTCTCTCTCTGGTCTGCATCACTTTGCAGGTATGTATTCCAGGCACAAATAAAAACTCCAGAACCTGTAGTTCCAACCCAATCCCCCAGAAGAGCCTTGAAGTACAACAGTTCTTCCTAAGGACATCCAAACTGAGCAGAACACCGTGCCAGGACACAATGCCCAAGCTGGTGCTCAGGGACTGCTGAACACCTGAAAAGCACTCAGTCCACCAGCTCTTCACTCACACTCTCAGCATGCCCAGCTTCCCAGAACTGCCCAGTGAGCCCAGGGCCAAACAGCTAATGACCCTCCCAGGATCCAGCCTAGCTAGTCCGGAACCAGCTCAAGCATCTCTTCATGATGCCATTTCAATGAACTGAACAGGATGAGTCCAGAAGGAAAAAAGGGAGTAACACATCAACACCAGCTCCCTTCCTTAAACTTATTACCTTAACAAGACAAAGAAATGTCTTTCAATGTGGCACCTGATACAATGTGCTTGCAATATGACTAATATTACTACAACTGTATTTTTCAGAGTTTTTATTTGTCTGCTTCCTTTTTTGGATATACATAACACACACAGCACATAGTTTTTTATGTTGGTGCATTATTTAAACATGAGATCTGAGTCCAAACACACAACTCGGTGATCCTCTTTGCTTTGAACCAAGAGGTTAACATCCAATTCACAGGAAAAGCCAACGTGTTTTAGAATCCCTCTATACTGTACCACTTCTGGAAGCAGAGTATTAAAACCTAGATCAGAAATACATAATTTCATAGTACAGAAAATATATTACCTTTACAAGAAAGAGTTTTATAAGAATTCCTTCCCAAAGAGTAAACATTTGTGTAAGCCTCCACTCTACCCATCTCCCCCAGCGAACTGTAGTCAGAGACCACTCTGGCTCCCTGTGCCTTCCAGACACAGGACCATTTTGGAAGAGCACCATCATAACAGTAAAACTGTCAATAACCCTCCAGCTGTCATAAATATACTTAGTTTGTAATTAAAAATACAGGAATCTCACATTTCTCAATTACAATTTGTCAGCTTACATAATATATATAAGCATATGCAGAAAATCCACAAAGCCCTTACTGTCCATTGTAAGCAAAGTCAAATCACATGTTTTCACAAAACAGTATCCCTGGCACAAACTAAACTCTAGCTTGGCAACAAATGTGGTAAAAAACAGGAAAAAAAAGTTTAAAAGTAGGATATGTAGAATCTGTGTCAAGCAGACCATTCTAAAGTATTCTCCAATGACCAGACTCCATGATCTCACAGAAACAAGTGCAGAATGTTTCACAGAGTTGTTCAGCACTGCAAACAATAGCACTCATGTACTCCACCTCATTTTCATTAAACAGCAGGTCTTAACAATTCAAATAATTTATCATGCAGATTTTAAAACCCCAAGATACCAAACATTAAATGTTAACAGGTTAGTTTTGAAATTCTGTTCCCCAATCATAACATGTATATTGAAATGTACTACTGAGGCACTGCTGAAAAATCCAAGCAGGGATTGATTGTCTCACAAATAACCATAAATATTCAAGAAATGGTTGGTCTACTTTGTGTTCAAAATGTCAGTTTTCCCACAAAAGGGAACAGTCTTGATGATTTGATGTGCTGTGTTCTATAAATGTCAGTTTACAGTCAGTGTTCCCATACAAAACTAGAACTGCTTCTTTCAGAGCCCTACAGTCTTCCCATGCACTGTAACCTACAGTCAAACATAATTTCCAACTGTGCTGGAAATTTTGTATTATTCTATATCTGACTCTTCTATTAAAAATAAACATAGGCTGGATTTTTGTTTTAAAAAGCCTGTCTTCCCCCACAACTTGAAAAACAAGTATCAAAAAAGAACAAACAGCAAAAATAGAAGAAACACACTGTGCTAGTTACAAAGCTCTGACACCTGACAGCCACGCTCTGAGAACATTTAAAAAACTCCTATATACAAATTTTATATACACACTAAGATTAAAAGCTTAAGAAAATCACTATATCTGGTTTTGCATTTATTTCAACCACTTTGGGCCGGAGCTGCAATTCATGCAAACACATCAGGAAATGTACTTTGTGCAATATCTTCTCGATATGATCTGGCAACAGAATTAGGCCAACATTTTCACCTACACCTGTACGAAAGTACACACTTGTTTAAAGGCTAGGCCTCAGTTCCTTGGATAAAACATGGCATATTTGGAAGTTCGAAAGCCCAGCAGGTCCCTCATCTCGTTTCGGAACTTTGACAAGTCTTGTCGCAGCTCATTGAGGTTTTCCACAGTCGCCTGATCCGTACTCTGCATCTTCTGTCTCATGGAAGTCAAGTAACGGTGGACTAAGCAACACATCACCTTTTGGTAATTCTCATCTCTCTTTTGCTTCAGGTTTCTCCATTCCTTTAAACAAACATCACACATTTACAACAGAAAAGTGATTTTTGAGCCCTAAAGCCTATTTACATTTATACAGAGAATAAATATGAAGAAAATAACAAAGCTATTTTATAAGTACATGCTGATGTGCACAAACATAGAATGCATCTAAATTGTTTGCAAAATTAAAATAAATTATAATTTGCTGTACCAGGAAAACTGAAAATTGTGATCTACCTGGCTTGCTAATTGTCCTACGACCAATTAAGAGTTCCATAGTCTTGAATGCCTCTCAGTGCAAATTCCATGAAGTGTTTTAATTTGTTTATTCAATGCTATTTTTGTCAGCAAGAAGATGCAAAATTAGTATTCAAAATTACAGGGTACAAATGTTTGTTTAACAACAAAAAAAATATCCCTCCCCCCAACAACAAAAGGCTTCAGTGATCTTTTTCGGTTATTTATTTTGACACTTCTGTAATGTGTTTAAAACCAATTACCTTCCCCAAAGAATACTCTAACTTCATCATTTTTGAGATTAACACATACTTCCTTGAGGTTTCTATGTGTTTTCATTCAATCAAAGCATTTTTCCAGACCGTTTCTGGGGGAACTGGGAGTTGGAGGGAAGGGGGTTGAAATTCCCAAACCAGAAAGTTAATAGAACCTTACCCAGGCAGAAATAGGTACCACTTATTTATATTTTGGATGCAACACACATTATTCTGTAGCTCCTACTAATCTTAGCAGCATTCACCTTGTGACAGCAGTTTGCTAATTCGTTTTAGCACCTTTGCAGCTTCCGAGCCCAGACCTTTCCCAGTCACTCCTCACCTTTAGGCTGTTCTGACGTTTCACTTTGCCACTCGAGGTGTGAGAGCAGATCCATTTACTGAGACTGTTGAAGAGATAACAGATAGTCTTGGGAGAGGGAATCACATTGAAAGGTGGAGGGAGTGTGCATTTGTCATCAAAGTAGCTAAGCCAGAGCTTGGCACGAGCAAATTTCCACTCCTTGTCTTCATGATTCTAAAGCATTAGAAACATTACAGAGAAAAGAAGCAAAAATATTTACAGGCTATTTTGTAAGTTTTTTTTCATACCTGAAAAAGTGACCATAATGTAACTTTGGTTATACAGGACTTTAAGATATGGATTTATACAGTATTTTAATATGCTTGTTTTAATATTCTAATACTAAACACTTAAAGTAAGTTCATCTCTCTTCAATTTTTTATATACTGTGTAGTGTAAGTACAAAATTCAGCCAAGGTACAACCCCCTTATAAAATACCAAAGCACCACACAGGTCAGAACAGCATCTTGAACAGCCACTGTATCAAGAAAGTCATCAATTCCCAGCAGGCCAAAGCTCTGCACATGTTCAACATGCAAAGGACCCATATCATTTGGATCAAAATAAGTAAGTTCTTATTCAAGAAAAGATGAGCCTTGTGAGCTCACAGAGCTCAGGCACGAAGGTCTGTACATCTATATAAATCATAGGAAGAAATTTGTACAAAATCCAAACATACAGCTATCAGTTATTGATAATTAATCAGAAACCACTTACTGCTATTAGCTGAAAACTTTTATGAAGCATTGCCACAAGGAGTTTAGTTAACACTATCACAACCACCACATTGTAGGTACCAACAATAACAGCACCCACAAAAGACTGTAATTCTTCACCATAGCTGAAACGTGTGACAAATATTGCTACGTGAGCCAGGGAGAATATGTACCAGAACAGGGCAAAACATGTGCCAATGAACCTACAAAAACAAGGAAAAAAGATCTGGTTAGGTAAAGCAAACACCAAAAGTGTTTAATGTAAATTCAAGTTCATGAAAAACTCCAGTTTTGTTTAAGAACTAAGGATAAAGGGCTAAAACAATCAGCTATTTTATAGATATCAGACTCACGAATGGAATGTGTCATTGCTCTGTTGTTCACAGAAAATACCCGCACAGTCCTTTTCTTCATGTACAGTAAATCCTTTATCATAAAGTTGTGTCAATCCAATTGTGAATGAGAACAAGACAAGAAGAAACATGCCCAGAAATTTTCCAAAATCTTGCAGCATCTGCCCCATTGAAATCTGTGAAATAGATTTATTTCCAATTTTAGTAAAACTAGTAGTTACTTTTATTTGCATTCTCTCCTTCAGCTGCGCATCAACAAAAAAAACTATTTGCATTTTAAATATTTAAGTTAAATTTTAATATGCTAAACAGATCTCAAAATCAGCAGATATCCTTGTACTGTTTTTCACAGAAAAATTCTAGATATTAAAAAGATAATGTAAGTAGTTTTAACATCACCTGATAAGTTAATATCCTACAAATAATTAATAGTGTTTAGGGCTTGGTATTTATTGGCAATACCAATAGTAGTAAGGAGCTCACAAGTCAACACACAAAAGCAGTAAATGAAATGCATGTGAACATAAATGCCACCACAGAAAGTTAAGAAAACATTGATAAGGACATTGAATTAATAAAAACATTTGGAATCCTAATTCACGAGTAATAAAAAAATTTTGAAAAGCAGTATAACACAGCCCATCTGCAGAATACAAAATTAATTCAGTGTACAGTTTATGTAAGATTTTAAATAAACACATGTGCATAAGCACATAAAAACTGATGAAGTATAGAAAGTATGACAGTAAATTCAGTTTTCAAGTCAAAATATCCCATAGAGAACTTTGTAACACTAATAGAGCATCTTTAAAAAAATAAAAATATATGCTTGTGCCATTTTCCAACACAGAAAAGACCTTGACTTGCTTTTGACATAAGCATAAATTTTTACACAGACGCAACAGAAACTGCTTGTCATTAAATTACTGTTTTTATGAACGTCTTCACAACAATATACCACTATAGAGAATACAAATGTATGGGATTGGGTCGATCTCATCTATATAAATCAGCATGTGGAAAGCTTAATCCTGTATAAATCAAAATCCATAAAAGTCTAGATTTGTAACCCTGGCCAGACTTTGCATGTACAACTTTCCTGGGAGACGAATGCCTGCTCCTGCTCCTGCCCCTGCTCCTGCCCCTGCTCCCTCCCAGGCTGCTGGCAACTCCCTCAGCACAGCCTGAGTCTGAGCAGTTGGTCACAGTCAGGGACATTCTGCAGCTGGAGGCACAGCTCTGCCCCAGTTACATGCACAGTGGTCAGGACTGCAATCCCCATCATAACTGTTTTGTCACATTCAACCTTCTAATGGAAAAATAAACCAAACCAAATCTCTACAACAAAACATTTACCCTTTAGCTGACACATGGTCCCAGCCAAGAGAGGCACAAAGCAGATGAAACAGGGACATACAAGAAGTGCAAGCCACCCAAAACTGTTTGGAACAGAGTGTAATAACCCATCCCAAATGCCAGTTGCTTTCTTCATATATTCATGTGTTCCCTCTCTAATTATGTACAATTTCTAAGCATTTGAAATCTAATTATCTAATCTAGGGGAATATTATTCTATCTTCTGTTAATAATAAAAAACCACCACACAGAGCCAACTTACAAATCTGTACTATAATAGGGTTTACTAACTGATGAGTCAAGTAACTGAATGCTTAAAAATAACTCTTAATAGCCAAGAGAGCATCGAAGCTGCCTCTCCCCACCCCCACTGAGGGGTTTCCATGCCCTGTTTGATTACCACCATCTGAACTTTGCGACCTACTTTCAGAAAATACTGTGGGAGTTGTTGCACCAGCTGGACTGGCCAGCAGTAATAACATAAGCTCCTGTGTGCCTCTGAATGGGGCACTGTTGACTGTTTTTATTTACCTGGAGAATTTCATAACACAGACTCTAATAAAAAACTTGTGCAAGGCCTAGTACATAAATAAATATGCACATTAAACAGTGAATCTCTTTAAAATGTGGAGAGACTTCAGTGTTCAATCAATTTGTACAACAAGCCTGATGCTTAATGCAACATCCAGACTTTAGTACTTTTTTCAAAGTATGCAAGTACATTTCCATCTAAAATGTATTAACAGAAAATTACGTCATTAAAATGTAGGGGGTTTTACTGTCATCATTACTCACTGCAAGGCTCCATCAAATTCCAAGTAAGAAGAAAGCTGTTCTCCCTTCTTCTAACTCCTGATAATTAAATTACTATTTCAACACTCTTGAACGATTTCTATTTTTTAGATAAAGGCTATTTGCACAACTCAACATGCAGCTTCAGTGAGATCACAGACATGAACAGAAAGGCTTTTGATTACTCTTCCTTGCCACACACCTCATTCATCCATCTCTTTAGAGATAAGAAGTTAAGGTAATTACTGCATAAAACTTTACAAGAAGAACCTGATCTTGTACACTTTTCAAACTGTGGAGACTTATGCAGTATGACAAGCTTACAAAAGATGAAAACAGAAAGACAGTATAGGTACAGTTATCACGGAAACCTGCACAGGGTCTTGCCCTCTTTTCCTTACCTTTTCCCATCAAAATCAGGATGCTCTACATGAGAGATTATTAAAAAAAAAATCAAACTTCAGTGCAGTATCACTTCTGTCTACTTTTCACTTTCTTACTTTACTTCTTCTTTTCCTCAATAAGCCTCTTGAAAGCAGATTATGTTTAATATTTTCTCAAGCAGCAATGACACTCACCTGGAGCGGTCCCAGAATAGAGCTGGTTGTGTACATGAAGAAGAGACGCAGATAACTAAGCACGTTGGCAAAAGCAAAAAGTCCTTCTGCCACTAGGGTAGGATGGAATGCATCCCAGTCCTTCCTTTCAGCATAATCATGGAACTGAAACATAAAAAGGACAAACTGAAATCACCCACATTATAAATACAATGCAACTGCAATGTGGTGACAGCTGACCTTAACCAGTTTGAGAAAGACATGACTTGGCATTCCTTCAACAGGTTTTATGAATGACTACAGAGAATGGAAGCCTCAAGTAAACTGTTGGTGCAAACATACCCTTCCAGTATTATCTGCTAGGTACTACCTATTTAATTTATTCATGGAATATCCACAAATCTCAACTTTTGGCTTGGCTGAAAACATTCTGCATTGATATTACCAGCTTCTGCTGTCTCAAAATTGTCATTCAAAAACTAAGGAACTCAAAGCTGCTTTAAAATAACTTGCTCCAAGTCTGCTGCTCAAAGATGGCAAGGAACAGGGATAAATATTAGTTTTTATATATTGCAATTAAATGTGTACAAATCCTCCTGCTGCAGAGACTATTTCTTACAGCTTTGGTGCCTATAATATAGATCTAAGATGTAAAACAAACATTTTTATTTTTATTCCTATATGATTTATAAACTATAGAAATAAATGTTGCCATATAAAAATGGCAAAAAAACCATTATGTGCCTATTACATAGGATAGGAGTCTTGCATCTTCAAAGAGGTTACAACTTAATTTAGCAACAAAGGGTTCTTATCTCAGCAAAGGAACTACTACTAGACATGCTGGTTGCAAAGCAAATGGCTGGGAAGACAGCCCAGCATGGCGTTCTCCCTCTAGCTTTTCTCCAAGAAATGGAGCCTTCCTTTCCAAATCATTACCAGCCTCTGAATCTATGCAAGGGATAGGGAAATGAGCCAAACACCAAGTTGGGAAGAGCTGAATCAATTTATTTCCCTCCCAACTGCCAGACAGCTGTCAACTTGCAGTTTGCAAGACAAAATAATGGTGCTACTGCACTGGCTTGAGTTTTGCTAAAATATTCACATTCAGTTGGTCTGGCAGCTTGCCACATGCTGTGTGGCTAACAACACATGCAACAGAATGGCAATGATCGTTTGCAAAACCCCACATCTTCAATCAAATCCAGATGGCTTTTCAGAGAGAAAAGACAAGGCTCCTCTATGGTCTCGGGGCTTTTATCCTTAGTAGCAAAGAGAACCCCAACCAAAAAAATCCCACCAAGCCAAAAATCAATTAAAATTCCCCCCACAACCACTTCAGACATTTGAGCAAATGTAATCAAAAGCTAAATAAAACCTTCTGTAACAAAACAGCATTAGGCAATCCAATCACAGAGATTACTGTTAGCTTTCTGCGTGGTACTGTGGAATCAGCCGAGTTCAAATGCCACATCAGATGAGATGCATTTCTATACACCAAAACCAAGCTATGTGAAGACCAACCAGTTCTTACAAGGTAGACAACAGCTCTTGATGTGTATTATAACTCCTATCTGCCTCATTAACTTCTCTTCCAAGACCAAGATGCAACGAGACCTGAGGCCTTGACAACCACACAGCAGATACGACATTTAACTCCAAAGCCTGAACTGTATGCACATAGCAGGCTGTTACTAATGTTGTACATTTAACCACAACGTACTAACACACCACATGTAACATCTCTTCATGCATTGTGCAGCCACGTACAATTTAATGTTTGCTCAGTCAAAGGGATCTATGAAGACGAGTGCTCACCTTGTTATGGGCAACAACTTTCAGGGCAAAAGTTGCCAAATACAGGGAATTCATGACAAAACTAAGCTGATTACGGGATTCTTCTAAAAAATCCTCTAAACCATCATACCAGAGTCTCTTGACATCTGACCACACCATTCCTGCAGAAGAAATAGAAATCCCAGAGAAGTGAAGCCATTGTACTGAACAAATACTCTTTTACATATGATCATCATGTATTTTACAGTACATTTGTTACAGAATCAGTGAAAGGAGATGGAGCAGTTGATGTTATTTACATACACAAGAACTGGAGTTCTGCTGCTTTATTTTCCTGTGGAAGACATTTGTATGATTTAGGCTCAAAAACGTAGAAAAAAATTTCCTGTGTTCCTGATATTGAAAGTTAACCCAGACGAATACAAAACTGGCTACTAACTACGTGTTAGAAATTCTGCTGTGGCCATTATGACATTGATTTTTATAAAACACTTTAATGGGACTATGCGATATGATAATATAGGCAAATCTTTGTTACTTGGTTTTTTTATTCCAGTTCATTCTGTAAGACATTTTCTACATACATTATTTTTCAACTTACTGAACATTTGTCAGGAATCAGTGTGTCATTACAAAATAAGCATTTAAGATATAAATGCAATTCCTATTTAAAAAATCTGTTAAGATTCAATAATGTGAAAAATAACGTGATTTAATAATTACGTTACTTAGAGGCGACTTTTCAATACTACTTGAAATCCACATTAGAATATTACATGAAGAAAATAACAGCCTTTAATTAAAATCACCAAGACCACCTAATGACACACTTTGTCTACAATAGATTTGATGCAGCAAAAAAATTACTAAAATCAGATAATTAATCTCAAAGCAAAGGAGGAATCTGATTTGTACTCAAAACGTGAAGTTTTCAAGTTTTCTTTTTAAGACCTTCCTGTGTCTGTGTGTGGGGCACTGAGTATTTCCAAAATCTGCACGAACTACTCAACATTTTTAATATGAAGGAAGTGAAGGAACCATCATTACACAAGAAAACCCTCTAAAATATCAAATAAATGACACAGAACTACTTAGATAAAAATGGTTTTGTTCTTTAACTACATCATTCCTTTTTATGAGTCTGGTCAAACAAATGACACATATCTAATTACCTTACAATAAGTAAGGTAAATTTTAATGTAAAAACAAACACATGCCACCCAACCAAAAATACAGTAAAAGGTTTAATGAATTTTCAACCAAAAGCTCTTGAGAACTCAACAAAACTTGTACCTGTGCTCCCTCTGCTGCATCAACCAGAACTGACATGCAGCCTTTCCAGTACAGTTATCATAATCAGTGATAATGACACATAGAAATGGAAAACCATACTTTGAGAAAACACTTGTTTCTGAGTATTAAAACAATTATGAGGTAAATGCACACCTTGGATTTACTGGATTGAGATGGAGCATGCATGAATACATAAACACACACAACATGAATAACATGCTGGTTTCCTAAGAGGGTAGCACAAATCATTACTGTGCAATCAACATGAGCCACTGTCATCCAATGCACTCAAATCCTACTTACCAATTAGCCATATTATCAGAAGATAGTCTATTCTCTCAAGGGCTGGTCCCATTGTGTTCTTCTTATTCTCATTGTAGACAAGGGAGTACAAATTAAGTAACAACAGAAAAGTGAAATATGAAGCTCCATGAATAATGAACTTCATAAAAGGAGTGTGAATCATTCTGCCAACTCGAGACTTGGGGGCTAACAAGTAACAGAGGGACAGAACAGGCCAGAAAATGCCAACCATGAGAACAGTCAGGATCTTCTTGCAGGTGTGCTTGCGCCGGTAGCCAGCCATCTGCCCGAACCACACCGTGTTCAGGAACTGCTGGCAGTTCGACTGGGCAACAAACTGGGGGGGCAAAGAAACAAGAGATCAGGCTCAGGTTTCTTCATACACATTACTGATTTACATTATTAGAATTAATTTTCAGACTACTAGTAGTTACCAATTAACAGGAAAAGGCAAGAATATCAACTTGAAATAATTATCTCATAGACCAAAAGCACTAAGGGACCACTATGAATATAAACATCCATTACTTTAATTTCCTTCCAAAGTCAGCAACTAAACATAAATTATACGCACCAGACTTTCAGTGGTTTTTATGTTAAGAATTTATTTTGATTTCTAATTATTTAGAAATCTAACAGATAAATAACAACACACCTCAGACAGCTTCACTGTCTGTTATTATAAAACACAGTGATCTTATCTGAAGAGTAAGATACTGCTGATGTTAAATATCCACAATGTAAAACACAACACATTGTAAGACAAGGACTAAAGTGGCCAAGCAGTTCAATACAGTATCATTATGGCTCTACTCAGTGGGTAAATTTTACCTCAGAGTAAAATGTATGTATCAAGCCCTCAAAAGAAGGCTATTTTGTCCTGAAGGTTAACTATATTGTGCAAATGCAGTTTCAAATTTCAGGTGCTTATCCACATGGAGTTACTAAAGAATGTATTTCACTAGAGAATGGTTTGTTGTTTCACTGAAAAAATACCAACAAAAAGAACCTTGCTGTTATCACCACATTCTATAAAGAATCACAAAAACTGTCTCTATAGGAAACGCCAGGAATAAAACACATTGTGCAGATATTTTCCTCATACCACACAAAAAAGTTATTTTCAAAGCCCTGTGGTAAAAACAATGCTGAAAACCAGCAGAACATCTGAAACACTGCAGTGTGCTTGCTGACTGCAAACCAGAAATGAGTAATGCTGCTTCTGGGGCATTTCATAACCATGGCTTATGCCTCTCAAACACCATGTGTTTCAAGTGTCACAAACATTTTAAGCTTAGACATGTAGAACACACAGAATTATAATTCCTTCTGCAAATGCTAACTAAAAATGGATTTTGCGTGGAAAGCAAACTTTCACTGTGTCCTTGGTCCTTGTACTAGAATCCCACAAATACCCATTTGCCTTTTAGCACAGAAACCCAGAGTTATAATTTGCCAAGCGACAAAGATAACAATAATGTACTGCATGAAACCAGTTGCACACTGATGGCATAAAAAGCACTGCTGTTCTGGAACAGATGCACTATTCAGTTATACCAGCACAGGCCCAACCTAATTACAGAACAGCACAGGCAGGGCCTGAGACAAAGCTGAACAGTTAATGACTAGTGAGAAGATGATAAATCATGTTTGGCACCTAAGGATCCATGCCTCCTTAATGAGGATCTGAACAAATAATTACCACTACCAGAGCTGTTCACAAAAAACAGTAGTCTGTACTCCAATACAGAAAATCCCACATTCTTCTCCACAGTAAACACTGAAGAAAGTCAGTATGTTGCAGCATCCCTTCCCTGTCTCCCATGCTGCTGCTCTGTGTATCACCATCTCTTCTACAAAAACTCCTAGTAAATTTATTTCCACTTCCATTTCTAGAGGACCAACAATAAATTAAATTAATTACTAGAAAAATATGATGTGGAAAGGTGATCAAATTACTGCAAAGACTAACCTCTTTTTGATTATACTTGATTGCAAGTTTTAAGCGGCTTAAATTCATCCTCTCTTCCAAGAGGCCTCTCTTGTCTACATGTTCATCACTGGATGTGTGGTTCAGAATCACTTCCAGCTCCCGGGAATTCCGTGCTTGTGCAAGCAAATCTTTAGCAAAGGTTTTGCACTGCTGAGCAAGCTCCTCATAATCGTTTCTGAAAGACACAGAAGCTGAACTTACTATTACACTGCTGGTGTATTTTCTGCTAAACCATTAACCATCCGCTTTTGGTTGGGATTCTATGTTATGTTAAGACAAACCAAAAGAAACCACTCCAAAAGCCATATGTCAAGGTCCAAGCTTTCCTAAGACCACCCTGAGAAGTTTTCCCATGTAACATGACAACTACACTTCAGTTTAGTTTGCAAAACCACTACAGAAAACCTGACAGACTTAACAGTATATAAATTCTTATCTGAGGAGTTCCATACAGAGTGAAAGCTTTTCCCAGGAGATAAGAAAGTGTGGCAGTCACAAAATATGCCTCTGGTAAGGAATCACTTGGACTTTCCATGTGACAGGAAGGTTTTTTTGGTTTTGCTTTATTCCTGTCCTCTGAAAATTAAGTCTTTTCAGTGAACACAATATATTAATATAATAAACATAAGAAAAGAAACCACATGATTTCCTTGTCTCACCTTGCACACAGTCCGTTTTAGTGCCAAGTTGTATCACAAAAATGCAACAATTGAGCTCTTATTAAGAAAGACAAGCAGCTAAAATACAGAAAATTCACATGTTGTTTAGGAAAGAAGAATTTTACCTCATACAAACATTTGCTTTCACATTCTTGGAAAGCCTTTGTGCTGCTAAGTTACAAAATGGTAGAAATCTGCATAGTTCAAACATGAAATTATACTGAGCATTTGTTCATTAAATAGGGCATTTCCCACATGACATCTTCTACACACATATGCATATTTCATATACATATACACATACACACACATATATACATACATACATACACACACACATGCACTGTTCAAAGTCTTATAATAAAAGGGGCAAAATTAAGAAACAACACCCAAGACTCTCAACATGAGTCAGGTCAGTATAAAAAAAGCTGTAACACGTTTCTACCCTGATACAGGAAAAAAGGTGCAGAGCACTGATGAGATCTTGACATGATTAATAGGTGTGTGATTTTCAAATAAGTCAGCATTTATCATAATTACTGTTTATTTTTTCAGACCAGAGCTGAAATTTGAACTGTTGGTGCAACTATACTCATTGAACTGTCTACACCTAATAGAATTTAAAGTAATTAAACTCTCAAATTGACTACTAATGAGGCACAAATTACATTATATAACTTACTACATCTAATTATCAGTTTAAACACTCCAATTACAAAAAATTAGGAATAAACTTTTTCTAATGCATACACATTTCTGTACATGCAATTTCATATAAGTATTAAAATTGGTTTGTATTTTCAATTCCTACCTGAATTCAACCTCAACAAGGCTTAATTCTTTCAAGTCTGCACTAAGTTCAAAAGCTCGTAGGATTGGATCCTCCTCTGTCAACATTATTAAAGCAGGACTGGCCAAACACCGATAAATGTCAAGACGAAACCTGTGACAAAGAACAGCAAACAAAATGAAGATGTTTCATTTCAGTAGCAGTTTTGAATCAGAACATATTCCAAAGGTTTGCGTAAGTAGCTAAAAGACAAAACAGTCTACTTTCCTAAAATCAGACAGTACAAGCATTAAATGTGGTATGTTGTGGAAGATACAGTTCCGCAACATACTCAGAATTACTAAGTATCAAAAATTGGCCAAACTGGTTCCCTGCTCTTTTCCTCGCCACTTCCACTATTACAACAGGAAAAGGCCATCAGTCAAGCTAAGAGCATCTGAAAAATTTTAAAATTTTAAGTGTTACACAGTAGCTCTTATGGTTCTTCAAGTGAAAATAAGAGAGGGAACCAAAGCATTTAGAGCAATCTTCTATATTAACCAATGAAATTAAAATCAGTAAGGAGCTTTAATGTGTAACACAGAAAAACAACCAAGGACTGCATTTGAAGGGATGTTCTCTTGCAAGCTGAGTGACTCATGAACATTGAAACACAGGATGTTATCTGTTCTAGTTTAAACTAAGAGCTGCTATCTCAAATGTTCCTATTGTTTGTCTGCTTGGGATACCCTGACATCTTTGCTCATACTGAAGATACTGACATGGGGTATAGGATGGATACCAGAATGTGGCCTGTAGTCAGTAACAATTATCCTGTCATTTCTCTTATTATTCAGTATTTTGGATACATACTGGAGTAATTATGCAACAATTAATTGCATGCTGTAATTGCAGTACACTTATGACCTTTGAGCTCTGGGACTTTTCACCCCAACTCTTGCAAACTAAATTTTATTCAACCCTCAAATATGTTGTCAAGTTAATCAGGCAAAATATTTACCAGATTGGTAAATCCCTCTCCTCATCTGAACCTTTATTAAAAAACTTTCTACTTTCAAAAATACTGAGGAAAAAAAAGAATTGTCTTTAGTTTGCATACATCAATCCATACTACATAAACATTTTTAGAAACCAGATACAGAATTACCCACCTTCTCATTCTGGTTCAAAAACCCACAAATATGAACTAACTTGAGAAATATTTTATTTGCATAATCCCTATGCTCAGAAGCCAAAGGTAGCAAGAATGTTTCACACACAGCTGGCAGCAAGGAAAGGCACTTAGCTTAATAGGCACAGTGACTAAGAGTATAAAACCAAAATGGATAAAAAGCCATGGCCTCCCACCAGCCTGTTCAAGCACAACTCATCCCCCAGAATTACCATCTCTCACAGACAGGCTACAATGTATTAAAGGAATCCACTCAAACTCCACCTTAAAAAGGAAAAGGGAAACATACTGAATCTGACCCCAAGCAATACCAGAGAATTGAGAGTCTCTTTATCATGCTCTGTGACTGCTAAGACTTACCTGGAATGTCGTAAACTATCTTTTTTGTTCTTTGCAGTACACAGTGTGCATTCACAGCCCACGGCGTGGGGTTTGGGTAAGGATATATCCTGCTTTAGCAGCATGGTGAGAATTTCATAGTTGTTACGATGAGCAGCTAAAATGACTGGGGCCACATCCATGGTCGTTGAGTACTCGGGGTTCTGAATGCGTTCCATTAATTTCTGGAATAAAACATAGGAAGTGACTGAGTTTATTACCTCCAGTTATACTGCATTACTTTCATGTAGGATTTTTTTTTACTATTTTACAATGAACTTGTTCTTCAAAATACTTTCCAATGTTTCGTAACATAAAAAGGAAAAATTTGCAAAAACATTCAAACATCTCTCAGATAAATACTGAAAAACAGACACAGAAATGTTTGATTTATTTACACAGAAAATCTGACATTCAGTGCCCACCTTCTGCAATACACATGTCTGATATTAAAAATTGTTATTCTGCTTTAGTTTAAGAAAAAATATCGTATATACTAAGTGCAGAAAAAAATACCTTGAATGTGCCATACTCTGTTACACAATGCCTTATTTCTTTCCCTTCTCCCCCTCTAGTTATGTACTTTTAAAAGTTCTTTGATAATTGAGCATTGCCAAGATACTTTTCAACTGATTAATTTCAAGGTGAAGAACTGATGTTTACAGATTTGCTTGAAAAATCTAGGAAGCTTCAGTACATGAATAAACCCTTTTGAAGTCAAGCCTGCTAACCACCATGACAAGAAAAGATTTATAATCAGTATTTTCATTCTCTTCCAAGCTAGGCATCTGTCAGCATTTGGCAGGTATGAAGCCACTGTATTCCTTAGGCAATGCAGCAAAATAATGTATTCCATCTTTCAAGACAAAACAGGCTACAAGAACAATGCGCAGATTCTATCACCTTAGAGCTGCAGAACTTAAGAACAGTGTTTTAAATACTGCAGCTACCCAGCATGTCACAGTCCCCACACCCCAACCAAATATCAAGGGATAACAACACTCAACCACAATGGTTGGTCTGGAGGATCTTTTTGGTCGGTGATTGAGTAGAATGTCAACAGCTCCCACCACTTCTGAGTCAATCGCCACCAAAAGCGCATCCGATGACTGAGGAAAGAAAACAAATCACAAGTGAAAACAGCATTAAGAGTCAAACTCAACCCAAACTGCCTTTTTTAATATATTATTTTAAATTTATATTTCAAGTACTAAACCAGTACTGTGTTATCACCATGCACATGATCAGGACACAAATGCAGGCTGTCACTCCAGAAGTTCATAGAGAATCACTGACAACCTGTTTCATTGCAAAAGAACCAACTGCAGAAACTGCTTTCCAGCACTGATGATGCAGAATACTTGCTAAAATTGAGTTGTAAGGGACACTTTACCATGTTATTAAAAATGTTAAAAGCAAGTGTATATGTAACACAGCTCAGGCGTATGGGACACTTCAGTCCCACATTTGTAGTTCTTGGGACAGCGAGGAAAATAAGCTTTTTCTTCTTGGTTGGTAACTGCTTGTGCAACTCCTCCTAAGCTGAGCTAAGCAGCTTTTCATTTTCCCTACAGTTGATATTATTCTTTTTTAATTCACTTCCAAAAATGCAAATCTTTTAGTATAAAAAATAAAAGACACAGCTTTCACGATTGCCACTGATCCAGGGAGGGGAAAGCTTGCTGATTTATTCATGCCCAGTATCAAGCAAGGTAACAAAAGATGCTACTTCTCCCTGTCTTACACATTTAAGCCACCATAGTTTCCACTCTTCCAGCAGCAGCAGCAGAGATGCCGCACACAGGTAAGGCAGCGCTGCTGGCAGGAAACTGCCCTGCCACCAAGCACAGATCAAGTTCAACAAGAAAGCACTGCAGAAATGTATGTTTATCTTAACTTAAAATCAATTAATATAACGAGCATTTTTCTAACTGTATTACCACTTAAAAACTTATTATACTCCACAGCCAAAGGGATCTCAAAGCATTTTACACTTCTTAATATGATGGGACTCTGGCAATGTACTGTTTATTTTGCTTAAAGATAATGCATGTATTTTATCTGTAACAGGAATAACATAAAATTCAGACTTATTTATATAATCGAAATATTATTTACACAATTATATTACTATAGAAAAGCAAATTTTTGAGAAAAAATCATTATCACAATTACTAACTGGAAAAAGAACTGAACTGCCTGTAAAGGCAGATTGTATTCCCTTCCAAATTCTGACCAATTAACAGAAGATATATGACATCACTACACTGAACATGTTCAATAGCGTATGTTGTATACCTGGCAGCCATAATCCAAAAGGAGTTGTAGTATGTCCAAGTTTTCATTTTCAATGGTTATAGTAACAGCATTTCGTCCAAGCACATCCACACAATTTATGTTCATTTCCCCCGAGCTGTTTTCCTCCAAGAGTTTCTTAACCATGTAATAGTCACCTGCACAAATAATGTACGGACATCACTGTGTATTATTACAAAACATGTGAACATTTTAAGTACCAGCTACCATCAAATGAGACAACATTCCGCAGCTGACAAGAAGACACTGAGTACATCAGACAAGGAAGAAATCAAGGTAGATGCACATTCTCTCAGCAGGCAGAAAACTAAAGATATATGTCTTCTCAGAAAAACAATAAACATATACTTTATCTACCCTTTAGTTCCAGTTCTGAAAACAAACACACACAAAACCATGAGTAGTTTTCAAAACTGTCTCTAGGGTAACAAATTACTTTGCAACACATAAGATCACGACCAAGACAGGATACCTGTCGTGCTTATTCTGAGAGTGTCTAGATAAGCCACGATTTTACAGCAGCCCTACACTCACAGGCTCTTCTAAGAGCGAACGCAGCAAACGCCTTACGAATTCCTCGGGCACAAACTGAACGCGCTCCAGAGACGCCTCTCGGTTCTGGCACCGCGGGAGGGGCCGGGCCGGGCTCGGTGGTGTCCCGGCCGCGGCCCTCGGGTTTCCGCGGCCCCGGGGCGAGCCCCGGTGCCGGCAGTGCCGGGCCCCGGCCCGGCGGGCCCTCGGGGCGGGCGGCAGCGGCTTGGGTGGGGGCCGGGCCGGCACGTACCTTTATCGCAGGCCAGAAGGAAAAGCTTCTCGTCCAGCGTGGTCTCCTCCTTCACCTGCCGCACGTCCTTCAGCGCCAGCAGCTTGTTGGGCGAGGCGGAGGCGGACGGGTCCGCGCTCTGGTACAGCGCGGCCATGGCTCCGTCAGGCCCATGCGGGCCCCGCACGGAGCGGGACGGCGGCCCCGGCGCGGTGACCCCGGGGCAGGGCCGGGAGGGCGGGGCCGCAGCCGCTCCCGCCGCACTGCACATGCGTCGGGAGGAGCGCCCGGGCTGCGGCCGCTTCACAGCCCTCCTTTTCCTCTCCGCGGCGCTTGGGGGTTGGAAAAGACCTCCGAAATCATCGAGACCACCTTAGCACTCAACAGCACCGTGTCACCCAGACCGTGGCCCTGAGGGCCTCCTTAAACGCCTCAAGGGACGGCGACTGCACCAGCTCCCTGGGCAGCCCATTCCAGTGTCTGATCACCTTTCTGGGAAGAAATCCTTGATGTCCAGCCTCAATCTCCCCAGGTACAGCTTGAGGCCATGTCTGTCCTCTGTCCTGTCGCCTGGGAGAAGGGGCCAACGCCACTCACCTCCTTTGAGGGGGCTGTGGAACCCCAGAACTCTTCCAGGCGAAACACCCGCAGCTCGCTCGGCCGCTCCTCACCACACCTGTGCTCCAGACCCTTCACCAGCTGCTCTGCCCTTCTCTGCACTCCCTCCAGCGCCTCGCTGTCCTTCCCGAATCAATTCTGTTCCAGCTTCGGCAGTAACTGCAGCCCTGCTCACCCCAACATCTTACAGTTGCCCATGAAAACCCATTTCAATTTGATCAAAGCAAGTTCAAAATAATTCTGGGCATACAATAATGAGCCATGCAATTGCAGAAATTTTTTTTTTCCCGCAAGGGAACAAAACACTACAGCAATTGTTCATACAACAGGAAATATTGACCCTTGTAAGTTAGCAAGAGCCTGGGCAGGTAATACAGTACTTCAGGATTATAGATCTTAGGGAAAATTATTTATTCTTGCAGTATAGAGACTAAGTCTCCATTTTGCATATCTTGAATGACGACTTGGACTGATTTGGCTCCAAAAACAGGGCAAAGAAATCAAACTGTACAAAATTCTGTCAGCATCTGGATCTGGGAATAGAAACCAAGTAACAATCAAATCTTGTCCAAACAATAATAAACTAATAAACAAAGACAAATGGACTTATACCCAGGCACTTAAGTCTCTCAATTCCTACTTATCCCCTTATATAATAGAAACTGAATGGATGCATCTCTTATTGTTCATATTTTGTGTGCAAGATCAGTATTGAAGATGTAAAATTCAGTACAACTGTTCACTCATCATGATTCTTGGGTTTTGCCACACTTAGGACTAGTTTCAGGAGCTGAAAGTAGAAGCTTCAGACTTAAAAAAAAAAAACCAAACCAAACCTCTGTTATTTTAATTTAGTTTTCTTATTGTTTGGCTTCTGGTAACAACTTTATAAACTGTACCGCTCCAGCAAGTGAAAATTCACAGCTGCAGAGAAAGGCAGACAAATACTTACTTTAAAGTTACTAAAAAAAATAATTATGGACTTCATTTCATCCAGACAATACACCAGTCTACACAAAACCTCTGCTCCCATGATACACAAGTTAGGAAAATCAAAGGAGAGATCCACAAGGAAATGCAATACAACAATATGAAACCCCAAACTGGACTAGCCAGCTGTTTATTGTTTTCCTGATACAATATTTTATGAAAAATTAAAAAATCCAGCCAACAGATGTTTAGTCCAACTGCAAAACTTAATGCATATGCAGACCGAATTATGACATTTCTGCCTTCTTTTGCTGTTTTTTTCATATGACACAGACTGTAAGAGTTCCTGCTCAGTAACAGAACAAAACTACTACATATATTTAAAGATTATTCCCACAAAAATGTTTCATCAGCTTAATCAGTATTCCTTAGTTTCCAGACATTACCACAGGCCTTCACGTGCTCTCACTTGTCAATGACAACACTCTCCAGGAGTCAAGCTCTCCAAGAATAAGGCAAGGATGATACTTCTGTGCAGTTTGGAGTAATACAACAGGATTGGAATGCACCTTAAAACTTGTATGACTACATGTAAGTAACACCCACGAAAATCAATGTTTTGCAATTAGTCCTGAAATAACATGTAAAACGAAGCAGATTCTCACAGTGCTATGGAAACTAATACAAATGAAGCTTGATTAATATGATGGGTTTTCTTCCAAGCAATATAAATCTAGGATGTTAATTTGGTAATGAATGTGTTCTGAAAACAGTATTAGCCATAAATAATCCATGTGTAATGGAATAAAATCAATATAAACACATTATTAAAAGATAATTGATGAGTATATTTGTGCATACAATTTTTCTTATTCTAAGCTTCAGAACTCTGTAAACTGTGAGGCATTCATCGTGTTTAATGTGGCAGAAAGTTCTATTACATATCTTCATTATTTTATTTTGTTCAGTCCTCTTCCCATCAAACATGCAAACACTGTCATCACCATTTTTGGCTTCACTTCAACCAGATCATCTGGGAGAGCATAAATACGAGCACCGATTTTTCGAGCAACTGAAATGGCATACCTTGAAAACAAGAGAAAACAAATACTGTCATTTGTCTTGCATCTACTAATGTGCCAAGGTTCACAAACACAAAACTAGATTTTAATAACAGGATACACCTGTTCAGCCAGTACTTGGGCTCTACTAGAAAATGGCCATTATTGGGAAGAAAGCATTATTAACCATTCTGCTGGCAGATGTTTTGCTACTGGTTATCAAAGCATTTATTTTTGTCAAAACTAATATGGATTATGGCAGGCTATTCAGAAACCAGTTGCAGTGCAGTGGTGGGAGGTCATACCAGTTGTGAAGGTGAGTTCATATTTTAGATATGCTCAAAAAATAACTCAGTAATATTAGAATTCATTATATATTCTATTTGAAACAAATCAATAAATATTAGTGTAATCTTTCTTTGTTAATAAATCAGTAAATCATGAATTACACCATGAATTCATCTATTTCCTGCACTTCAGAAAAATACAAAGCATTCGTTTAAAACTTACTTGGCATTATTCAATTTGTCTTGGTAAGAAAGGTCTTCTCTCTTGACCATTTCTGGACGAACTGCTTTTGGTGCAATGGCATCTATTAAATCTAGGACAGGTAAACTAGTGCTAATTGATTTGTCCTAAAAGATAAACAGCCAAAATATTAGTTTAAGGAATTTGCTTTAATTATCCCACCTTCACAATGGAAAAATCCCTACAGCACATCTTACATGCATTCTGAAAGAGAGAAGCCTGTTTCGTTACTTCCCAGGGTGAAGGTTTTCCTCACCCTTTATTGAGATCTAATGTTCTTTTCTGCAATCAGAATGATAAGGTTCACTGGGCTGATATGATTATTACACCAATGGTTTAAATTTATTTGATGAAACTTCCCCCCTCCCCTGAGGAAGGCCAGACTTTGAAGACAACACAAAGATATTTACATTCTCCAATACTTTTATTTTTCTCCTTTTCTTGCCATGGAACTATTTTCTGCACTAGTTCATGGCTCATTCTTTCTATAATTTTTCAGCTCAGATGGTATTCTGAGCTAGTTCAAACAGTCTGGGTTTTGTACTTAATACACAGATATTCTGAAAAGAGCAAAAGCTGTTGCTTCAATTATTCCTCCCCAACTGTTTGGGCAGAGAGAAGCTGGTGGTGCCAGACCCAGCGTAGACACCGCTGGGCTGGCTCCGTCCCTGCAGTGCCTGAGCACGAGCCACATGTCACAACTGCCTGTCACCAGGTCAGAGCTATGATTTCCAATTCAGTGAAGTACCACAGAGCCATCATAGTAATTTTATATTTAAGAAATACTAACATAATTCTGCTTGAAGACATTAAATGCATGGAGTATATCCCCAAGACCATAGGACACACCTTTGTTATTTGTATTGTTTGAACTAATGGCAATTCAACAGAACTTGGCTTTCATAGTCTACAGTACTTCTGCATTCTCTGCTATCGGTTTGCCACAATAATGCCAAAATCCAAAGTGTGAAAGACAATATACATGTGAATATTGTAAAAGATTAGGAGTAAAAAAACAGAATATTGAATAATGCCACCTTACATCAGTACCTCCTTATCTTTACTGGTCAACTGTTAGTTGAATTGTCTTAAAGACAATCAGTTGAATGACCTTAAAAACAGAAGCAATGGCCCTCCAAAAACACAGGCATACCAAAAACAAAATCTGGGACAGATTCTCTTCAGACTTTATGTAGACATAAGAGAAGCAGCAATCTCTCTTAAGAAAATAAAGACCTAAATTACCTCCTAGAGTGAAAATGAAATATTTTGTTCTACAAAATTATATATACCTTTTGCCTAACAATGCTTACCTAATTAAAGTTTGTAACACAGTGAGCTCTCAGAGATTTACCCTACCAGGTTCTTAACGTTCCAGTTGTGAATCAGACATAACTGCTGCAGATTGTGCAATGAACCCACATAATGTTATATTTGCATGCAATTATTAGTCTGCCGTTTCTACGGAGATGTACACAGCATAACACGCCTGGCACACACACGGCTCTTTCGTGTTTAACACTGCAATAATGTGGAGGGAAAGCTCCCTTTATCAGTTTGTTCCCACTGGCTGAAGGGGACAGCTCCCGGCTGGCACAGCTGCTGGTGCCAGAGGACACCAGATGTCGCTGGTTACCTTGGGCTCCCTCTCCTGGCTCTGTCACACCGAGAACATCTTTCTAACCGGCTGTCAGTAAAAGTGCTGATCCGCCCCCAGTAGTTCCAAAATCGTTCTTCATGCTTGTACAAGCATGAGTGTGTGCCTGTACCTAAAAATTTGGAAGATACACGACATGCCTCGCAGAAACATTGATAACTTCAGACAGAAGCCCTTTTCAAATTTTAAACTCCTTTTTTGTTTTTGTTGTTGAGGTTTTTGTTTAGTATCTTACTGCACCTATTAAAATTTCTTTTTCCTATTAACAGGAAGATTCAAAAGATTTTGAAGATTGAAAAACTGTCAGAAATATTTCCTTAAACAATCATGCCACCTGATGGGAGAGCCACTGTTAAAGCCAAACTGTTAACATATCAGATTAAAAATCCCAGGTTTGAGTATGTATGGAAAGAAAAGTAAATAAATTTGATTACCTTGAAACTTGTAATTGAAGTTTTCTTATCTGCTTTTGCAAGTGTCTGATTTACCCACTTAATAATAATTTCATCATTTACTTTTTCCCCCTCTCCAAGGTCTGACAGTACATTCAAAGTATACCTTCAATAAAGAAAACAAGAGCCCATATTAAAATGAGTGGTGGAACTCAATGCTTCCAACAGTACAAAGCTACAAGCAAAAGTAAAATATCACTTCATCACAGTAACAATGCCAAGTACTTCTCTTCACAAGGTACTGACCTTCTAAACTATTTAATACTTTAAATCTCTTTTTCAGCAGTTGCAAGAAAAAATAGTATCCCAAACCTCATAATATTGACTGTAACATCTTCTTCATGCACTTGTTTAACTCAGCACATCATAATTAATTTTACTTTGTAAGTTTAAATGTCTCCCTACCATCCTAGTCACCTTGAAAACTGAATCACAATAGTGTGAGAAAAAAAAGCATTAAGTGTTTTGTGATAGGTCTAAGAAAGTTACCTTGTGGAAAAAATTTGTAATAAAAAGCTCTTTATTAAAGTCACTTTATTTTTTTTTTGTTCAGTACACTAGCAAGGTTTTCATTTTATGACAGTTTTGTTACTACAGCTGTGATGGTCTACAATTTTTTTCACCCCTTCAGATTCTATAGTATATATTACCTCTTCCTTGGGTTTTACAAATATTTAAATTACTCTCTACTTATACAAAGATACATGAAATAAGATGAGCTGTTTTTACTTGCCATAGGATTTATAATTTCAATCCCATTTTCTAGTTTATTAAGGTTTTAATTGTTGCTATAAATTGTTATTTCAATCACTACACAGTATGTAAAATTACAAAACACATAAAAAGTTTATCTCTGAGAATAGGGATATTTACAGATTGCTCTCTAAAATACCTGTTGGGTGAACTGACCACTGGCCTTAATTTGCCTCGACACACAGACACACATGCACAGACACACATGCACATCTATCACACTGTGCCTGACTCACCTTCTCATCAGCTGCCAGACCAAAGCCAAAGTCAGAGTTGGATTACCTTCATTTAGATCATGTCCAGCAATACCAACCAGTGAAAATTTGGCTTTTGTCTTCCCAAGTTCCACTGCATAATTGCAATTCTCAATCTAAAAAAAATTTTGTATGCAAATAAATGAAAACACCTTAATATTTCTGCAATACAGACCTATAATCTATGTGTGTTTTGAATTACTTTGGCTTACTGTAACCTAAGGTGAGATCTGAAGCTAGAGAAAGATTTCTAGACTGTCTACACTGGGATTACAATAACACAGTTTTTTACTATAAATGCAAGTATGCAATAGTCAAATGATACTATTTTTTCCCCATTGTAAAGAACCAAGTTCATTTTCACTAATGCAGTGAATTAAAATATGCTTTATCAAAAAAACTATGCTTGGAAAAACACTGAAATGTGTTCTTAAACAGACAGTAATTTTTCTCCTCTACAGTCACAAAACTAACTGAAAACTTGGATTGCACAAATCCTCTGGGCAGCTGTGAGAAAACACCTCAGGATATAAGAGCACCTGGCAGTAATAGCTGTGTCAGGTCTGAAACTTTCACTTATATATCCAAAGTAGACCATAAATTAAATATTGCCAAAAGGTGTCCACATTCATAAAGTGATATATGCTATAACTACTATTTATTCCTTGGGATAATACCTGAAAGACACATTTCCCTTCCCCCCTCCTCCCCAGGAGTGTCTCAGTAGCACACAAATGTACACAGAGACAGCGACGCTGCCCTGTGCTCTGGAGTATCGACCCACCTTTTTCATATTCCCACCGAGTAAGGAATATGGAGGTTTGTTGACATGGCTCCAGTCAACTGGCACTCGGGTCATATCATACAGTTGGAAGATGATTAAAGCATCACAAAGGTCACTAAACCAGAGTAAAACAATGCTTTTAGGCACAGAAGCTCATATTGACAATGAAGGGAAGTACTCAAGACTCCTCAAAGTGTAACTAAGTTGCTGAAAAATTCCAGACACTTGAATAAAAATTAGTGTCATTCTGTAGAGAAGCTAGCCTATATTCTATTGCTTGATTTCTGTAGTTATTTATATAAAATTCTGCATTTAATTTCATTATCTGCACGAATCTTAGTGAAGTAAGCTGAGCCACTGGCTTTACCAACTTCAGTTAAATAATTCTTTCATAGGGTGGCTATACTGCTAAAGAATTCTAATTTATTGATCTAGCTTTACTTTCCTCAGGACTTTTCCAAGTTCAATATTGATGCTTTATCTGCACCTACAGATGTATTTTGCTAAAGAATAATCAAAGCCAATGTACTTATCTTGATAAAAAAGAATAGTAGGAAAAGTATTATTTTCCCATTATATATTGCATTCCTGATAATCCCCTTGAGCTACTTACTAAATTAAATTCTCCATGTTAAGCTACAGATCACTTTACAGAGGTCAGAAAACAGAAACAATGAAACCTAACAGCAAATACACATGCAAGCAGATGCTCCCAGTTGCTCTCTATCTCATCTTTTATTGACAGGATTTGAATCAACTGCTGGCACAATTTGAAAGTGTCCAGAAGCATCTAAAAAGCACATTATAAAGCCCTTCATTTGAGGGAGTACCACAATGCATAGCTTCTTACAGTCTACTGAGAAAAAAAATAATGTATCATAAAACACAATTATCTCAACTTTAAAAAAATGTAATTCAAAGTGAGTGAGGAGACAACAAAAAAACTTTCTTAGGTTTTCTAGTATTTCTAGATCATGGCTAGAATATTTGAGTATGATACTGCTTGATGTGGTTCTACAGCTTAGTTTTGAAGTTTCTATCATACTGTCTGGAAACCTGAAAATCACTGTTCTAGTAGAAATCTAGTCAAATATTGTTTTAAAAAAACCTTACCTGTATAAGTGATTCACATATGGGCTTACACCCAGTGAATTCATCCAGTTTCTGAAAGTCCTTTCTTCCTTACTTTCTCCTATGGTGACAAACAATTCTATATAAATTATTGGAAAAACACTTTAATAAGCAACGTTTAAAAGGCTCTTATACTCCTCACACCCCCCTCCCTCACTGAAATAGGTTTCTAATTTCTGTAACAGTGTCTGTACTGGGCAACTCTAAAGACAATCCTGTCCAATCCAGACTCACTCAGTTCTGGGCACAGGGATAGAAGCACTGCAAGGGAGTACTATTAGACAACATTTTTCTGAGCAAATACAATTTGTATAAATAAAATATTCTTATTTTGTTATATTTTACATAATATATAATGAAGAAAATAATGATTATTAATAATAACTTCCTAAAACTGCGTGGAAATTGTGTTCAACAGTATGGTTAAATCCATCTGAAATGGCACCTTTTAACAAAAAGTTAGTAGTCACATACGTATTTCAATTGATTCAAGCTCCAGACACTGCAGCTCAACTCTCTCCACACAAATTACCAGTGTTAATTTGTGAAGGACCTCCCAAAAGCAACAGATTTCACTTCTTAAGTTTTTAGCACTGGAGGCTTAGCAAGGCAGTGTTGAATTTGTGAAGCTGCCAAGTTATCCTCACAGTGTTAACCAGCAATTCTGCTTATGAGAACTACAAAACGTTAATTAGGAAGTAAAACTCAACCTTCTCTTTCCTGTCTTAGATTGCTTTTATCCACTGCCACCATGAGTCCTAAACCAACTCTCTTTCTCTTTAAAATTACAGCTTGCAATAATACATCAAATTTCTACATCCAACACGACGTAAATTTTAGCAATGTATTTGTGGCCAACTGCCTGTGAATCAGTGCTGCATGAGCTGTTTTCTCTTACATCAAAGAAGTGTATTTAAGAAAATGTTTTGCCTGAAAATGTGAGCTTGGAATAACCTCATCACTTTGTTCCCACAGTTTAGAAAACAGAGAGGACTTTGAGGAGGGAAAAAACATCCCCAAACAATGAAAGAATGGATTTCTCTGGAGTGAAGTACAAATACCTAAGTAAGATTTTTCTGTGCTGTTCTCATTTGCTCCTTAAAAGGTAACAATACCAACTTTGTCTGCTGAGGTTTATACAGCATGAAAACTGTCTCATTTAGTACTGCACTTCCAGGCTGACTACAGAGTAACGAATGTTTTGCAAAACAAAGCTCCTGTGTAAACAGGTATTTGTCATTAGACTAGAAAGAAAATCTCTTTAATATTATCTTTCCATGCATACATCTATGTCATAACATTGATTTTTAGACAGAGGTTACAATTTTAATCTGTCTTATCCTTTTATACAAAATGCTCTGGATTTCAAAAGTTTCAGCTGACATTTACAATTGCTAATAAAATAAATGTTATTTAAAAAGTTTCAGCCACCTTACAAGTTACTCTCCTGTAATTATAAAATAGATTTTATTCATCCTACTGACGCATTTTATAAATTATGATTTTTTCATATGCAATTTGAACTAATGTTTGTTTCAAATAGTTATTTGCAAAAATAACCAGAGTTATTGATGAATATATGCTGAAACTAGGAAAAAACACTACTCTGCAAGGTCATCAGATAGGCAGCTTTGTTTCACAGATTTCTTCCCACATTAAAATTTAAAAGAATCACAATTTGTGACAAAGTTTTTTAAAATATCAGTTTCCCCATTTAAAAACAATCATGTACAACTCAAAAATTATACAAAATTTAAGTTTATAAAGCGGATCTCAAGAAATTATAGTATTTTGAAGCAAGTACCTTCTGCCTTTTTTTTTTTAAAGTTTTTAGGGTTACTGAGCTCTGAGTTGATTTGCAGCACCTAAAGTCCTGACTGCAAAGTGCTTTTAGGAACACTTGTCCATTGCAAGGACAGTAATAAGGTTATTTAATGAACTCTTACTAAACAGCACAGCTACAAAAACAGACACTGAGCCACTGCACTCAGACTGAGAGCTGGAAAACACATGCTTAATGTTGTCAAAAGAATCCAAAGGAGCCAAGCAGGAGCAAGAGCATGCAAGTTGGGCTGGACCCTTTTGGACAGTGGGATCCAGGAACTAAACCCAGAATACTATATTTAATATGCCACTCTAAACAAATCCCTTTATCATGCAACACATAAGAGTTCCTAAGTTTTCCAGATGGCTGAGAACTGACCAATTTTTTCTCTCTATTCTTTTATTCAAAATATACCTGGTGATCCTATCAGGAGCATATCTTCTGCTGAGTGGTGCAGCAGATAGCCAAAATCATTGGAAAACTGCAGAAAGGGGGCAGAGCTACACAAAAGAGAGAGGAGCAAATTTGGTAGTATCCTTTATATTTATTGCCATCTCTTTCTTTGAGATCACTACACTGTGGAACTGAGTGGGGAGTAGCCACAGGGAGGGGATCAAGAATTCAGAGAGTTCCAAATACCCAAGACTCTCTCTGGAAGACACAGCTCAAGATGCAATTGCACCCTAAATTCAGGCAGCCTGAGTGGGAGTAGTTAGCCTGTGGTAACAGCCATGAAGGCTGCAGTAATCTAAGCAACAGCAGAGGACATTCACACTGGAAGAAAAGCAGGTGGACACAATCCCTCCTCTTTCTCCCCCCAAGAGCTCAGCTTTCTGTATGACTTCAGCTCCAAACTACTGCTTTCCCCCAGGCAAGAGGTTCCTCAGAATAGCAGCAACATGCAAAGGTCGTGCACTGACTGAGGTCAGGACTATCCCCTCCGCCCCCATACAAAGTCAAGTGTTCCTTTGGCTGTGTCACTATTCCCGAGGGATACACTCTCCATAGACAAGTGCACATCACCAGACTCCTTAAGTATTATCAGGGCAGATGCCAGTTTATGCACAGCATTCACTGTCTGAAACCGAAGGGAACTGCATCATCATGCTCTTTGGGTGGAACAGTCACTGAGAAAATGGAATTTATGCAGGAAAATGAAGACTTTCAGAAAGCTCTACTCACCCACACATGCCTACAGCTTGATATTTCAGTTTATGGGAAGCCCTTACTGGCTAAGCCCACTGAAATAACTGTATGGCATTTGACTTACTGCAACTCTTGCCCCCATTTTATATGCATCAGACCTCTGGAGTTTTTCCTTCTCTTTTACTTATGATGGCATATTAAAACAATAGAAACATGTAAGAACAATGCAAAAAATCAAGCAGAGAAGGACAGAGATGATTAATCACTAGAAAGAAAAAAAAGAAGAAAATCTGCAGAATAAACATGTTTATGGAGTACAGAAAAGTACTAAATACAGTACCTACATTAGGAGGAGTCAAATCTGCATTTCATGAAGCAAAACAGGAAAGCATTATAAATTATGAGTCAGATTTCAACAGACAATCTATGATGAAACTATAAAGAAATTAATGTCATATTTTATATCACTACCTTGAGAAAACAACAGTAAAAACGCAGGAATTACGGAAAAAAATAAAACACATGAACAGAAAAAAAAACATTAACAACATTGTCCTTTGGCTGAAGTAACTATTTTGATGTTTTAGATTTACATGACACCGTGGGAGTTATTTGGGGGCAAAGAAGAGTCATCTACTTGTCTTTGATCAGATAACATTTGCATGATTACCCATCTCTAAAATATACACTAGAAATAGTAAGTCAATTTTGGCCAGTATTTATCATTATGAAATCATAGTCTAGCATTCAGGTGATTGTAACTTTTTACAACTGTTTTAGCTGAGACTTTGATCTCATCTAAATATTTCAGGTAAGTCCAGAAACCAGTTCAGCTTTTTTTGCCATGCCAATTAAAACTTCCAAATTTGATCAAGTTTTCAGTACTTCAAATCACACCAGCAACTTGATCTTCAGCATGGAGAAGCTGAACTGAATATATTCCACCTCCACACAGCAGACCTTTCCTTCAAATCATTTGCCCTGGCCAGCAGGGACTGCAGTGACTGGGGATATCACAGCTGGAAAGGGAAGACTGTGCTCTGGCACCTCTATCTCAGCTGGCACGCAGCTGAAGCGAGAAGAGCAGGAAGCCTGAAACAGGAGTGGTCTGAGGAATGCAAGATTTGTGACATAGGGATGCAGCAGGGCAGACAAATTAAGAAAAACCAGGAGCAAAGGAAGATGGACTCACCTAGATGGAAAGGAAACCTGATAGAAACAGTAAGAGGAAGGCAGGAGAAGGCAGTGCAGAGGAATGTGTGAACATTGCTGATGATTCTCCCGATTGCAGCACCCCTGATTGTCACACTCCTTTGAGATCAGTGAACAACTGAAATACACTGGCAGGAGCCATTTCATTATCCTACATTAGCTGTTCCACAGCAAGGGCAACAGCCAAAGACTGTCACCAATTATCCCTTTAGGGTTAGAGATCTGAACTGTACATTGAAGGCCAAACTCCCTGATACAACAGGATCTAGATGGGCTGTTGATGAATTAGATTAACACAGGCTGCTGATATAGAAGCTTTTTTTTTTAAATAAAAAGTTTCCTGCCTTAAAAGGCAAAAATCCCAATATACACACACACATATATATATATAAATGCAGGATGTGAAAAATACTTTTAAAGACTATTACAGTTTCATAGTGTGGCACTGCAAATTTAGAAAAACTAGAATTTGTGCATCAGCTAAAATATAAATAGTATGGAAAGAAGCACAGGGAACTGGAAGGAAAGCAGGAGGATAGCTTTTGCTCCTGCAAATGAATGATAGAAGTTATTCAGGAATAACCATTTGGTCAGGCTAACACGAGTGAACAATATACACAGCAACAGGCACTTCTACTAAGGCTTATTTTGATTGCTAGTGAGAAAACACAGGCAACATCACACAGGGATCCTACATCAGAACCTACAAGGAAAACTTAAATAGAAATCACTAATATGCTTGTCTCCTGTATGCTTAATATGTTGAGTACCTTCTAATAAATTGAGATCATAAGATGAACTGTCAGGCTTGTGTAGGGCTGGGTATGTGTTAAAGAGATTTGCAACAAAAGCCAAATTGAGTTTAGGGTTGCCTGCAACCACATCAGCTGGAGTTACAAACTGTCTGCAGCCCAATTTATCTGCCTGCTGGAGCATGTATTCAGCCCTCCTCAAGTCATTTTTATCCTATAAAGAAAAACAAACCAAAATTAATTTGCAGTAAGTACCAGCACATTTTCTTTTTTCACTTAATCTTCATGTAGGAAGATCTTTGAATGACCTATGTCAGTTCCTCCCTCATTCCTCAATGCCTGAGCTACCTCTTACAGCCCATGACAATTCCCTTCTTCTTTCCACCTTCTTTCTGTCTTTCACTTCTGTGGCTGCCAGCACAGCATTCCTCATGAATCCCAGCAACTGCAGCCAGAAGTGTAGTGATTATTATTTCCATTTCCAGGCTGTTGATTCCCATACTGCATATTCTGCTACTTGTGCTAAAGGTTCACCATCACTGCTTTAAATTGATATTCTCAAGGACAGCAATTACAGCTGATGTCCAAAATCCTCAGTAAGAGTTTGAATGCTTCAAACTTCTTTCCTTTTAATATTTTGTGCCTCTGAATCGTAAGTTGGGAACCTGTGTGTTTTCTTCATTGGTCTTTATTATTTGTATACTAGTTTATAACTCATTACAGAACATGATCATATGAACTGTAAGAAATCACATTAAAAAACTAATTTCTATTCTTTCTCACTCCCTAAAAATTCCCAAAACAAGAGCAAAGAAAACAGAACTCCCTTTTTATGAATGAGTTTGAGAGAACTGAAGTCTGTAAGCAAACAATTTTGTATGTGGGGTTCATTATTATAATGAGTAACAAGATTCTCCCTTAGATTCTGTTTGATATCTAGATATCTCATGCATGCAGTGCAGCTTTGTGTCAAATGCATTCTAAGAATAATCCTTCCAATGATCATTATATTGTAGCTTAGACAACAGGTTTTTCATATCCACATAGGCTGGTTTTAGACCCCCTGTCCCTTTACAGATTCAAGTTTGATGGATGTCATATTTTTGTACTGGTTATTGGAAGGGCTCATGTGTTATTTCTGAATGCTCTTTGGTTTGAGGAGTATCGCAAGGTTTGTCAAGTCTACTCTTTTTCCTTATCTGAATTCCAGAAGGGCAGAACTGAATAGAATGTTTTAATATTCATGTTGGATGACCCAGCTGAAAGTAAACATACACTACTCCAAGTAAACACTTTCAACACACAAGGACTCAGGGGCAGCCCAGTAACCAGGACATTGGCTACATGCACAGAGGTCTCAGATAATTCCACTCTATTTTTACACTTCCGGATACTTACATGAAATCCTGAAAAGTCAATTTTAATGGGCAGTTGATCAGGGTCATCTCCTTTGGGTGCAATCTGATTTAACAGATGGTAGTATGCTCTTGAATCCTAAAATGAGCAGTGTAATATTTTAAAGAAATAAAAAGCAGCAAGTATGTAGCCTCTCCTAGCCATTTATTGCTCTAACAGTCCAATCCAAAAGCCACATAAGTCAAAAATACAGGACTCAAATTTCAGTGACTATGGATGAGGTTATAGAGCCATCTTACTATGCTATTTCACATAAAACTTTCTTAGCCAAATGACAGAGAAAAGGAACATCTGCTAATTATTCTGGACAATGCTAGTTAAATTTATTCTGCTGAATATCAACCACGTTGTTGCAATTCAGATATTCAGGGCAAATTTATATAGGTTATCCAGAAAAAAACCCCCAATTTACATCTTATATTCAGTGTTGGTATTTTACTCCTTTACTGTCCTTTTCAAATAGACTGTTTTATAAAAATTTCTCTTTCTTAATCAATGAGGTAATGGAAATTAAAAAAAGAGAGTAAGGTAGGTCTTTTAGGAGTAATCTGTAGTGACAAAAGAAATTATGTTCATTTGATGAAGTTTTCAGTGTACTTCTGGGGTCTCCCCCCACCCCAGTAAGAAACAAGGAGGAAAAAATAAACCCCTACTAGTTAATTCTCTTAAACAGCATATAATATTTTTGCAATAGTAGCAGTTTTCATATAAAACCTTAGTTAAAGGTTTGCTTTAAATAAAAGCCTTCTTGGTGGCATTTGAAAAGATGTAACTAGAAATTAATGACATTGTTTTCTTCAATGAAAAGAGGTTTTATCAGGTTAGGGAATCGCCCTCCTTTGCTTTCAGTTTTAAAAAGTTGCTCTTTTCTCTCTTCAACTGGCCTCCCACAGTGCTCTGCACACCTTACACAGAGTGACTGCAGAGGAAGAATTACGCAGCTCCACCACCTGCCCCAAGGAACCAGCACACCTTTCTTCAGTCCCCTGTGTCAGTCACCTGGCACATGAGCAAAGCAGTGGCTGGGAGTTATTAGTTACCTAATAAAGTAGTGCAAATCGTCCTGAATAACTCTAATCAGCATCTCAGAACATTAGTACTTCCTTGAATATGAGCTTAGTGGAAATGCTTATTGTGATGTCATAGTATGAGCAACTGAATAGAATGTGGGAGACCAAAACTAATGCTCTTTCAGTGTTGGAAAATGCAGGATGAACCTACTGCTAGAAGATTACTAATTTATCTAATTTCTTCTGATCTGCCTAATTTGTTTCTGAGCATGTTTTTGAATAGCATTATGTTTAATTATCAGAGCAAATAACTACATACCTTAATGTCTTGGCTGAAGTTACTGATTTTCTGCCACCCTGCATTGCCCAGGTGGTAGTTCACCCAGCGTAGCAAGAGGTCTTCTGGGGAAAGCTTCATCAGCTGATCTAGTTCTTCCCCTTCATTTAGCAAGGCAATAAGAGCTAAAAGCAAGTTTGAAAGAAAGCTGAAATCATTGCTACTGTGGTCTCAGCCTATTCCAAATGGCTGACACTGCTATAGCTGGCATTGCTCTTACCTTCATTTCTGGAGATCTCAATATCAGCAAAAAGACCAACTTTAATGATCTGCCACAAGAGTCCTAACACCAAATGTGGCTTTCCTTCTTGCAGGTCTTGTGATCCAATATTGACAACCGTACAGCCAATGGCAGATGCTGAGTTCAGAGCCAAGTTTAGGTTTTCCTATTGGGAATATCATGTTTAACAAACTTATGAGACTTCAATTCTTAGTAAGTTCATAATAAACTTCAGAAGAAATAATGCATTAGTTCAGTGGTTCCCATCATAAAACTGCAGTCCAGAGATTTTTTTGTGAACTACCTCACATCTCACCAAAATTTAGTGAAAAACATTATTGACAGTGTTTAATACAGACCCAGCAAAAAGCTCTGGATCACTTTCTGCAGCTTGGATCACTGAGGAATACTCTAATCAAAACACTTTCTGTAATTTGTAAGTATCAACTGTACAAATTAAACAATACTTCTCAAAATACCAGTGGAAAAAGGTGTTCCTATGGAATTCTGCGCTGTGCAGGAGGCTACTGACATCACTGCCATCTCATCTGGAATCTTACACAGGCTGACACACTCAGTCAAGCAACTGTTAAACTGTAATTGGATGGAGAGCGTAAGAAAATCATGGCAATTCAATATCCTGACTCTGAAAGTAAAGCTCATGATTGTCACAGATGAAACAGGCCAAGAAAAATAGCTGGGAGCTCCATCAATATCACTGTTTTCTTGTGTCATATATTAACTATCTACAGAGACAACATAAACACACGTAGCATCATCTTTGCTGACCAACCTTCTTTAAATAAGTAGAGATTACAAAATGCATCTAGAGGATTTAGAACACAGAATGGTTTAACTTTTCATATTTTAGCATCATAGCCTGCAATCAAATTCTGCCAATTAACTGAGGTTTTTAATCAGCTTTTTTTTCTTAATTGATCTGGTAACTTACAGATCTACTTCCTTTTCCAGACCTATTTTCTTAAACTCAATCTAAAGTAATAAAAACTGTTTCTCTCAATTTTTTTCATAATTTCATACACAACTAAAAATGCAGCTTCACATCTTCTGTACAAGCTTGTCTCCAATAGGAAAATAAACCATCTTGCCATACAGTCATGCAGATGCTTCCTGCTTTGCTAAAATACAACCTGTCTACTCAGAAGTTTATTTTCTTCAGGTACTTAGTAAAGCAAAACAAAAATAGTGAATAGGGAAAGAACTAGGGAAAGCATGAAAAATATAAGTTTTCCTGTAAATCATGTAAGAAACAGGAGAATTCAACAGAGTGTATTAGAAAATACAATTTCATGCTTTAGGATTTTCGTAAAACTTTTTTTCTCCATCAGGAGGCCTGTCAATAAACCAGAAAAATACTTTACTTTTTCATTTGTGTTAAGTTCCTATCCATGGAGTACTTACAGAAATAGTGAAAGGAGTGAGTTTTTTCTTATTAATAGCCCTTTCATCAATCGTATCGGGTTGTGAAAAGTTGATCATTTTGCTAAAGAAGAAAAGTCAAGAGTTTATTCAAACTTTGATTTCTCATAAAATACACTATTTGATAATAAACTCCTAACAGTTTAAACTAGCTGAAAATACTTCTGACAAGATTTTTTAAATATCCCAACAATTATCCTCTAAATCTCCTCTTGCTGTTAAAGGTTTGGACATTCATTTAGAACGCCCCAGATAATATGCTGTTGTAAGAAACACGAGCATTTGGCTTTTTTAATTAATAAGGGATGTCTGTATTGTCAAAAAAAGTCCTGAGAAGATTAAAACTGTAAACCCAAGTCAAACGGTCTCTACTGAAAAAATTTGTACTATAACCAGTATGTTTTTGCACTGCATTTCTACAGTACCTTGTATCTACACAGACCTCAAAGACTATTTCACATCAATACTAACATGCTAATCCCTTGTTACCATGGTATAAATACTATTAATCTACTTCAACTAACTAGAAAGTTACAGCAGACTGAAGTTGAGGTACCTACTACATATGCTATTTTGCTGTGGATTTAATTCAGATTCCTGTTCCTCCCATCCCATGATTTAGTGACTATAATTAGTAACTTTAAAAAATATTTTACATAGTCAACTTTTCTAATTATTTCAACTAATGAATATATGATGTAATTATCATCTCCTTTACAAACAGCCTGCACATATGTGATGTGCATAATTATGGGTCTGAAGTGGAAAACTACTTCTGTAACATATGCACAAATTCATATAAAAGTTTGCTAAAATCCACATTTCTACAGGCAGAAAGATTTCCCCCATTTTACAAACTGGTTGATGTATTTAAGAGAGGAGTCTTGATGTTAAAGCCTGTCAGAAGTTTTCCAGTTCATGTCACTGTGATCAGCACTTAACCTTTGAGATTAATTTCCTTTTTTTCTCACAGCCTTGGACTCACCAAAGAAGGATGCCATCTGCAAGGGATTTAAACAGACTGGCATCTGATGGGTTCATGGGTAGGAGGTGCTTACAGTCTGGGTCATCCTGTAGAGCTTTATTTATCCAATTAACAAAAGCAACTTTTTCTTCCTCTGAAAAGAAGGACAGCATTGAAATAATAGATTTTCATCTCCATGAACACCTAAACATCATACTTGGGTCAAAGAGCTTCATCTGCAACAAAATCCCTTAGTTCCACAGAGGCCAGTTACGAAAAGAATCAGACCAGTGGGAAAGAACACAAAAATGTCAAGTACAGATTGATCTTTCTCCCCCTGCACCCTTTAACTATCTGGGGATTTTCTGAAGGAGAACACCAGAATCAGAGGGACATCATATGGAAAGTATCCTCATGGCTGACTTCAAATTCAGCTGTTCAGCAATTACAAAGAAAAGAGGAAGATTTCTGATCTGAAAAACGCAACATCTCAATCCACACATCGTTAGAGAATGAAACCATTATCATTCTGAGAGACCAGCAGACTTTTTGAGACTGTGATCTGGGGTACTGAACTGTATTTAGCTTTGAGAAGTTTAGAAAGTTTAATATCTCAGTTCTAAATTCTCTTTCATATTTAGTGCAGAATTTATTAGCTTACTGGGATAACAGTCACTCAGGTATCAGTACCCAAATTCCCAAACAACACAGGTGGTATTCCCCTCACTTACCTCCAGAAGCAAACGAGACAGGTACCTACACCTGACCCCTTACACTTCTTTCATTGTCAGGGAAACAATGTGAAATTCTAGGGCACACTTCATCTCACCATAAATGAGATGGCTAGTGGGGCCAGGCCACAGGAATTTCACTTCAGTGGGGTCACTTTCTCTTCACCAAAAATGAAAAGGAGTCTAAACAATTACCTGTGATGCCCTACAGACATCCTTTGAGAGTGAACATATTCCCTGCTTTGGAGAAATACCAAGTGCAGCTGGTGGTGTAAGAATCATTGTGAAAGAGAGGGTATTGCCACCTTTGGCCAACCCAAGTGAATCTTTCTCATATATAGAACCTTAACACAGTCTGGAACCACAGCAAATTCCAGACTCAAGTTAATCAAAAAAGCTGCAATATTGCTGATTGCAATATGATCCTGGAAGGTGGTTAACACTCCAGCCTGGAGCTGCAATGCAATTAGGCACAATTACCAACTTAAATTACATGCAGCAAGGGGAGGTAGAAAGAATCAGATCAAATATTAAAAGCAGGTTCTTAAGTGTGAGAGAGGCTATGCAAAACCACATTGGAGTGAACAATTGTGTAATGGCGGAGACAGCTGAGGAGGCCATTACACCCAGAAAGGATGTATGGTGATTTTTAGTTTATGTTAATTAACACTGGACATGAAAATGAGAATTCATTTTTATCTGAATATAGGAATAAGAGTAGATTAGCATGTAATGAAGGCAAAAGCTTGATTAGCATTACTTGAAGAATGCCAAAGGGGCCATTTTTCCACCCTTACATGCTGTCAGTGTTGGTTTTCCTCCTTTGCTCTCACAAAGAGGCCCAACTTGGCTCCAAGGGAAGCATGAAACAGTAACAACCAAACATAGTTAACAAACTATCACCCACACTGATCTTGTCTATCTCCACAGGATTTCTCTGTGTTAATTTGCTTTCAACACCATTTTCCAGTTAGTCTTTTATTTCCTTCATCTGTAGTGCAAATTTAAAGAGTTTCCTCCATATAAAACTTGCCCATGTTCATTATTTCTTACCAGAATAAGAGTGCTGTGTCCCTTCACTAGAGATTGCTGATGTTCCTCCAATCGCTGTAATGCCTTGCTTTTTGTTTATTGATTTTCGGAAAGACTTGCTAACATCTTTACTTTTCAATTCCTGAATTATCTGAAATTAAAAAAATAGAGAGCACTGTGGGATTGTTCATATCTTCAAATAACCAGATGTTAATTCATGTAAGTACTCCAGAGTCAGTAGTTAACCTGACTGCCTTTCTTTGATATTGACACCGACTGTAATTTACTGTATGGGTAGAACCAGTGTGAATCCCTTCAGGAAACTTGCATAGTGGATATCTAACATATTATTTCTAAGTGAAAACCTTTATTAGGCCATGCTATCTAAAAATGTAGACACAGAACAATCTGCACAATATTTCCACAAGTATTTTGGTAAACTGAAAATACATTTTCGATGGCTATAGCATGTTTCTCCCACTTATTTCACCATATGCTTCACAGCAAAAGGTTACACGTGACAGTTAAACATGCCCTTAATCAAGCTATACCATTTTCCAGCTGCCTGCCATATATTAATTCAGTTTTCTATCCTAATTCTCAACAGGTATCAGACAGTAGAGAAACATCCAAAGGGAATCTCTTACAGAAACAAATTCTTCAAAGTTGATCCTCCCATCCTTGTTGCTATCTGTCACTAAAATGATTTTTTCTACAATCTCCCGGACTTTGTAACCAGGCAAGGGCAGACTTGCTTCTTTAAACAGGTCCTGGAGCTCGTAATCACTGACATAGCCACTGTTGTCAATATCTGTGAAATGAAAGCACATTGTATGTTATACTTATGTAAAGAACAAAGCATAGTAACTCCTCAGAATGCATAAAGTGTGAGAAATGCAGTCCCAGGAAACATATTTCTGTTCTTGACAGAGATAAGTAGGTATGAAGAAATGCTTGTGGATTAGAGGGATAACTGTCTAGGACTTCTGCCATCTTGTTAGATACTTTCTCAGGAACTCTCTTATGATCCCAAAACACAGCTGTAACAAGACAGCAAATTTTCAAGTAGTGAAGTTCAAGGAGGTTTTTTTAAGACTTCCAACTAAATAATGTATAAACCTTCAAGTGAAAGGGAGATCAATGAATATGTGCTTACTGTCAATATTATACCTTTTCCAATCAGCAAACTCAGACCTGGTGCATGTTGTTATTAGGAGACCACACTTACACAAGAACTGCCTGACCGCATTTTATTTCTTATCCTAGTATCTGACAAACATTTTCTGTTCTTCAAAACTTTTGATGTGGTTAGGCTTACCTGTGAAGAGTAAATCTGGGATGATCTGAATCTGTTCGTTAAAGGTGACCTTCCTTAATCTATTAACTAGCTCTGTTGGAAGCAATTTGTACTTCCACCTTCAATTACACTTGGCTCCCAAGACCACATGTTGGGAATGTTCATGTGCAGCAAAGTATCACAATGCTTTTTTTCAACAAGAGGTATGGTATAGCTCCACAATTGTGGAAGAAAGGAATGTCTGTATCATATTAAAATAAATTAGGAAAAGTTGAGTATAATTTGTGTTACTCATGATGAATAATGCAGCAGTGGACAAACAATGAAGACTACCCTTTGTACTTTCACCTTAGGCCAATCTGTGCAGAAAGCTGTCTTGAATTCATCTTAGTATAATAAAACATCATTTTACAGCTCTGTTTTTATACAAAGGAACACATAAATCAACCACATTAACTGCTCCTATTTTTAAAACTATGCATATTTCCATGTGCAGACCTACACATATTTATACAAACAGAATTTGAAACTGACAGTAAAACAGCCTCACCTGTGCCTGTAGGGCACTGGCTGTGCAACGGACAGCAGACTTTCAAAAGCAGGAAAGTCATAGTCCATACATGGTATAGATGAAGGTCAGTCAAATAAAAGAAATCATATTCACCCTAAGTAGTGCTGGTTATAATGCCCATCATTTTATGTATTTAATGTTGATATTTTCCATGTTTGACAATAATTTCTGATGTCTTTCAAGATCATAATAAAGCTCTTGAAAAATTTAGTTAATAGTATTTTCCCAGCTCTATAAACAATCCATCTAAGGTAAGCAATTGAAGAGAACACCCAATGAGTCAGAAATAAAGCAGATGATGCACCCACCTTTCTGACTTGTCAAGGTGCTCTCACTTTTGAGTTTATTAGTTAAAAAACTTTCTTCATATTGTCTCAAGTCTCAGCACCCAGGCACGAATACCAGAGTGGATGAATATGCCTCTCATTAGAGAAGGGCAAGCAGAGAAACATGCTTTCATCTCTAGCCATAATTGATTGCTATACAGTAATTTTCTTGTAATTCATACTACACTGTGTAGCTTCTATGCAGCTTCATAAGGCACCCACATTTCACTGTTGACAAAAGGTTAAAATCACCTGGTTAAAAAAAAATAATTTTGTGTTTTCAATACTCCCAACGATTCCCAAATCACTACACAGACAAACTGTGTCTGCATATGGATTAATTCAGCCACTGGCTTGCAGACATGTAAAACCACACATAATAACAGGGATGGTCTAAACAGCAGAGGACATGCTCATGAACTCACTCAGATTACCAGCTATTTTATTTCTCTAGGTTTATCTTTCACTGGGGCTAAGTTTCCATGATGACAAGCTGAGAGTTAAATACATGCCTTCTCTCAGCTTACCAATGTAGCTGTAAGCAATTTATCCATAAAGACACTAGGAATGTAAAAATGAAAAAAAAAAAAAAGGCAGCTTAACTTTTATGTTTTACAGAAAGGAAAGAAATGCTTTTCAGTAAGTAGGAGCAGTACAGGAAATGGAGAAAAAGGAGGAACGCAGATGGTGAAAAACCAAACAGCAAAGTTGTCAGACACCTCCAGTGAGTATCTACCTATCCTAACATCTTCCTGACATTAGACTGACACATGCACACGGTGCCCTTCTTTGTGGCCTGTTGCTCCTCACTACAAACTTCTTGAGCTACAGATGTCATGACGGGTGTTTAATAGGAATTCATCAATTACCTTCCATGGATGGATCTTTCTCCCTTTAGGACTTCTACTCTTTTTAGGTTTCAACAACATCCCGAGTCAATGGGTGGATGGTTTATTTATTTATAATGCAGAAAAGTTACCTCTTTTAATTTTAAGCTTTCTGAGTCTCTATTGAGCATCACGTGATACCTGTACTGACAGAACCTGAATAACTGTCTTCACTTTCTCCATACTACTCATTGTCTTACAAATCTCTAACATACAGCTTCCCTATAGCTTCTTCACTAAACTAAAATCTCCTAATATTTCAGAATTCTTGCCTAAAATGCTCCTGTTCCCCTCATTATGACTGCACAGGTTTGCTTGATTTCCTGAGCTGCACAGCTACACATCACCCCCAGAACTGCAGCAAATAAGAAATAAAGCAAACATGAACTTTAACATGAGCAACAGCAGTGCAATCTGGAAATAAGGGTTAACTGCTATTTAATTTCTTACTCTTCCTATTTACTCTGATTAATCTGTAAACATCCTGTCAAGCATAGAAAATTGTAGTTATTTATTAACATCTGCTAGCTACAAAAGCAATATTAAAAAAATCTCCAAGTTTAGCTTACTTAAAATGTAAACCCCAATTGAACAAATTAACAGAAATTATTAGTTCACCAAAGCATGCAAGTAAAGTAAAAACTGTCAGTAATTTAACATGATAATATATAACATCTGAAGATTAATCAAACCATTTTTTTCAGATTTAAGGAATTCAAAAAACTGATTTTTTGAGACCTATTATGTAGCGTATGCCATGGCACAAATAATGCAACTGCCCAGCAGGAAAATGTATCTGTTTTCGGTGCTGAAGTTGAAGGAAATTAACACACATGGAAAATAAGGGGCTCTATGGAAACATTCTTATTTTCTTAGATATTACTGGCAACATAGAGGGAACACACATCCCTATCAAAACATGGTGATCCATCAAGATTTCTTACACAAATCCTGAACAGTTTTGCAATGTTAACAGCATCCTTATTATTTTCTTATTTAAAACATACCTATTTTGCCAAATGCTTCTCTCAGTTCTTCAAGCTCTTCACGAGATATAGTAGTTATGTTGTTTTCCATCTCTGGACAGCAGGAAGGGTTGTCTTCAATTGCTTATACCTAATAACAATAAACAGGAAAGACGGAAGCTTTTAATTCCAGGTACATATAAGTTACTGATCTTGTCAACATGAGGTACCAGACTCGAGTGCCACGTCCAGGCTGAGCACACTTAAAACACTACAAACAACAATCTCAAGTACATCAGATACCCAGCAATTCTTTGCACCATAATAGTGGCTGAGAATTCACAATAGCAGCACCTGTTTACATACACTAGTTGTTTTCATTTGCACAGAATAAGCACAAACCAGCAATCTACCAACGTTAAAATCTCCTTAACTTCAACAAGCAATTTTTAGAAACATGAATTCCTAAGTGCAATTCAGTATCATTGCCAAGTAATGGTCAGTGCTTGGATTGAGTCCTCCAAAACACGTAAACTTCAGTGGGACACTTTCAAGTACCTGCCTACCATCCATGGGTGAACACCAAGGAGCCTTTCCACAGCTGCTGCAGAAGTTACAACCTGCTGACCTTCACTACTCTTCTGACACCCTGTTGTCTCATAACACTGTCAAAGAGCCAAATGAAGGGTTTTACTGAGCAGAGATTGGAGTCTCAGTGTGAATCATTCTCTACTGACCCCTATAAAAAAGCAAAACAAAATGGAAGGCACCTTTGCAAGGGGTTGATAAATCCCAATAACAGATCTTTGCCCATTTCCTCTTATTGAAGCTTTACTGCAACAGAATGACTCAGACTAATTGGCAGTAAGTACAGTGCTGTAAAGAAGGGACACACAATTGTCTCAATACACAAGCTTGTATTCACTTTGCTGTTTTCCACTGGCACACACAAGGCAAGCCCAGAGCAGCACCCCCCACCTGCACTAAGCTCTGAGCAGCACCTGGCTGGAAAGAGCCCCGTGTGGTACAGGTGCCTACCATAAATGCCAAAGTTTCATCTTTGCTTTTACTTTATAAACCAAAAGGGGCAGAAATCCACTGCACATAACTATTTCCATCACAGTTACTCTATCCTTGCATATGTTTTCCCTTCTGGTCTTTGCTTTAGAGCAAGAAGCAAAAAAATTCCTGTGATGACCAAGCTGATTTGCTCATAATAATTATATTCAGATCTGCTATATGTAGCTGCTTCTTCTTCAAAAATCATGCATATCAACAGAACAGTACTGTTACCCACTGGACATGATTCTAGAAGGGGAAACCTGACTTCAGCAATTGGTTTTACCATGGACCTTGCTGAATGCCCTTGGGAAAGACTATTCGTTTCCTACCTTTTGTGTAAAGCTTTTCTTTCATGATGCTATTTAAAAAGAGTTCTTAAACAACAATGGATTATTCTAAATAGCTCTTGTCTACTTTACTTGGGTTAGTATTTTCTGTGTCTTCACTGAGACTGTTCCTGTGGGTCACACAGGATATGGCCTTGAGTGTGGGTGGCAAGTTAAGTCTTTTTCCTTCATGCCACTAGATCTTATTTAAGTACTAAAATCCTACTTATCCATTTTGCTAAGCTTACCCACAGCATGTACAGTCTTCATACTCAAAAGAAAAAAAAATATTTAAAATATACATTCAGAAAAAAATGACACTTCACACAGATGTTTCTGGAATCAGAAGTACCTTCACTGGAAAGCTGGTGTGGTAATTAAAGGAATAATGAACTGTGGAAAAATCAAGTTAAAGGACTCCAAATCTACAAAAAAACAGATGACAGTTCTCTGAAATACAGAAACAGCATGACAAAGCATAAGTGAAGTATTTAGCCATGCAGGTATAAAAGACAACATCACTTCTGTTGTACCACTGATGTTTTTAACTATTTACCATTATCATAAGTTGGATTTTATCAGAAACAATTTCCGAAAAGTTGCAATGCAATTAGTTTCACTGCTGCCCTTTTATGATTCATCATTTCGATTTTGCACCATATTCTATTTCAGAAAATAGCAATCTTTGATTTTGAAAGACGTTTCAGTTACATAGTAGAAACATCTGTTCTTGAATGAAGCAGTTAAATAAAGCTAATAACTCTGCTCTAAAGAGACAGCCCTAAATAGCCTATGATATCATTACAGGGCAAATTAGCTGGTCAATTAAACGGCAGAAGTGCTGCAATCATGGTTCTGGCATTCAGGAGAGAGTCTGAAAAACCAAGAGACAACATCTAAACTAAATGTCAGACATTTCAGACAATTTCAATAGAGAAACATCAAAGTTCTATCTAAGCTAATAAATACCTGGCATACCCAGGCTTATCACCACCCAAGATGACTCAGTGCACAGGCAATTCTGATGAGATTTGGCCTCCAAAGGTATGTGTGTCTTGGAACTGTGAATACCTGTTGAAAGGTACATTAATTTACAGACAACTTTTCTCTGTACTTTGGTGGTATTCAGATGGCACTTACATTTTTTGTAGTCTATGCTTACATTAAACCATCTCCTGCTGCCCCAGGACAGGGCAGGTACAAACAATTTTAATGCTGAAAAAGTGCCCTTGATTCTCTTTTTGGTCCTTGACAATATGCTCAACGTGAACAGGCAATATTCATCTATCCCTGGCCTGTCTTCTATGCCTGGAAGGCTTTTTGTGTCTAAAGACAATTCTGTGGAGTTTCCTGGAACACATCCACATCCAACACAATACAGATACCAACTACTGTTGGTACATCATGGTATTTCTTTGTGTGCAGAGGAGTATCTGTGGCCGAGCAACCACAAAGGGTGAAGGGAGTAGGTCAAGGAGCAGTTCCTGCCACTTTTTTGACCTGTTATCAAAGCTGTCAGAAAAAACAGAGCAGTTAATTGGCAATCCGGCCCAATAGTTGTCTCTATCCCTGCAGGCAAGTGGCAATTTCTTTTCCAGCTCCTTATTTCAAATTCTATTTGCCTCATTTCCATGCACAGCTGCTACTGCAATGACAATGGACTGCAAAAATGCTGACTCGAGAGCTAATTTTCTTTTGTTGCTGCTCTTTATGTCTGGCATCAGGGACACACCTTCTCTGTCCCTGCTGCAAATACCATCTATTGCTGCATCATCCTTAAAGCTGTTGTTTCTAATGACAGCCAAGATAGTGTAATTTGCATACACAGGTTGTGCTTTTATGCCAACAACCAGCTGGTTATTACTATGTACTATCTATAATTACAAAACATGAAAATTCTGCTTCTCTTGTTGGGTTTTGAATCAAACTGCTACAGATTTCAATAGAAAAAAGTCCACCCAAAATACATGGTTTAACCTGTAGTGTTCCTGTGTTGTTATCCAGGATTCTTTAAGTCCCTGTGATGAGAACAGAACAGCTTTCAAGCACTATTAGTGTCTTTTAATCTCTTGCCAGATTGAACTAGGAGTTCTACCCAGTCTCAGTGAGAAAATAATGCATTATAAAGTGTGAAACACACACAAGGAACTTTAAAACAAGAACATGCATCATATATTCCCTTTGCCCAGTAAAGACAGAAGGGGAAATGCTAATTAAAAATTAGTTAAAATATTTGCATATAATAAAGAGTTGAGCAATAAAGGAAATACAGAACGTTAATCTGATATGAACACACACAAAAAGGTTTCTGATCTATTTTCAACAAAATAAAACTGCCCAAATTTGTTTGTTTAGTTTACTTTTTGGTTTCCCCTCCCCAACTCAGCTTACACTGAAAGATCTTTTTACTTATGCCAAAATTATTCTTGACCTCCAAATACAAAGATACTTAGGGGCCAACTAAATCAGTTCTTTAACAATGTGAAAGGATGAATGGTTCTATGTGTTTCACTAGTGGTCTGTAATAAAACAGCAGTGGAGATTAACTTTTTTTAAACTTACTGGAGATTAACTTTTTTATCTTACTGTGATAATGCTCTTAATCTTTATAACAAAATGAATAATCATTAGAGTTCACTGACTTTATTATTTTTTAATTATTATTACTGTTTCCACTAGCATAGGATATGGAAAGATAGCTTATCTTTCCCAGATCAGTGAAAAAGCTGCAGGAGACATTCATTTATGTTATCCAAACTGAAAGAAGCCTCGACTGCCGAACAGTCAGAGAAACACAGAAGAGCAGATTGGGAGGCACCTCAAGGATCAGCTGGTCCCACTTTTCCTGGCAAAAGCACGGTCTGGAGAAAATGGCTTAGCAGCCCATCCAGTCAAACCTTGGAAGTGTCCAATGTTGGGGACCTCACCACTTCCCTGGGGAGATTATTCCAATGGCTGACTGTTCTCCTTGAGAAAAACAGTCCTCTTGTGACAAATTGGAATGTCCACAGGAGCAACTTGTACTCATTACTCCTCCTCTTTCCATGGCATTCCTTGTAAAAAAGATTCCATTCTCTTTATAGACACCCTTTAAATACCGGAAAATGATGAAAAGGTCTCCCCTAATCCTTCTTTTCTCAAGGCTAAACAAACCCAGTTCTCTCAGCTTTCCTCCTATGACAGCTTCCCAGTCCTCTGATCATCTCTGAGGGCCTTCTCTGGGCTCTCTCCAGTCTGTCCTCATCTTTTCTTGGATAGCAGGGACCAAAACTGAACACAGTATTCCAGGTGTGGTCAGTTCTCTAAACATAGAAAGAACTAGTATAACACATCTTTAGAATGATGAGCACTGGGTTTTACAAAGAAAGAAGATACAAAAATAGATTCATTCCTAATGCAGCAAAGAGGATGCTTGTAAAGCCTAAAAACAGGAGAGCACAGAAAGGTCAATGCAATTAGCTGTACACATACCTACACCCGTCTGTATATAAAAAGAAGATACTGCAAGCACATTGTTAATTTGTGAAAGAAGAGATCAGATATAATTATGGTATCAGTAGCAGTTATTAACAGAGTAGTCAGAGTAGTGAAAAGAGCAAAGTTCTTTTAATATCATACAGGCAGTCTGAGGCTTTACAACCTGGAAGACTCAGACTATGTTTCTCAGCCTGAGCTTATAAGTGGGTGGATACATTTGTAACTACCAAAATTATTTAATTACTAGAAGTTAGATGATAACAATGAAGAAATGTTATGCTTCAACATACAAATCAATAATCCATACAATTCTTTTATGTACAGAATTACACAGTGAATAAGATACAATTTATGATGGGAAAAATGGTATTTTTAACTTCTTCCAAAACGGTATGCACTGATCTTTGCTAGAGGCAGGGTATCAAACAAGCCACTGTGATAAATTCTGTGTACATGAAATATGTATCTTATGTAAAAAGAACTATATTTACATTGAAATTAATTATTCACTCCATAGAAATTTGTACATCATAGTACAGTAACTCTGGTGAATAATAAAATCATCATTTCCAGTATACCTTAAAGATAAACCTGGATGACTTATGAATAAAAAGTAAAACAAGCCCAGATATCTGTTAGATGGGTCATGGACCTGATCTGAATTCACTTACTTGGGTATACAAACAGATTAATTTCATGAGGCTCATGTCAGGATTAAGAGTAACTCTCCTACAAAACAGATAAAAGCTTACTTCAGAAAGATACCTTTTCATCCAAACAAAATGCCTCCAGCTTCCTCTGGCTGCTGAGTATACAGAACAGCCATGCAAATTTATCGACAGGATCAGGTTCACACCGCTTCCTTTGCATGCATCATTCAAGAGGATCTCAAACTGCCTGTGCTCTGTATTGTTGCATTCAGCACTCCAAATAAAAAATATCAGTGGAAACCTCACCCATGCCAAAAGGACCACTGCTAGGCGAGCAGTTTTGGGAAAAGGCTATTGCACACAGAGTTCATGGAAGCACCTTTCCCAAAATGTTCTGCAAAGCTAATCTGTTTACAGTCTAGGAACACCAACATTTTGGGCTGAATTTGCCCAAATAGATTCTCTCATATCCCATTCTGCTTTGGTTAATTAGTTATTTTTCTAGGAGGTCTACAACTTTCCCCTGCTTCCAGCACAGGGCTGGGTGTGTTGTACCCCCTGTTGTGACATCCACCAAAAAAGAAATAGTGCCATTCTCTGTGAAACTGGGATACTCGGGTGGCACAAGGCAACACCATCAGCCTTGCAGAGCCAAGAACACAAATTACTACATTTCAACTGTAGTTTCTGAGGTTTATAAGTACAGTCCATCATAACACTGGTTGTGGTTCTGCAAGTAACAGAACAGCAAGGAAGTTCAGTTTGTGTATTTCTGTAGCACAGCGTGCCCAGGGCTCCCTCCCTGACAGCAAACCATTTCCAGACGAACCATATGAACAAAGCTGCTTCCACGCAACAGGCAGATTGTCTTTAGGACTTAACAATACCAAGCAAATCAGTATTAGAAATACAAATTCAAGATTTTTCTCACAGATCTCTCTATAAGAGGCAACACTTCTGTTTCTCAGAACACAAAATCAGATTGTCTGCAGAAACAACATACCTTTAAATTTGAAGCAAAATCACACTGCTTTTAGAAGACCTTTGTGTTTTACGTGATGAAAATGTCAAGACTCAGTATTCTGAACAACCTGCATATTATATGTAATTTAAATATATATTACCTTTCCAATAAATGATGCAGTACAGAATCAAAGTATATAATACAAAATAATTAACATATGTGCCCTAATAAGCAACAAATTAAGAGACTTGAAAATAAATTTTCCCTACAGAATTTTTAACATGGTTAGATTCAAAAAGCCCTGCTCCAAAGTAAAGGTTGGATAAAGTCAATCTGCTGAAGTGCCACTGACTCTCAGTTTTATAATGAACAACCTTTGCCTTGGTGAAAGTTCAATAACAACATGCATATGGTATCCAACTGCTGTCAAAAGAAGTACAGACACATACAGAAAATGAAAGCATAGCTAGAACTTGAATACACTCAAACCATAAACCTGAATTACCTTTTATGCTATCTCAACATCTTTCATGATTTTCATTCCTCAACAACACAAATACATTCCTGAACAACATAAATATTTAACAGGAAAATGAACACAAAGGGCATAAGGACTTAATTTTTAACATAAACATACCAATTATCCACTAGTAAGACTGTTTTCACTGAAAAGTGTTTCCAGAACTCATTGTGAATAAAAGCTGTTAATGAAATAGAATAAACAAGAAAAGAGTTGCTACATTTTACAGTGGAAAAGGATGGTCCTGTTATGTCTTCTAATGAAGTTTGAATCTACTGCTTGTAGTCAAACAGCTTGGAGAAAAGTTTAAATGCCTGGGTGACATAAGAAGATCAGAAGATGTGCCACCAACCTGTATGAGTTCAGCTCTGGAGGCCCCTAATCAAACCTTACAGTTGGTCTAAAGGAGATTATTCAAGTACAGGATATCTATTGGAGCCTCACAATGCACTTTATCAGATGTTACTGCAGCAAAGGTACCAGAGTTACTGGGAACAAGTTTTTCAGTTGTACTCCAACAACTTCAGCTGGTGTCAGCTGGATTTGTGACTTTCAGCATCTTTTATAATCATGCCATAAGAAAGCTAATGAAAAACTTCAGAAACAAAAATAAGTACAACGCAATTGCAATTGGAAGGAGATTGCAGCTGCAAGAGAAATAGAAGCAGCTCTTATTTGGTGCAGCTATGGAAATACAAGTGTAAACAGAAAGGTTCCTCAGAGTCTCAATTCCGTAGTTCATTACACACACAGAAAATCACAGACATACTTACATTTTGATTTTACGAGAAGGAAGCTTTGCATCCAGCAATAAAACCTGCATGCTGTTAATGGCACACAAGGACAGGAAAAACAGGCAAAAACAGTACTAAGGAGAAGTGGGCCTAGAGGATTCCCTTGGGAGACACAAGATCATGCAGAAGACCTTCCAGTTGTTGAGGAAATCTTAGAACAAGTGTCTCCTCAACCCTGTTGGAAAATGTGCATTCATAAAAACCACCAGGATTGTAGCACACGTGACCTTTGCAGGTGTGGTACTAACCTTCCCCATGCAAATCATCTTAGTCACTTTAGTTTCACCTTACTGTCCACAGTCTAGAATAATTTTTATCTTTTACTGACACACTCCAAACTAGTGCTCACAAAGGAAATCCACAAGGCCTGGTATAAAACTCCTGAAACTTGCTGCCCATTTCTGAGTCCCGTGTGGTTTACACTTGAAAGCCCCATTTTCACCTCTGTGCTTCTGGTATGTAACATAGTTACACAACTGGCTCTGCTTCTATTCACAATTAAAGTCACAAGTATTTCCAGAGAAAAACTTCACTCACATCAATCATTAATGTGATTTCCTTGGACAGCTCAAGAACACTACTGAGCCTGCCCAATATAACCCAAAATAATAATGCCAGCTAACAGCAGTGAGGCAACCCCACCATCTCATCTTTTTATCCAAGAATCTGAAGCTGGGACTTTGAATATAAATAAACATTTAAAGGCATTGTTCTGAAAGCAAAAATTCTGCTTTTCCATTTCACGTGTGGCAATGTCTGCATTCAAGTATTCCACGACTGCAGAACTACAGTCAACTTAATTAGAAAGAAAGTAACAGGATTAAAGTGAATTGGTGGAAGAAACTTCTTTACATGCGTAGCTATAAAGTAACTGGTCCAGGAAGCATCTGACTGAGCCTTGACCAGAAATCATCTTTCTTTCAATAAGTTTAATCAATTTAATGTATTGTTTCATTTTATATGACCTTTTCATATCTCTTCTCACCAATGTCACAATATCATTTGTCCTCTGGATGGAGCATTTGATACTCTCCAAAAATCAGTTTACTATACTGAAACCTGTGTCCCAGGCTGACTCATCATTTGGCTTCCCTATACACAAATGTGCTAGACCCTCCTTCCTGAAGAACTTGTACAAGCCCCCATCAAGCACCTCTTCTGCCCTTCCTGTTCTACAAGGCTCCTCTTGCCTGTCTCACTGTGTGCCCATATCCACCATTTTTACCCATATGAGTATCTTTGCTTGCCTATCTCTTCTGAATGCAACCACCCAGTGACAAGGACAATGCCTGGCCTCTGCAGAGCCAGAGCTGGCAAGGATCATGCTTTCCAATTAGCACTGGAAGCTGGTACCTCAGATGCTGTGACCAAAAGCAAGAGAAAATACAGTTTGAACCAATATCACAGTCATCAAAGCCAGAAATTGTGGCAAGATGAATTCCTGCTAAGGTCAAAGTGTCATAGCAGTTTTAGCATGCAAATGCATGTAAGATGGAAAGAGTCTGGCATTAACATGGAGAAAATTTGATAAGAAACTACAAACCACTTCCTCATAAACCCCACCTGATTACCAGTAACTGCTCTCAAGAACAGAATTATTTTTTTAAGTCCAACTTGGTGTCTCTGTGTCATTTCATTAGAGCAAACCACACTAAAATATAAATGGAAAGGCTACACTAATAAAAGCAAGTTCATTCAGGCACTCCATCCTCAAGTCATTCTTTTGTGCCTAGGCTGATGTTACATATCAAGTTTACAGCAGCAAAAGAGGGCAAGTTAAAAGACACACCAGCAAACGATACTTAATCTCTTTCTTCCTCTGTCTAGGTTGAGGAACATGCAGCTTTTGTCAGCGTGCAACTACAATGACAAGTAAAAACTGCATTCTTTTTAAAGGAAATTCCAATTTAAAAAAATTCTGAAATTCTTATTGAAATATCTGCATTGATAAGAAACTCCTGCTCAGAACTCACAAGGTGGTGACAGGACCCTCATTTGACAGAGGGACTTTGTGGGTGCCCCAGTATTCTCAAATAAGATTCTCAACTAGGGGGTTATGTTTTAGTCACTCTTGTACTTCTCTAACAAACCATAGCATTGCTAGTTAATTACTAAACAGAAAAACTAACCAGAAGCAATAGTCATGAAAACAGCTTTTCAAAAACAATCACAAGCCAGACTCCAAACTAAAAAATCCATGAAATATGGAATGACATCTGTCTTCTGTTTTCAGATACTTCCCATTATTATCAGATTAACTCTTCTCTGTAACTGGAAGCACTGGAAATTTGTTTTAAAACTGACAAATTACAATTTCACTTGTTATGAGCGTCACAGTTTTTCAGAGTTTGCTGGATATTGCATTCCATCTATTGCAATCAAAGGGTACTCACCTTTGACTGACTAATCTGTCACACTGCCACTGACAGTTTTACAGTATCTTTTGCAGGGCTGTCAGCATTTGTCACAAGCCTCCATTTCTTCCAGATTCGGTGCTGCTCGAGAGGTAGAACAGAGGTACTGTACTCTCTATTCTTTGCTAAGGAATAGGCTTTATCCATCTATGGCATTCCCAACTTCACATAAGTGTCTTTTCCTTAACCTAACTGGAACATTATGAACCATTTTTCAGTTCTCTGAGCACAAAGATAACATTTAGTTAGCGTGTAACTTAAAAAGCAGAACTATGAACTAAGCTATTGGTGATCGAACAGCCTAAGAGACAGAAGGGGAGGGAGATCTTAAAACAGCACAACTGCAACACTCCAGAGACCTATTGCCTTGAGCCTCCCCTGTGCCTGTTCTCTGGTAGCCCAAAGGAGGAAACCTCAGCTTGCTACAAATAGTAGAACTCCAGCAGAGAGACACAGGCTAACTCTTACTAATGAACTTAGTTTTAAGGTCACCCCAGAAGTTAATCATGTGAAGATCATTAAGAGTAACAATAGAAATGTGTTCATTCTGCCCTCAGTAATTGAATTTACAGCCACATATTCTTCATACTCCAGCTAATTGCAATTACAAAATAGTATCAAATAGGTGTGTGTTGCCAGAGTATTTTCCCCATTTCCATTAATTATCAGATGGCAGAATGGCCTTCTGACACCCACTAATGCCTCCGTCAGCTCCACATGGTTCAAAAGATTATTAGATTAGACTGATCAGCTACTATACTGCAAGCAAGCCAGGATTTTCTGTCATGGAAAATTCATAGGTTATTTTTGGGTTTCTTTTGTCATTGGTCAAGCTAGAGAAAAAAGGAGGGTCCTCTACAGTACATGGCAAAAGCAACTGGCAGCATTTCAAAACTTGTCTTTGCAGAGTCCACAGGTGCATAAGTGCTACCTGTTTGCCAGTCCAGAGCCTTAGGGAGCTGTGTTTGCCCAAGGGCTGAGAATAAAAGCAGCACGTTAGCCAATATGAGGAACCAAAGTTAAATAGAGTATTGTTCATACCTTCTAAACTAGAGGACTATCTGGGGCATGCATGAAGTTCATTTGCTGGCACTGCAGTTCTTAATAATTAGGCCAGAAGAAAACATCTACAGTTGTTGCCAACTGTCATTTTTAATCATATTTTGAAGATGAAAAAGAAGGACATTTCTGAGCAAATTTTTTTTGTAACTAAACTATTTAAAAAATCAGCTTTGACTCACATGATTAGGAGACAACTTCATATTCTTAAAATTATTTCTGATGCTTCAGTGAAAACTCTACCATCTTTCTTAAAAATATCAGAAATTAAAAAAAAGAACTTTAAATATCTCAGGTTTAAACAATTTACCTTTTTAAATAGTTTGAGCTGGCAGCATGAGCAGACATCCCTAAGCATTTAAACCATACACTGCCTATGCAACAAAGTCATGAGTTTAAAAAAAGAAAAATGTACATGTAAGAAATATCCAGGCACTTCTACAAAAACAATGAAAATCTAACATTTTATTCATCTGCTGCAAAGCAATGCATAAAAGTGTATATGATTTTATTAACTAGAATTCTTGTTTCCTTTTTACAAGTATCATAAAAAGATTCATCTTACAAAAACAGTGTTAGGTTAGCAACCCTTACAAACCAAACAATGATAGTTTAAGAAAATTACTTGTTGCTTTAAAATTAATGATCTAAAGTCCTATAAAGGGAGAAAGATATGATGATACAGTTATCTACCATGTACCAACTACAAGGAACAATACTGACAGCACAGAAAATGCTGTAAACTGGATCAGCGTTGTAAGGAGTCTCTTTGCTGAAACATGAATTCTGAGTATTGTTAAATTCAATTTATTTACACTTGCTTTGTGTTTTACATTTGCTTTGTGTTAGCCATTTTTTAATATGTCCCATGATAAAGTGACAGTCCTTTGCTCTCAGCCTGCAGGACATGCTACAATGTTCCAAAGTTTCCAGATTACAATCCCAAACCTTTCCAAACGGTAGCACTTTCAAAGGAAAATGTTAATGTTTCTTACACCACTTGTAAGTCAAAACACTTCTTAGGACTTTGAGAGCAGATTTTTGCATGTTCAGTAAATGAAATACATTGCTAAAAACTGATTCTTCGATAATAAAACAATCAACCATGATAACTTATCAGACAAATCCGCTTGGTGATAAATCAGCTCTTTTACAAGGACAAAACATGTCTCTGGAGGAGATCTTGTAAGATAAACATTTTATTTCACATAATATTTTACGAGATACACTTTATTTTAAGTTAGCTACAAGACTGCACCAAGGGGCTCATCCTCCTCCCACTGACCTTCGCAAAACCTGAATAATTCTGTCACAGTGTCTACTTTCACTTTATACAGTGACAATTAATGAAAAATAACTAATATTTCTAAGTCTCCAAAATTAATGCTGTTAGCATTAAACAATAATCTAGACTTAAATACGTATTTCAAATCTTCTAAACATGGCACAGAAGTATTTATTGTGCCACTATCATCAATCAGCAAGTCAGTGCAGTGCTCACCTTCCCAAGCCTTCCCGCTGCTGCTGGCCCGTGTCCCGCAGGGTGAGGAGTCCAGCGAAAGCAGCACAGCTGAGCTGACATCTTAGTGAGGCACTTCTGAGTGCCCAGAGACCACACAGCACCCAGCCACTCACCCAGCATATGCTTATTGCCTTGAGGAGCACTGATATGGATTAATCCTATTGAGCTTAAATGCCTAGATCTTAATTTGCTTAGTAAAAGGCAGAATGGTAGCTTAAAGAATGAACTCTATGGCAGAAGAGTCTGTTCCATAGATTTATCCCCACATACATACGTACGTACATACATTAATTAATTAATTCAGGAGGGAAAGCATGCAGAAATTTTGGAATGCAGCAGAAATATGTGCTTCTGTTATTACAGATAATTTAATATTTCCACTTTCCCCAAGGCAATCGGTCTATCAGACAGAACCTGATGAACAATCCCAGTGTGGCTGACCCAGCAGCTCTCTCACCACAGCGTCAGAGCTGCCATTTTAGGGTGCAAGGCACCTTACGAAAACAAACACAACACAGAGTGCCAGAAGCAGGGATTTGCTCTGGCATGACAAACAACAAGTCTTGTGTTGCTGCCAAGCTTCTCTTGGGACCAGCTTTGGTAGGACATGACCAAACCACCTGGCCCGTGGTGAAGGGACCAGTCAGGGGGGTTGAGTTTCCAGCCTCAAAGATTTTGGAAATTTTAAGGAGTGCACACATTAGTTTAATTATTTTTTAAATCTCTGGTAACAGCACAATAATGAAATCCCTTTGGAAAGATCAGATATACCAAAGTCAATGATTAAGGTGAACAAGATACCAGCTTTTAGAAAAATTTATCCAATAGGCTTTGAACTAGTGAAGTAACTATCTGTGTATACAACTCTAAGCACACAAATAACTGTCTTTTAAAACAAAGGAATTATTGATAAGATTTATGTGCTACAGCATTTCTTGGGCTGTGAAAAATTTTCTGCCTCATACAATTAAGTATTCAACAACAACAAAGTGGTTGATACAGGTGATGACAAGTAAAACAAAACGTATCTTTATACTCAGTTATTTAATATATCATATTACCTAAGGGGGGGAAGAAAAAGAATGACAGACCATGCCTGATGCCAGCCATGTCACTGGCAAAATCCTCACTAGCTTCAATTAAATATATCTTGATTCTATAAATCAAGCTTGGAAGGACTAGAAATATTGCAGAAGAAAAATAATCAGCTCAATGGAAAAGGATAATTTCATACTACTTTATATCATCCTACCTTTAGGATATCAAAGAACAGAATTTAGTTTCATTTTGTCCTAAGGGATAAATTAGTGCAAAGAGAAACAGTAGGACGTGCAAACAAAATGGGAGAAGGGGAGAGGTGGTGTTAAAAGAAGAACTTGATATATAAGTAAGACAAAAAAATACCCCAAACTATAAAAATTCTGGAAAAGAAAACCTATCAGGCAACACCTGGTTTGAAAAGAAAGAGCTGGGCCCTGAAGCTTCCACAGAGACAAATCCTTTAAATTGCATTCAAGTAAATATAATCTTGCTGATAACATTCAGCCTAATATTACAGCTTTTCTACATGTCAATGTTTTAATCAGTCTATTCTACCACTGATTATTAATGAGATGAATGGGTGAATACACTAATTGAATGAAAGTGGGAAATTCTGGATCCAGCATTATTTTTTCTTTTTGCTTGTGCTTATTATTATTTAAGAAACATCTGCCCTGAAAGAGAGCCCTGAAAGTGGGTTGATAATCCTTTTCCCACCAAAAGCATGCATGTAGAAGCACACAACCTGCTTTATGCATAATTTACTCCTGAGACTCAGCAATACCAGTCTCTGATGAGCTATTGTGATGAACAATCTTTGCTCTCCTTGCACACCTTTATGTAACACCAGTAATCAAGTACACACCTCCACAGAAAAAGCTACAAATTCATCAAGTGACATTTAGAAGTACCCAAACAAATAATGATGTAAATAAGGCCATGACTAACATTTAGCATGTCCTCCATATGACCAGATGAATCAAAGCTGAAATCCTGTAATTAGTAATTTTATCACGAATATAATACACTGGAGAATAGAGAAGTCACACTTACTGCTTCATTTTCAAACCCTTTTTGAAAGATTTAGCCACACCAATGTTTAAAAACCCCGTTAATAAAGTAACCAATAATGCAGAACTGGTTCTGTCAATACCCTGGAACTCCTGATCCATATTGATCTGATGAATATCAGTTGCTCTTTCCATTGTTAACAATTGTTTTGTGCATCACACCACAAACATCACTAGTCAACTGTTTCTCCTCGAATGATGTCAAGGCTGAAATGAGTTAATGAGACAACATCTCACATAGGTGGTCTTCAAACCAGTGTTGGAGGTCGAACAGCAATTGTAGTTGCTTAGCTCAGTATCTTCACCCAGAACTACATTATAATTTATTGCTTCCTTATTATCTGTCACAGTACAGTGGAGCCTTTCCCAGTAATAATTCTGTCTGTTAGGATCAGATCCTGTTACTCACTGGTACTCCTGTTCAACATCTAATCCATTTATGTAGATATAGAGATATTTGGAGTCTTTATGGCAACATTTATCACAAATCTGAAGTATTTCACATATCACAGTGAATGCTATGAAAAATTTTATTTAAATAATTACTGCAATAAGAAGGGTGGAATAAACATCACACTCAGACTTTATGTGAACTGTTAAGTGTAAGGCTACCTAAACTTTTCAGTTGAGGTATTCCTGTATATGCTGTTAAGGTGATGTTCTATTTCATTGACACAATCCTCACAGAGTAGTGGAAGCTCCAAGTACTGGGAAAATACCAAGGAACATATAAGTCCTCGAAAAAGTAATAAGCACTGTTTCACCACATATAATTTTAATTTATTTGACTTTTAAAAAAAGAGGGTAAAAGGACAAAACACATGAATCCCTCTTCTCCCTCCATTGCATTGATATCTATAGTAAGCCATGCAGTAGAGAAGGTGGACATTTAGCAGATCTTCTATCAATATTCCCAGGCACAAACTCTATTCTAATTTTAATCAGTAGGGGAACACAGAACCAGATGGAAAATTTTATCTCCTAACAATAAATCTCTCAGAAACCAACAACTTTTCACTATGAAATCTATGGCAATGTAGCCAGTCCAGTTTTTCACATTTTCATTGAGGAAATACTTGAATAAAAGAACCTACATAATTTCAATAGCCACAGTTGTCAAATGTAGTTTAAATTACGTTTTTAATGCATACTGCACAATTTTCTCCTAGCAAGACTTGTACAGATTTTTGCATTTCATTATGGGATTTTTAAGCATCACTGTTGCTACAGGTTTTTTAAAAAGTGTAATTTCCAGACTCTGTAAATCTTGTATTTGGAAACCAGATTCCAGGCATCTTAACTCTCATTCAAAAATTATCAACTCAAGAAGCCTTGGTGATATACAGCAATGCTTGTAGTAAAACCATTTCAGTGAGTTTCCTCCACAGCTATTGGCGTCAAGAATAACACTTTTCTAGGAATAGCAGGAGGCAAGAAACAAGTAAGAAAAGTACATATATAGGCAACTATTTTTAATAGTAGTAGTTGCCGATAAGCAGAAAACAATCACTGCTGCTACACAAATAATACCACCGTGTTCCAGAGCAATGTATACTCTAACATGGTCTCTCTCCAAATTACTCAAATACAATCAGACCAATACGCAGGGTGACACATTTTAATCTGTGCCACTCCACCCCAGCCCAGTTGACTAAGCAGCACAGGCACAGATAAAACCTGAGAGTGCTGAAATACACATTCTTACAGTACCCAGGAGCAATGCCCTGTCTCCAAAGGTCAGGCACCTCCTCTGACAACCACTTTCATGACTGTACACAGAACTGTCTTTGAGTCATCATGCAGACTGTGGGGTGGTACCACAGCAGCCATGCAGATGATAAGCCGTAAGCACTCCTTGATAATGCAGGAAATCACTTAGCACAGTTCCCAGAAGCTCCATGCTCCACCTTGGCTGTATTTCCTCTGATCACCGTTATCAGCCTGTGTGTTCACATCTCACAGTTCATGAAGGCATCAAGGAATGCACATGTGTGTTTACATGTCTGAGCATCCTCAACTGGCCTGCCTGCAAGACAGCTGCCATTTAACTGCAGTCACACCATCTCACATCCATCAGCCACAGAGCGGATGAGCCCCAAGAACAACAGTAATTATACCTCACAATTAAACAACAAAGGCAATAAAAGCACAATTAACATGCTTTTGCACAGACCTGGTCCAGGACAGAGTGTCTCACTGTCTTACAATAAGTACATTGACCAGCAGAGGCACATGGTGAAAGAAGTAAGGAAAGCCAAAGAAGAGAGAGGCAGTGAGAGAACTGCCCAAGCGAGGAATTGAACAGAAAAAAAATAATTAAAAAAGATAGTAGCTTCAGCAGAAATCTTGGTAGTGTCACGTACACTGAATTTGAAATTTAGTTGTGCCTATCTGCATGAATTTCTCTGCCCCACCCCAAGCTCTGCACACCTGACTCCTTTCACCAATAGGAACAGCTGCATTGGAGGAGAAAATAGGGAAAAAAGGCACACTATTCATTAGTAATTAGTCACTCCCTCCAGACACACCTGATTCTCCTGCTGGGGGCTGAGACCTAAAATCACAAAATAATTAGTTAAGAAAGAAATAAGATGAATTAAGAGTTCATTGACCTGCTCCTCATGTGCTTAAGGCAAAACAAGAGATGAAATCAGATAAAGTTGCTGTTTCTTCAGGGGGTTTGTGGAACACTAGATATTTTGAGTTCCCATAAAAATGTTTTTATGGGGGGCATCTAGAAGACTTCTTACATCCCCACAACAGAATGAAATTGTTATCATGGGCAGTCTCACGCAGAGTCCTCTAAAACCATGGTAGCTGGAGGAATGTAAGGATATGATGGGAAGTCAGTAGATGGGGCTTTGCAGTTGGGAGGGAAAAGAAGCCTCCTAACTTCACTCCCAGTGAAAAATGGGAAACAGGAGATCTCTAGTGAATTGTTAGAAGTACTTACTTAAAAAAAAAAGGCACCTGAATGACATGCTTGGTAAATGGTCAAAGAACCTGCACCACAAACTTTATGTAACATTCTGCCTATCACAGTGAAAGCATTTCTACAATACATATATTAATATGAGGTCACTCTTGACTCAGGACATTTCCAAGCAAAACCCCTTTTTTTATTAAGCACTTCATGAGCTCCACTTATGCTTTACCAACAATAACAACTTAAAACCCCCACCCTATAAATCATTACATTTAGCCTATTTCTTGGGATTGGAAGCTAAAGAATAATATAACCCACTCAGACTCTCACAAGATACCAACAACATCCTGCTATTTTTCTTAAGTTCATCAAGGATGACACTGAAATTTTAATTCTACACCAAATTAGCAAGCAGTGCAATTTACACCTTTCTTAGTGTGATTGTTGGCTCAGGCTTGGAAATTTACATTCAAAATGTTGTTTTCATAATAGCAGATATTTTAAATTGACATTATGTAGAAAATTTTATGTCCAAAATAACATATAACAAAACCCAGACATACTTAAGTCTTCCTGGACCATTAAAATTCTACTTAACAGAAAGTATAAAGCTACATGGATCCTGCTTTCTTTCTAGGAATGACTCTTGAAAGACTAGCATTTATAAAGTCAGCTGGTAGAAAACGTTGTTATATCTGCTGGAAAACAAACTAAGATAAAACCTGGTTATGTTTTGTAACATTTCTCAGAGTATTTCAGGTTCTTGTCAAGTTACCAGCCTTCAAAAGGCCAGTAGAATTTAATGAAATAACCTACATATATCTCACAGAACGAGATTATCCATCTCTAAATGTACAATTAGTAACGGGTTCCCTGAAAGGATCCACCTGAAATGGTTCAGTAATTGAAACACACACGCACCCTCTTTGTGGGCTGTTTTACATGCAAGAGACACAGCTCCAGTCAGTGGAAACAGGCAACAGAATTACAAGCCTCCAAGAGGATTTTATTTCAGCCCAGAAACAACACTAAGCAAAGTTCATGAACAAACGCAGAGCAAGGCGTAGCTCCGAAAGGCAAAAACAAGGCTCAGAGCTCACCGTCCCCCCGCTCGCACCCTCTCTGCGCTGTCGCTCCCTGTACAATCCCCCGTGTTCCCCCGTCCAGCCGCTCTCCCGCAGCCGGCGCGGCACTCGCGGGTCCCCATCGGGGCTCCCACCGACACCTGCCAAACGCCACACACTCAAACATTTCCGAAAAGAAACATAACACAACGCAACACGCGCTGAAAACGTAATAATAATAATTAAAAAAGACCTAGTAGTGTTATAAATACTCCTCGTGGCCCGCTACCCGCAGGGCGGAGCGCCGAGCCCGACACCAGCCCCAACACTCGCCCGGCTGCGCGTCCCGCACCGTGCCCGCCCCGCGCCCGCCCCGCTCGCTGCCCACCTGTCCGGCGGCGCGTCCCGCACCGTGCCCGCACTGTGCCCGCAGCGCCGAGTCCCGCCGCCACCTGAGGCTGCGGCTGCTGCTGCTGCTGGCGCGGGGACCGGGCCGGGCGGGTGGGGCCATGGCAGGGGCGGGCCGGGGCGGGGAGCGCTCGGGGCCGGGCCCCGCGGGGCTGTCCCGCACCTGACACCAGGTGTGCCCTGCGGGGCCGGCCCAGGAGCTGCAGCCAGGGCGGTAGCGGCACCTTCTTAGCCCGAACCAAAGTTTCTCTTTCGCCGCTCCCTCCTCGTTCCGAGCCCCTCCAGCACTGCGACGTCTCCCCCCCGGTGTCCCGGGCCCCCCGCCCGTCCTGGCTGGGCTGCGGCTTTCTCAGTGCCCCAGCTCGGCGGGATGCGCTCGGGCCCCCCGGCTGCTCCCCGTCCGAGCGGTGCCCGCGGGAGCCGGGAGGGACTCGGAGCACGGATGAAGGCGAGCGCGGCATACGGAATTTGTTCTGCTTCGGCCGCCGTCCCGCCGGGTCCGCCCCGCGGCGCCCGCCCGATTCAAAGCGGAGCCATGGCGGAGCAGGGTCTGGGCATGGCCTCCATGATCCCCGCGCTGCGGGAGCTCGCCGGGTAGGACGGGCCCGGCCTGTGTGTGCGTGTGGGGCTGCCGCAGCGGAGTGTGGAGGGGGAGAAGGACGAGGCAGTTCGTGCCCCACCGTTGTGCGGGGTGTCCCGGGGCCGGGCCCAGCTCGTCCCTTGCCCCACACCCGCAGGGTTTCTCCCTCCCGGGGTGCGGGTCTGGCCCGCAGAGCCGCCGGCTCTGCCGCTGTGTGCGGGGCGTGCGCGCTGGGACAGACGCCTCGGCCCGTGTTGGGCTGCGGGGTTCGGTGGCAGCACCGGCAGCAGCTTTGGCAGGTGTGCGGTGAAGGTGTAACCTGAAATGGGCTGACCGGCCTCTCAGTCCCCTGGGCAGCCGCTGACACCTCTTACCCAGAGTATCTGTACCTACTCAGCTGAATAATTTTGGTGAATTCAAGAAGTGAAACAGGTTCTCAATCTTACTTTTTGCATGCACCAAAGCTGGTTTGTTGCATGGTGGTAGCATGGGGGTAAATGCCTTAATCTGTCAGATGTGAATTTAATATGTATTAAATAATTGCATAACAAAATAAAAGGCACTTAAGTTCATTATAAAACTTTGTACTTCTGAAGATGAAAGAGGAGTGACAGTCTGGTCATTAAAACAAGAAAAAACCCCAAAGAAATCAATTTGTATTTCTTTTAGAAGACTTCTAGAAAAAAAAAACAGTGTACAACAATGTGTTGTTGAGATAGACTTCAAATAATTATTCTGTACTGTAAAATCAGTAACATCAAAATATCATGCTTTTACTTTTAGGGCTAGCCCAGAAGAATACAACACAGTTGTGCAGAAACCAAGACAAATACTCTGCCAGTTTATTGACAGAATTCTTACAGATGTAGATGTTGGTAAGCATTACATCCCTATCTTTTGAAATTATCTGCTTTATGCTTTAAGTAATTACTGCCAAGAATACAAGTTACAACTAATTTCCAGAAAGGTTTAATTGAATGCAATACCATTTGTGACTTATTTCATAAATTCCATTATGAAGTATTTTCTGTTAGGATGTGAAGTTAACTATGAAAAAACCTAACACACATTCCCCCAGAAAAGGAGGGGGATTGCAGTGCAGGGTTGTATGAATGCAAGTGCTGGCAACACTGAGAAGCAGGAGTGGCATGTCCTGTGGTTGTTCATGAGTAATATGGATTGCAATTCTTAATGCTTATGTGTCTTTCAGAATTGAAATACTCTGATGTAAACAGCTTTATTTTTAATATTAGAATTCTAACAAAGCCTTATTTTAGTACTTCCTAAATAGTGTGAAGATTCCAATTATTTCAGTATTTCAACAACATTTTGATAATTATGAAATACATACACCACCAAATTATCATTTTAATTATCCACTTGCATCAGGGAGAATCAGAGTACGGGTATCTTACTGTTTCCAAGGTATAATTTCTTGTAGCCATTTCAGACTGATACTTTGTGTAACTTAATTGAGGGATTCAGGTATCATGCCCGTGTTACTCTGCAGGTGATGCATTCACTGATTCTTTTATAGTACTGAAAGAAAAGGCTGTAAAAATAAAAAGCCAGTCTCCTTTATATACTACTTTTGAATACATAAGTGTTTTATTTTATCATTGGCATGTAAATTTCCTGGCTAACTGCTGTCTGAATCTCAGAGAGTTACCTTCTTGTTTGAGCCAACCCTGTGGAATTTGGATAATCCAATGTGATTCAGGTACCTTTTTCAATGGAGCAGCGTTGGATATGTTAAACTTTCTGCTTCAGTGAGCTGGATTTACCATTGAAAAACTTCTGTTTCCTGAAGATTTAGAATAATTCTCAGAGTTGTTTCTCTACCAAGACCACAAACTTAGGGAAATGTTAAGTATTTGCTATTCTTCACTCATGACACAAATGGATAGGATGTTAACTGAATGTTAGTGCAGGTGGTGTTAATAATAGTTAATGAGTAACTTACATTTCTTTTCATACACTTTGGAGTCCCATAGGGGGTTTACAATATGCACAAAATCATCTTCATGGATTAAAGAAAGCATACTCCCCATAAATTATTTGGGAGCTTCAAAACTATATAGTATTCTATATAAAAATATCCTTCCATTAGGTGTTAACAAAACTTGTGAAGTTGATGTATTGCGATTCTAATCCAGGTATTGTCTTCTTTTTTTTAAAGTTGCTTTGGAACTGATTAAGAAATCGGATTCACAGCCAAGTTCTGTAATGTTGCTTGATTTTATTCAACATATCATGAAATCTTCCCCACTTATGTTTGTAAACGTGGATGGAAGTCAGGAGGAGACAGAATGCAGTTGCATTGGTGAGTTTGTTGAAAATGTTTGTTGGAGCTTGGTATTTTCAAGATTTAAATTTGCAGACATTGCCCAAAGAAATGGAAGTGGGAAAAAGGCAGATATGTAAGTTCACCATTACAAATTTATACATAAATATGGAGATAGAATTTGAGTATTGTGAATGGATTTGCACTTCTGATAATGGAAATTTATCAGAACAGATTTTGACATTATTCATTCCCATTGCACAGTGATGTTACCTGGCTCGTGTTGATGAGATATGCTGTACTCATTGCCTGAGGGGTGTTTTTAGACAGAGGAAAATGTCTGGAACTACCCAGTGTAAAATGTGTGTCTTCCATTCCCACCCAAACCCTCATGTGCTGCTCCCTCCTCTTTTTCTGTTTTTCAATGGGACCTGCTGAATAAATGTCCCAGTGAAGGCTGTTTGCTAAGCCTACATGCATTTATCTCAAGGAGTTTTCTTTTGAGATGAGAATCTGCCCTCAGGGAGGTGCTCAGGAGATTTTGATTTTAATCTTAATAATTTTCTGTTTGCTCTTTCTCTTTTGTTGTCCTAGAATTTAGTAACTGGATCATAACAAGGCTCCTACGAATTGCTGCAGCTCCAAACTGCAACGCATTGCACAGGAACATTTGTGACGTCATTTGCTCTTTACTTTTTCTGTTTAAAATGAAGAGTTGCTCCATTTTTGAAGTACTAACTAAAGACTTGCTACAGCTTTTCCAAGACTTAATCATCTTGCATCAAAGAGATGCACAGAAGCATCTCAGGGGAACTGGACTGGTCTGGCCAGTGACTGTAAAGAGATTTTCAAGCAATATAAGTGCCAAAGTGGGATATTTAAGATTGGCACCTTTACAGCTGATGGGTATCCCCAATGTAGACTGTTTGGAAGTTATATTGATGTCTGTTCTGACAGATATTGTTGCAGATGTGTTTTTTGTAAGACAGGATAGTATTCTCTGGGGAATAGGCTGTTCCCTCCTGGAGTATGGCAGTCCAAAAGTTAAAAGTTTGGCAATGAAGTTTCTGGTGAAATTAATTCATTTAGGAGGCCCTCCAGAACAGCTGGCCAGCATTTTCTTCACAGTCTTTTTTGAAATTCTCCAGTCAGCCCTTGAAATGGATACTGATGAAACAGAACTCCTTGGAGAACCACTCCTACTGTTGGTGAGGACATTGTTGCCTTTTGAAGCAGACTCTCACAAAAATATTGAACCTGTCTACTTGAATATGCTGCTGGAGAAGCTCTGTGCATTGTTTGAGGGGGATGTGTTTAGGTGTCTTCAATCTGAAAAGCTGAAAACTACTTTTTGCCATATACTGCAGTATTTTCTGGAATTTGTGCCAACTGGCTACGAATCTGCCTTACAAGTAAGAAAAGACCATATCAGTACCATATGTGGAATTTTTGTGAGTGTGCTTGGGACTCAGGAGGAACAAGAGGTAGGTTAATTTTAAAAACTCTATTTATTGGGTGAATAGATCATATATAAAAACCTACACCTATGCAAAGAAGAAAATCTTGAAAATGCTATTTTTAGTTTAATATTTACGTTGATATTTCGTGTTTGTCAACTATTTCACATATTTGTACAGGTCAGAGTTCTTTGATCAGTTTATGTAGCTGGACTTTATGGTTTTTTAAATGTGTTAAACTGTTGATAAGCTGTGCAGGCAAAACTGTCTGTGAGCATGAATAAAATCATAAAAGTATAAAATGGGAGTAAGACCCAGAGTACCTTCGTATAAGGGAAGCTCTGTAAGTAATTTCCATTCACCGGAGATGCTCTTGCTTTGTAACTAAATGCTTTTAGTCACGTTTGTTAAGGACAGATAGCCAGAAATCTTTGAATTAAAATAGAATCATACAATGGTTTGGGTTGAAGGGGACCTTTAAAGGTCATCTGGTCCAAGCCCCTGCAATGAGCAGGGACATCTTCAACTAGATCAGGGCTCGGAGCCCCATCCAACTTGACCTTGAGTGTTTGCAGGGATGGGACATCTGCCACCTTTCTGGGCAACATGTGCCAGTGTGTCACCACCCTCATCATAAGAGATTTCTTCCTTATATTTAACTTAAATAAACCCTCTTTTAGTTAAAAAACACAATGAGGTGTTAATAACGAGGTGTTGATAGCTGAGTGTTCTCTCTCCTCCATACAGTCATGTCTGTATTGTATCTGTTTTCTCTTAAACTTTGTGTGTCTGTCCTGATGGGTGTGGTAGCCAAGTATTGTGGCAGGAACTGGGAGACAGCTGTGCCAGTTGCATCCTCACCAGCAGCAACACAAGAAACTTCTTTGCTTATAAGACCTTTCATCTTGTGATTATGGTTTTTGAACATAAAGACTTTGAAGAACTTTGTTACTGTAATATTTTGAAATCTTTTGTTTTAAGTGAGAAACAGTAGTAGCATGTCTTTGAGAAGTAAGGCAGAGCATACATCATGGTGTCTGTTGTTTGTCCATCCCAGTATCTGGTGAGTCCACTTTATACAGCATTAAAGACACAAACAGAAGAAATTTTCCAGGAGCTTCCTGAGAACCAGCTGGACACCTCTGATACCAATGGGTGGAGCAGCAATGATGAAGTTCCAGAGAAAAGACGACGACTCAGCCTAACCACAAAGCATCCAAAGAAATCACCTACACCTTCAATGTATGACACTCCATAACTACTTTTATAGTAATTTAGCTTGAATAATAAATGACAACTTCTTGAGGCAGTTTATTCTTGACAGTCAGATGAAAAGGTCTTCTGGGGCAAAAGATCTAAGTGGAATTTTGAAGGATCAAAATCTGCAGGTGATTTTTAAGTGAAGCTTTAGTTAGAGACTATATTTTTAATATGTTCAGTGGAAATTATTTTTATTTTTACCCACTGAAAACAGAAAAGCTGACAGCATCCCTGCAAAGTGCCAGAATCAGGTGTGTGGCTCTGCTGTTACGCTGGATGTAGTTAAAGTAGGTCTAGTTAAGTCAGGTTCAGGTGAACAAAGCCAGTTCTTTCAGTCTCTGCTTGTGCTGTGCTTCAGCTCTCCGATTGTCTTGGACTTGCTCCAGCTGTTGATCTCTTTCTTGTATTTGGGCACTCAGAACTGGCTTCAGCATCCTGTACTGCAGGTGTGGGCTCATGATCAGCCTTCACTCCTGAGTACAGCCCAGTATGTAGTTGACCTTTTTTGCAGCCAGGCCACACTGCTCTTACATGCACCTTTTCCACAAGTCTCCTGGCTCATTTTCTCCAAAGCTCTGTGCTAGTTACTCAGGCCTCAGCCTGTTGTGTTGTGTCAGGGCTTTTGTGTCAGTTGCAGGACTTGTCATATGGACCTTCATGAAGTTCTTGTCAGCCTAGTTTTCTAGTCAGTTGAGATCTTCTGAAGTAATAGCTCTCCTTTTATCCACAGAGTTGTCTGTCTCATTGTAGAAAGGAACTGAGGGCATGATTTGCCCTTGGTAAATACATAATGGCTGTTTACAGTCACCTTGCCCCTCATGCAGGTAGAAATGAGTTCAGGGAAGACTTTTTCCATAAGCTTCCCAGGGACTGAGGTTAGGCTGACAGGGCTAAAGTTCCTTAGATCCTCCTTTTTTTGCCTTTCTCAAAGATAGGTGTAACATTTGCCTGTTTGTGGTCACCGAGACCTTCCAAGAATTGTGGAGTTTCACCTTTATGGCCTTTCAGATAAGTCTGATTTGAGTCATACTTAAATTCAGAGTTAGGATCTTTTTCTCCCCAAGAGCACATTTAAGCTAAAGTTTCCTTTGGTATTTTCCTAATCCTGTATCAAACATGGATTAGCACTGGTTTTGCTGTGATGATTTATCTTTTCTGAAAAAAAGGATGTGTTGGAAAAAAATTCATGTGGTCAAATTACAGACGTAGCCCTGTAAACATGAGACTGAGGAGTGCTCTGTGGAATGCCATCACTGAGAAAGCTGCTTCCTTGATGTCTGTCCTTGAGAAAGAAGTTCTCACAGCAGATGTTCTTCAGGCTGTGGAAGGGCTTGCTGCAATTCTGCGACTGGCTGCTCTGTGCATAGTTCATTGCTCTCCCCCAGCGAGTTCTGCCAGGTAAAGGGACCGAGGTGAAACCATGAGACCAGTAGTTTCTTGTAACTGTCATTAAGATTTCTGTAGATTGTTTTCATTCTTGTCCGTATATCAGGATAAATATTGGATAAGTCCTGTGCGTTTTGCAGAAGTACACTGTCATAATGTCTTTACTTGCAAGCAGTACAGTATTAAATGTTTATAATCTGTTGAACTGATCCTGTGATTTCCGTTTAACAGGAGAGATCATAAAGTAGCCCATCTGTGTAACTCTGACACATGTAGGAGTTCTCTGAGTGACTCGGATTCAGTGGTGAACACACAGTTCAAGTGGATTTGCTCTGATTTTATCACAAGAGTAGTGAATGTCTGCAGAAACCTGTTTGAAGCTGCTGCACAGGTGGTTAATCTGGAACAAGTAATTGACAGAATAGTGAAAATCTTTGATGCTTTGCTATATGCACAAGGTGAGCAATTCTTTACACTAACATGTTTTTTACTGTATTTGGGAATTAGAAATGCATCTGACTGTATTAGTCTGTTGTGGGAGAGGTACTGAAATTACAGATCTTGTGCTAGTATTCCAAGTCTTGTACAAAGATGGTGAAATAAATAAGAAGAACCCCCATTATTCTCTGTTTAGAGCGCTTTGTTTGCATTCATTTTTGAACATCTTTTACTTCTCTTTGTCTGTACTTCTATTGATTTTTATCTGATCAGAAGAGTATGTAGGGATAGTGAAAATACACATGAAAGGAACAAACTCTGGGCAGTTTTCTTTTTAAAACACAGAGGGAGTGTGCCTTATCATTGTTCCACTTAACGATTTCAAAGCTTGTGACCAGCTTCAGCAAATGTGGCATGCAGGAAGTGTACCAAAAATATGAAATACTTGCATATTTTTTTCAAAAAGTCACAGTAGGATGGAGGACAGACTGTAAGACTATCGAGGTACTATGAGTTCAGCTTAATAGACATCCAAGAGTCCACCTGAGAGGCTTCGCACAAATCCAGAAGTACCAAAGTTGTGTTCATTCTGCTGCTCATGTGTTACTTTCTGTCAGCTGTTTAATGAGGTTTTTAGGTTATTTTGATGAAGCACTACATAATTTATTACTACATATCTGAAATGTAGGATGTCAACCTGTGGAAATAGTGATACTAATCTTTGTTGATAGAAAAAGTAACATTTTGTAGTAAATCAAGAACATAAAATGTTTTATAAACTATACAGTCCTGAAAAAGTATGTAAATTCTTTTTTTTTTCCCCCTAGTGAAAATTCCACTGAGTGATCAGACTCTTCATAACTTATGTGCATTACTGTCCCTGCCCTGGATTTACAGTCATCCTGACGATTCTCCTTTTCAGTCATCTGTTCTTGAGTTTGATCCTCTAGTTTTGAGTCAAAAAACTGTGCAGAGTTTCTGTAAGTACATTAAAATACATAAAACCTAATATCACTTTGGAATTATTTTTTCTAAAGCACAATTATTTTCTTTGCCCTCTTATGATGATTGCTGATATTAAAAATTTAAATCAAGTAATTGTTTGCTTTGTTTTTTCTCTTTAGCACCCCAAGCTCAGTCACACTGTGTGTTCCTTCTGTCTCTCTTCCCAAGAAACATTCATCTGGATTGGAGAAAATCCATTTATCATTGGGCACTACAAAGTCCCCACGAAGTAATTCGGGCTACTTGTGTTAAAGGATTCTCTCTTCTGCTTCATCCACCAAGCAGCACAATTCCCAAAGCTCTTTTGTATGTATTGATGCTGCTTTTCCAGGTGTGGGCAAGAATTAAAATGGACAAATAGGAAACATAGTACAAGCACAAAAAGAAATGTTTATTTCTATTTCATCCAGAATATTCTAGATGTTCATTGCAGAAATCATAAGATATCTCCAGGATAGGTGTATGTGATGATGTCTGTGTGACAGAATAGTGTTCAATTACCATGACAGTATGTAAGTTCCTTCGCCAGCTGAAGAGCCCAATTTAAATTAAGGAGGGGAAAGGAGGTACCTTTGTCAGTGAAACCTATGTCATATTTGTCAATATGTCTCTTGAAATTTTTCCAGTTTCTTTGCCTTTTGTATATATGTCTTGGTGTCATCTTTGCTTTTGTTTTAGTCTTCAGTTTCTTTATAACATGCCTGACTCACCATGCCCAGCACTGCTTCAAACATTTAACAGAACATGAGGGTAATCTAAAAATGTCAAAGATAATTTAGTGAGACTTGATAGTACTGTCAGTGCAGTTAGAGAATTCAGACAGTGTAGAAAAACAAATTTCTAGGTAAAGGATCTATTAAAACATTTCATTTTTATTTCCATTTCAGAAATCAAATCAAAGATGAGTCTGAGCTGGTCAAGGAGGCTTGTGCTGCTATCGTTGGGAAATTATCTTGCTGCCTTTCTGGTACATTCTGTGTACAACCTTCCTTGGCAGACTCTGCTATTAAACATGTTACTCATGATATTCTGTGTAGCAGCCTCACTGTGACTTCTGCTCATGGAAAAACTTGTTCTGTGCAAGCCTGTGTTTTCAAGCCATTTCTTATTCTCCTTGAGAGCAAAACACCCAGCTCAGTAAAGCTAGGTATGTGACTTTACCTTTATCAACATTTTACACTTCCATATCGGGTACTAAGTCACTACTTCTGTACCTTTCTCCCTTCCTTTTATTTTATATTGGGGTTTTTTTAGCTTGAGATGTATTTCAGTTCCAAATCAATAGATTGGGAAACAATATTAAAAATATATTTTCCTTTCCTCCTACAACCATGCCACACCCAGCATTTATAAAAAATATACCTCATCTTTGCAAACATCTGGATTTTAACACTGATGAGTCCAGTGTGAAGATTCTTGTTGGATCTTTCTTAAATCTAATGGAGGATCCAGACAAAGATGTAAGAGTGGCTTTCAGTGACTGCATAAAGAACATACTGGAATCCTTAGACTCTGAAGAAGGATTCATAAAAGAGGTGAGTTCGTATTTATTTTTGGAGGTTGTTCCTAATTTACTGTGTGTCTTGTTTAAGTATTGTCAAACACTAAAATTATTTTTGTTCTGTTTTCATGTGTACCAGCTGTTTGTTTTGAGAATGAAAGAAGCCTACACAAATGCCAAAATATCCAGAAATAATGAGCTTAAAGATACCTTGATTCTCACAACAGGAGATATTGGAAGGTATTTTTGATAGTATCTTGAAAATTGCCAAGTCCTGTCAGTTCGTGATGCAAAGTAACCTTTTGTTCAAGTGTAAGATTAAATTACTTATTTCAAGTCAGCCTTTGTCCAGAGCCTGCTGCAACTGTACAGAGCTGTTGATCCATGTGGAACATTCCTCATTTTCCACTGCCCTGTCATAGGAAGTACAGACAAGCCATGCAAATACAATATGAGTCCTTTTGCACTGTGGTAATTGTATAATCCTCCCATTTTATTAATGCAGCAATTCATTTTTCCTTTTTAATTCTTTTTTTCTGCTTACTTTGTAAGGGCATCCAAAGGAGATTTGGTGCCATTTGCCCTGCTGCATTTGTTGCACTGTTTGTTGTCCAAGTCTGCGTCCGTGGCTGGAGCAGCGTATACGGAAATCCGGGCCCTGGCAGCAGCCAAGGCCATCAAACTGCAGGCTTTTTTCAGTCAGTACAAGAAGCCCATCTGTCAGGTAAGAGCTGCTGGCTGAGAAAAGAATGTGTTTAGCTTCTTTGTATGTATTTTAAAAATGGTAATAAAGTTAAAAGTTGCAGTATTTTCACAAGGTGAAATCTCATAGGACAAGAAAGTGATGATTTCAAGAAAAAAACCTGTACAAATACTCAGGAGGGAATGGGAAATCTTTGACTTTTTCATGATCTTCCTTTAGTACTATTGCTTCTCTGTGTTATTCCCTAGAGGCTGTCATTCTGAAGCAGAGCATCTGTCTAGTTTCCTGCATTACATAGTACTATTGCTGCAAGACACTATGTCTTACAATTGGAATTGAAGTCAGCATTTTACAGGTGTAATTCTGACCTGATTGATATGGGGCTTTTGTTATACCCATTACCTAAAGACAAAAGTTCTGTTGAAAAAAAGTTGCCAAAAGTAAACTTTTCTAATTTTGAATATTTTTAAAATAATGCAGTATTTGAATCCAGTGTTGCAAAATTGAATGTAATTAAGTGGATGATAATCCAATTCTATTGCAAAATAATGATCATATATCTACGTGCAAAAAAAGAGAGATAAAAACAGATGCATAGAAAGAGAAGTGAAACTCTTTTGTTTAGTTTTAGGGAGCAAAACAGGAGAAAATAATAGTAAATATCTATTTCTTTATGGTTAGTTTCTAGTGGAATCCCTGCACTCCAGCCAGATGGTGGTGTTGAGTGCTCCATGCCAGGGCAATGAGCTGCAGAAACAAACAGCTGCCCACCAGAGAGAAATGGCTCTGGACATGCTATCTGAGATTGCCAGTGTGTTTGATTTTCCAGACCTAAATCGTTTCCTCTCGGTAAGTTGGTCAGTCCTTTTTACTTTTAACATTTGGGGTGTGTGCTTGCTAATTTCTGTTTTAATCCACAGTTTCTCTGATAATGGCACAGATCTGATTTTTTTCTATAGGTACTATTGCTTGTTATAATATAGACTGCTTTGGGATTGCTGCAACTGGGAGCTGAAATACAGAGGAGCAGTTTTATTAAGGAGTTACAGGCATGGCTGTAGTGCTAATTCAAGTATGACAGATAAGGAGCAGAGGTCTAGAATACTCATTAAGTATGTCATTATTAATGATCTGGTGCACTGGAAGGGTTCCTTTCTAAGGTGTGATTTTTGCATGGTGTCATCTTCCTTGTTTCAAGTGAGAAAAGCTACTGTTCTGTCAACACAGCTCTTTCTGATCTTGTTAGATATCTGCTTTACTGGAAGACTAAGTAGCTTCATAATCATACTTTTATTTTCCTTGTTGGTAGATGAAACACAACTGTTAACTAAGCAGTGTTCTGGTTGGATGGTAGGCTGGGGCAGTGTTGTTGTATGTGGGCATGTTGGTTCTTTTTGTTCTGGGTTTTTTAAGATTTCCTTTTGTGGAGAATCTGAATGGATAGAAAAATGCCAGCTCACTTTTTGTTTTTGTGTTTCTTAGTATGGATAAGGTGAAGTAGCTCCTAAAGTAATTAGTTCTATCTGCATTTTTACTGGCTATTTCCACATTATTGAAGTTCTTCTTTATTCCTGCCTATGGTCATACTTACAACCAGAGATGTGCATTGTGGTGCTGACACAAATGGAACTAAGCCTGACCCTGGGGGTTTGGAGGGTTTTTTTTGTTTGTTCTTTTCCACTAACTCTTGTTCTTAATTTCGCAGCGGACCCTGCAGGTTTTGCTCCCTGACCTTGCAGCCAAGGCGAGTCCTGCAGCCTCCACGCTCATTCGAACCATCGCAAAACAGCTGAATGTGAACCGAAGGGAGATTTTAATCAACAACTTCAAATACATCTTCTCTCACTTGGTCTGTTCCTGCACCAAGGATGAGCTTGAGCGGGCGCTTCATTACCTCAAGGTAAATTGGCTCTTGCTCTTTATTATACTTGCAGGTGAGGAGCAACAATTGATGCAGAGTGAACTTACTGCTTTATTCAAATTAAAGTATTGCAAAGCATAGGTTGGGATTGTATATGCAGAAATTTTGTTCTTGTTATTTTTAATCAGTTCTGTTGGCTCTGAGGAATGGTTATAAGATATTTTATGAACTTGGCAAATTCCAAAAACTTGGTTTGGCCAGCCTTTTACTGACTGGAAGCTTTTTCTGCGATTTCTGTAATAAGTCAACCAGAGTCCAGTGACTCCTGTTTCTCAGTGTGCTAATTTCATTATGTGTAATGAAGTCTTGATTTCTGTTTGCTGTTTGATTATAGAATGAGACTGAGATAGAACTGGGCAGCTTGCTGAGACAGGACTACCAGGGCCTGCACAACGAGCTATTGCTGCGCATAGGAGAGCACTATCAGCAAGTCTTCAATGGCTTGTCAATATTGGCTTCGTTTGCCTCTCATGATGATCCCTATCGAGGACCCAGAGAAATAACATCACCTGAACAGATGGTAAGGACAGCAAAATATTCATATTCAGTTTTGTTCAGTAATTACTTTTTGTTGATTGTGAGAGCAAAGACAATTGGACATTCTCTGAATATCTCTTATTTGAGGCAAAAAGTGGAGGAAAGGTTAGCCTTTCATATTAAGTGTCCCTGTATTTGGGAGATACATACCAAGTAGGTGTAAAATGAAAACAAAACAGTGCCGAAACTGACAACACACATATGGAATTCCCAAGGTTCTTATAGGGGATGTTGTCGATAACACTGGTAGTTCTTAATTAGTAGTGCATGTATTTGAGATTCTTCTCATTTGTCTTTCAGAATTAGCATTTCATACCTCCTGTTTAATTTTTTAAACTTAGGAATGTGTTCATTGTAAGACTATTTTGGTTTTGTTTACTTTTTTTTCCCTTCACAGGCTGATTATCTGCAACCTAAATTGCTTGGTATCTTGGCTTTTTTTAACATGCAGTTACTGAGTTCCAGTGTTGGCATTGAGGATAAAAAAATGGTGCGTAAAATTAATTTCAAATAGTAAACCAAAAATAAGCAAGGGCTATTTTGAGGTGCCAGACTTACTTGTGTGATTGTGCAGCTGTCACTGGAGTCTCAAAGGTACTCAGGTTCCATCATGATGCTTTAAAACCCATGGTGTGTCGCTGTGTGTAGGACTTCTGTGTTAGCTCTAAAGTGTTTGTTTTGTTTCCTTCATGGTCAGATAAGGTACATACTTCAGTCAGACATGGTACATGTAGCAAGTCAGTGAACCAGGAATTACAAAGGAGGAGTCCGAGTGTATTATTTTTAATGTGTGAACCAAACAACAGTGGGAGGGTGAGGGAATACAGGACAAAACTGGAGTTACTGCAGGAAACAGGGCACCCAAGGGGAAAGATAAAGAAAATAAGATGCAAGTCCAAGAGAAACTGGACTTTATTAGTTTTGCTTCTCACAGAACAGCTTCTTTAGGCTTTACAGTAAGAGAGCATGTAGAGAAATTAGAGCTTGCAGTTTGAGACCAAGTCTGATGGTTCTGCTGAGACAGTGCTTCTGACCACAGGACCAGCCTTTTAGCCACCTCACAGAGGCAGAGCAGATGATTCATGCAGTGCTAGAATGGATATAACCTTTCCATTGACACTGTGTTTTCTCTGATGCTTTTTTGTTTCTCAGATATTCATGTTGAGATGCTTTCATTTTCATGGCCCCATGTATTCACGCTTTCTGAATTTCTTAATTTGTATAGCATTTCTTTTGCTGCACCTGCTATTATTTCTATCTTTTCTTGTTCTGTTTTTTGTTCTTGGTGAGTTTCCCCTTGCATGACCTTTCTTCAAGCTCAGGTTTATTCCTGTGTTACTGATCTGACATTGTACAGCCTTGTTTAGTGTAGTGTTACTGAGGCTGAAATGTCTCCTGCATCTCAGTATTTCTCTTCTGTCTTTCATTGACAACTGTTCCTGAAGCTTGCCAGTCACTTCTGCCAGAAGTTGTATGTCAGTTCTGTTGGTGGTTTGTTGTTTGGTTTAGTTGGTTTTGTTTGTTTGTTTTAAATGCAAGTTTGTTTATTTTCCTCTATGTTTCCTAATTTCTCTATATTTCCTGCTCTTTTCAGCTTTGAATATATAGTCAATCATGTCTTAAAACAGCCATCTAGAATAATTAACTCCTTTGGTGTCCACTCCTTTGGTGTCTTCCCTCATCAATCTGTCAATAGCCTAAATAACATGGGGTTTTGTTACAAGCCTGTCATTAGATTCCCTTTCATTCTCTTTCTTTCTAAACCAAAATTCTTTATTGAAATATCAAACTGTTTTAGATATCTTATACAGTATGATTTCTTAGGTGAGGGTAGACTGATTTTATTAGAAAATATGGCTTGTACATGTTTTCCTGATTATCTAAAATTACTTTTCTCTATGTCTAGGCTTTAAATAGTCTTAGGTCTTTAATGAAGCTCATGGGTCCCAAACACATCAGTTCAGTTAGAGTGAAGATGATGACTACGCTGAGAACAGCTCTAAGATACAAGGATGACTTTCCAGAACTGTGTTGCAGGTGAACTGATGGTGTACCAAATCAGTGGCATACCTACCATTTCTGTCCTTGAATATACTGGTTTCTTTTGTTCTGGACAATAATCTAAACCACAGAGCTGAAATAGCTTAAAATGCTTCTCATGACTCACCTAAAATGTCTTATGCAGAGAAGAATAATTGATTACTATTGTTTTGCTCTCTTTTCTTGCTTAGAGCCTGGGATTGTTTTGTTCGAAGTCTGGACCATTCATACCTTGGCTCCTTGCTTAGCCATGTGATAGTGGTTTTATTGCCCCTTATACATATCCAGCCCAAGGAAACTACAGCAATATTCCACTTCCTTATAGTTGAGAACAGGTACTGTTCAAAATATTTTCAGTTGTGTGGATTAAATCCTGTTACAGGAGTGGAGGTAACCCTAAATTCAAGTTGTCCAGCACTGAGATGAGAAAACTTGTTTTTCTGCTAAATAGTATGTTATTCTATTATACAAACAACTCCCACTTCTCTAAATTATGTCTAGATCTTGAAATCTGGCAAGCAATAGCCTCATCTGGAAAAGTGCTTATATTGTCCTTATAAAAGCATCTGATGCTGCAGCAAAGTTACAATCTGTTCAGACACTTAACCCTGCCAGCCCTTCTTGAGTCTGCGCTTTTTCTGCTGGTGTGGAGAATCACTTGCCTCTACAGAATAATGCTGATTGCTCACATTTCCTCTGAGCTAGAGAGAAGTGTACAAGGTTGGAAATGGGGAGGAAATGAATTCTTGATTTTCTTCAAAAATTACAGTTATAATTATGAAGGGGGCAGATTATGATGTTGAGTAGGATTTTGTACATTCTTTTCACGTGGTCACACCAACTGAAAATAAAATCAAAGTTGAATACAAAATATTATACTTTTCATAATAACCTTTTTGAAGAGAATGTTAGGACTTAATTTTTTTTTGTCTTATATTTTGTATCTGAAAAGTATGATTTCATTTTTGTAGGAATGTTGATAGTTAATATCTTGATAATTTTTGTTGGGTGTTCATTTTTCTTGCATTGTATCATACCAACAGTTTTCAAAATAAAAGCTGGCAATAGGAATAATAAGGCTTTGGTTGAAGACCTTGTAGTAGCAAAATTGAAAGAGATTTCATCATTGCTTTTCTTAATGGGTTTGTAAGATTTTTCTGATCCAACTAATGTTTGCTATATTCTTTGCAATATTTTTTTTTGTAACAGGGATGCAGTACGAGATTTTCTTCATGAAATATATTTTCTGCCTGACCTTCCTGAACTAAAAGAAATTCAGATTGTCCTTCAGGAATACAGAAAGGTACAGCTTCTTTTATTTAGTTGGTTGGTTTGAAGGTATTAAATGAATTCATGACAACTTAGGAATATATGTGAAGTTTATAGTTAAGTGGAAATACTGTTTATCTGCCTCCACCACAAAACTGGTTTTGTGTATCACAGGAATAGTTTGAAGCAGGTTCTGATTCTTCTTTAGGAGTGAAATATATTCAACATTCTTGTTTTGTAGCATCTCTGGAACACTTACTTGTCATATTTTTGTGGGACTGAAGAGATTATAAGTCTAAAAGTCAGCAGTATTAGCTGTGGCAGTGATGTGTTAGAAGAAAAGCTACTTTTCATTTGATCCCTTTTTCGTTATTTTGTGAGAATGAGATAACAAAAGCAGAAATTAATTTGGTTTTAGATAGACTCAAAGCAAAGCATTTTCTTCTGATTTTATAATTTGTATTTACACCATCATTATATTTACCCAAAAATGCAAGTAAAACACCTTTTGTGAAAAAAATTTTAAAAAACAGGTAGAAAGACAGTGGTATATGGATATAGGTGAGAATGTAGGCTAAAAGGTATTTGTTTCCATGTGTTCTCACTTGTGTTCTTTGAGATGCTGCTTAATCAAATTCCTCTTATACTTAGCTTGAACTTCTTATGTGATGTCTTGTTCAGGAATCCTCCAAAAGCACTGACCTGCAGACAGCACTGCAGCTGTCCATGAGGGCCATTCAGCACGAGAACGTGGATGTCCGTATCCATGCCCTCACCAGCCTGAAAGAGACATTATACAGAAACCAGGTATAGAAAACCTCCTCCAGCAGAACTAAAACCAAATCAAATTAGCATCTGGAGCAACAATCTAAAACTTCTTACTGTGGCAGGGTGTCCCCATGAACTGTGTTACTCCCCTCAGTTCATTAAGCTGTTTCTTCATATAATGAGGAAAATGGATTCTTTTTCGTGGTGTCTCCATGTAAGAGGACTTTCAAATCTTACAGATCTTTGTGATGCTGATTCTGCAAGGCTAGTGGTAAATATCTTTCTTTTTTCAACTCTGAGGAAAGACATATTTAACAAGTCCATTTCAGCAATCTGTTGTGGGCTTATTCTCTGTCAGAACATGTATGGCTTGTGTGTCAGGAGCTTAACATATAATACCCAGCATTTTCTGTTCATGTGAGTGTAATATCAGAAAGAACTCAGATGTGTTTGACCACCTCACACCTTCAATTTTTTCTTCTTATTTCTCTTCCACCCTCAAAAATTTGAATTCATTGAGCATAGTCAAATAAATTTTATAGCCATGTACAAGTTGAAGACACTGCTTTACAAGTCTGTGTGGTTATTACCTCAGAGGGTGTATGTGACCTACTAGAAAAAATAATAAATCTGTCCCCTTAGTAACTATAAGGTTGTGGGACACCCTTTAGTCAGAAATTTAAAAAAATCTAGCTAGAAGAACAGTCATTGTGTATATTCCTGGCCAATCTGTAGTTCTTGTGGCTCAGGTCAGCAAAATCCTGTCATGTCTTGCTTAGTTAGAAGTCTAGCAAAATAATTGAGCTAAATAAAACTTAATTAGTTCCACTAACTATTTGCTCTGTTATGTTGGCTCTAGTTTCAGTTTTGATTAAATGTAACAATGACAAACATCTTTCTTTTTTTCTCTATTTGACTAAATGTGCAACTGGGGAATAAAAGCTGGGCCAAAATGAAAAAGAAAGGACACCCAATTAAAATGATGGACATTGATTAAAGGACATGAAACCCTGGGCCTTGTAGGATATGAGAGTGAAGAAATGGCCAAGAAATGGCAAATAATGAGAATACAAATGGCAACAGAACCAGAAGCTGCATGAAATAAATTGGGAGGAAGTACTGGAACACATGAAAAAAAGGGACAAATAAATGAAAAAGATAATGTAGAAAAGAAAAGAGGTTCTTGGTAAGACAAGGAAAGAAAATGAAGTTAGTAGAGAGGTGTATCATCATGAAATACAATATTGGCCATGAGAGCATGATTAATTGAGGCCCAAATGCCTCATTCATTTGTTCAATCCTTCCTAGGGCAACAAGCAATTCAGTGCAATTGTGCTACAGTTACAGTAAGGCACTATTTGATTCACTAACCTAAAGTCATGGGTAAATGAAATCAGACGTGAGTGAGTTACAGATGGAAAATTTCCAAGATTATTTACCATAAACATGGCTATAGAATAACTCATCTTTATTTTTGAACCTCCCAGGAAAAATTGATCAAGTATGTAACAGACAGTGAGACCGTGGAGCCCATCATCTCCCAGCTGGTGACTGTGCTGCTCATTGGCTGCCAGGATGCGAACTCTCAGGCTCGATTACTTTGTGGAGAATGTTTAGGTGAACTGGGAGCCATAGATCCGGGCAGGCTTGATTTTTCAACAAGTGAAACTCAAGGAAAACATTTCACATTTGTGGTAAGAAGCAGTAATGTTTTGTTTAGCATTCAGGGTCTCTTACAAGTCCTTGGGAGTAGGGAATCTCTTTAGACCCTTTGAAAATATCTACTTGTTTTCTTACCTAAAACAGTCTGGAATAAAACTTCCAAATGATTGTTTAGAGATTAAAGATACAGCTATTACTCTGTTTTAATAAAACTGGCATTCTGTTTGTGGTTGAGGCTGGTGTGGAAGATCCAAATTTTGCCTATGGATTATTAATGGAGCTGACCAGAGCATTCCTTGCTTATGCTGATAATGTTCGTGCTCAGGATTCTGCAGCTTATGCAATTCAGGTAAGACACATGGTTAGATCCTGATTTTTTCATCACAAATTATTTCAATAACACTGAATGGGAAATTATGCAATATAAGTGTTCATTTTGAAATACATGTTTAAGTATTTGAAACTTCATCCTGTACAGCTTAAAATTAGAAGGTACACTTAAAATTCTGGGCAGTTTTCAAATAAAAGATTTTTTTGCTTTTGGGTTACAGTATTTTAGGAGACATCTGATGTTTCAGAGGTAACTTAACAGCCCATACAAAGTGAATCAAGGAGTAATTCTGAGCCTGACTTAGAATTAGTGCAGGTTCCACAGGCAGAAATGAAAAGCAGTAAGTATTCCTAAGATGGTAGATGGTTGCTGCTTACCCTTTCAAGAAGCAACTGAAAGAGAGCCTACCATTATGTTCAGACTCTACTCTTTTGTCTGGTTTGACAAGGAGGAGTCAGACTGATTTGTAGTCCTGGTTTATTGGCAGATGTGACGAGATCGTGTGGTCCAAACACCAACTGAAGAATCTGGGGAATCAATAGTTAGTTGAAATCAAAACTTCTTAGTAATAGGAAATTAACAATGTTGAATGACAGTTTTGCAGTTATAATTTATGAATTAAACATTCCATAACTTCTGTGTCTTTACTTATAGAATCAATAAGGTTGGAAAAGACCTCTAAGATGCAATACACCAGTTTTTTTTACTGGAGTGGTTGTGACAATTCTCCGTGCTAACGTGGCTGTGTAAACCCTTCCTTTCAGGAGTTACTGTCTGTCTATGACTGCAGAGAGACAAACACGGACTGCCCTGGCTCCAGGCTTTGGAGGAGGTTTCCTGAGCATGTGCAGGAGATCCTGGAGCCTCACTTAAATACACGGTATATGGCAACTTAAGCAATTTGTTTTTATAACAGATTTAAAATTTTTTTTCCTCCAGGCTAGTATTCATTTGGTTTTGTGATTGTCACTCTTCTGGGAAGAGTAATATGTAGATACACAAAATTCAAATAAAGTCTTTCCACATAAAAATGAAGTAGCACTTACTTAAATGTAATTCTCTGTAAATTAAACAAGCAAAATTGGGAGCTCATACTTTGCCCAGTTCTGCCTGTTTGTCCCGAGAGCATTGGCTTATAAGATGTTTTGAAGCTTTTGTTTCTGTTTTATTTCTTCTGTTCTCAAATCTATTAATATCACATCAATTCTACCCTTAATGAGCTCCTCCTACTTCTATAGTTTTAATTTGCCTTTTCATTTTGTTGAAGTAATGATAAAAATAATGTGAAGAAAGTTTCAAATTATGTAATTATGTTTGTGCTTTCATTTGAAATAACAATGTTTCATTTCTATTTTCTTGTGAAGACAGTCATGCTCATTCAGGATAAGCTTTACCATTTTAGAAAACGAACTGTTTGGGTTTTTTGGCTTTCATGTATGTTCTGGGTTTTTCCTGTCAAGAACATAGTACTCAAATATTTATGAAACTGCATTTCTTAAAAGTGATTTGAAAAGCACTTTAAAATATACTTAACAACCTGTTATGAGAATTTTTATTTCCTGTTTCATTTTAAGAAGCTCTAGAATAAAAGATCTAGGCTACTGAAAGTGGTTTTTTAATTCTGTTCTTAAAGATTCAGAAGATAAAACTTACTATTGTTCCAGTCAGGGGATTTCACAATTAGCAACATGTTATTGTTTATTATATTAAATAAAATAGTTACTTTTATTAAATGGATATTTTTAAATTGCAGGTACAAGAGTTACCAAAAGGCTGTAAATTGGTCTAAGGTGAAGAAGCCAATTTACTTAAGCAAATTAGGTGATAATTTTGCAGAGTGGTCAGCAACTTGGGCAGGTTATCTTATAACAAAGGTAAGAGAATAAATCTCCTTTCTATATTGCCATATACAACACAGTTCTTGAACTGCATTTCAGTTTCTGAAAGTCAGGGCTGGCTGGGAGAACGTGCCTATTGGCTATAAGCCAATATCCTTCAGCAAAGTAACTCTGCATTCCCTTCCCAGCACCGTTCCTTGGCGAAGCTTCCCAGGCAGTGTCAGAACTAAAGTCAAGGGAATTTGCCTTTGCCCAGAGACTCTTGTAAAACTGAAGGCATTGACAAACCTTTCCGAAAATTTTCTGAAATGCTTCTGGGTTTATCTTCTCAGTTTTGGAAAGATTTCCCCATGGCTCTGCAGTCCCAGCATGTAAAAAGTACTTGTCTCTTCATTTTCTTTTTCCCTTTCCAATATCTAAGTGACCCATTGAAAATTTCACTTCCAAATCAACCACTTTAAGAAGTGAATTGAGTTACAGTAGCTCGGTAGCAAGACTGTCCTCTTTCATACAGAGAAGTAGGGACTGTCTTCATAATTTCCTACTTTTTGAGGCTTTTAAGGGCAGAAGAGAGGCTGAGTGTAATGGTAGAATCTCAGCCTTAAGGTTTTTTCCATAGCCAGTGCAAGTTCTCAATGGTATAAAAAACATGGGGAAGTGGAACAAAGCTTACTTGTCTTTTTCTGGATTCAGGAGCTGCTGTCTGGCATCCTTGTTGTAGCTTTGTCTGATGAACCTTCTGTAGGGGACAAGTATCTTAAATTTATTTGATGGAACAGAATTTGTGTTTTTCAACAAAAGGAAATCTATTAATTGTTCAGGTATTTGCACTTTTGTAATGATGCTTTTCCTGGAAATAATATTTTTCTGTAGGTGCGGCATGATCTTGCCAGAAAAGTTTTTGATTGCTGCAGTATAATGATGAAAAATGACTATAAGGTGACAATTTACCTGCTTCCACACATCCTTGTCTATGTTTTGTTGGGATGCAGTCAAGAGGATCAGCAAGAGGTGAGATGTATAACATGGTAGTGTTTTCCATGGGAATGGTCAGCTGTTCTTCCCAAGAGCTGTTCAGCTCTGCAGAATTACTGTAGACCTACATGCATGAATTGTTTAGGTGTTAAACTCCTTTTTTGTATATTAGTAATATAAATTTTCTGAGAAGGTTCTGAATATAGTCATACAAATTTATGTTGTAACTTCTTTTCTGTACATTTCCATCTCTTTCTTCAGTTGAGCCTAGAATGATACTCTGTAGTTAATTATGACTGCAGGAACATCAAGAGTGGTACAAAGAGGAAGAGTAATAAAAACAACCAATAAATAGAACTTGTATAATTCCAAGAGTTCAGACTCATAATTTTTTCCTCTCCCTTGCATAAAATTACAGTTAGAGTGCATAAGCTGTTTAGCTTCCAGGTTCATGTGGAGCAGGATTCACAGCTGTGTTGTAGCAAGGCAGGGATGGGAGAGAAGAGTCATGCAGAGCCTTCCTTCAGTTTGCTTCAGCTGTCATTGCATGTGCCTGTTGCTACCACTTGAGCAACACGTGGATGTACAGAGAGATCTTTTGATACAACAGTTAGAGAGAAGATACAGAAAAATATAACATAGATTTTATTAATTTGAAGTTTCAGTAGTAAAATACCTGTGTCTAAACATCGTGGTGTGGAAAGCTGTATAATGATTCTTCTTATGTGACCAAGTGCATCCACAATGAGCATCTGTTATGTATGTTAACTCATAGCCTGTGGATTAAAGCAAACAGGAAACAGGTCTTTTGGCATGGCATTTACTTAAATATAAGCAAAAAAGTAGATTTGTGATCTAGTAGTGAGTAGATAACTTTGCTCTTATGAAAACTTGAAGAATTGTTTTTGTAGAAAAGGTACAGTAGCATTTATTGTGTCTTGAAACCTAAAGGCTTTCTCCCTGCATGGAATCTCCTGACAACTCCTAATTGGTTTGCCATTTCTTTCTCTTGAGATTGTGGGACAAAGAGAGCTTGAAAATAAGCTCCAAATTACTTAAAATATACATTTAAAATATGTAGTATTTTAGTTTGACTTTTGTGTTAATTGCTTCCTATTATTTTGATGCTGGTGTGGCACTTCTTTTATCTTAACATTTGTGTAGGTTTACATGGAGATTATGGCTGTTCTGAAACACGATGACCAGTCCACCAGGAGACTTGAAGACAGTGCATCTGATCTCAGCCAGCTGAGCACACAGACAGTGTTCTCCATGCTGGATCATCTCACTCAGTGGGCTAGACACAAGTTTCAAATACTTATTGCTGAGAAAAATGCTGGCAAATCTAGCAAAGACAGAAGTGATCTAAAAAGTGAGTGATACTTATTTTATTTAAAATGGCATTTACATTCTTTAAATACGTATTTGCATTTGTAGCTTCACATTATGACCCTGTAAGAATGCAGTATAATATGTAAGTCTGTTTTATGATTTCTTAATATCACATTGTGATTTCCACCCTGTCCCACCCCAAAAGCATTTTTCTGAATGCCTATTACGGATTCAGAATTTAAATAATGAAATGTTAATTTCTTGATAGTTTTCTGAACATTCAGTTTAACATATTCTGTGCTGTCTTGGAAGACGAAAGAAGTTCACCAAGATTGTTCTAAATAAATTATTACTGACAGAAAAAAAACTGTGTTCTTTTACCTCACTAGATTGTTAAATGAGTTAATTGAATTTTGATGCATAAGGTAATTCTTATAAATGAAAGCTCCACTGAGAGACATTTTAATGTGTCTTGTTTTCAATAGCATCAAGTGAGGACTATGGAGAATATCAAAATGTGACACGTTTTCTGGACCTCATCCCTCAGGACACCTTAGCTGTGGCTTCCTTTCGCTCCAAGGCTTACACGAGGGCTGTGATGCACTTTGAATCATTCATCACAGAGAAGAAACAAAATATTCAGGAACATCTTGGATTTCTCCAGGTTCTGAAGTTCTTTTCCATTTTTTTGTTTTTTATTTTAAAATGAAAATGTACATGATGAATAAAGCTTTGTGAAATTCTTTGAGATGGGAAGAAGAAAAGATGTAGTTGGGGTCTTGCTGTTGGATAGAAGTGTTTAGTCGCCCATGTTTGAGCAATGTTTAGTACTTCATCTTGCTTGGCATGCTTCTGACATGAAAAGGAGTGAGTAGCTTTCTAGTGTATATTACAAGATTGTAAAATCCTGAAGATAATTAAATGTGATTTTGTTGAAAGTATAACATTTATTGGTTTTGGTTAGCTGTGTGCCTTTACTAAGAGAAAACACAGCCAACTCTACTAACAAACAAAACAAAAAGCCAAAGCATATTTGAAGAAAATCCAAGTGGCTTATTCTAAAGCAGAAAAAGAGCTACAGCTAAGGATATTGAAAACAATGTAAATAATTTTCAAGAAGCATTTTAATCTATGGGACGATCCTGTTTGGGGTTCCCTCTGACATTTCAAATTTGAAAACACTTAGTGTTGCATTTCCACCTAAAGTAATCTGTATCTTCATATTATACAACTTCATCCTGTGCTAACAGGACATTTATTTTGCCCTTTATACAGATGGTTGCAAGTAACTTAACGTGTTATTCTATCCATATTGTGAGATCATGAGTATTATGGTATGCTGAGCAAAAGTGGGGCTCAAGTTGGGAAGCAGCCCAGCAAAACTGACACACGTTCAATGAAAGGTTAATGCCAGCAAGTCTTACAGATCAGTGTGTGCTCCTTTTTCAAGAAAACATGGGATTTTGAACATGTTCTATATAAAATACATTGTTGTTGTGTTGGAGTTGTTTTTAATGTAAACTTCCATTTCTGTATGCATGAAGAAGTTGTATGCTGCTATGCATGAGCCAGATGGAGTGGCGGGGGTGAGCGCCATCCGGAAAGCAGAACCATCTCTCAAAGAACAAATCCTTGAACATGAAAGTATTGGCTTGTTAAGAGATGCAACAGCCTGCTATGATAGGGCTATCCAACTGGAACCTGATCAGGTAAATAGAAAACAATGTCTTTTTCTTTTTAATATATATATATATAAAATTATCTTTTTTTAATCTTATCTCTGGAAGACTAAGTAAAAAAAAACTCTTCAGAATATTTAAGTAAAATAGGTATGTAAGAGTTTGTCATGGCAGTTGCTGAATAATTATTGCCATTGGAAGTGTCATGAACTGAAACAGTTCTCTTACTGGATTTTTTTATTGTTCATTTAGCTTATGGTACACTTAGTTAAGCCTTTTCCTATTCTAAAGAGCACCCAAATGGGCATCTTTTGCTCCTTTTGACTGCCATGAATTTCATTCCTGTATATGTGTGGTGTTTTTATTTGTTCCTGTTTGGTTTTTTCTCTATTTCTAGATTATTCACTATCATGGTGTAGTGAAGTCCATGTTAGGCCTTGGTCAGTTATCCACTGTCATTACTCAGGTCAATGGAGTGCTTGCAAACAGGTACTGTAAACATCTAGTACAAGGTTTGTTTGGGTAATATAAATCTCTTGTAGAAATCTCTGCCTCAGCAGCCATTTCTGCATGTGATCAAGCATTTGAGCTTATCCAATTAGCAGTGTGAAGCTAGAAACCCTTGAGTGCCATATCCATAAATTATTTCTTTCAAAACGTACAGAAATTTTCTGCACACAACACTGTGTGCAGTGCTGGTCTATTCTTTAATTTGTTAGATAGAATCTTTCATTGTCTGCCATGCTACTGATTCCATAGATATTCCATAGTCTAAGAGGATAAATGGATTGAGAGATGGTAATTTTTAATGTGTACCATGGAAAACACTGTTTGGAGATTGCAGTTGTGGGATCATGTTGCACATCTCTTCTTTGTTCTCAGTGTATGTCCTTTGGTTTTATTGACTTTTATTAGAGGCAAGCTTGCCTTGCTTCTTTTCAAGTAAGAGAAGTCTTATATAAAAGAATATTTGTTACTATAATGTAGGATTAACAGAAGAGACAGCACAAAATTTTATTCCCTTTTTATTTTAATAGGTCTGAATGGATTTCTGAATTGAACACTTATAGGGTGGAAGCAGCCTGGAAACTGTCCCGATGGGATTTACTGGAAAATTATTTGGCTTCAGGTAAGTTTATAAAAATATTAATACTTCATTGCATTTCTCAACAACTCTATTTTTTAGTTTTACTATCTTGAATCAAGGTGCAGCTATTGTAATTTTTTAGTCTTGAGTGTTCCTGGTGGGAGGGTTAGTTCTGACAGTCCTCTGGAATTTGTCACTATTTGACTGTAAACTGTATAGTCTTTGAGGAGAAGTTTCAAGATGTGTAAGGCCCAATATCTTTTGGATGTCTTTGGGTGGGTGGATTGTGGAGTGTGGTACTAAAATTCAGTTAATTAGTCCTGAGAAAAGCTTTTTTTTCCAGTAGTATGTTAAGAAAACTTAGCATGTTCATATTAAGCTGCTTAAAGAAACAGAGGTTGTTCTTTCTTCTCCCCACAGATGTGAAGTCCACTACTTGGAGTGTCAGACTAGGGCATTTATTGTTATCAGCCAAGAAGAAAAATGAAGCAGCTTTCTATGAGACCCTCAAGGTTGTGAGAGCAGAACAGATTGTCCCGCTTTCAGCAGCAAGCTTTGAGAGAGGATCCTACCAGCGAGGATATGAACACATTATCAGGTTTCTCATTTTCATGTCACTATTTTCAAATCCAGAAATCATAATCAAATATGCATAGCAAGAATTTTGCATTTCCACAGTAAATGGTACTGATGTGCATTTTTTGTCAACTTTTTTTTTTACTCACCCAACTGAAAATCTTTACACTTACCCCTCATGAAAAATATTCACAATAACACTATTTCAAAACTTTTCAAAACCTGCAAGCAAGTTTATGGAAACATTTTTATGTAACAAAAAACATCATGTAATAAAAATCAGCAATCTAATTCCATGCTTGAAATAGTACACATTGGCCAGTAACTCCACTAACTTAAGAGCTTTGCTTTTTAGCTGTATGGAAGCCAAAAAGCACTCCCTTGTTTTGTCAAGAAAACAGCAGTAAGAATTAAAACTCCATCCCTTTCAGTAGTTTTATTTTTTCTGTATTAATAAACTTTCAAGTTGACTGCAGTAGTCTAAAAAGTGAGTAGCCTTTTTTTTTAATGAAAAGGCTTACAACTCCAAGGCATTTCCAAGCTCAGGTTTGCAACATTACAGGGACCGCTAATAACAGTAATGGTATTTCAAAATAGATCAAATAACTTTATTTTAATTAACAGTATATTGCTTTTAAAACAAGATTTGTTGAAAATAGCACATTTTTTTAAGAAATACTGCTAAAAGTAATGCATAGAAATACTCTTTCTAAAAACTGACTCTCTCTCCAAGTGGTCTTCATTGTCTCTGTGTTCAGCAGCTTGGCAAAGAAATAGTGAGGAAATAACTAATCAATTTACAAAATGTTGATTTTATGTGCTTGGTTTTGCTGCATTTTTGTTTTTAGAAGATCTGCTGGTTGCCATTACTTACAGATATTCTTCTTTAGAAATAAAATGAAAAAAATCTGTAAAATTTGCATATATCTCAAACAGCAATCAATTCTCAACAATTTTTGCCTTTATTTTGCTAACACAGGTTGCATATGCTGTGTGAGTTGGAACACAGTATTGGGCCAATGTTTCAGCAACCAGATGGTAACCACAGTAGAGATTCCCTGAACTGGTGTGCTCGTATTGAAATGACCCAAAACTCTTACAGAGCAAAAGAGCCCATTTTAGCACTGAGAAGGGCTTTGCTCAGTCTCAGTAAAAGGTGAGAATATGACTCTTTCTTGTCTATGTTGTAATCTCAGTTATGCTCTGGGCTTCCATATATCTGTTAGAAGAGAGAAGATACAACTCTGAAAATTTGTTGTAGACAAAAGTCCTCTCCAATATTATGTACTTTCAAAATAGGGAGGAAAAGTGGTGGCTATAGGAAAGATAAGTGAGAAACAGGGAAAAAGTGTGGTAGTTGCTTGGCCTAAATGGGAAAAAAGGTGAAGCAAATATATTAAAATCATTTTAAGTTATCATTATGTAGTATAGAGCTTACTGAGAAATTCAGTTTCCATTTCAACACCTTGTGATATTTACTTCCAATTTTAAGGCAGCGTTCATGACTGAAATGTTTCATTCTCTGCAAAAATGTCTCTGCAGCCAGGATTACAGTGAGCTTGTTGGTCAGTGTTGGCTCCAGAGTGCAAGAGTTGCAAGAAAAGCTGGTCATCACCAGACTGCATATAATGCTCTTCTGAATGCTGGGGAATCTACACTCTCTGAACTTTATGTAGAAAGAGCAAAGTGGCTCTGGTCCAAGGTAAGGAGAATAAAAGTGGAATTTAATTTCTTACATGGAAGGAAATAATGTTTTTCATTTTCTTCAGGAAAAACAGGCACACAGTCAGCATAGGTGAAACAAGATATGTCAGCTGGGACTATCAACACACTCTGGCTAGAACTGAGCCACAGGAAGTTTTTACCTCCAGCTGCTACTCAGCCCTTTTCTGTATCCATTGCCTTTCCTGGCAGCCACATATAAACCTGGTGGATTGCCTGCTCTGTCAAAGCAGCCCAGGCATATTTAAATTAGCTGAATAGTAGATCTCTCCTAATTTGTTTTCTTTTAACTAATAGACGTAGGCAGCAAACATGAGAGCAATTATTGTGGTACACCTAAAGGCACAACAATGCTGAGATAACAAGGGAATACAAGTCAGTAATACTCAGTTACCCCAGCCAGAATGGCCTAGAACACACCTGGGGACACAGCTCTGCCTTAATAACTACTGTAAGATGAACGTTTTGCATGTCTGTCATTTAAAGTGTGTCAACTGTTTTTATCTTTCCCTTAGGGTGAGGTTCATGAAGCACTCATTGTTCTCCAGAAGGGAGTTGAGTTATGTTTCCCTGAAAATAAAGCACCCTGCAACAGCAAAAATCAGCTCATCCATGGTCGGGCAATGCTGCTGGTGGGCAGGTTTATGGAGGAGACTGCTAACTTTGAAAGCAACGCAGTTATGAAGAAGTATAAGGTAATTTGGATAAGCGTTAACAAGACAGTAGTTTTGAATACCTTAAGTAAGCTATCATTGTGCTCCTGATGATGTCAGCCAAGTATAACAACAATGGGATTAAATGGGGTATCAATGTGTAGGAGGGAAGTAGTTCTTCTTGTGAAGATGTAACTATCTTAATTATCCTTAATGTGACATGTCAGTACAGGGAAAGCTGCAGTTCTCATCAGTGAGAGCTACAAATACCTAATATAATTCTTTTCAAATAAAAACCAAATTACAGGAGCTTGGCTTTTTTCTCATGCTTGCACAAATTAGAATTCCTCACTAAAATCTGGACTGCTCAAAATACACAGAGTTGCCTTAATGACACATTGCACTGCTCTCCAGTGTTATTTCTCTCTCTGGTAGTGACTTAAACTGTGCTTTAAATACGCTTCCAGTCTCTGAAGAACTAGGAAAAGGGTCACCTGGTATGTTTCTCTGGAACAACAGAGCACTTCCTCTTGTGACACCTGGGAAATACTTCTTGCCACCTAAACCAGTAGGAGAGGCAGATGTTTATGCTTCCTTGAAAGCAGGATGTCTCCTGCCCAAGTTTTGGCATTTGATACTGTTAATAGTTGCTGCTGTCTTACTTCTGTAACAGCCATTTAGAGGAAAACCTAACTAATGGATCAAATCAAATGCAGGTTGAAATAATGGAAATTAATGAAATTTCATTGGGTTCTATGAAAATACTAACACTCAGAACTCTCTGCTGTCAAAGTATTGGCACTGGGAAGAAGCCAGTGTTATTAAAGAATGGATGTGCCACTCGACAATTTCTTTTCTAATATATGTCACACAATGGTTTGGTTTTCTTTTAAACATCATTATTTAGAAAGAAAACAGAAACATGAAAAATGTAGAATTACAAATTCATTTAGGTCAGAAAGATCATCAAGTCCAGCTGTTAACATCCTGCTGTTGCATTTTACAAAAAGCTAAAAAAACCTCAGTATTGAGTTTATTTTTAATGAAAGTATCATACTTACTAGTTGAGGAATTCTCTGTTATCCTGTCTTGAATTATCTTGCTGTCTCCAAATCCAAAAAGTATTTTAAAAACTGGGGCATTTATCTTGGGGCAAAATTATAATTTTTGGAGTTGCACTTAACAATTAATTCTGGTTTTGCATGTACTTTGCACAACAGAACTAATACAAGATTCTGGTTTCTTGAGAGTAATTTTATTTTTTATTTTTAGTTTAGCATCTTCTCAAAAGTAATTCTCTTATTTTGATGTTGTTGCAGGATGTTACGATTTTCTTGCCAGAATGGGAAGATGGACATTTTTATCTTGCAAAATACTATGATAAATTAATGCCAATGGTAACTGACAACAAGATGGAAAAGCAAGGAGATCTGATTAGATACATAGTTCATCATTTTGGGAGGTTAGAGGGGAACTTGGCTTAGTTTCTATAGAGGGATGACCATTATACTGGGGAAGAACATTTTTATGGGAATGTTTTGGCTTTCACCAATTCAGGCTGACTCAAGTTTTCATGCAGTGTTGTAAAACAAAATGCTGCATGATTGCTTTTGGTTTTCATACCTAATTAATTTACTTTTGACTGAGCAATTGTCTGGCTTTTGTCAGGCAGTTAGTTATTTCATCTGCAGTTTTGATTAATAAACTCAAAACCTTTGTATATTTGTAATTTTTTTGTTGTTGCAGATGCATTAAAATGCTGACATAAATTTCTGAAGTGCAGAATGAAATGTGAACTAGTTGGGGATGTAAAATTTGCGTTGTTTCCAATATATATGATTAACACACTTTGATTTAAACATGTAATCACAGGTCTCTCCAGTATGGAAACCAGTTCATCTATCAGTCAATGCCAAGAATGCTCTCTTTATGGCTGGACTTTGGAGCAAAAGCATATGAATGTGATAAAGGTAGAACGTTTTTCCCAATACATAGTTCCTGAAAATATTCATTCTTTTGAATATATGATTGAAAGAGCAGTAAAGTATATTTACAGTTCTTTGTTTAGACTTATTGCCTGAGATTATATGGAATCAGGAAAATACTGCTATTCTTTTAAATTACAGGATGTTACTATGTAGGAGAGTATTAATCATTTTAATTAAATCCTCCAGAACTTAAAAAAATATATATAATGAAGTAGCATTGTCCTTGGAAACTGAAGTCAAAGAACAGATTTAGGGAAAATCCTTGCATGTCACTGATCTCCTCTGTTAAGCTGCCTCATGACTGTTGAGTAGTGGAGTTGTATCTGTTTGCTACAGTAAACTGTTAGGCTTTGGGGCTTTTCTCCAATTTGTTTTGTTTCGGTTGTTGAAGGAATTCTACTCAAACTTTCCCCCTCACTGAAGGGGGGAAATCGTGCTGGGCAGCAGAAAAGCATGTGGAACTGACACCAGAGATGCATCTGGGGTGGGGGATTTTTGTACAAATGCAAATTGCACACACTGCCTGCAGAGCTGCATTGAACCAGACAGTTGTAGCTCCTGGATCCTGACCTTGTTCTACACACTTGGGTCAGGTGTGTTTGGCTGTAGTCACATCAGGTAGTGTTCTCTGGGATGGTGATGAGAAACTCATGCTGGATCCTCAGGGGCAGGGATAGAGGTGGGAACAGATGTGCTAATTTGACTCTATGTTAAGGTTTCATTTCCTCTCCACAAAGAACTTAGATTTGCTTTTATCAGGCAAATATATGAAGTGGTTTTGGTTTGTTCTACACCATTGCATCATTTTAGAGGAGTAATTTTAAGAGTGTAATGAGAGCGTTTCTGTTGCTGCCTGTTCCATGTTCTGTGCTTGGTAATTTCCTGTTATTCTAGTTAATTAAATAGCATATGTATTAAGTATGCTGTGTTAGAAAGAACTTCACAGCCTTGATTTAAATGACTGTACATTTCCAATGGTGAAAACCAGGAACATAGTCTTGTCCTTTTCTTTTCCAGCAAGTCGTTCTGAACGTCTTCAAATGAAGAATGATCTGGCTAAAATCAATAAGGTGATTACAGAGCACACGAACCACCTGGCACCTTACCAGTTCCTCACAGCTTTTTCTCAGCTCATCTCCCGGATCTGCCATTCTCACGATGAAGTCTTTGCAGTCCTCATGGTGATTGTTGCCAAAGTGTTTTTAGCCTATCCCCAGCAAGCCATGTGGATGATGACTGCTGTGTCCAAGGTACCTTGATATGTATAGCTGCACCTTTATCACGTTTGCAAAATTGTGTTCATCAGAGAGAAATGTAAATATAACCTGTTTTACTGTAAGATGGTAAGAAGAAACTGAGAGTTTCAGTTTTTGTGATACAGTGTTGTGGAAGAGGATATTGATGCCATCACTGCAAAGTATTTTATTGCAATTGGAATTCCCATATTACAGTTTAATTGTTCCAAATTAGAATGCTTTTAGGCATCTGAACTCTCATTATGTGTTAGGAAAGAAAATTTGAACAATAAATAGCTGATGAATTGTGTAGTTATGGGCAACAGATTTTGTTGCATTTAAAATTTGTGTAATAGTACTTTCAGTTTTATAATCAAATAATCGACTCTGGTCCTTTGTTGATAGGTACAGTACTTAATCCAAATAATTACCTGGTAGTAAAGTCATTCCAAGGCAAACTGGAAAGCATTGTGCATGCCTTTTCTTTAAGGCTGGGGAAATAACATTCAGGATACAGTGGCATATTCTTGAGTATTGGCCTTTATGTTGTGGAACTCCCAAGAATGGTTTCAGAAGGAATAACCACGCCCCCACACACTAAACATACCACTTCAGTAGAGGAAAGAATGTTAATTACTGGGGGAGGAAGAGGTTTTTCAATTCATTTTACTGTTGTTTAATAAATTTTAACTTTCCTGTTTTTCAGTCCTCTTACCCTATGCGTGTCAACAGATGCAAGGAAATTCTGAACAGAGCTATCCACATGAAGGAATCTTTAGGGAAATTTATTGGAGATGCAACACGCCTTACAGACAAGCTGTTAGAGCTGTGCAACAAACCAGTACGTACAAAAATAAACATATTAATGCACGTACTGGGATCAGGCAAAAAGCAAATGCTTCTTCTGATCACTTTTGTTAGCTAATTCGTAACAGTGATTTAGCAGAAAGTACATTAAATTGTGGGATTTTTTTTACTTAATAAATTTTTTTTTAAAAAAAGGTAAAAAATAGCACTAAATCAAGCACATTGTAAAATATTTCTGGACATAATGGTATCTTTCACAGTGCTTGGGCTTTACATTGTTTTGTGCTTTCACATATAATTCATGCCCAGTAACTTTCACAAAGTCTTATTGTAAAAATAGGCTGGTTGTGCTTTTATGAACAAATTAACTTAGTAATAAAGGTAAAACTAAATAAATTTTTTCATTATTGTGTATTTACATTCAAAGTGAAAAATATATCTGCCGTAATGGCCAGATATAATTACTTTTGATTATTTAATTTGGAGTGAAATTTCTTATTACCATAAGCATTTATTATTCTATTCTGTTTATCAGTAAATGTGTAATAGTATTCTTTTAAGTGTTTGTTAACTGTGTTATTGTTAACTTTGATCAACATTTTTTTCAAGGTTGATGGAAACAGCTCAACATTAAGCATGAATATGCATTTCAAAACACTGAAAAGATTAGTAGAAGAGCACACATTTAGTGAAATCCTCATTCCCTTACAATCTGTAATGATACCAACTCTTCCTTCAATTCCTGGCACACACGCTAACCACGACCCTTTTCCTGGATGCTGGGCCTACATTGCAGGCTTCGATGACACGGTTGGTACCTAGTTTTTAACTTCATGTTGAACAAATGTAACTGCAGATATATCTTAGTTCTCTAGAAGTGGAGGAGTGAGTAGGAAATTTCATAATTACTTTTGTAGAAACTGAGTGGCTTCTTCGTAACAGGCTGGGGCAGGTGGTCTGAGCCTACTCTGCTGGAGCACCATGGATGTGCTGGCATGATTGGTTGCAGTGGTTTATTGCAATTGCACACTTTATTTTGTGTAGTCTGATACAGATGCTAATTATTAAGAACTTCATTTTCCTCTAGGTGGAAATTCTTGCCTCACTTCAAAAGCCAAAAAAGATCACCTTGAAAGGTTCAGATGGGAAATCTTACATTATGATGTGTAAGCCAAAAGATGATCTAAGAAAAGACTGTCGGCTCATGGAATTCAACTCCCTTATTAATAAGGTTTGATGAGTGAGACAATCAGATTCATTATACATACTGACCAGGACAGAACACTGAACTGTCTAACAAGAAAACCAACTTACCTTGAGATAAAGCCCACTGGAAGAAAAGTAAACTGGTGTAAAATATTTGATTTCAGAAGAAATCAGTAGAAATTGATAATGTAAAACTTCTTATAGATTTGTGAAAACAATAACCAGCTACAACATTTTGCCTAAACAGTTGCTTAGTCCAGCGAAAATAGGCAGAAGTTATTCACAGTACATAAATACCTGCAAACTTTCTGCTGTCATGCTTAATGTTTCTTGTTTAGTCTTTTCTAATGAAATTTTATAAAAAATAGAGAAATCGTTCTTTCAATACTAAAAGCATTGCCATACTTCATATTTTAGTTATATTTTGCTTCTCAGCAATATGATGAAGGCTAAGGTACCATGTTTGTTGTGAGGTTAAAGAAAACAATAGCATCTCTGAAACACTAAAAAACTTATTTCAAAATCTGCTTTGAAGGATTTTAAGCTGTGTACAAGTTAGGCAGTTTGACTATTTTATTTCAAAATCCTCTTGTCTTAATTTGGAGAACAGATGCACATTTTGCTTGTGTTTGACCTTCTGCAGACTGTGAAGCTTAGAATTTTAAATTCTAGATTGTGTGATTGGAAAACAGATATGGATAGAATGGTCAATGCTATTGATCCATTTTGATCCTGTGTTATCTGTTAATCTCCTTTTTCTTTTGTGAATAGTGCTTAAGAAAAGATGCAGAGTCCCGTAGGCGAGAACTCCACATTCGAACCTACGCAGTGATTCCATTAAATGACGAGTGTGGCATAATTGAATGGGTGAACAATACTGCTGGTCTAAGAAATATCCTGATAAAGCTTTACAAGGAGAAAGGTACAGCAATATATTAGACTATAGTCACAGTTTCAAAAGGCTTGTATCTTAAGTAAGTGAAACAAATGTCAAGCTAAATTCTAGGAAGGTGCAGTCACATGTATTTTTAACCATCTGCAATATATTATTATCCATGTGTGTGGTAAACTTTTAAATGGAAGAGAATCAATACTTACAATGAACAAATTCCTTACAAGAACTGATAACGCAGTCATCTTAATACTTGCTTACATCCAGTGATGTAAATTGTTCCAGCAGCAGTGCCAGGAGCGTGGGGATGTATGAGCAGCACAGACATACTTAATAGAACAGAGTGTGGATTTTTCTTTAGATTTGATCTATTATTTTTCATTTCTGTTACATTTGGGTGAGATAATTTAGATAATATATAATTGAATCAAGGTTGAGAGTACAGCAAATTTCCAGAGAAAAAAATGGATTTTTTTTTTCATTTCTTGTTTAAAAAGCAAATTTCGGATCAGTGTAATATAATTTGGAGAAAAAATTCTACACCTTACCTGTGTGTAAGTAGATATTCTGGGAGTTTGGAACTCCAAACATGAATGAATATGAATGGCTTTGTGAGGGTAGGGGATTTTTTGTGTTTGTGGGTTCCCTTTCCTCACTTTGTCCCATGGTGGCTTGTTTGCCAGGTCTTCTCTTTCAGTTAACATAATGATTTTTCAATTTACTTTCAAGTGCCTCACAACCAACATGTTCTATAGGTTTTTTTTCATTTGTTCATTTATTGTAATTTTATGGAGACATTTATTTTCTCTAAATTACCATATCGTGATAGTACATAGAAGGCTTCACGTTTGGGGATTTCTTTTGCCTGAGGAAGTCTGTTGCAGGGATCTATATGACTGGAAAGGAGCTGCGTCAGCATATGCTTCCAAAGTCAGCACCTCTGCCTGAAAAGCTGAAAATGTTCAAAGAAGTCCTTCTGCCTCGTCATCCTCCTCTCTTCCATGAATGGTTTCTTAGAACATTTCCGGATCCTACTTCATGGTTAGTGACTGGGATTGGACTAGCTCAAGAACACCTGATGTGTGTGTTTCCCTAAGCATTAATGGTTCTACTGAATAAAGACAGGTGACTCAGAGAAGTGACTTGGCCGTTCCTGCCCCTTGTTCCGCAGGTACAACAGCCGCTCGGCCTATTGCCGCTCCGTGGCCGTCATGTCCATGGTGGGCTACATCCTGGGGCTGGGGGACCGGCACGGGGAGAACATCCTCTTTGACTCTCTGACTGGGGAGTGTGTGCATGTGGATTTCAACTGCCTTTTCAATAAGGTGAGAAATGCCACTGGCTGAACTTGCACTCTATTTCATATGGATGTTAAGTTATACAGTTCTACTGTCTGGGATTTTATCCACATTTTTTACTTAAACATATCCATTGTATTCTGTGTCTCACTTTGTTTTTTCTTATACCCAAAAAACAGTCTGGGTTATGTAAAGAACATGTGATAATTCTGTATGATGCCTTTAATGAAAACTAGCTTTTTCATTTGGCCAGTACCAGATGACCTGATGTGGATACACTGAAATAGCCCAAATTTTAGATTGTTTATATTTTGTGACTCTCCTCTCTCCACTACCACCTTTCAAACAAAACTGTAATGGCTACCCTCAGAATTCTGCTGCTGTGCAGAGTTTCTCTTTCTTTCTCACTCAAATTCAACAGAAAAGTTCTAATGGTTCTGTAAAAGTAGACAGCAGAAGTTGTGGCCAGAGTGGGTTTGGAGTTTTGGTGTTTCAGTTGAAAGATGCTTTTGGTGTGGGACATGTGGCCTTTTTAATTCAAGTAAGTGAGGCAGAGATATTGTTAGGTTATTTCTCCTACTTTCTTTTTATGAAGACTAAATTGTCCTATGAAACAATTAAAAAAATCTTTTTAAGCTAACTTGCATGTTATAAAAAAAGTTAGCATTTTGCATGAGATTACAGAGCAGCAATATATATTTAAGAAGAAAATTTTGTACCTATATTAGTGTGTTAAAATGTGGAAAAAAGTTATTTGGACACTGGTATTCTTTATTCGCTTTATTTCCCCCAGCAGATGAGTCAGATTGTGATCTGAGCAAACATCTCTTGTCAGCTCAGAACCTGCCAAGAACAAAGATGGGGAAAAAACCTAAACCCAATGCAAATGTTACTCGTTATTTTATTAATGCTTAAAATACTTGGGTCATACCCTTTTCTATCATTGTACAGGGAGAAACGTTTGAAGTTCCGGAGATCGTTCCTTTCCGTCTCACTCACAACATGGTGAATGCAATGGGCCCAATGGGAACAGAAGGTCTCTTCCGAAGAGCTTGTGAAGTCACCATGAGGCTCATGCGTGATCAGAGGGAGCCCCTAATGAGGTATGGCAGCTGCTTTTGCTGCAAACTCTTAAAAGCTGCCTCCAGTTTCACCATATGAAACAGGAACTGCTGCCAGTTCCAGCATGTGCCTTGGGTGCAGCTCAGTCTCACTATGACAGTTAAATATAAAACAACATCAATATCCGCTGTGATCTTTGGGCTCCTGTCAGTGTTTGTGTTTTGAAAATGGAGTGTATTGCATGTATTTTATATATAATTTTTAATATTTATTTTATTCAGTGTCTTAAAGACTTTTCTCCATGATCCTCTTGTGGAATGGAGTAAACCTGTTAAAGGGAATACAAAAGCCCAGGTGAATGAAACTGGAGAAGTTGTCAATGAAAAGGTTAGTTAAAACATGCATAACCTGCAGTATGCAAATGTTAAATAAGTTATGTATCTTCTAATTAAAACCTTAACTGTTTTTTGTTTCTTTCATTGATTTAAAAATTTCTCTGGTTGGTTGTTCTTTATTATCTCTGTGTTCATAATTTTTATCTATAAAGACAGTTTTTTTACTGATAGAAAATTTATCTATTAAAGAACCAAACAAAAGAGCCCACAATTCTCTTATTGGTGTTACTAAATCAAGGGCAACATCAGCAGGAGCACTGGATCTTGCTACCCCTCACTCTGACAGTTGGACAGTCCTCCAGATTACAGTGATGGTAACATCTGGAGTCCTTTCCATGCGTATTTTTCTGCTTTTCTTGAGTGGAAGTTTATTATTGAATAAATACATGCCTTGTTACATGTCAAGTATTACTTGATGAAAATTAGGATGTACTGTTTCTTTATCAACTGCTAAGTGAAGACAATATTATTCATTCAAAATACAGCTTGCACAGGCTGTAATATTTATTATCTTTCCTTTTTGCAAAATTTCTGATTTGTCCCTTTTATTTTTTTTCAAGGATTATTTCATGAAAATAAATGGGTAATAGCAGAAAATACTTAGGGAGCACTGACAAACACAGCAACTAAATAAGGAGAAACTACAGTACTGAGACTGTTTTACAACAGAGAATTTAACTGAGCTATTTCAGCACAGAAAATCTCCTGGTTTTCAGTTACTACCAGGCTGTGTATACATAACCTTTCTTTTAGTTACAAGACCACCCACATAGTTGTATAAATTAACTGCTTTTTCTGGAGAGATGCCAATGTTATGCTTGAGCTTTAAAAGAAAATGTGTGAGTATAACTGCTGTGAACTAGCTGCTCTAGAGGGCCTTGGAACAGCTCATTTTGAGATGCTCAACATCACCTCTTTAATTAGACTTCTTCAATTTCAGTTGCTCATAATTTTGGCCTAAATATGTACATTTTAAGAATTGTTTTTAAAAGTGAGCAGCCTTCATTTTCAGTGTATTTGGTACAGACATCTGGGGTTTGTATTAAATTAGAATACATATTCAAACACATTCTAACAAATAGGTTTTTTTATTTTAAGAAGTGAAAGTTCATGGATAGTAGCAATATTATTTTTTTTCCTTTTTTCCAGGCCAAAACCCATGTCCTTGATATAGAACAACGGCTGCAAGGTGTCATTAAGACTAGAAACAGAATAAAAGGATTACCTTTATCTATTGAAGGGCATGTTCATTACCTTATTCAAGAAGCAAGTGATGACAACCTGCTCTGCCAGATGTATATGGGCTGGGCTCCATATATGTGAAATTTGTTCCCTTTGGAACAATACTGTTCCCAAGGGATGTAGCTGTAATATTCTTGGGAAGGTATGACTGTGTGAGACCTGGTTACTTGTGTTGATTTCTGATTGTGAGCAGCAGGACAGTCTTATGATCATCTGAAATCTGTGTAAAATATACAATACGCTTGCAGGGATGCCATGAATGCGCTCACAGATGTATAAGGTGTTAGGACTTATATTTTGTATACATGTAGAAGGCAGTACAAAAGAACTGCTTAAAAATTAGACTATGCAAGTATCTGCAAGTGTCCTACTCTGTCTATATAAAATTTCTTCTTGGTGTTGAGAGATGCACACTGTAAAGTACTGTATATTTTTGTAAACATTTTTTTCTCATTCAGATTGAATTGAATATGACATTAAAGTTTAATACTGATATGATGTAAAGTGGTTCTTTCAACTCTTGCTACTCATATTCAGAAGGGCTTTCTAATAATAATTAGGATTTCCTTACAGCAGTAGACCTTGAATTTTTGTTTCCTCCAGCTTTCTTCCATGTGGCCTGACTACGTCTAGGAAAGTATTTTGAATCTTAAATCTCACCATGGGTGAACAGGTAAAGTGTTACCATGTTCTGAACCTGTTTTGTTAGCCTGTGCCTGCACTGCTAAGAAACCCTCCTGAAGGGCCTGGGACAGAGCTGGGTGTTGCAGCCCCTGGCAATGGGGCTGGAAGGGCAGGGGTTGTAGCTGTGGGTGTAACATGCTGCTCTTGAGAGCTCTGGACAGCCCTCTTCCCTCCCTTATGGCTAGAGGGATTTTGAGACTCCATTGGGCTTTTAACACAAACTAGACTAAATAAATATGGTCAGAAGGCAATTACTAACTTACAGTAATGCTTGCTTCTCTAGGCATCCAAATCGTAGGGCAATGGGGGATACAGAGGAAAATTACACTTTTATCCTACAGTATATTATCATTAGAATTTTTGTACGATATCTTTGTCTCTCAGGATAGCAAAACCAATCCTTTTATGTTTCGATCACAGGCGCATGCTGTGGCGTGAGACTCAAGTTGTAGTTCCGTTCAGCTGAAAACAGCGGCTCTACAGAATAAACCTGAGAAATTGGTTGGCACTGCGTGGCGGGGGCGGGGACGGGGCGGGGGCAGGAGCGGGGGCGGTCCCGCCCCGGCCCCGCGGTGTGCCCGCCCCTGTCCCCGCCCTGTCCCCGCCCCGCGGTGTGCCTGTCCCTGTCCCCGTTCCTTCCCTGTCCCCGCCCCGGCCCCGCGATGTGCCTGTCCCTGTCCCCGTTCCTTCCCTGTCCCCGCCCCGGCCCCGCGATGTGCCTGTCCCTGTCCCCGTTCCTTCCCTGTCCCCGCCCCGGCCCCGCGATGTGCCTGTCCCTGTCCCCGTTCCTTCCCTGTCCCCGCCCCGGCCCCGCGATGTGCCTGTCGCTGGCCCCGCCTCGCTCCTGGCCCCGCCCCGCCGTCCCTGTCCCTGCTCCGTCTCTTTCCCCGCCCTGTCCCCATCCCAGTTCCCGCCCCGTCCCTGTCCCCGCCCCGCGGTGTCGCGGCCAGTAGCGCTATAAGCGGCGCGCCGGAAGGAGGGCGGAGCGCGGCCCGCGGTGTTTGGTTCCGTGGCCATGGGGGTCCCCAAGTTCTACCGCTGGATCTCGGAGCGGTACCCCTGCCTCAGCCAGGTGCTGAAGGAGCATCAGGTGAGCTGCGGGCCAAGCGCCGCTGCTTGACAAGGGCCCGTCCCCGGGGGGGTCCCGGGCGGGACGAGGGAGCGGGACTAGGGGCTGGGGCTGGGCCCGGGACGCCTTACCCGCTGCCGGGGCGGGCAGGGGGGCTGCAGGACCGGCAGCTCTGAGCAGCCGAAATGCCGAGGGCGGCGGGCGGTCGGTGCCCCCTGACAGCCCGGCTGCCGAGCCCGGGGTTGTTTGCAGCGGCCCCGGCCCCAGAGCTGCCCCCTCCGGCCCTCCTGCCCCGGCCCGAGCTGCCCCAGCGCCCCGCGGCGAGCCCGGGCTGGAGTCTCCATGTTGGGCTCAGAAAAGTTGCAGGTGCTGACGAGGGACAGGTTTACAGCCCTGTTGCGTTTCCTTCTTGTCACCTGAGCAAGGTGCAGTTTGTGTCAGCAGCAAAACCAGGACGTGTGTTCAAGTCTGGAAAAGGAAAACAGTAAATGATGCTTTTAACCGGAGGGCAAAAAGGTCTTGTTTTCAGGTCTTTGGTACCTGTTAGGCACAAGCTCTTAACTTTCAATTATCATTTTCAAGCCCTGTTGTAGATGTGGTTTCATAGTCTGAATAAGGATGTTTTGAGAGCGGTGACAATCGAGGGCATGTTTGAGTATTAATACACTCTCCCTATGATTTTTAGAGGTGAAATAGCTGTTGTATCAATGTAACTAAGATGCCAGGTTCAAGTGATTCCAAACCTGGATGTTTGCCTCTTCCTGCTGGTCTCAAGGCAGTTTTTAAAGCTTAGGTCTTTGCTGATGAGTTGTTTGGTGTCGCTGCAGTGTCTCATGCTCTCTGGAGCCAGGCAGTGTCAGTGTCTGTTGCTTCCCTGCCCGCTGTCTCCTGGGCAGCCCGGGCTGCTTTCCGGGATGTGGAAGCTTTGGAGCTCTGACAGGCAGGGCAGCTGCAGCAGGGGCACAGTTGCAACAACAGGAGGATTTTTATGAACAGTCGTGTTAGTGGATTAAATAATAGGTTTGTTTATTGCAAATTGTTCTTGGACACGTTTGGTGGGTTTTGGTAACAGAAAGGTAGTAATTGCTCCTTTCTTTCATATGTTTAACAGTGCTTGTGCTCTGTATGTTGCTTGTCTATGTTTGGGAAGGGTGGGGTTTTTTCCTTTAAAATAAGATGTGACTGCTACAGATAAGGCTGTTAGAAGAGAGAACTAGAAAGAAAAAAACCTATGTCTGGAAAGCGTGGGAAAGGAATGGATGTTATCATAGCTAACTTCTGCATTTGGTGGTGATTGCCACTCTGCAGACTCCCAGGTGGCTCAGAGCGTGGCTGGAGGGCAGCGTGTGCTGGGCAGGGGAGAAGCTGCCTCGTCAGAACACTAATGCTTCATTAGCTGGCCTTGCTTTGGAAAAACTGTTGGAAATGTGTCGTCAGTTTTTTAGTTTTTATTGTTTGTGGTGCAGCTGTGAAAGATTGAATCAGTGAAGTGTGTAGTGTTACAAAAAAGAAATAATCATCCTCAAAAGAGTGATTTTTGTTTGCTTTTCCCTTTTACAATGTAGAAGATTGACCAAGCACAAAAGTCCTGAGGTTCCAGAAATAGCCAGGATAGGACAGGAACCTATTCAGCTGAGTTTGCTTACTGAGAAAAATCATAATAAGAGATTGCATGTGCAGGCAAACCCATAACCAGAGCAGATGCTCTTCCTTAGCTGTTGGTGTGCAGTAGGTCCCAGGGAGGTCTTCCCACCTGAGCTCATGGCCAGAATTCATTGCTCTCTGCTGGCCCTCAGGCCAGCTTCAGCCTCACACGTGGGTACTGACTGTGGCTTTTGTAGATTCCAGAGTTTGACAACTTGTACCTGGACATGAATGGCATTATACATCAGTGTTCACATCCGAATGATGATGATGTTCACTTCAGAATCTCTGAAGATAAGATTTTTGCCAATATTTTTCACTATTTGGAAGTATTGTTTCGCATTATTAAACCAAGGAAGGTTTTCTTCATGGCAGTTGATGGAGTAGCTCCAAGAGCAAAAATGAATCAGCAGCGTGGGAGACGTTTTAGGTAAGATGATTAGTTCTGACTCTGTCTTGAGGATAGTAAACACTTAAAAAAACCACTTACTTAAATGTATGCCATAAAAAATAAAATGGATTGAGTGGTTGTGCCTTTGACAGTAGTTTTAATTTTTAGTTAAATGAGAGTAACTACCTGTAAAAATGTTAAGATCAGGATGCCAAAACGGAAAATTTCCTTGTTACTTGAGTTTTACTCTGTGTGTGTGACACTTAGGGACAGGGGAGCTTTTTCTTATGATATCATCTGTGAAATAAATCTGCAGTGGAGCTCTTGCAGATGTTTCCAGTGGCTTCATAACGTGTGAGAGTCTTTGGTCTTTGTGAATGCCAGTTCTAGATATGCCTTTTTGGTCACTGTAACAGAGTGTTCTTTGACAGTCATAGAAGACATCAAGTTTCTAATGAAACTCTGATTTCCTGTTGCTATCAGTTCCCAAGATACATACCTCAGATACAGAGCTGCAAGTAGAGTCACAGTGTTAAGAACTGTAGTAATGTTTTGGGAGATTTGGAAGCTTTTTAAAGATTGCTGTAAGGAAAGAAAGCCAGTGGTCAGACTGCACAAGATTGGTGAGTGAATTGCAACATAAACAGATTGCGGAAAATTGTAATGGAATTGAAAAAACAAAATTCTAAGACTTTAGTGTTGCTCTATTTCCAGTTCAAATGTGTTTATGAAATCCTTGGCCAGTATGGCGTTATTTTCTCCACAAGTGGGGGTGGTAAATTGTTAGTTCACTCCAGTGACTCCCTTGGTATTCCAAACCTGCTGCTTTGTTTAACTATGTTACCATTATTGGTCTGGGGTAGCATGTTCAGGTAGTTACATCCCAAATGTTCCTGCTGCTTCAATGTTCATTTTCAGTCATTGTGGTCAGCCATTGTATGATCCTCTAAATATTAACTACAGCTGAGTAGTGACAGGTTATCATCAGTACTAGGGAGCAAAAGGCTTCTTATTGGTATTAGAAACAAGTTTAAACTCTATTCAGGAGTTAAATTTCCGGTTTTTTTCAGCCCTCTTAAAAATCGACTGTATTTGTTTTGTCAGTAAAGTAGTACTTAGGATATTAACATCTGAGCAAGATGATTCTCTCCCTCTCCTCTCTCTCCAACCCTGCTTTGTTTTAGATCAGCAAAAGAGGCAGAGGACAAAATAAAGAAAGCATTAGAAAAGGGAGAAACTCTCCCTACAGAAGCCAGATTTGACTCCAACTGTATTACACCAGGTAAGGTAATTCCTCAATTACTTAAATTTAAGTGTTTAGATTTATGGCTTTGCATATATATTTTGGCACTATTTTCCTATCTTAAGGGCATTTTAAAAAAAATACAAGACAGAATAAAGGCTTAACTAAGTCGAGAACTGAAGTTTTAGTAACTTTCAGAAGAATTGTAATATGTCTCATTCTAAATATTTTTAGATTACTATGTAAAAAGTGAAATGTCTTAGAAAAAAGAGCAGTTATGCCCTTCATCTGTGGCAGAATTTTTATTTGTCAAGGGTTTTTTCATTAATACTTCTAATAAGCGAATGAAAATTAGCAAAAAGCTTTATTTTTAACTTAAGCTTCTGTTTTCAGGAACTGAATTCATGGCCAGATTGAATGAGCATCTTAAATATTTTGTAAATATGAAGATTTCCACAGACAAATCCTGGCAAGGAATAACAGTCTACTTATCGGGCCATGAGGTCATTGCATTTTCTTACTCTTTTATTTTAAATAATTTTGTATTGTATAGAAAAATAAGGCTGAATTGTTTTTGTTTTTGTTTTGTGCAGACTCCAGGAGAAGGTGAGCATAAAATTATGGAATTCATCAGATCAGAAAAAGCAAAGCCTCATCATGATCCAAACACAAGACACTGTCTCTATGGCTTAGATGCTGACTTGGTATGTGCCATTAAAATGATGCAAACCGCTGAAATCTGTCAAACGTGTCCATCTTTGATGTCTTCCTGAGATCAGAGGGTTCTGAAATGTTATTGAACAAGCATGTGATTTTGCATTCCTGTGAACTTTTGTATTTGTAATGAAACAGAACATCAGCATTTCTTTATACTGCTTGAAGGGTTTAAAAAATGATGAAGTAAGACCTTTCTAATATCTCTTTGCAATAGATAATGCTGGGATTAACAAGTCATGAGGCACACTTTGCACTCTTGAGAGAAGAAGTCAGATTTGGTGGTAAAAAGGCTCAAAGGTGAAGTGATTTAATTTTCCTCTTACTTTCTATATGATGAAATTAAATCCAAAAGATACTGGGTGACTAAAACAGGTTTGTATTTGGTAGTTTGTGTTTTCTTAATCAATCCCATATGAAGTTAATAAAGTCTTAGTTTATTCTTTGAGTTAGAAAAGTCATGAAATTAGACAAGTCTGCTTGTTAAATTGTGCATTTAAATTAATTTATATGACAAAATGTGTGTTGTCAGAAGGGCTGATAAAAAATCCTGGAAGATTTGATGTGTTACATTTTTTTCTCTGTATTAATAATGAGCAACCCAGGCTGTAGTGACGTTGTTTTCATAACTGTCTTATGCAGACAGTGACTTTTTAAAATGTATATATATCTCAGAGGTTTTGTGCTTGTAAGTAAATTACTAAAATACTTAATGAAATTAACTCAAAATGGCTGAGTAGATGCTCTTATTCTGGGTTTGCCCATTTGCTGTCCATGAACAGTCAGAACAAGGTGAATTGTTCCAGAACTTGTGCATGGAGCTATTCTGAAGTAATAGAACAATTAATTTATAACTGTTACTGTGTCTGGTTTCCTTCTTTGAAGGACCTTAAGCATGTATTTGGTGGATAAAGGGAGAAGATGGGAGACAGAAATAAATGTTTGTGATGATAAAAGGATTTTGGATAATACAGTGATGTCATAAATGTTTAGATAAATGCATAATTTTTGCTAGTAAGAAAATGTTTTTATCGCCAAGGACAATATGATAAACATCAGAAATAAGCTTTCTGTTCAGTCTTCTGCAGTCCATGTCTCACTAATACTCATTCTGTTGGTAGTGTTGGTGTGTAAGGTTGTAATATTTTTAAAATACTTTCAGTCTAATGAAAGAAAAATCTTGGCTTTACCTTTTATAAAAGAAAATAATGTAAAAAATAGAATGTAATGACTTTTTGAGAGATAATCAGTGAAAGTATGAAATCAAAAACAAAGTTTGGTTTATTTCCCCTTTCTCCCTCATGCCCCTCCCAGTATTTTTCCATATTGTAATTTCTGAATAATTTTGTTCCTTACAGGAATTTTCTTTTGGAATTTACCAGAATTGCCTTCTGTCAATATTGTCATTTATATGGATACTTACAGTTGGAAATTTGAAAATCCTAAAAATACATACATATTAATATCTGTCAGCAGTTTTTTGATTGAGGGAAGTTACTTGTTTTACCAGGATTTTCAAGCCCAGGGCAATGAAGAATGAGGCACGAAATGTCTTTAGTCTTACAGCTTCAACCTGGTTGCTGAAGTTCTTTAATACCAATATGAAAATTACATTTAAAAAGTGACACAATTGGGTCTCAAGCCCAGTGTAGCTGAGTTTGTCTTAGTAGTCTTCATATAAGCTTGTGTATTACACACATCTTCCTTAGAGGATTTTGGCCAAAATCTACTATGTGTGTGTCAATACACAGGTATTTATAGTGGTCTCAGCTAATTAATGGTGAAATAGTTCTTTACAAATTTAAAATACATCAGTCTTTAGCTCATTGATTTTTTTCAGTGTAGGTATTAACTGGTTTGGGGTAATGATGTCTTGGGATTTTTTTGAGTAATTTTAGTGAAGAGAGAAAAAGGAGGCCGAACATATGTTGGGTACTTATGCTATAAACAAACAGTAAGTTTGTTATTCTTTCAGTGTTACATTGAAGCCACTAAATAATAAATACGGAGCATATTTTCAGGGTGAGCATTTTCTTTTCTTACAGGAAACATTTCAGATGACTACAAAAGTAACCCGGCCAGTTTAGATGTGAATCTGTGTCTACTCTGTGTTTATTCAGACTGCTTCTAAAACGCCTTAAAATGTATTGGGCTTGGTGCAAAGTTAGATTAGTTTGTCCCTTTTTTGAACAATAGGTTAAGTACTTAGGAATGAGTTCCTGCAGCATTGAACTCCACAAAGCTGCTCTGCTTTCTCTGAGTTAGCTGCTCTCCATGCAGTCACATCTGGAGTTTTATAGACCAAACCAGATTAATCCTAAAATAGGTTTGAGGAAATGTTTATACATTATTCCTTCTGTGAGAATACAATCCTAGTAAAATTTCTTGGCGTTATGTAGCCTTGAACTTATATTAATATTAATGGTGGAAGTGTGTTTATAAATAATTAACTCAGTGTTTTTAATAATTTACAGGGCATGTGCACCAGAGGAAACCACATTTCATTTATTGCACTTATCACTGATGAGAGAATATATTGATTATGAATTTTCCCCCGTAAAAGTAAGTTCTAATGGAGCTGAGATTGGAACAAATGTGAGGTCTTTATGTGAAAACGATAATAAAAATTATACTCCTGGAGTTTTTAATTTTTTTCCTTTTTTCCCCCCCCAGGACAAGATTTCCTTTGAATATGATATTGAAAGGATAATAGATGATTGGATCTTAATGGGTTTCCTTGTAGGAAATGATTTCATTCCTCATCTACCTCATTTACACATTAATCATGATGCACTGCCGCTGCTTTACAGGACTTACATGGCAATCCTGCCAGAGCTGGGAGGTGAGAAAACCACAGTCAGTTGTGGAGAGTAGAAGCATTAACATTCCTGCATCAGTATTTATTGACCTTTTTAGCCATGTTAGAATGTTTAGTATTTACTACTTTTTCTTTAGAGAGTCAGCAAGATTGCATCTGTGGGGCATTTAAATGGAAATTCTCAAGTTGTTAAGTTGTTGGTCTAAAAAAAGTACTTCATTTTCACACTAGGTTACATCAATGAAAACGGGCATCTGAATTTAGAACGTTTTGAGAAATATCTCACAAGATTGTCAGATGTAAGTAACTTTGAAATTGCGTTGTATAGAATGGTATAGTGTGTTGGACATAAACTCAGTATAGTGCCCTAAAATACACCACAGTGTAGTTTTAATGAACTGGTAAATGACTGTGTTTTACAGGTGCTTCAATCAGTTGTTTTACCATTTAGTAGATGGAATCAGTCAGTTGTCTGATCTTATCAGTATAAGAGGAAAAAGATTGAATCATTTGAGATATGCTTTGTCCAGAATCTTTTAGTGCTACAAGTCCAATGAGGATTCACTGTTAGAACCGTGGTCCCCAATTCCCATGGAATAGTGCGTGGCACTGTTGGGCAAAACTTGCAGCAGGCAGCAATATTCTTTGCTTGCCCTGCTGGTACATTTTCCTGTGGGGTAGGCTGTGTCTGAAGAGCTTGGAGAGGAGCATTGCTTGCAGGATTTTATAGAAGTCATTGGTAAAGAGCAATGCAGCATTAGTATCTCTCAGGGGCATCAGCATTCTCACGAACTGACTTGTGTGCAGGAGGCAATCCTGTTAAGTGCCTGCAGTAATCCATCCTAGAGGTGAGGAAAGGTACAGGCATATAGAAGTGGAAAGGATTAAGCCTTCTGCTGACCTTGGAAAGAGGGAGATAACCTGTTGCCTCTGGTTCTTGGCTAGAGCTGTGACAGCTTTAGGTCTGTCATGAGGCTGTATTACACAGACCCTGTGTATGTACTGCTTCTAGATTTGATACCGAGTGTGAAAATTATTTAACTCCTGTTGTTACCCCTTGCTGTCTTACTGAAAGTAAATAAAATATGGCTTGTCTATATGTTAAATATTTCTGTGTTTCTCAGCAATATTTTTAGTTTTGATCTATAAATGTGTTAGTTTAGTTGTAGCTGTAGTGCAAAATGCTTATGTACAGATGATTAGATGTGATCTAATGCACGTACTAAAAAGTCATTGCAAATGTAGCATTCTAAATTTGACATCCCTCAAATATTTGCTAACTTACTTTAATCTGCCTGCACAGTTTGATCGTGAACACTTCAGTGAAGTCTTTGTAGACCTCAAATGGTTTGAAAGTAAAGTGGGCAATAAATACCTCAACGAGGCAGCTGGTATTTCAGCAGAGGAAGCCAGAAAAAATAAACAAAAGAAACAAAAGGTGAGCACTTTACATGCACAGTTTTGGAATTTAGAATGTAACTTTTTGCAAATCAATATTTTGATCTTAGACACGTTAAATGGCATAAGCCTCTGCTTTTGGCTCTTTCAAATCAGAAAAGATAGTAAATGTACCATTTTGCAGTTGGCCTGTGTGCATTGCTGGTTGTGAGCAATGAAATGGTTAAGGCAAAGCCAGGTTCTCAGATTTGGAAGTCTTGGAAACCTGTAATTTAATGCTTTGCTGTTCCTCAAAAGCAGCAAAACTTACTTCTGGGTGAGTTACAGTCAATCCTGCTATGCTTTATAATTTCACCTCTCCATGCATATCCTGCTGGAAGTTTTATGCATTTCAGATACACTGATAGACCGTTCAGGCCAGCTATTTGACAATGAGTAGGGAAATAGCAATGCCATTGGTGTGAACTATCTCAGATTACTTATTAAACTTGCAGTTCTAGATATAACTAATTAGTAATGAACAGAAGCTTTCAAGTATCTTGTGTCTGCACCAGTGTCCTGTTCCCCCCCACCACTTCCATCGGCTGCCCCTCAGTGTGTGCCTTCAGCAGGGTGCAGAGTAGCAGCAGAAAAGTCCTTTGAGATTAATCTCTCACTGTATATTGTTATCCTGATCTTTAGTGCAGTTTCAGGTTTGTAAGAGCAGGATATTAGCTCTCCCTTTAACAGGGTGTGCTGTATTTGTGGTTTTCTGATTTGTCCCAGAAGTTTGGAGCAGCTGTGCAAGGTTAGCCAGCCTGGCTGATGCTTTGAGTGGCAGTGGCAGAGGAGCTGGCACTGCTCAGGGACAGGGCAGGAGGGCCAGCCTGAGGACCCTGCTTACTGAAAGCTACTCAGAGAATAGTCTGTAGTGTGCGAATGAAGTGAATATTTGACTTCTTTGACTCTGTAAAACACAGGTTCTTGTATCCTTACTTCCCACAAAAGTAATTTGAAATACTGAAAATTTACTGATGAAAAGTTGGGTTACATATTGGTGCTGTAGCACAATGCATGATGTAGGTAAAATGCTTAAATGTGTACTGAACAGCCTTGGAAATAGTAGCATTTTGGAAAACAAATACTTTTTAAGGTAGTTAGGGTTTTATTTGAGGCTGCTCCTTTGTCTAATCTGTCCTCTTGTCTAATTAAATACTTTTCTCTAAACAACTGTAGGAGAAGGAAATGGGTTCTATAATAAGTAATAGTATTTATACACTTTCATCATAGCATTCTGAGTTGCAGATTATATGGTATTGAATGAGGTTTCTGCATATTAACCTGTGTTTTTACATTATCTCAAATATTAATTTAATAGGCTCAGGAAAATTCTATATCTTTGGCTGCTTTAGAAAAAAACGAAGGTGAAGTGACTCCTAAAAGTAAGTGGAAATAGTTTTTCTATATACATATTAACAAAACCTCCATGTTAACGTGTATAGATTTGGAAGAACAGTAAGAATATCTTGTCAGAGATGCCTTTAATCTAAATGCAAGATTTCTGTAGTGAGCTGTTGGGAAGTGGAACTGCTTTGGAGAGAGAGAGTGTGGAGCTTCTTCCCTGACCTGTATTTCTGTGATGAGTTAAAGGAATGAGTGAGCAAATCTTCAGCAACATCCTGAGTTTAACAATTGTATGCCTAGGTATTTTGTTACATAGTGGCGACAAATGAACAGATTTTTATATGGCTTTAGGCATTTTGGTTGTGATGATTTTTTCAAACTCCTTCCACTTGTAGGAAATATTTTTTGCCCATGTTTTGAAATTAATTGTCAAAACTGCATGATATAAGATGGTGTTGCTGAACATAATTAAATTTTAAAATTAATTTTTTCTCAGTTTTTTTTTTGAGATGGCTTTTATTATCTTCTCTGTTCTTGTAATTGGACTGAAAAGATGGGCTGCTTGTCTTAAAAGTTCCAGAATTTCTCTGGGTAATAAATTTTGTTTGATTATGGCATTGTTACTTTCAGTGCAAGGAAGGTATGAGCACCTATAACTTGGAACTGAGGGATAAAGTTTAAGCATTAAGTCAAAAGCAGCATTTTCAAACCTTACTGTAGCTGAGAAGTGAACGATAATCCCTCTCTTTTATTTCATTCCTACCTTTTCAGCCGTCTTGGAAGATGAACCAGAAGATGATGATCTGTTTGAAACTGAGTTTAGGCAATACAAAAGAACTTACTACATGACTAAAATGGGTGTAGAAGTAGTTTCTGAGTAAGTGTACGCTTTTTGGTTTGGTTTTTTTTTCCTAAACCCTAAAGACAAGTCTTTTTAAATATCTATTAGAGACTATTTACAAGAGCATGTAGTGACAGGACAAGGCATAATGGCTTCAAACAGAAAGAGAATAGATTTAGATTAGATAATTAGGAATAGATTCTTTACTGTGAGGGTGGTGAGGCCCTGGCATAGGCTGCCCACAGAAGCTGTGGCTGCCCCATCCCAGGAGGTGTCCAAGGCCAGGTTGGTTGGAGCTCTGAACAACCTGCTCTAGTGGAAGGTGTCCCTGCCCATGGCGGGAGGGGGGTGGTGGAATGAGATTGTCTTTAATGTCCCTTCCAACCCAAATCAATCTATAATTCTAGTACAGGACAGGGTATTCTTCCATGTTGAAAGCAGAGAACACATGGCAGACTATGGCAGTGGTGACGGTTTTACCCAATGCAACAAAAGCTGCAAGTTTTCTGTAATAGGTATTTGAGGACCAAAGAGAACAAGTCCATTAAGATTAAATCAATCCAGAAAATCATGGTCTTATTAGGTTCCCAGAATGTTCTATCTTCAGTCCTGTGTACAAGCTAAGTAATTTTTAGATATCAGTGAAAATTAGTATCTTTCCTTTTTCTTTTAAGTGACTTCTTGGCAGATCAAGCTGAATGTTATGTCCAGGCAATACAATGGATTTTGCATTATTATTACCATGGAGTTCAGTCATGGAGCTGGTAAGAAAAAATGTCAAATGAGAAACTGCTGAAAGATTGGTATTTCACCTTGTATGCTGGGGCTATTTAATGTGATTTGGTTTGGTTCTGATCTGTGAACACTGCTGTGCTTTAATTAAGTCAAGTATCTCAAGAGGTTTCTATCCCTGCAGGTATTATCCCTATCATTACGCTCCCTACCTGTCAGATATTCGCAACATCAGTGAACTCAAAATCAAATTTGAACTGGGAAAGCCTTTCATGCCATTTGAACAGCTTCTTGCTGTGCTTCCAGCAGCTAGCAAAGATCTGCTGCCTAAATGCTACCAGGTAGGATATAGAATTAGATTGCATTATCTATCTATTGCTTACTGGTTGTCTGCTTTATTTTACTCTTTTCTTCATGTTTTTACATGTCTTATTAATTACATTCTATCTCTAAATTTTAGGTATATGGTGAAGTGTTATACTTGTTACTATTCTTTAGTAATGTAATTAGTACATTGTAAAGTCAGTAATAAATATAAAATTTGGCATTTGCTAAGCAATTTTTGAGTAGGACAGCAAAGTGTTGAATTCCTGCACAGCCTTGAATTGGTTTTAATAACCAGCCTTCCTTGGTCTCTTCCCACAATTAATGCTAAATTGTTTCTGATATCGTCTTGCTGTATTTTTCTAGCATTTGATGATTAGTCAAGACTCTCCTATTATAGAATATTATCCACCTGATTTTAAAACTGACCTAAATGGAAAACAGCAGGAATGGGAAGCTGTAGTATTAATCCCATTCATTGATGAGGTAAGTTCTTTCACCATCTGCTCTTGATAAAAGCTTCATAATAAATCTGCTAAATTTCTTAATTAATCAACAGACAAGCAATTAAGTGGAAGTTTAGTTTTACACTTGATTAAGTTCACAGAAATGTTTGCTGCCTGGGGACTAAGCCTAGATTAAGTTACCACAAGCCAAGTTAGCTTCAGGTGGCAGAAGTGTTAATTAAGGGCTGTGGACTTCGTGTTGTTTGTTAATGTTTTTAAATCAGTTATTGCAACATTTAATTTGAGATTCTGAGAAACAGTTCTATCCCTATATACATAGAAAATGCCTGTAGGTAAAATAAAAGAAACACTTGAAAAAAAAGAAAGTGTATTTTCACAGGAAATCTCTTCACCTGAACACAAGTAACAGGGAAGCATTAACGGAAAGGAATAAAGCAATAATGTCTTTTTTGCATATAGGATAACAATACTAGATAAGGCTACACTTTGGAAACAGACTTGCAATAAGGTGATCTTTATTCTCCAAAGCCATTCCATGGTAACTGTCCTGTTCTCAGAGCTGGGACATGAGGAAGGGTGAGGCTGCAATTGGAAAATGAACATGTTAACCAGACAAGTGCAGAAATCCACTTTCCCACTGCAGACCTTTCCATGCTAATTCTTGTTGCCACTTTCACACATGCTAATTTCTCTAAAATTTAGAAACGACTGCTGCAGGCCATGGAGTCCTGTAATAAGGGCCTGAAAGAAGAGGAGAAGCAAAGAAACACTCACAGTCCTTGCCTGATGTACTGGTATGAGAAGGATGTTGAGTTCCAGTACTTGTCACCGTGGCCGGAGAAATTCCCTGCAATAGAACGTTGTCATACAAGGTAACACTGGCATGACTAGTTTAGAGGAGCCCAGAAGTAGTTGGAGTACTTTTATTAACATTTTAACCAAAGCCTGTGCGTGCCATATATACACTGAAAAATGGAAAATATTGAATTAGATGTTACCTGGTTTGGGTGGCACAGTAAAAGCATTTGTCCCTTCAGATACTGCTTTGCAGAACAGGTGAACCAATGCTAAGTCGTTGAGAATAATCTCAAGAATTGCTAAACTTTGTATGACACAGAGGATGAAAAACTGGTACAAATACCTGATAAATGATGATGATTTATGGGCATGCTGATTCCAGAGTATTTATTTAGAAATAAAGCATTTGGATCCAGTGCAGAGAGTGGAACACAAGTGCATTTTTCACCTTTCTCTCACTGAAAGTAGCCAGCTTTATTTCACACAGGCTGAGGTTTCACGATGAAATGGAAACATAAGCTTAGCAGAGGTCAAGCTTAAAGCAGGATACAGGAGGAATGCCTGTTGCTGGATTACAATCAGTGAAGAATGAATAGTTGTGAACATGAATGATAGCACTGATACCATATGGAACCAATCCTAGTTTAGAATTCGATAATAACTATTTGAAATAGTGAGTTTGGCATGTATGTTGAAGTTTAGTCTTTTTCTTAATGAATAGTCCCTTCACAGTAATGACATGGGGGACTTTTATAGTCCTTTCTAGAGATTCCAAGTGACTTAAATCAACTGCTAGAAAGTCAAAAGGTTTGTCATTTAATAGGTATTTAAGCAAATGAGCAAATGTGCAATTTATTTTTTAGATATAAAACAATACCTTTGGATGCTTGGCATGTAGAAATAACCCACAATAAGATAACTAAAATCAACAAGAGTGCATTATACTTTTGTGGATTTCCTACATTAAAGCACATTAAGCATAAGGTAAGGGATATCTCTCTTCTGACATTTCAATTGTATTTAGTAGATAACTATGTAAGAGTTCGAGTTTTATGTGCTGTTTTGTTTTTACCCAGTTCTCTCTTAGAAAAAGTGGTGTACAGGTGTTTCAGCAAAGCAGCCATGGAGAGAACATGATCTTAGAAATCATAGTTGATGAGAACTCAAAAGACCAGGTAAGCATTTACCTTCTAACAAAAGTCTAAACCCAAACCAAAACCAAACAGACAGCCAGAAGACAAAAATCTTGCCATAAAAAGACTGAATTTGTTAAATAGTCAGATTTGAAATGTTGGTTATTTATACCTTATTAATAGCATATTATACAAGGAAAAAAACTTAGTAGTAATGAAAAAGGTTTAAAAGAAAAATTAAAGCCCAAGCACTTCTTCAAAAAGAATGGTTAAACATACTGAATTTTAACAAATATCTTTAGATATTTTTTACAAAACTTTAACTAGTAATGCTTGATTTCAAACCAAGCTGTATGTATAGGTTATTAAAATTTGATTAATAGAAAGGAAGGTGATATAGGGCCATAGAATTAATTGCATGAATAAAAACTCTGGAGTTGAGACCATTATGTGTATATATTTTTTTTCTCACTATATATTTTCAAAGTATCAGCTGAATCAGTTCACTGAAAACACCACTGGTATTAGTTGGCTCTGAAAGTTTTGTTGACTATGGGAGTCAATAGTAAAAAATAGAGTTTGTTAGGATTAAATGCTAAATTTCTGTAGGAAACAGTCCAGAATTTTGAGTATCTGCTGAAAGATTTAAATCTAACCAGACTTCCCAATGTGAAGTGTCAATCTCCTTGGCAGAGTTTCTGGCATTTCTCTGTGGTAACTTGTAGATGTTCGTGGCTAAGTTGTTGCTGGCTGACTAATTAATGGTAAAAATAGAGTCTCCAGGCCAGTGCCCTTTGTGTTTCCTGTAGCTGAGTGTGTGGACACATTTTCAATGGTACCTTTTCATCAACAAAGCAGACTTAACACTCAAATAGGGCTGTTTGATGAAGGAATTAGAGGACAGAGTTGGGGTAGAAAAAGACAAATGCAGAAAAGAAAAGAGTTTCAGAGATAAATAAATAAAACCAGGAAAGGGGAGAGGAGGAAAACAATATGATAGGATTTTATAGTACAGAGATAGGGAGAGTGTGTATTCAAGATATGTGGCAAGAAAAATTAAATAAGCCAAAATAATGTATTGAAAAGTAACAGAAACCTTTTAGAAAAAGAGAAAATAATGGGACTAAAATTACAGAGGCTAGCAACATCATGGCCATAAGTGCTGTTCCTTTATTTCAGGGAGATACAAAAGTAAAATCTATGGTACAAAATATTTCTCTAATCTCAAATTGTCGTTTTGATTTCTGTGTCCCAGAGAGACAAATACTTCTAAGCGATTTAACAAGAGAAGTACTCAGCCTATGTCAGAAATGCAAATCAGTCCAGGTATTACACATAACACATGCAAAGAGCAACATTTCTTATCAGGGATTGTATAATCTGTAACAAATATATTTTAACAAAATAAAATGAACTTTTTATTCTGCAAGAAACCTGTTACTTTAACTAGAGTAATTTTTATTACAAAAATAGCTTGAAAATACGGTAACAAAAATCTTTAATATTTTAAACAATTAGTAATAGGAACTTCTGTGTTTTTTTCAGATGGTAGAAAATGTTGCCAGTTTGGTACTTGGGAAGCGAGTTTTTGTTAACTGGCCCCACCTCGAAGAAGCCAGAGTTGTTGCAGTGTCAGATGGAGCAACCAAGTAAGAGCTGTCTGGTGCAGACTTACTTGGTGTCATTGTTGATTTTCAAATTAAGTTCCTTGGGCTGTACAAAAATTGTGGTTTTATTGTATTCCTGACAGCAAATCAGTCCAGATGTAGCAAAGGCTGCTTGGTAGGAGAACCTTTGTTTGACACTGAGGTGTTGTCTCTGTAGCTGTCTAGTCCTTCACTGTTTTGCTATAGTTGTAGAAGCTGGGGGAGAGCTCATTCTTAATTTTGAGGGAAAAATGCATGCAGAGAAATCCACACAGAGAATGTTACTGTATAATCTTCCTTTCAGCACATACACTGGTATTTTCTATAAACAAATACACTGTGTGGCCTGTTGTGGAAGGGATGGAGAAAACGATGCTTCGAGTTTTCTATGTCCTTAATAAGTAATTTCTGACTATTTGAAGTTTTGCTCACAACTGGTTATGTCTAGGTTAATCTTATTTGGTTAAATTCATACCTGTCATAATATTCTCAAGGTTTTATTTGGAAGAACCACATGGTACACAGAAGCTTTACATGGGAAATGCAGTGCCCCCAACTAAAGTGGCTTATGTTGGAGATAAGGAGCAAAGCATGTGGGTAAAAGAAGTTCAAGGCATTTCAGAGCAGTAAGTAACATGGAAAATTAAAGGGTAACTTTGCATTTTATATCTTACCTGTGTTTTGTTGTTCTGTTACAGACTTAAGTAGCATAGAAGAGCTGCTGCATACTTGATAAAGGTTAAAGTAGTCTGTTGGAATTTAAAAAAAAAAGGCAACACAAAAGAGCTTCTGTTGAAATTTCAGAATATATAGAGTTAGTCCCTAGGTAATTAAATTCGATGCTGTTACAAAAGAACTCTCAAATTAATGAGTTTCAGTATTTACTCTGCCTCTCAAGTTTCTGTTCTGATGTTAGTAATCTTCAGTTGTGGGAAGTATAGAATGAAGTCATATCCTATTAGTTGGCCACTCAAGTAGCTTAGCATTTGAATAGAGCTCTAGGGTGTGGGTGCTCAACGGAATATAACTGAATTGCAGTAGTTTGCCATTTTCTTATCTGTCCTTTGAGTTAAATACCTTAATTAAACCTAACCCGTCCACTGTAATGATAAAATGTGCTTCAATTAATGCACTTAGCTCTGTAGTGGTGGCTGTGCAACAGGGGGGAAGCAGCTGGTGGAGCTGTTTGTTCTGGGTGGGTTTTGTAAAGTAGGAAGCAAACTATTACAATCCTTTTTTGAAGAGGGTTTTGTTTTGTGTGTTTTTACTTCAATGAATTAATTCTACACTCTTGGTTCAGTTCTGTTTATTGTAATCAAACTAACTGTTCTGCTTTGTATTCAGCTACCAGAGAAGAAAAGGAATAATTATCCATGAAACTTCAGTAGTTGTATATGCTCAGTTACTCACTGGCAATAGATACCAACTAAACCAGAATGGAGAAGTGTATTTGGAGAAGCAGTGGTCTAAACAAGCTCTTCCTTTTGTTTACCAAACAGTTGTCAAGGTAAAAATGCAAGTTCAGTATCTTACAATTACTTAAGACTCGGATAATGTTTTAGAATAAATGTGTGTTTATGTGAACTTTTTAATTGTTCTGTTGGAACTGAATGATATTTACAGTTCTAAATTTTGTCTTTCTCATGCAGGATATCAAAGCCTTTGACTCTCGTTTTTCAAGCATCAAAACTCTGGATGATTTGTTTCCTCCTGGAAGTACAGCCTTCATGCTGGGATCTCCTTACTATGGCTGCATGGGAGAAGTTAGTGCCAGCAATTTCATTTTTTTTTCCCCATAGATTTATTTGTAAACCTAAAGTAACTAAAATGTCGTGTGACAGTAGTGGTTGGTTGATAGCTAAAATTTTAGATCTAAGATTCCCTGGTGGGTTAGTCAGAGGAAGAGGGGGTTCTGCTGCTTTCCCTATCATTGTTTCTAGTGTAAGAGTAAAAAGCATAGTTGGAGTGCAGGATTATTTTTATTAATTCTTTGGGATAATTTGCAATACCTAGAGTTCCCATTTTGTACTGTTGTCAGTCCTGGATTCCTTTTGTTTAATGCTGACTGGTTGCCTCTGTGAGGAGGCAACATACAGGTCAGGGCAAGGTGATGAATCCCAAAGTATCTCTGTGCCTACTGCAGCAAAATTGTGGATCAAGTAGCCCACAAGGTCCAGTGTCCAAAGACTGCTGGTTTTAAATAGCACTTTCATTGTGTTGTGTTTCTCTCCAAGGTTCAGGATTCACATGATGTGATCAAAGAGGGCAGAATCCGTGTGGTGTTCAACATTCCATGTGAACCCCAGCTTGATACTTTAATACAGAACCAGCATGTAAGTGCTTCTGGGTTTCCAGTCAAAGCTTAAACAGTGGGTCAAGTTGATATCAGCCCTTTGTGTAAAAATCCTTATCCTTCAGGAATTGCCAATATTTTTTATTTGTTTGTTTTAAAGAAATATTCTGTGAAATACAATCCTGCATATATTTTGGCCAGCCGTCTTGGAGTAAGTGGATATCTTGTCTCCAGATTTACAGGGAGTATCTTTATTGGAAGAGGATCGAAGAAGAAGTGAGTTCTCTTTGTGAATTTTGACAACTCTAAAGAATTTCTGATGTGTTTAAGTTCTGCTCTTATCAAGTGTATGCTATTTTGTGATGTGAAGCTTTCTTTAAAGTGTATTTGCTGTAAACTAAATTGACATGCAGTGTTTTTCTCTCCTATCATAAACATGTTTTTACTTTCTGTTTACTGGAGAGTTCTGTTTGCTTTAGTGTTGCAGACAGACATAAAACTTCCTACTTGGCTATTTGCATAATTGAATTGGGAGTCTAAACTGACTTTGCCACACTGAGAATAAAAAAGTGGAATTGGGGTCTAATTTATTGTACTTATTACGGCTAGTATAGAGGCCTCTTAATTGTACCTGTAACTTCCTTTAAGATCTAGTTAACACTACTTAAAATGTGTAAGGCAGGCAGTCTATGTAGTCCTCTTGAGTGTCAGACGTGTGGTTTCCTAGGAAAGATCTCTAAAGATATGGTTGTTGCTTGAGAATCTTCTTGTGATCTAATGTGTACATTTGTTCCTTCCTGATTGTTCAAGGACATCCTTCTACAACTTGGTAAATGCCAGCTAGATTGTGGTTGATCAGATCTCACTTAAAGATGAATAAAATATTGCCCACTCTGCTTTGTGTGTGGCATACAGGTGACAGCTGCCCCAGCACAGCTTTTGGCCTGTAACATTCACTGCAGGCACAGTGCTAACAAGTAAACAGTACAATGGATTTAATTTTTCTGTGGTTTAATGTTGAGAATACATGTTTATATGGGGAGTTTTTAGTGTATGTACACACACATATATTATTGTAAGTTAATGAACTCTTTCTTGTTTCCAGTCCTCACGGAGATCACAAAGCAAATGTGGGGCTAAACCTGAAGTTCAATAAGAAAAATGAGGAAGTTCCTGGCTACACTAAGAAAGTTGGGAATGAATGGATGTATTCCTCTGCAGTGGAACAACTACTTGCTGAGTATTTAGAAAGGTAAATAATGGATAGGAACTTCAGCCAAATTATCCACTTTCATCTCAGTCTTTGGATTTTGTTCCCTGGTCACAGTTCTTAGAGCTGCTGAGTTTGTTTTTGGAGATTGCTTGATGGAATTTCTTCTATTCCAATGTTCTCCTAACAGTCTCTTTTTCCAAGGAGAATCAGCTTTTGGGATAGATTATTTTGGTTAACAGCTTACCTTTGACAAATTAACAGTATGACACCAAATTAAGTAGAAAATAATTTATCTGGGCTCCACAACTTTGAAGTCCATCAGACTTTGTTATGATGAGGCTTTTTTGTGGTCAGTGTTATCTTTCATTTATTTGCTCTCTCAGGGTGCCTGAACTGTTTAATTATGTAGCCAAAAACAGCCAGGAGGACATCTGCTATGAAGACGACATTTGGCCTGGAGAGGATGAGAATGGGTAAGCCATCTTTCTCCTTTTTTTTCTCAAATAAGGAGAATAAAGACTGACAGTTGTGAAATTGGTAGTGATTGTATATTGCCTTCTTTGTAACTGAAGTTTTGCTGTTCCTTGAGCAGCATGAGTGTTGAGTGATGAGAAACATCTGGTCACAGAACCTGTAATCACATCTGGACATGGTTTGTTGATTGGATACAAAAATAATTTGCTGAATGCTTTTAATTAATTTTATAATTTTTTTCTGAAGTGTGATTTTAGATTATGGTTTTGAAACAGGATTGCATGATTCAGTTTTTTTTAATTCCTGTTGTAAACTCATACAGAACTCTTAGATTCTGTTGCTTTATGAATATACACAAGCAATCATGCCTGTATCATAATATTTGACTGATTAAGTTAGGGAATGTGGTAAAATGCCTGGTTTATGCAGTTAAAAAGTCTAATTCATGTCATTCTTTTTTTTCAGAGCTGAAAAAGTGCAAGAAATTGTTGCCTGGCTAAAGGCCCATCCTGTGTCTGCTTTATCTCGCTCATCTTGTGACTTGCAAATTTTGGATGCAGCCATTGTTGAGAAAATTGAAGAGGAAATAGAGAAATGCAAGGTATGCAGCTTGGGATCTTTGTCTTTGAATTAGAGTAAGACAATTGAAGATTGCTTCTCATTCCAAAGGAAAAGGATACAGAATGTAATGTAAAATCTGAACTTGTAATGTGAATTAGCTCAGAAATTCAGAAGAGCCCATTATTCACCTTTGTAATTGAATCACTCTTTTGGGGGTGATTTAGCAGCAGGAGGCCACAGTCTGAACTGTGCCTTTTGGTGGTTTCATAAAGGAACAGGTATCAGTGTATATTCAGAAATACTGAAATGCTCTTTCTAAGTGCAGTCCCAGCTGTATTTTCCTTTCAGTTTCTCTTTGGTGTTCAGAAAAGTAGAAAGTTTTTTCTGAAGGCCATTGTTGAAAAAAGTGGCCAAGGAAATTACTGAACTAAAAGTTAAGGGCAAAACCACATGAAATAATGGGCTAATATTTTTGAAATAACTTGCAAGGACATCTTAATAAAATTGCTGTGACATCTGGAATTAGACAACTGATGAAGTTCACCATGGACTTATTTTAAAGACTTTCATGAAAGTTGTATACTGTTATCTAAAAGAAACTAAAGAATTCTACACAATCTTTTCAGATGTTCTGTTTTACCTGTTCCAGTGCTGCTCCTGCACTGGTTTGTACTGACTTTCTGTTCCTTTTCGTTAGCAGAGAAAGAGCAACAAGAAGGTGCGAGTGACTGTGAAACCCCATTTGCTGTACAGAGTAAGTGATGGGAACAGGCTGGTTTTGGTTTTTTCTAGAAAGTTTGCTTAATTGTTAGTCTCAGCTGTTGTTATAAATGCATTTTAATTGTAATCCTTATTCTTTTGCATACATTAACATGGTCTCTTGGTTCTTGCCAGCCACTGGAGCAGCAGAAGGGGGTTGTTCCTGATCGAGATGCAGAGTACAGGCTGTTTGACCGCGTTGTCAATGTCAGAGAGAACTTCTCTGTTCCAGTTGGTCTTCGAGGTACCATCATAGGCATTAAAGGAGGTAATGTTTTCTTCATGCTTGTAGCTATGTAACAGCTCAGCTGGTGCTGCGAAAGGAGGCTTCAGGAGAGGATATTGTGTGATGGTTGGGAACACAGAAGGATTTCTCCCTGTGAGGCATATACAGCTTGAAGCCATTATTGACATATTTACTGTTATGAATTAAAGCTCTACAGGTGCTCTGTTTTCATTTCATGTGTTACACAGCTGTTCAGTCAATAAGAATTTACTTACCCTAAGTTTCATCTTAATATGAATAATCAATTACCCTTTGTTGTTCCCTTTTAATATGAAGAGGGCACATCAAAAAAGGAATGAAATGGAGTTATGGGAAGATATGGGCAAAATTAAGAAAAGTAGACATGAAAACAAATGTTAGCCTTAATGTTTAGGTTGAACATAAAACTTTATAAAATATGCTTTGTCTTAAATTGTTTTATTTTCAATTTGGTTTTTTATTTTGTGATACTCTATTTTCATCAATTGCCATGGACTTATACCTTCTTTGACAAGAAGGTTAACCATAAATCTCTTTCAGGTCAATAAAAGGATTTATCGAGTTCCTCTGAGTGTAGCAGTTTGAGATCTAGTAATGCAAATTGCTCTCTCATTCAGTTTGTATCTAACAGGATGTGGAATAGACTTGGGTGCTGCTTTTTTCTCCATAATTATAATACACTAATATAATTTTAAAGGCGTGTTACTCTATCACTCTGCAGCAAGTTAATATTAGAGCTGTTAGTTTCTGACTACCTGAGTGTAAAAGTGGCTTGCATCTCTTTTGTGGCAGCTTCTGAAAGCTGTGACATCCTGCTATAAATTGCAGTCCTGGTAAGATGTTATGCACAGTCCATTTCTGTTGAAACTGTATCTTAAAGGGCAGACATATATGACTTTGAGAAGCATTTTCAAATTCCTATTAATGAAATTACTCAGGAATAAATTGAGGTTTTCTGGTTCATTTTTGTTCTTTTCATTTATTATTACATAGCCAATGTAGGTATTTACGTAATTTAGATGGAAGTAACTGACATTAAGTAGGATGGCATTCTACTTTGTTTTCTATAGCTACTAGAGAAACAGATGTGCTCTTTGAAGTTTTGTTTGATGAAGAGTTCCTTGGAGGCCTCACTATAAGGTCTGTGCATGGTTGTTCATAGTCATTTCATGCTATTGGTATAGATGGCATGAAATTATTGCCTTTTGTTTGACTAAGTATTTTTAATGCCTCTTCTTAAAACTTACAGTGTTCGTCAGTTTCTGTTTATTTTGTGTTTCTTTATTCTCTTTGAGGAGGGATAATTTTTATGAAGCAGATTATTTTGTGGAAATGCTCTTTAGGTTCTTCTTACTGTATTTAAAAACTTCTGATTTGTAGAAAGTAAATATGAACCAGCAGAATAAAGCATTAGATCCAAATGTATTTCTAACGCAAATATGTAAAAACTGGGTTATTATCAGTATGTCTTCAACACAGAGATTAAAAATCAGTCAGTAGGTATCTGTTCTTCTGAAGGAGGGGCTCAGAACTATCAATAATTGATACTTAGGCACTAAATTCCAATCACCATTAAAACGTAAACTGTTCTTCAGGATATGGAGGTGCTTTTGTTTTAAAAAGTGTCATAACTCCTCTATGTTTAGATGAACAGCTAAACCTCCAAGTGCATAAATTTACACATCAGGCTTCACTTTACTGTTCTTAGGTAAATTAAGATTGTAATGACAGAAGTTAAGGGAGATTCTTGCCTGTTCCCTGCATTCACCAAGCACAGCCCTTGCAAGAGCATGTCCTGTAACACAGATTAATATCCAGTATTCAGAAATGTTGCTTAACTTCAATTTACAATTCTGCTACTGAAACTGAAACATCAGTTTTTATTTCTGAAAAGGAAAAGAATTTTGTTTCCTGGTTCTTAGTCTTTTACAGAAATATTCACTACAGAACTATGCTATACCAAATCACTCATCTTTAAAATCTCTTTAAGCTCAGCACTGTAAAGCACAATATGAACTCAGCAGTAATTCCTGTGTTTTCTGGGTTTGGCAGCCAGCAGCTGAAGCAGAGAGTGCAGTGGGATTAAGGTGGTGTGTAATGATACAGGATTTCAATTGTGGGTACAGTTTTCAGTCTCTCTTGTTCAAACTTGAGTCATTATCTTTTGGCAACAATTAAACTGTTTAAACAACTAAATAATCCACTTTTCTTAAGGTGCTCCCCTGCCAGAGGTTATCGTTTGCCATCAAGTGCCTTAATTAACCTGTCTCATGGGAGTCGCTCAGAAATGGGAAATCAGAAGCTGATGGCCATAGTCAAACCTCAGCCAGCAGTGAATAACTACAACTCATATGCACCTGGCCTGTCATCTGTGTGCTCACAAAAAGTGCATCTGGGAGGCCTCAACCATTCTCCTCGCTCCCTCTTTGTTCCTACTCAAGTAAGACTTTTCTTGCAGTTTTCCAGAATGCTTTTCCCTAGAAGCTGAATTATTGACATGACTGTCTTCATTGGTCCGAACAAAGTTTAATTTTTATGTCAGTATACTGGAAGTAGGATAATTCTTATACTGGAGAAATGAATTAATCCAACAATGAAGGGGATTAAAACTTCCTATTGACAGTTGTTTTGCTTTGAGTAGCTTCAGTTGCATTTCTGGGAGACAAATCCTTATTTGGGAGCAGTGACACCACATTTGATGTCAACAAGTAGTGTTTGGGCAGAAATGCAATTATTTCCTTAAAGCTCTGTTCCAGTTAATGCTTCCTGTAGGATAAGTTTGTCCATGCTCAGAAAAAGAAGACAAGATTTTCCCATCAGTTTTACTTCTTGGTTACAATTTTCTTTGGAACTACAGTAAGAAAGGAAGAATTACAAGTGAATTGGGGTTCTCAGTGGTTTAATAAAACTTTGTTTTTTTAGTAAGTGATTTCTTTAAAGAAAATAATTAATAACTCCATGTTGCCGTAGGGGTGTTTGACAACAATTGTCTCATGTTTTTTAAGTCTGTACAACAAAAACTACTTTCCAAAAGAAAACGTAAGATAATGAAACATTTCTGATTTTTTTTACCTCAATAATTTAGCAACTGAGTGGAAGACAGCATTACAATCTCAGGGCTGAAAATCAGGGCAACTCACCCCAGAAAGGATCATTTCTGAGTGGCAATCAGAAAAATAAAGTGAGTGTTCTAATTCATTTAGTGTTGGACCCAAATATCTCTGTTTTAGCCTTCTGTGTAGAGTGGTTGTCCTTTTCTTGTGATTAATAACTAGCTTTGGTTTAGTACATCAAATGTTTTAGTCCAGATACAGACTGGAGCAGAACTGGTATTTGTTCTTGAATGAGTGTAATATCCTCTGTTGTCCTTGTTTGGTTGTTGCATTTTCAAAAGTGTTTTTTGCATTTCTGAGCGTCAGTTCCATGTCAACATACCTGCAATGTAATGAAGCAGTTGAGCCTGATTGGAAAGGCCTTACAAAATAAGTCATTAATAATACAAATCTAAGAACACTCCCAGTATGAAAGCATTCTTTTGAAACCATTCTGAATTTTTATCTGAGTTTAATTATACTTGTTATCTTTCCTGTGTTCATAACTCCAGTTAATAACAACACTTTCAGAAGTGATTCTTGGTAAAAATTGTTGTACAAGCAACTCATCACAATAGCTTATTTCATTAATTAATTTACCTGCAACTTGTACTAGTGTCACTATGAAAATATCTCATCTGAGCACTGCTAAATTTGGACCTTGGACTTTCAGAATGTCTTGGTATATGCTTAGCTGTTCAAAAGCTGAATTTATAGCTGCTGAGTTTGTTTGGGATCTTGTTTCTTATTTTGTCAGGCACAGAGTAAGCAAGATGATGAATTCTGCAGCATCTGGCAATCATTGCAGAGTTCTGGGAAGGCTCATCACATTCAGCAAAACATGCATGAGAAGGTTAGTATATCAGTTCTTTATATCATGGAACTTTCTAGTTTATGTTACAAATAAATCCTCGGGATGAAAGTGTTGTCACAGGTCGTCTATGGGACTGCCTTGGGAATGAGAGAGACAGATTTCTGGTTAAGCTTTGATGTTTGAATTCCTAGAGTGCAGTTCTACCTCAGGAAATCAAGCTGGGAACTGGCCATCAGTTTTATAAGCCAGGATTCAATGACAGCAGCTTTAAATGTCAGCAGAGAAAACAGGAGCCATATAAAAAATGTAAGTACTACAATTAGAAACTTGGTTTAGGAGAACTACTTGCTTTATCTGATCTTCATTGAAATTCTATTGAGGTTTTTGTAATTATTGACAGGAAATAACTTATTATAGTTTTATAAACACTGCATTGCACTTGTTATTGTCAAATAATGTCCCTGGTGTCCATATTAGACTGTTCCATTCTTAATCCTGAACCTTTTAGGCAGAAGCTGTTCTGTGTTCTGCTGACTTGACACCGATCTGATAGGAAAAAAAAAAATCACAATGTGTTTTTGAAAATTTGCTTGTGGTTGTATTTGCAGATTACGAAATTAGACGTGTTACTGCATATACTTAATTTTATTTTTTCCTAGAAGAAAAGCATATACTAAATGCCCTATAAAGTATGAAATAAACATTTGATAAAACCATTCAAATTAATGCAACTCTGTGTAGTTGTGTGGACTTACTAATTTTCTTTAGTCTTGATTATTATTACAGTTTTTAAGAGTGTTTCAAAATAATACATTCTTTTGTAGTTAAAGAAGATTCCAAAGTTATAAGAGGTGAAAATCAGCCACATAATAAAATATCAAACCAACAGGTAATTTCGTCTATACTGAGTAAATCTATTTTTTCTTGTCATTTTACTCTGATCTGATTTGTCATTTTATAGATCTGTCTTTAACTGCTTATCTTAGTTGATTCTTTTAGTAGGTAAACTTTATTTTTGAGATTTTTTTCCATTAGAGATTTTATAGAAAGAATATGAAAGCAAGTGTGGAAGATGTATGATGATACCAAACCATTTTCCTGTTCCTCTTAGACTATAAAGCTGTGCTGTAATGGGAAAACACAAGTGCTGGGTTTTCAGTAAGCTGAACTGCTCTAAGGATATCAGCTTGTGAAAGCTGTTTGTCTAATATGATTGTGTTATAATGAGTGCTAGAGTATTCAATAATAATTGCTGCAGTTTGTTTCAGAATTTTGCAGGTGTGAATAAGTACAGTGTCAAACTTTTGAAAAGAAATGAAAGTCCCAACATGCCTGTAGTTCAGAAGGCTGCAGTTGATGGTCCCTGTACAGGTGGAAAGGTAGGATCTAGATAGTTGATTTTCTTGTGCTCTTTGAATAACTTGTTTCCAGTACATTTTGTTCAGCTCCTGGTCACTTGTGTGCAAATGCATGTTTATAACAGGCAAACCTATATAATTTGGATCATTCTTTAAATTTCCTACATATTTTTAATATGCAAAACTTGATGCAGTCTCTGGGTATCTGTTCACGTTCTGAATAGACATGACTGTGACCTGCCCAAGCTGAGAGAAAAAGAACTGAATGAGAATAAAATGAACCTCAAATTAATATACCCTTCCTCTTGCATCTACATGTTAATATATTATATTGATATACCTTTTTTCTTTTTTAATTTAAGAAGGACAACGAACTGGAAAGCCTTCTAGCTTCTTTGAAAATTTCCAAAGAAAATGAAGGGCAGACTTATTCCAAGGAAGCAAGAGCTACAAATGAAGAACATCTGTCACCACAGTCATTTGCTATGGTCTGTGTACTGCAGGAATCATTACATTGCAGTTAGCATCTGCTGTCTTAGCATCAATTCTTCTATTTAAAGAAACTCCATGAATACTCCATACTGCTTTTTTAAAACACATTAATGAGTTTTTAATTATCTATTCTCAAAGAAAATTAGCAAACACATTTGTTTATCCTAGGATGCTGTTATCTGTGCTTTGATAAATGTAACTGATTGCAAAACAACAATTTGCTTTCTGTTTCCAGTTACAATATTCATTCTTAAGAACATCAGGGTATCTGAATGCCAGCATGTCCCTGAGTGGCTTGTTTTATTTTTAAAGAAAGGAACACGGATGCTCAAAGAGATTTTGAAGATAGATGGCTCTGATGTGGACACAAGGAACGAATTGAAACCTCAAGTTAATGATGTCCCTGCTCCCTCTAGTAGACAGGATGGCCACGGAGCTGCTGTGCAATACAGACCAACAAAAAAAATGGGTATGTTTAGCCATCAGCTCATAGTTCAGAGCTTCACATAGTCACATTTTAGAACACAGCTTACAGCATCGTACTGTTTCTCAAAGTGCAGAAACAAAATGTCCATCTTTTTTCACTTCTAGTTCACTATTCAGATCAAAAATTCACTCTGTATACAGTCTCCTTGTTTTTGTTACACAGTATAAAAATACCAGAAAAAAATTAAATATATCCTCTCCCCAAAGTAACCGAGTTGCCATCCTTTCTGTACAGGAAATGCTTGTGATACAGCTTTTTGTTTTCTTCTGTTGTCAGCTGCTTACATGAACAAGCCTCACAGCCCTGGGGGCCCTCAGAGCACACCAACAGCAGAAAGTGGAGGTCACCCTTTCGCTTGTCCACAGCCCTCACTGTCTACTGTTTCTGAACTTTCTCGGATTTGTTCTCTTCTTGGAATGTCACAACCAGATTTCTCTTTCCTGAAAACACCACAGGTATAAAGCTTTTTCCTGCAAAAGTTCAACTTCTCAACTTGGTATGAACTGTCCTCTTGGGACCGGGATGGGGGACAGCTCCCGGAATAAACCAGACACACGCAGGGGTCATGAACACACCAAAAGCCTTTATTTCCCGTCGGGTCAGAGTCTTAAGGGTTTGGATAGGGGCGAGGTTTAGAGGGGCTTGGACAGTACAGCTGAGGGCAGGGCTGGGCTCGAAGGCAAGGACAGGGGATGCTCAGGGACTGGTAGGAACCACATGGGGACATCCAGGGCGGGGGAAGGAACCCCGGGGAAGAGAGACTGTGAGCAGGGACAGGTGGGCATCAGGAACATCTGCCACCCTGTGCCTCCTCGGGAGCAGTGGGTTCCGCTGCAGCACCCAGGGAAGGGGTGGTGGACCAGCTCAGGGCACCTTCACAGCATGGAAAAACCTCAGGGAAAAAACACACAGAGAGGGGGAAGGAACATGGGGGATGTGAGTTTTGGGTGTTGAGCCCGACACTGTCTTATATTAAATATTTGGACTGACCACTGAAATCCATCAGAAAATAAACCTTAGCTCCCATTGTTACCTTTCTTAAAAATTAAATCAAACAAGCAGAACAAGCAAATCCTCTGTTTCTGTCTCACAGTTTGTCAGCCATACAAATTCCCTCAAAAGTCCTGTGTCATTTTTGTAGACCATGACAGTGTGCCACATAAAGCTGTCCAACGGTTTGCTGGTCCAGGGGCCGCAGTGCCATTCCGAAGCTGAGGCCAAGGAGAAAGCTGCGTTTTTCGCTTTGCAGCGCTTGGTGAGGATGTAAACAATCTTAAAATTTTTGTCTCTCTTGCATTGCCTTTGTTTGTAATCCTCTGGTTCTTTCTTCATAGAGTTCTATAGGAGTCAACTTTGCTTCGCCTCCACCTCCACCAGTGTTTCCAAATTATCAGCCTCTTGGAGTTCCTGTACCACCTGGATCCCTTCCTCCAGTATTTGCACAACCTCCTGGTAAGTATTTGACTAGTACAAATTTCAAATAATAAATTGATCCCCTGTAATTGTAGTAGTTCTTCATATGAAAATGAATGTCTTATAGAAAGCCCCATTTTTTTGGTCTTCATATATGGACTGTTTTGGAAACAGTTCATGAACCCGTTCTCGTTGATATGCAGAATAATTGAATACAAAGAATCATGTCTCTCCTGATTACTTGTTTTCCTGAAGAATGTATTTATCCATTTAGTCTTAATGCTTTTACTATTTTGGCTTTTCTTTTTCCTTCAAAACAATAGAATTAGTTCAAAGCTGATAGTCCTAGTCCAGAGTTTGTAAGAAGTATCTTGCTTGATTTTCTGCATGGATTTCCTTCCCCCACCCTATAGTAAATGTTTATCCGTGCATTAGTGTTTTTATTTGTTTATAACCAACTTTCAACGAGGTGCTACATCGCAGTCCTGTTGTACATGGCCAAACATGAATGTGGTGAGTAAACACCCAGAAAGCTGCTGAAAGCCCTGAGGGTGTTTCTGGCTCCTGGCTGTTGGTGCTGTACTGGAGCTCACATTCACAGCTTGTAATTAATGAGACAGCACTACTGTAGCATCCTAGAAACCCACCTGGCAGCTGCTACATCCCTTTTCACCAGAGTTTCTCTGTTGTTAATATGCTTCAAAGGATGGCCTGAGCTTGCAGCCTCCCTTCGGTAATGCAGTTCTCTCAGCTGAGGCTGTGAAGATCCTGTTCTGTGCGCTCTGGAGTGCAGATACCACAACTTAGTGCTATTAATTGAGTTGTCATCTTGGTGTAGTTCTGTTAAAGCAGAGCTGTTTGGTTTGGGGGGTGGTGATAATACATATAAAGCATTATGAGGCTTTATTGGAAAGATAAACAAGATACAGACAAATGTAGTTGGGTTACTCCTGGGCTTTTGGTGAGATTTTACCCCTCTTGTGGGGAACCTGAGCTCAAAGTTCCTTCTTTTTTGTAGCCAATATGATGCCTCCATCATCTCACATGTTTGGTCCAGTGTCCTGGGGAGCTCCGGTGCCTAGGCATTATTATCCTGGCTCCTATCCGGGAAATGTGTCTCTTGCAGGAACTATACCCGTTGGTTCTCACAACCAGTTTATACCTCTGCAGGTAAGACCAGCAGGTTTGTCTTAATATTGTATTTTTGTAAAAAATATGCGTACATGATGAATGCAGTTACACTCCCATTGTCAAGTGCTATTTGGTATTAAAAAATTATTGTAAAAACTTTTATGCATGTTTTCTGAAAGTGGAATATTTGCAGTTTTTTGAGAATTCATTCTGTTAAATAATATTTATTTAATTTAAAGGTAACTAAAAAAAGGGCTGCTAGCAAGAAAAACTTTGAACTCAAGGAGTTTCAGAGTTCCCCTCAAGCTGCACCACTAAAGAATGAACAGCCAGTGTCTTCCGACCACACTCAGCAAGATAGTTCTTCAACTCCTTTAAAATCTCCTCAAGCTGCTCAATCCGCTGTTTCATTTCAAGACAATGTGGCTACTCCAAGTGTTCCTCATAACAAATCAACACCAAACACTTCCAGCAAGCGAAAGCCAAGAAAACTGGCTGTCAATTTTGGCGCACCAAAATCTTCAGAATAACTATGGTAGCTAGGTGTATTTTATCTTTAATTCTTCCCCCACTGTTATGTTCTATCATTTAAAAAAATCAGAAATCTCTATGAAAAAAACCAGCCACTTTAAGTATAATATAGAAGGAAATACATTTTATTTGCTATGATTTTCAGATTGTCATGAAAACTCTACAAATTATGTTAAAACTCGTTTTTATTTTCACTTCAATTAGCACAAGCAGGAGATGCTGAGTTCAGGTTGCCACGCCATCCACTGTGCCTCAGGTTCTGCCTGTGGCTCACAGCTCTGTCGGGTAAGCAGCAATAACAGTGGCAGCCTCAGCTCAGCATTGCCCTGCTCGCTGGGAGGGATATGGAGTGGTGATCAGTTGGGCACCTGACACTGCCTAGTGTGGCATTTTGTACTCCAGCTTGTTTTTAAATAGTGTAATAAGACAAAAAGGAAAAATCATTTCAATCCAGCTTTTATATTGGCTCTCCAGGTCCATCTGAGTTGAATGAATGTGACTCAAAGCTAACTACAGTGAAACTGCCAGATTTGCTCCAAGTACAAACTGAGAGGTTTGTACTACAGACAACAGCTTTACAGCTCTCAGAACACAGGTATTGCTGTGTGTCTGGTGTTAGAGTGGCAAAAAGTGATTGCTGATGCAGAATCTGACCCAGGAGATGAATTTATAGGATGTGTTGAATAATAATAATATATTTGGAAAGTAGAGACCTCTTTAATAAAATACATTCAAATTTTTAATCTATCAATTTAATTGTTTTCTCATGATAAAATAACATAGTTAACTACTACACATATACATAGCTTCCTAAATGCTAATGATAGCCTGATTTTTTCCTAAATTATAGAAATGAGCAGAGTTTGAAGATGTCCATTAGTGCCAGATGGCTGTCAAAGCTACATTTATTTAGCATCCATTTCTTCCTCTAATAGTCAGTGCCCTGAAACCTTTTCCATAGTAGGTTATTTTTTGTTAGTAGTGACTTGTAGTATTTACTTTTTAGTTTTGTGATAGTAGTTGGAAAATTAAATGATCAGAACCTGTTACTATCGATTCCATGAAAAAATATTCAGACAAAAAGTTGACTTGTATTTTTGGACAGAACCGTGTCATTAATTCATATAGGAAAAGAAGAAGGCTCAAAGGTCCTTGTCCTATTTTTAACCCACTGGTACCATTCTTCCTGACATTAATGTGAAAAATTTTCATTCTAGGAAAAAATCCCAAACTCTGGTGCTGCTAACATGGATTAAATTTCATTTTTCTTTTTTATTCTAATCTGTTCTAGAAAAAATACTTTTCCTCTAAGGCCCAGGAAGCAGAAATAAAGCATACTTGAGTGATTGATTTTGTTGCTTCCAGACAGGTTTCATGCTGAATCTGCAGGTCTGCAGACTTGCTTTCATTTGTTCTCTGCCTCCATTTCTGGTGTGGTATCAAGTTTGACATTGTTGCTGTGTTATAGGATTTTTTAATTTTCATTTCTCTGAAACAGCAGTGATTGTAGAATAGCAACAAGCCCTATAAAAAGGATCATAAAGGTATAAAAACAAGGATAAGAATTTTTAGTTTATTTTACTTCATATCATAAAACCATAGAGTCTATATGTAGTCTTAAATTACATTGATTTTGTTGTTCTCTTTGTAGTCATCTAGTCTCAAAAGGTTTGGAAGGGAAAGTTGTATTTTTTGGTCATTTGTTGTCATTAGCAACACGAGACTGACATGATGCTGCCATGCCAACATTTTGGAAGTGGTCATGTGAAATTTAGCTCTGAGACACAGGTGTGAGTGCCCCATATCCTGTGTGAACTGTCTGACCATAAGAGAAAATATCTGTTTAGAAATTCCTGTGATGGAGATGAGACTGTGTTAGATGCTTCCATCACAGAATTTGATGTATCTGGATAGCCAATTTATGCAGATTTTTTAGAAACAGAGTTATGAGGGACACTATGCTCCTACCAGTGAACACGGCAATTTTTATTAATTATTCCACTTCACACTAAGATTTCTGCTCCCTCATCAGGTGGAATTGCTATATGCAGTATATAGAGAGGTTAAACACTTCGTTTTGTAGCTGCTGCATATTGTGTTAGTCCCTGATTTTTGGTTTCTCTCCTCTCTGATGCCACCTGCCTGGTGCCCAGTTAATTACAGTTCCACATGTCCTGGTAGATGTGACATCTGCATTGATCTCTGCCATGTCCCCCATTACTTCTTTTTTATATTTTAATGAGGTTGTTATGTTTCATTCATACAGATATAAATTTAAGCACTTCTTTTTCTCATAGATAAAAAGTATTTTGTAAGCACTGGAGTTTTTCATTAGATCTTATACAGAGCAGTATTTTACTAAAAATCCAAAAGGGAAGACTTTTATGTGCGCGTTTTTGTAGTTTCTGATTTTTTTAAAATAACTTTTCATTGTTTATCTGCCAAGTGAAATGTTTAAAATTTGCATATAAAATGGATACAGAATGTATTTTTTGTGCTGTTTAGTGTTAAGTGTGCATTTGCAGATTTTTAGCATGTAGCTGCACAAAAGACTGTGCAAAGATATTTTGAAATATGAATATATGCTACAGTGAAGGAAAAACATTCATAAAAGTTAAATGCTCTATAGAACTCTAATGCAATAGAGTAATTTTATAAACTGTGTCTGTGTCTGCTTGGATTAAATATTGAAACAAGAAACTTTACCTTTTTTCCCTGTTTTATTTCCAAACACTATATGGGAACTGCTGTATGCTCCAAACCAAAAGTTTAACATACAAATTAAGTCTCATGAAGCCCAATTTCTGTCATTCTCGGAAGCAGCATCTGCCCTCCTGAGCTGTTTCTTGATGACTTTCGACTATACCTGAGATGAAAATGCAAGGTTTTTTTCAAAAGGCTGTTGGTCACATTGCAATTAAAAGCATTTAACAAGATACTGATCTTCCAAAATTAGATTAAAAAATAAAAGATATAGAAAAGTCAGTAAGATTACTTTCCATTAAGTTCAGTCCTAGGGATGTTAAACATGGGGCAACACAAGCTGGTGGCTGAAAAATAGGAGAAGCCGTGTCTAACTGGAAATACTTGACATGTTTTTGTACCTGAAGCAAAACACTGTGCTGAGACTTTTGCTGGTTGTTAAGATCTGTCTTTTGCCAACTGCAGCACCAGCTTTTTGTGTAGAGAGATGTTATTTTCTCTCCTGTGGATTATTGTGTGACTTAGCTTGTTTAAAGCAAGTTGCACAGAGAGCATACTGGGCTCTGAGCAGGCCCTGCTGCTGCAGCTTTGTGTGACTGTGAGCACGGCGTGGTGTTCCCATGTGGAACAGGCTGGGTGGGACACACTCTCAAGTCATACTCCTCCATCTGAAGATACCAGGATACAATCTGGCCTTCCTTAAGCTCTCGTTACATTATGAGTCAATAAACTTTTCAGTATTGGGTTACTCTGCATGGCGAGTTCTGCTGCCATCTTAGTTTTCCCATCTCGATATGTAGCACTAAAGAAAATAAAAAACAATTAACTAAAGGGAAAACATAAAAATCTATTGGTTAGTGCATAATAAATCTTGCATGGATGTCCCCATTCAAAAATTAAGGGACTTCAATTAAATTTAGTTTATCTGAGCTATATAGATGATCCTTCAGAGTGAGGAATCTCAAGGAATTGTTTACTTACAATAAGGGTGGTTTTTTATTCTTTTAATTTGCAATGTGATCTCCATATGTATTCCATAATCAACCTTCCTTACTACTGAGAGACAGTTATGTTCTTCTCTTTCTGTCTCTGGAAAAGGGGACACAGTGTGACACCAAGGGCATAAGGGCAGTCTGAATACACACTCTTGGCCAAAAGAATTCAAATTCAGGTGCATGAGGACCCATGAATGTTGAGACTGTAACTGATAAATGTTGGGAGGAATCAGATCTCATGAGGTAAGTAGCTGTTGCTTGTTAAAAGAATCCATGGTTCCAACAACAGTTCCTTATTGCTACCATTTTTTACAGGGGTGATGACTCTTATTTTTTTATAATTTACAAATGTCCTGTTTTATTTCTCCTTTGAAAGGTAATACATATCAAAAGAGAACAGAAAGAGTTGCAGTGCCACCAAGTGCAAACGGTAAATCTAATTCTATTATTTGAAAGGAGAGTGTTTTTCATTCAAACTTATTTTTTTCTGGTAAAACTTGGTCAGTAGCATCACTGCACCAGCAGTGCTTTATGGAAGTTGAGGATCATACCTAGTCTGTATTTTGTTATTGCAAGAAAGATGGGGGGGGGGGGGGAAGACGGTAGACAAAGTGTAATTTCTGTGCAAGTAACAATAAAATTCAAAGTCAACTTTTAGCATGTTGAGGGTACATGGCAAAGCAAGGACTGTGATTCCAATGCCAACTAAGTGATGTGTTTATGAGTAACTTAGGCGTATTTTAGATTTAGCACTAATTTGGGATAGAAGGTGAAATTTATTGTTAGTTCCTTATATTTATTCCAGTACCTATTTCTTTAAAACAGCTGAAATGTTTTGTCAGTCATTGAAACTTAACTCAGCAGGGTAGATGGAGGGCAGTGTAAGCTGCTGGAACCTGTGAGTTTACTGAGCCACTGCCTTCTACATTTTTCTCAGTTTGACTTTCGTTCCCTTTTTTTTTTAATGGCTGGGTCTTACTGAAACAATAGTTATCCCTCTAACCTCTAATATATCCATCCTGTTTTTCTAACTATGCCTCACTGATGGCCATTTTTCTGACTTTATTTTTTGATTTTTCCTGTGAATTTCTAGACTTGAAATCAACGTTCTTTTAAAGAGCTGTTGAGACATGAATTTTTTAGGTACACAAGACCATCATATTTATACACACACACATTTATATATAGCCACTCAATCTCTGTAAAAGACTAAGTTGTTCTTACTTACGTCATTTTCAGTCCACATAATAATTCCTTAAGAGACATCCAGAGGATGATGGACATTGTCTTGTTAATACACATTGCATATCTCCAAATGTAGATAATATTCCTTAGGTTAGGTAAAAGTAATGGACAAATAATGAAACAGTAACAGAGTAAGTACACCAATTTTCACTTCTCTTGCTTTGGTAGATAAATTCTTGTCTTAAGACTTGATTGTCCTAAAGTCCACCTCATTTCCTGTGCAAGGTTACTCCTGTTGCAGAGCTGGCAGAAAGGAAGGACTGCCTGTGCCTTGGGCACAGATTTGATGTGCAATTCTCCATTAAAATACAGTCGCTTACTACTTGCTGCCACTGGATCATGCCAAACTGTTTGAATTACCACATTATGAACTATATCAAGGAATTACTTTGATTGGAAGTCACTCCCCTATGTTATTTTTCAAGTAGTTCATTGTGGAGCCCCAAGACCAGCTCTGTTGGTTGTTTGTGGCATGAGGGTGGGATGATTTAGCAAGAACGGAACTTCTTAAGAAACATCCCGTGGTTGCTCCAAAGACCCATGACACTTTAAGTGATGTCAGTTTACGTGATTCTGTCTGTTGACTTTGAGGAGACTGGTAAATGCTGGCAGGAGTTCAGGAGCTGCTTCCAAGAAAGGGTCATGTCGTAACTTACTGCGCAACATTTGCCTGAAGTTCATCACTTTCATTTTGGGCTGTCTGTTAAGTTTCCAAGCAAGACAAAGCTTAATGAATGATGGATGTGGGTTGTGCGAGCCACTGAAGCAACACATATCAGTGGGCTCTTTCTTATTTAAGTGCAAAATGATTAAAGGCCCTGAGGTCAAGGCTTTCATAATGTTAAACCTTGTTAAAAAGGTAGAGCTAAGGAAATGGGTAAAATAGTAACTGAGTTTGATGAGGCGGTAGAAGAGATGCTAAGAGAAGATAAATCAAAAAGCCCCCTGCATTACAAGTTTGGTGTCTTGCTCTCCTAGATTTCAGTAGCTGGAGTTCTATTAGCATTGCCAGTGACAAGTTTGATTCATGCTGGAAGCCTGGGGTGAATGAAGAAGTTTCTTATGTATCAGTCACACAACAGAAATGCACCTGAGGAAAACTTTATTTTAAAGAAAAAAAAAGAAGTTAACTATTCAAAATACAGTTTAATAATTTGGAAATTTTATTTAATAACCTGGTCCTAGAAAATGTCCAGATTGTCTCAGGATTGTGTTTTCTTTTTGGAATTTAGGTCTGCTGGGTCTGTGTAAGTCCCATCTCTCAAGGACTCTTTTAACCTGGGTAACTGGGTCAAACTCCTCTTGCTTGGCATCATCCTCCAAAGTGTATTTCTGCTGACTGAAACACGCTGAGTATGATAACATTGGTTACAAATGTTCAATATAAATTACTCATGGTAGGGGGCTTGTTGTCCCTGCCACCTATGTGGGATTTTCGTGACCCTGATGTTCTGCCATGTGATTGGTTTTCTTTAATAACTCTTTCCTTTGCTACAGTATTGGACAGATCCTTGGAGTGCCTCCACTCCTTAATTTGGTTTGATAGTCCAGTAAAATATAAGACCAGTCACGCTTTGCAGAGATCAAAGAATCAGAGGATTTCAGCAGAGAAGATGCAGAAGCACAGGACACAGCTGCTGCAGTGCTTGGTATGTGCCCCCAGGTGTGTCAGCCCTCTGCCCTGGAAGCAGTGGGGTGGCATCTGCATGCCCCCGCTCCAACAGGGGGGCTTAGGCTGGTGGTAGAGGTTACACAGACTGGTGATCAGCCTTGCAGCACAGGATAAGAGGAAGGTGTCCAGACATTTTCACTTCAAATTGAGTGGGTTTTGTCTGTGCTAAGATGAACTTGGGGCTTTTATGAGTATTGGTGGTGATAGGATTTTTCTCTGAGGGTGACAGAGGTTTTCGATAGATGAAGAGTGCCTGTGTGGGAATGGTATTATTTATGACAAAGCAACTGAAGCTCATGCCAGGTAAGTCGTGTTTGGACAAGCTTTACGTGTCTGAAAGCCCATTGCCTCCTTTATTGCATTACTTTTATCACAGTACAATCAGAACAATAATATAAAATTTGTATTTCATAAGCCTCTCTTAAGCAATTTTAATACTTGTCCCCAATAACTGAGATTATGTATGCACTGCAACTTTGCAAGTTGGTTCATGTTAACATATTTCACTTTATACTTTTCTAAGTTCTTTGTCAACATATTAAAGAGAGTTTAAGATATGCAAGAAGAAATCGCTTCTGGTCACTTCCATGCAATCAGAAGGGTATTTATTACATTAAGAGCTTGTAAAAGAAGAAAGTAACCTGCACCTTCATTTTCTTTTTGAAGTTTTGCTTCATCTTGCAGTAAGACAGGCCCCACTTGTATTGATACTGTGCAAACACAAAGGATGTCTAGATGCAATTCCCCACTTTTTCTTAAGGCTTCTTAGTTTTTTAATATTTGCAGATGTTTGTGCCTTTTATAACAGTTACACCTGTTGCATCTTATTGAGGGACCATTCTTCAGGAGTTTTGAATAGTTATTATGCTGTTAGTTTTAATAAATTAGTTTGAGGGAAAGAAGTCAATCAGATAATGAAATACTTGATAACTTTAACATCCCACCTATTAGCTGTATGAACTTGGCAAGTTTTAGTCAAAGAGAATATAAAATTCAAAAGAGATTTTGACTTTTTTATGTTGTTCCTTAGGGAGGAGAGGTAAAGCTGTCATTCCTTGGCTTTCTCTTTCATGTGTCTTCGCTTCCCAGTGATCCAAACCTTTGTCCCAGTGACCTCTGCAATGCCCATGTGAGGAGAGAAGCTGCCTCCGAATGTGGCTTTCACTGCCGCTGCTATTCCTGGTTTGAAGATCTAATAATGTCATGTTATCCCACATAATACCGTTTTGTTGTTCATAGTGGAGGGTTTTTTAAGAGGGGCTAAACCAGGAGTGCAAAGCGGAAAATATTTCCAATGTATTTGCTTTGCTTTTTCTTTGCTAATTAAATGAGTTACAACTGACTAATTCTTCTAATTAAATTTGGGGTACAACTAAATTCTACTGATACTAGTTTGGGGTTAACTGGGAATATTTCTAGTTTTTTCTGTTTAAAAACCATAGCGCCATCTGAGGGCAAATATGGGAACGTTTCTGTCGCTAACTCTGTTCCAACAGTGACTTTAAACGCGGTTCCCGCCGTGGAGCAAATTGATAATCGCTGCAGTTACTGACTCTGTGGGATTACGTGTAATCTGTCCGCTGATGCTCGTTGCCTTCGGCGACAAGTGCTGGGAGCGAACACAGCTCGTTGTATACCCTGAGGAGGAGCTGTGGCTTGTTGGTCCCGGGGCAGTCCCCCTGGCACGGCGGGCACACCGCGCTGACCTCCGCCTTTCGGACAGCCCTGTAACATTCCGTGCTTAACTACGCTCCCTGTACGTGCATGTGGTGGATCACACCGAGACCGCACAGGGTTCGCTCCGGAGCTGCCGCCCCACGTGTGGCGGGGCCGCTCACGCCGAGCTGGGCCTGCGAGTCCGCCCCGCCCCGGCGGCGCCACCTGCCCGCCCGGCGGCCCCGCAGGCCGGCGGGGCTCCCACAGACCGGCGGGGCGGGGTGCCCACAGCCCGACGGGGCACCTCCCCCGGCGGGGCTCCCCCAGCCCGGCCAGGCGCCGCCCCCGAGGCTGTGGCGGGCGCGGCCGCCCGGCCAGGCGCCCTCAGAGCGCCGGGCGATGCCGTGCGGGCAGCCCGGGAGCGGCGGCGCGGCCGGGCCGGCGCGGTGCGTGCTGGGGGTGGATGTGGGCAGCTCGGTGGTGAAGTGCCACGTCTATGACCGCGCGGCCGCCGTCAGGGGCTCCGGCTGCAGGAAGGTGAGTGCGGGCGGGCCGAGTGGCGGCAGCAGTGCCGGAGGGTTTCGGCCCCGGCGGTGCTCGGCGTGTCCCGGGGCGCGGCATCCCCCCCGCAGGGCCCGGCCAGCAGCGAACCCGCGCCCCGACCCGCAGGTGCGGCCTCTGCGCTCCTGCCGACCGCCGGCCCTGCACCTTCGCCTCGGCCGCGTACCGACTGACCCCGCTCCGAACAAAACCACTTTTGTTAGCAGGGCATAGCTGAGCCTGGCGGAGCACTTGGCGTCCCGTCCCGTCATGTAACAGCGCAGTGTGAAGCGGGCTGCTTTTGCTTTGTACGTCTCATGGTTTTAGGATCTCCAGAAGACAGTCTCCAGAATTAACTTTTTTACTGTTAGCTATTGCAATGAGAAACTTGCAGTGAGGAGAAGTATAAAAAATGCGATGTATTTCAGAGGTGGAAGGGGCTGCTCGCAGCAGACCTCGCCGTCCCTCTCGCGTTTAGCTCCTCTGGGGGGTGACCCCGGGGCTGCTGGTGAGGAGCTCTGAGCCATCGGCTCTCGGCTCACCAGTGGAGCCAAAGGGCTCTCTGAGACACCTGCTTGCCAGCTGGCAGTTCTGGAAGCACTTTACAGGCTCCCAGGTTCCTGGAGGCTTAGGCTTCTTTATTCCCTGAGGTGGTCATCTACAGATCACACACCCATGTTCAGCCATCTCTTAAAAATTACACTGTTTTTTCCTCTTACAGGAAAGTCAGAAAATTAAGGGGAAAAAAAGGCAAAAGCAGATCTATTTGCACCAAGTTGCACAAGAATGCTGGCTTCTGTGAACTACAGATCATCATAATAATGCTGTTTGTGTTTCCTGGACAGGTGGAATCGCTATATCCCCATCCTGGATGGGTTGAATTAGATCCTGAAGTGCTGTGGAGTCAATTTCTTGGTGTAATAAAAGATGCTGTACAAGGTAAGGGCTTAAAGTTTGAGAATTTGTTTATCAAAATCAGTCAAGTCAGTTACTTAGATAATAAGATTATTTTTAACTCGTACTGAAAATTCATGACTGAGTACAGGTCTACAACATGCTTTAAGGCCTGTTCAATCATTGTGCAAAATAGGGTGCTTTAATTACCTTTTTCCTTTCAGTGGGGCCAGATTAGGGTTGCGGTAGAACCGGTCAATACTTGATTGACAAACCAGTGACAGCACCTTGTCACTCCAGCTTTTTGTGTATGCATCCCTGCCCAGGGTGCGGGTTCCTGCAGATGCCTCTGTGTATGAACAGAGAACAGGCTTGTTCCCCTTCCAATGCCCCATTATTCAACTGCTACTTTGTATGTGTGACTGTGGGTGTATGAGAGAATGAACAGGATGCTGCAGTGTTGTGCTTGCTCCATTACAACCTGATGTTCCCACTTTTCCCATTCCAACTACAAATAGTTCTTATAATCTGGTTTCTGTATTACTGTTCTTTTTTATTTGTACTTTAGCCTATATTTTCCTTGTACTCCACACAGTAAATGCCCACTATTCTCTTTTTTGCCAAACTTCTGATGTGGGAGTTTTTCCCCCTTTTTCTGGATGCTGCTCTAACCTTGCTCTTACTCTCTCCAACTCCCATAACTTTAACATTAATCCAGCTCCAGTGTTCTACAATGCTGTGTGGATCACCTTTGTTGCCACACTGATGCTGTGAGCCTGTCAGCTGCACCCCAGCCTTCTCCCAGTGCCCCACCTCCTTGGCCTATGTGAGCACATCACAGTCTTCATCCAGTGCTTTAAGTTCCTCCTGTTCAGCCCCTCTTGCAGTTTGGTGTCCAGGTGTTGCTCTGCCTCCAAGCCTGTCTCAAGCCAAAACTGCTTGTCTCTTTCTTTGGAAGGCTGCCTAGGGAACAGGGAAAGTAACAATCACCAGGTGTAACCTGGTTATTTTGGTCTCTTGGTTTGTTTTCTCAGCAGCCATAACTGGTCATAAGAATAGCAGTGCCACCTCAATCCCCAGCGACCTTACCGTCTTCCTTCACTCCCATTCTGTTTGGCAAATCAGGAGGCAAGATTTTCAGTTAGTTCTAAAAAAGGAAGCTTATCTTGTGGCCAAGCTGCGTGCAGTGTCAGCAAGTCATTTTTAAGTAATTTTTAAGTAATTTTTGACCTCACACTGTTGTCAAAAGAAGCAGTCCCACCCTCCTTTTTACAGGGTTGTTTCAAGTCCAGAGCAACTTCCTGAGTCAAATCGCTGTCCGGTTGTTTACGCCAGCAGAGCTTCACCAATGTTTGTGCTGGCACAAGAGGGTGTGGTACCAGGGGCAGGACTGACCGTGGAAGCAGAAGGAGGGCACAGCTGCACTTGGGCTTGCAGGGCTTATGGAGCCCATGTGCGGGTGGGTGAGCTGAGGTGGTTCAGTGCTACCTAAAGGTGGAAAGTTTGGCTACACAGTCCCAGCCCTGTCTTTTACTCTGACACTCCATCCAAAAGACAGCTTAGCAGAAAAGTATCCATGTTTGTCTTCTGATTTGTTTTTCTCTTTAATGGAAGTTCACTCCACTCATGTAGGCATCGAGAGAGCATTACAGCTGACACAGGGAAAGCAGTGGGAGCGTGCAGGTTGTGAAGATGGGGAGGAGTAACACATGCCACTAATCCTTAGTGTGGTAGTGCTCCTGTGGCTTTGGCTGAAAAAGAAACAGGGCTGTTCTCAAGCTGTCAGATGCACTCCCACTCCCAGGTGCTCCTCCCATACACTCCCTCTACCAGCAGCACCTGTGCGGGCAGGTGGAGCAGGTTGCCTTGTGAAAGCACTGGGTTAATACTCAGCAGATTGAGAGCCAGATAGCGCTGCCTGCAGGCCCAGTGCACTGAGAAGGTGCAGCACAGGATGTGCCCCTTCCCTACGAAATCCTCTCTGTAATTGTCACTGAGATGGACGGGGGTGATGGGTGTAGTGTCTGCAGGAAATGCTCACACAAATGGGTAACTTTGCACATAAAAGTTAACATGAGAACATGTATGAGCAAGACATACTTAACCTGTGATTTGTTCAAGTAATTGCATTGAAGCCTCTCCGGGTAACAGTACTTAGGACAGAATAGCTAGTCTGTCATTGAAGTGGAATTCCTTAATGTATACTTTCATGTAATTTTGCTTCTGGAAGGATGCATGGAGGTACTTAGCAAGCTGACTAGAGCTTGAAATGAAAATTGCTGTGCACATATTTAAATATTTACTGTTATGTACATTAGAAAAAATGTTGTGTAACAGTTATTTGAATGTAAAGTTTAACTGCAAAGTTGGTGCATGCCCACATGTACTTCTGATATTGAAGTACACTTTGCTCCATTCAGTGGTACGGGGTTTAAGCAAATTTGTTCTTAACAATTTTGAAAAGTTGCTTAAAAAAGATGTAAAGTGAGACACGTCATTATCAAAGTGATGTAAAAAATCAGAACATATTGATATTAATCTCTTTACTGCCTACAGGATCAATCTAGTTTTGTTTCTTTATGGAAATTTTTTTTGTAAGTCTATAAAGGTACTTCTGTTTGTGCTTTCATTTGCATTCATCCGAGTGAAATGGACATTTTAATTGACTATATATGCTTATGCAATTTGCCTGCCTGTCTCTGGGATTATTCATTTGAAGTATCCACAGGCCTTTCAGGAGGCAGAAAGGGTCAGTGTGCCACAACTGCTCTTGGAAAATGCATAGATTTGTTTATCAGAGTTCTCTAACATTTTGCTGCTCTAGCCACTTAGTTGGGCAGTCTGTAGAGATTTATATTCTCTTAAAATATTAATTACCCGAGTATTCTATAGATTTTCTAATTATATTGGATAAGTTGCATTTTTGTTAATTTCTTCAAATAAATGTTTTTTTCTTTTTTGTGTCATTTCTTTTTGGTTTTTAGCTGCAGGACTTCACATGAGTCAAATTGCTGGTCTTGGCATCTCCACGCAGAGAGGAACTTTCATTACATGGCACAAGTATGTATATTGTGTTGTTTCAAATGAGTTTGTGTTCATTTATGTTCATGGACTGGATGGGAGCAAACTGTTGAAATGTTGAACTCAGTCAAGTCAGAACCTGAAAGCAGAAAAAGCCAGTCACTCATGTTCTCTTGTGTTTGCACAGCCACACCTTCCAGCAGTTCAGAACACTCTGTAAGTGTATGGCCCTTTTGTTCTTAATATTTTGGAAGAGATGAATGCAAACATATGTTTTATTTCTGTTAAGAATGTCTGTGAGCCTATTTAGTAATTCCTCTAATCCCCCAGGAGGGATATGCCTTATTTCAGAAACTGAGTTAGTGTTAATTGTCCTGATTGGAAGTGGGGAAGGATGTTGAATTTTTTGGGCAGTCTGTGTTCTGTAGTTTTAAAGGGGAAATGTTCAAATACTGTTTTTTTCAGGAGAACAGGGAAACCATTTCATAATTTCATAAGTTGGCAAGACATAAGAAGTGCTGAACTTGTGGATTCCTGGAATAAGTCCCTTCTGCTGAAGGTAAAGCTGTGCTATTCTAGATACTGCTTGTACATATTGGAGCTGTTTCATTTTTATGACAAATGAGGGCAGTGTGTGGAATAACTCAAGTGTCCTGTTTTGGGAAACATGCTGTAGTCTAAAAACATTCAACTGAGCAATGTTAGCATGAAAAAGTGCCAAGGAAAAGTGCAGTACTGGTAGCCTGAAAATAGTTAATTATGGGAAAAGAAACCTGTAGCTCTAATGTGTTGGTACTTTTTAGTCTCTTTGTTATATTAAACTCTTGCATGTTTGCACTGCTACAGCAGTTGTTGGATGTAGGTGGGCAGTTCTTGCTTGGCAGTGCTTTGAGCTTTTTGTTTCTTGTTGGTTTTTCTTCTCATGTACTTTTTGCTCAGATTATCTATAGAAGGTGTATTTTATGGTGCTCATGGCTTGTGCTTTGTACCTTTAGAAGAAAAAGATTTGTTTCAACTGGAAAAACAAAAGTTACTTTTCCTCTAGGTGGAAACTAACTAGCACAATCAGAATAAGAAATTAAATTCTTGGGTTTTCCACTACTTTTTTGAAAACTTGATAATGATTTAATTTTGCTGAATCTGTTAAGTCACCATTGAGCCTGTCAGCTGTAGGATGTTCACTGCAATAACAGTATTTAGTGCTGTCAGCCACACCAGCCATTGTGCTCACACAGGTGACCAGTTTTGGTAGTGCAGAACAGTGTCTTTAGTGTCCCAGCAGAACTTGGGAAAACTGATTGCTTAGTGCAGCTGCTCTTGTGTGTGTTTCAGGAAGGTCTCTGTTGGTGTAAAGATCCTTACTGAATCCTACACAAAGATTCTCTAACACAGGTTTAGCTTTCTGAACATGGTGCCATGTCAGCAGCTCTCACCTGTAAAGATGATTGATCAGAAACCTTAAAAAGGCGAGATTAAAAATCAAGTAACTGTTTTCTTTTGAAACAGGTAATCCATGTTATTTTTACAGTGCTTCATTTCTTCACTGGGAATGATCGATACCTGGCACCAAGTTTTCTTACTTTTTCAACACAACAAACTTCTATGAAGTTGTCATGGGTTTTTAAAAACATACATGAGGTAAGCTGGAAAGGAACAACAGCAGCTTTCTCAAGTAATAATAATGGCAAGTGACTTGGAGGTGTTCAAGGAGAGGTTGGATGGGGCTTTGAGCAACCTGGTCTAGGGAAAGGTGTCCCTGCCCCTGGCAGTGGGATTGGAAGTAGGTGGTCTTTGAGGTCCCCTCCAACCCAAACCATTCTGTGGCTGTTGGCTTTAATCACTTCAGATTTGGCTTGTGGTTCTTCATGTGTGTTAATGTTCAAAGCCAGTCTACCTAAACAGTGACTTGAATTCATACAGCTTTTTCCTCTGATTCTGGAAAGGTGTAGAGTAAAAAAGCTTTCCTCATACATAAGAAACATAATCAAATCACCTTATTTCAAGTGATGTAATTATGCAATTAAGGCAGTTAAATGCCTCCCTGACATCCGATCCCGTCAGATCTCGGAAGCTAAGCAGGGTCAGCCCCGGATTAGTACTTGGATGGGAGACCTCCTGGGAAATACCGGGTGCTGTAGGTTCTAGTCCTGAGGACTTCACTGGCACTGTCCAAGCTTGCTCGGCCGTGGCAGATGAACCTCAGGACTTAAAGGGTGGGACCAGTTCTGCACACACTGAGCCTCACCCAAAAAATCCACTGCGCAGGCTGGAAGGGCACACCCATGTGGGGAGAGCCCTTCCCAAATCCTTGTTCGCGAAGCTGAGCCACACACACAATTATGCAGTTAGTACAGTTAGTAATTGTACTTTGTTTTAAAGCTGTTTGCATGACAGTTTTACTTTCAACTGTCACTCGTACCTTTCCTCTCTGCATTATTCTAGTGTTTTGCAGTTTCACAGTTATTATTGTCTATTATTTGCTTTGCATTTTATTGTAGTGTGAATTGGAAAATGCATGTAAAATAGGTTGTGCTGGAATATTCTGATGGACTAATGAGCCCTGAGCTGTTTGTTGCTGTATTCATTGTTTTAATCTTTATAATTTTCCTTGTTTCTTCCTATATTTATAAATTTAGTCATCGTATTTTCACGATAGTAATGTTCCAGTCATTTTCTAAAGAAAATTGTTATCATCCATTTTCTATCCAGTGTAAAGAAACCCAAAGTCTTTTGAGTTGTGACTGGTGTTTTCTGTACCAGAGCTGACTATTGAGAAGGTCAAGTCTAGTTTTTTCTTGGCCTGTTTTGACCGGATCTGTTGGAAATGTGGGATTTGAGCCTGGAGGATTATAGAATTGGACATTATGCAGCTGCTGCGTTTTCCATGCATTGATCCTTAAAATACAGGACTATCAGACTAAGAAGCTCGGAAGGTCACGCCTTTTGTTTACAGAGCCATGTTTTGAGAGAATTAGTTTGTATGTTCTATTTATGAATTCTGTAGTTGTAAACATTATCAGTTTGTGGAAATGAGATGAAACCCAACTTTCCCACTTTAAAGGGAAATAAGATCCCAAGAAAAATAAAGTTTTGAACTCTACAGAAATTGTAAACCAGAAAATTATTTTTGAGGACATTCTCATTAACCATGAAGAAAATTATAAAAGTAATCAGGAAATATATTTCTCTTTATTGTACCCAGTTTCAAATACTTTTTTTAATATTTTTTTCCTAGGCTGTAGAAGCTGCCCAAGAAAACAACTGCTGCTTTGGAACAATTGACACATGGTTACTGTATAAATTGACTGAAGGTGAATGTTACAGTTCCTCTTAAATATCAATAAAATGCACTGAAGTCTAAGAAATAATGACTTGTTATTTATATATTCTAGAATTCAAATGCTTTTTTTGCAACTTGTGCTTTTTATAATTGATAAATATTGAAAATGTATTTACTGGGAAAAAAAACCCCAAACAAACAGAAACCAGCTTCTGAATTAAATATTCATTGGAACCTCCCTGGAAGGGAAATAATTACTCAATGTAATCTGCCTTTTAAGAATATAAGATTTAAAGAGGACTAACAGAACTAATTGATGTTGTTTGAAGAAAAGTACCCATGAAAGCAAAAAGCCAAAGAACTGTTACAAATGTGGAAGAATTACAAGTTTCTGCCCTGAGGGCCAATGCCTGAGCAATCAGACTGTGACTGAGAGATGTGGTTGATGTGGTCTGTGTTGTCTCCTCCAGCAGGTTCTGAGGGGAAAGAGGGTAATTATTGCTCATTACAGTGAGCGGCAGGTGAGAACTCCCTGTGCTCGTGGTATCACTGGGATTTTGCTCATGCACACTCAGTTTGTATTTCATGAGAGCCCATGAGATGTCTAAAAGTCTTGCTTTTTTCTGTTTTCTCATGGTAGGTTCTGTGTATGCTACAGATTACTCAAATGCCAGTTCTACAGGCATTTTTGAACCCTTCACGGTATGTGCCCTGCTGAAAAAGTGTCGGTGCTATTTATTGTGCTTCTGGGAGGATTGCTGATGGTTTGACTTTCTCCATTTCATTTCAGAAATGTTGGAACCCCACTTTGTGTAATCTGCTTTCTATTCCAATGTCTATTTATCCACCAGTGAAAGACACAAGGTAACTATGAAGTCATAGTTAAGAGAATGTGATAACTGTTAAATTAATTGCCTTTATAGAAATACTACATAATCTGCACAGGCCAAGTAATATGCAGGTACACAAAATTATTTGTATATGCAGTTATATTTTGTGTAGAAATATATGAAGTCCAAAACTTTATTTTTATTATCTCTTTTCTTAAAGTGATGGTTTTCTTTAAAATAAATCAGTAGCATCACCTTTCATATGTGATGCAGACCCAGGCCTTATGTACCTGGATTTCATATTAACAGGAAGTTCAATCTAGTATTGTGATGTTTCTCCATAACATTTGTTTTAAGCTTCAACTTTGGATCAACTGACCCTGAAATATTTGGGGTATCTATTCCAATAATGGCAATGGTGAGTGAGAATATTTTTTTACTTAAATCTGTATATTTATATGGCTTTGATTTAGTACTTGCTTAAGTATTCTCTCTTCCTTCTCTGTGAGTTAACTGCAGTAGAATTGGTTGTTGAATTTTTCTCCAAAAACTCAGTGTACACCCTTGGGGGAAAAGGAGGAGGGAGGCAAGGGAAGGTATTTCTAGAGGCTGAGGCCCATTAAGCTGGGTGACCAAATGGTGGAGCACGGAATGTAGGACTCTGAGCTCTGGCAATGTGTTTCTCTGGCTTAAAATGAGTTTTTCTGTACAGAGTTGTGTAACAATCCATTCTGGCTTGACTTCAGTAAGACTCTGCACAAATGTAAGAGCATTTGTTAATAAATCTGCTTGTGGTACCTTTTCTCTCTCTGTTGGGTTTTTTTTCTTTCACTGAAAAGAAGTGGCAAATAACAGGTTCTTGCCTCAGCAATTAGAATTTGGATAAGAAAAACCCGTTATTTTTCTCAAGTGATGACTTGCAGCAAAATCTGCTTGAATTGAGGTAAATGAAAAAAACTGTCCCCTAGCTAATCTGAATTTCTCCTGCTATTTTTAAAGCACTGTAGACTAAATTTATCTGTAAATTTACTGTTTTGCCAAAGCGAAAAACATAAGTAAATACATTTAATAACCATCATTGTTGTTGAAAAATTGAGCATGGAATACTTTGGTACAGGACAAGTAATTTGAAGCTAGTGATAAGTCTGACTGTTGGAATGGCCTGCATATACTTTAGAAATTGTGTTTGATCCCCTCTGAATGCTCCGTCCCTCTCTGAATGGCTGCTTGTCTTCAGAACCCTGAGCCCTCTGCAGTGGTCACATAAAACCCACCAGCACTGCAGGCTGGTGGTGAGAGCTGCCTTGTCACCTTGTTTTTGTTGGTCTGACAGGTGGCTGATCAGCAGGCAGCCATGTTTGGAGAATGCTGCTTCCACCCAGGAGACATTAAGCTGACCATGGGAACAGGTGGCTTCTGGAATGTGAACACTGGAGAGCATCTCTTTGCATCACAGAGAAGTAAGATAATGAAGTTTTGGGTTTAGAGTATTTCACTCTTTCATTTTGATAGCTGTCAATGGTGAGGGTACACAAAGGAATAAAACAGGGCTATGCTTTTCCTTTGTCTTCAGCTGTAGAAAACCAGCTTGGGAGTGCTGTCACATTTTTAAAGAGTTACTAATTGTGGGAAGTCTACAACGTAGAGTGGGATGGGTGGGGCTGGGAAGGAGGACAGTGTCAGGGTAGGGTCAGTTACGGCAGACAGAAGAGGTCGAGACAGGTTCAAGCAGCAGTAGAACAAAGAACTTATTTTTAGTTACAATTTCAGTTTTATTTTCTTCTTGTATACAGTGTGTCATCACATAATTGGCTATTCAGTTCTGTTAAGCACAGATGGAAACATTTTACTGGCTGCAAGGTCTGCTACATTCTTCAGGTGGCTTCCTCTTTTTTAAGGGTGCACTTTAAACTGCTCTTTTTTCAAGGATTTACTTTGAACTGTTCAATTTCCTCATCAATGACGTCAGACATCAGAGGATCCACAGACCTGCTGTTGATCCCCACAGGATAGCAGTGTCATAAGGAGACCTTTACCAGCAAAAGTCTTGAAGGACATTGGCAAATACATGAGATGTGTCACAACTGAATAGTATAGACATTGAATTCCTTATGAATGCAAATGATTTTTGGCTAATTAATCATGTCATTAGGAAATAATACCTATGTAATCTGTGGAAATGTAAGAGCAAAAAACATGCTGTAAGGTTTTTCCCTTCTGTTTTGTTTTCAGAAGATACTCAGCTGTTGTGATCTGATAGGAGTTAATATCTTCTAAGTCAGTGCTGTGAAACTTTTACTTTTCTAGGCTGTTACTTGTGCTACTATGATGTTCTCTATGTCTTTGGCTGTCATGGGATATGGTTAGTAGGACAAGTTAAGTACCTGGCTTTCTCAGTGCCCTGGGCATGAAAAGTCTTCAAAGCTGACGTGTAGTTAACACTGCAAGATGAATCCCTACACATCTTTGTGCAAGCTGTTCATTAACTGCTGTTCTAGTTCCTGGTCTATAAATGGCAGTTTAAAAAAAAAAAAAAGAAATAAAGTAGTTCCTTGAAGAACAGCACTTCTCACAATTCGATGATGGAGTCAGGTTGTGTAGACATAAAGCTGTCCCTCTGGCAGTCTGATGGTTCTTCGTAACTCTGATCGTGCTGAGTGTCATGTGGATCCATTCCTAGAGGCAGGATTATCTTGCTCTACTGGAGACCGTGGTGAGCTCATCTCCAGGAAGGCTACCTGATGGATGGACTCCTCTGTTCCTAAGTAGCTGCCTTTCTTTAGAAATTCTAGCTCAATTTTTTGGTCTTTTTTTTTTGTGGCTTTTCCTTTGATGAAAAATAAAAATTGTAAGGCACACCTGCACTGATGATCTGCAGATATGTATATCAATTTTTCCCTTTCAAGAGGCAAATACAAACTGTACTCTAAATAGGTACTGCTGCTTGGTTCATATTGTAAGCACCAGAGTGCCTCCAACACTAACCAAATTTCTGGAGCTACACCAGTACTACCATGCAACTCTCTTGGACACAGACAAACAAATTGGAGATGATTCTGTGAGGAGCACATACATCAGCAAAGTCACTTAGAAAAAGCAGAAAGAATCCCCAGATTCTTCTGATGCCCTTCTGGTCCTCATAAAGGTAAACTGGGACTCGTTTACCTTTGTTGTGTTGCCTCTGATCTCGGAGTCCTGAGCAGGGTCCCATAAAGTCTGGGTGATTTCTTCACTCCAGCAGTTACCATGCTTGGTTGGGTGAAGTTGTGCAGTGGCCACCGAATGCTTAGGTTCTTCCTGAGTGACCTGGAAAGCCCCTTGCCCAGCTGCAGTGCCAGAGGACATTCATCTGCTGCTCAGCTGCATCAGCAAGGCTTTCTGCTTCAGCCTTAAAAGCAGTGCTGCAGGACCCCTCTGTGATGTTCTTACCATACAGATACCCAACGAGATGGTCTTTGTGTTCACAGTGGTTCTGAGTAGTCTGACTTTTCATTGTTAAGGTTTCAGGATACCTGGTGGGAAGCAAAGGTAGAACAAATTGTCAGGTTTATCCTTACTATTGTCTGTTTATTCCTAATATAATAGTACCTTCCAGCAGGCAGCTCTTCAAAAGACACTGCACCACATTGTCAAGTAAACTTAAGTGCCTTTCTTGTGAGAGAGAGAGGAAAAAAATTCCAAGCCATTAAAATTTTTTTGAGTGTCTGCAGAGCCAAAACTGTTTGGTGGAAATTGGAACTTCCTGCAAATCCCATCGTGTAAACCACAGATGTGCTGACTTTTGTAGTTCTAGGCAAAGTGTGTCACCAGGTATTTTTACTGAGTTTGAGTGTTTCTTTTGTTATTCATATTAGGCAAACATACAGGTAAAATTACAATAGTTAACTGACAGTCTTTGTTGGCAACAAGAATGGGCAAATAGTGAAAGTTGTTTTCCGTTTTGCTTTCTGTGAAGAAGCATTTCATGTTGAAAAAGGGATTGAAAAGTATATCACTTTCATCCTCTGCTGTAAATAAGATATATGCTCCAGAATTGGGTTGCTTTTTTTGTGTGTATGTATCTGTTTCAGTGTTTGTGTTTCCCACCTGAAAGCCCAACCTTCAAGTCTTGTGTTTTAGGGGGAAAAAAATCTGACTTTAGAATCCCTTGGGGAAAATTGAATGGACTTAAATAGGAAAAGTTGATAAATTTTTAAGTATGCACAATCTCTTATCATATGAAAAATAAAAGTGCAGAAAGCTCTTCAGTTTAAATGGGACTTTTTTGTAATTTGATAGTGATTTTTTGGTTTTAGGTTAACTTTGGTCTAACAACCTGTTGTTCAAGTCTCTTGTAGTCCCATCACTAAATTTTCACACAATATACTTATTAACCTCTATTGGTGACTTTTGTTTTAGCTTCAATTCTAGCAAAGAAATTGAATAAATTTTTTTTTAGTTGCTGGGCTTACTGTGGAGAATACTTATTTATTTTTTCTGAAAACGTTTAATTTAACTATGTGTTTTTCTTTCATGGAAAATAATGAAGGTCTTTATCCACTGATTGGTTGGAAGATTGGGAAAGAAGTTGTTTACTTAACTGAAGGTGCTATATCGGACATTGGCACGGCCATAAAGTGGGCTCAGGATATAGGTAAGTTCTTTAATTTTATAGAGGGTGAAATATGTAACTGCCTAAGAAACCTCTTTTATGGGTTCATAGTTATGTTACTGGACTTGGTTCTACTATTATTTATTATTCCATGCTTTGGACAGCAGAAATGCAGTGCTTTGTTATTAAGTTCTGTGATGAATGTGTTTGCTGCAGGGGGTTTGGTTTGTACAATCATCTCCTCTTCAGTCTCTGCCTCAGAGCCTCCTACTTTGTATTTACCTGAAACATTTAACTCCTCCTTGGCTTTCTCTTGACCTTGACAAACTCCCTGATTCCACAAGCACTTGCTGCAATGCTTTTGAGAGGTCTCCAGCTTCTCATCTCAGAGTTAATAACAGGCTGGATTTATATGAAAATAACATGGAGGTCTCAAGTCCTGGTGCTATCAGTGTTGCTTCACACAGAAGTAATGTGCCTGTTGGCTGGTATTATTATGTAATGAAAGGGTTTGCCTTCCAGTTTAATGAAAGACTAGGAAAATACTACCTCTGTAATAGCTGATGTTCAAAACCACTCATTGTTTATAGGACAACTGTTCTGAGTGTTTTAATTAGAACTTAGAATTTTCGTACATTTTTACTGGGATGAACAAAAGGATTGTCTGGGAAAGGTTTTCCTGAAGTGTAGCTCACCACAAAATTCCACATTTCTTGAAGTTGTCAGCTTTTGGTGCATATGTGCATTTCTGTGTGCTCTGGTACATGCCCTAAAGGGTTAAATATGACTCAGATTGGTTCTCAGGTCTTCATCATCCAACATTTGACTAAGCCTAGAGAGTTACAGCCACCAGACTCTTGAGGAAATAATTCCATACACATTTCAGTGCTGTCAGTGGTACATATATAAACCTGCTAATTCAGATTCTATAATTAAAATGGATGCTTATCCATATCAAACTTAAAATGGATTTTATTGGTATACACACAAATATGAAGGATTTTTAGTTAGTCAGTAGTGAAATGGTCATGACCTACAGTTGCTACCACAGAAAAAAAAAGGAAGTTTTAGAGGGAGATCAAAAAAGCCATGCTGCTTGAAACTCTGTAACAAATAAGACCTTTGTTTTCTGAAAATACTATTGCAGAGAAGCAGAATTCAGAAACTTGTATCAGCTTTAGAACTTTAAAAGGCTGCAGCACAAGAGATATGAGAGGATCCTTCTGAGTTTAGCCTTCATCTGTATAGTTTGGGGTTTTTAATGTGAGTGGTGGACATGAAATAGAAGAGATGTAATCATTTCGTTTAGAACATGTGGGCGAATGTTACAGAAGGGAATAGTTGAACTCTAGGTTTTTGTCTCTCAGTGAGACAAAACGAAGGAATTGAAGTCAATGTAACAAAAGCAAACAACTTGTGCATCCTTACAGATCTTTTCACCAATGTAGATGAAACAGCCAGAATGGCACAAAGTGTTGATGATTCTCAAGGCGTTTGTTTCGTTCCGGGTTTTCAGGTAAAATTATTCTTATTAATATAATCAAACATATAATTTTAATAACCCAATTAAAATTTCAACTTGTACATGTTTAAATGTAATAATTTACATCCTATCACAATATTTATTCTGTACTAGTCAGGTTCTTGCTGTCTGTTGCTCACCACAATGTGTGAAGACCCTTGTTGTATCAGAATGCTTAAACATCATCCCTCCCTGGAGAAAAACCCCACCAAACAGGAAAGTTAGTGGACACCAATTACCTCCAGTAACACAGGCAGTGCCTGCAGAGACAGAAACTGATCCCATAGCTTTGCTGCTTCCTGCAGAGCCTTCACTGAGACAATTTTCCTGAGCACTGTTTTAAAATAATTCACTTTATTTTGCCTTTTTCAGGATGTGTGTTGCAATTTATCAGAATATATACAAGTACTTCAGTGTCAGCAAGATTGCAAGAATCCTGTTACAAAAAACAAAGATAATTTTTAGTCACTTCTCATGGGAATGATCAAACTCAGCACAGTAGGCATCTCTGTGTGTTTCTGGAAGTTTGCTGAGTGTTTCTTAGATCTTCAATTGTTTAGCATACTCATTGTGATTATTCCCTTGACTAGTGTTTTTTTCTGAAGAAACTTAACATCTTTAACCTTCCCGTTGTGTAAGTTCTGTACACTAATGTTACAAAGCAAAGGAATTTCATTTCTTCTCCAGGTGGCCCATTTCCCTGCTCTCAAGCAGCTACCCTGGGCCCTAGAGGTAGAGCAGGATTGTGCTAAGGTGCCTCCATTTAGCATTTACTGTGAGGAACTGTGCTAGGAACAATCAATGTTGAGCCAAGCTAAATTTCAGTATTTGCAGACAGGAATCCTGAGGCAGAAAAATGTTAGTCTCAATGTCTTCTGAACCTTGATTTCTGTTAATATTCAAGTTGTAGAGATACTGGCAAAATTTCTTTTTGTTTGTATGTTTTTTTTTCACTTTGTGCATCTTTCTCTCCCTTGCTTTGTTGGCACTGTCTCCATAAGGAACCCCAGCTGGCTTCCCAATTAACACTGATTTCAGTCTCTTTTCCCTAATTCTAGTATTCCCAGTCTAAATTTAGAAACTGCACTTAGAAAAACGAATGGATTTCTCTTTAACTGTGACATCTAGTAGCCACTGATAGTATCCACCAGTGTGGATTTCTTTGCTTTTTAAAACCCCTGCTGATTGCAGTGGACAGAGCTAAGTGAGTAAACTCAGTGCCAGAACATGTGAAACTGAGAGGATTACATGGGATGCTGCCTCCCTGACCCCCGATCCCGTCAGATCTCGGAAGCTCAGAGGGTCAGCCCCAGTCAGTACTTGGGTGGGGGACCACCTGGAATCCCGGGGGCTGTAGGTTCTAGTCCCAAGGACTTCACCATCCAAGCTCGCTCGGCCGTGGTAGATGAACCTGAGGAGTTGAAGGGTGGGTCCAGTTCTGTGCACGCTGAGCCTCACCTAAACAATCCACTGCACAGGCTGGAAGGGCACACCCATGTGGGGAAAACCCTGCCCAAATTTGCATTCACAAGTCTGGCCATACATCCATACATGGGATGAAAAGGGACATGAACAGAGCTGAACACTTCTGTAATGTGTGTGTGTAGCTCCACGTGGCTGGGTGCTAAAACAGATTGATTCTATTAGAAAAAAAGTCTTGGCCCCTCGAGTGACAGCCATTAGAGAGGGTTCTCAGGAAGCTCATGTGGTGGTTTCCTGCACAAACTAAAATGTTTCTCTGCTCATCCATAATAAGGCAATAAGAACAAGTCTTTTTCTTGCTGGATTCTACTGCTGTGGTGCAGTACACCGAGAGGAACATCATCGTGAAACTATTTGAAAGGGAGTAAATATTTGCATTAATAATTTTTTTTTCTTTTACTCATTCTGCTAGAAACAGGTTTCCAGGCTTCAGTTGCTGTGGTCAATAGTAACAGCAAGAACATAGGGCTCTTCACTGGGCTCTATGCCTGGATGTGCATGCTGCTTTCTTCTTTCTTTTTCTTTAATGATTGATTCTTTCTAGACACCCTCATGTAGAATATGAGTCTATGCTTTTTTGTTTACTATCTTGTACATGAAGATCTGTAAACTTGGAAGCCATACCATCCTTATTGCACTATTGATCTGGACTAGTGGTTCTATTATTGGAATAGTAAGGGTGCTTTTATGTGGAAACAAAAAGAATATTTTATTTTAGTGCAAAAATTTCTTCTATTTAGGAATTTCTCAAAATGCCAGTTTTCTTTTTGGCTGTGTGTACCTGTCTGTACACTGGTGTTTTAGGCTTTTTTAGCATATGACAGCATTTTCTTAACTTTATAAATATGTGTGTATATATTGTATAACCATGAAATTCAAACTTCTGGAAAGTGTTGCTGTAATTGATACTTAGCACAATACAACTGGAAGGGTTTGTTTCAGTTGAAAATTTACTGTCTACAGTGAAAATAAGATTTAACTTTGTCCCAAACCAGGTACACACCAACAAAATTATATTTTGTGATAAAGTTCATCAGAGGAGTGGAGAGGTGGAAACAGATCCATAAATTAATCTTCTAGTTCTGTAAGAACAAGACAACATAGAATTTGAGATGGGCTGTATTTATCAGTGTTACTGATAACAAGCTGTATTATACATTAATAAAAATTATTACCATCTTTTCAGTGTTACTTTTAAAAGACAGTTTATCTTTCAGTAGTTCAGGAAAGGGGGTGTGTGAAATTTTATTAGAGAGCAGTATCAGGGTGTCCTACACACTTAAAGTGTGCACTGTATGTATTTTGAAGAGAAAACATATGGATTAATCTTACTTAGTATGTCAGATTTGGAATAAGTCACTTAAACCCTTTGCTGTTGAAAGGAGCTATTTAAACTGTTCACTGAGTTAGCTACAATAACAGTATATTCCTCTTACTTGTTGTTTTCGATTTTCTTCTCTCTCTATGCTGCCTCTAATTGTCGTAAGTTATTTTTTTTCTTACTCTTTGACTTCTTTCTCAAAACCTGCAAATACAATTCAGTGAGCTCACAGTGACATCTTTTCTACAGGCTTCTGTGGATGACCCCTATTTGTGTGCCTCTTTCGTGGGGCTCAAGCCTTCCACGACCAGAAACCACCTTGTACGAGCTATACTGGAATCTGTAGCTTTCAGGTACTGTTTGCTTACTTTTCTGGCTTATTTTCTTACATTTGCTTTTATTTAGATCAGCAGTCTTAAAAGGATACATGGAATTCTGCAGCTTGGAAAACACAGATCGTAGTGATCCACTACAGTTTCAGATGCTTCCTTTTTTCTTAACACTTTACAACTACACTTGTGTATATTTGCTAGATCAGAGTTTTTGCTATTAAGTAACCGTGTAGGATTGTCATATTATGTTGTTTTCTGCACATTCTAACAATGTTTTCTGTTTAAAGTTTGTCTTTACTCTCATGACAGTGTTTTGTCAGAAGCTGTAGCCCACTCAGCTCTGTGTAAAGTAGCCCTGAGGCTGGAAGTTTTATATTACAGAATTATAGAATATGCTGAGTTGGAAGAGACCCATCAGGATCACAGAGTTCAACTCCTGGCCCTGCACAGGACTCCCCAAGAATGACATAAATAACTAGAAAAGAATCGAGATCCTTTGTGTTTAGTTTTTCTTCCATTAAATGAAATGTTTCAGAACAAGTCAGACTTGAAGCCTTCAGATACTCCCCTTAAAGAACAGCTGGATAAACTCCAATTAACAGTCTCTTGGCCTGCTTTCCTCACTCTAAGCCACTTGTCACATCAATGATTGCATTTTGTCTGTAGAAATCAATCAGCAGTTTTCAGTGGGAAAAATGAACCTTCCACAGTGACTTGTTCTAAAATGGGCCATGATAGAGCCAGATTTGTACCTTTGTAATAATGACAAAGACCAAAGACCAGTTTCAGTGGTTTTGGTTTTTTTATGTATTTTAGAAACTCATTAGCTATTGCAGCAGTTCTGACAGAATTGAGGCCTTGTATTTTACTGCCTTGTATTTTATTTTCTGACTGTGTAGATACTGAAAACACTTTATGGAATATATAATGCTTAATTCAACTAAATATTTTTTTAAAGAAACAAACTGCTTTATGATATCATTGTGAAGAAGGTGCACATTCCTCTTCAAACTATTCGGTAAGTTCTGTCTGACTTTTAAATCTGATACTGATTTTAAATAGATGTGAACTTTATTATGCACTTTATGTTGCTGTAAAATTCTGCTGTTGAAATACATGATTCCCAAGTCAAATATTAATGTAGCTTAGGCAGCAATAGAGTTTCCCCACGCCTATTGGCATTGGTGGTTGTCAGTAGGTGAGTAATTAATTGATCTAATTATTAAAACAATAATTAAAAAGCAGGCAGATGCATGTTTTCAGGTAGCACTGGTGTGCACATGGCAATGCCTACCCCAAAGGCCCTTTGGCATCTTTCTTTCCCACTGACATTTTTTGTGCCAGGTCTTTCACAGACTATTATTTGATGACATTGGTTAAAACTGATTCTATTTGTGTGAGAAAATGGAAGGCTATTTTTACAATTCAATTGTTAAGACATTGATTTTGCTTCAATCCTTGAAGAAGCAGATCAGATTTAGTGAGGTAACCATGAATATGCCTTCACAACATTTGAGGAAAATGTAACTGAATTACACATTGCTGGAGGACATTTCAGTAGGTGTTTCCTTTTGGACACACAGTTGTCAGAGCCTTCAACCCTCTGAGGCTCAGAAACTCTTCAACAGAACTGCTCTTTCGGGCAGCCAGGGGTCAGCATGGCACTGTGGTCAGGAGCAGATCAACCCTTCCTATCCCTCCTGTGCCTCTGCAGAGGGAAAACACTGCCAGGCATGTAGAGAGAAATCATTCTGGAGCAGTGGAGGAAAAGAGAGTACAAAGTGGGAGGAGGTAAAAGTTTGTGTTTTGCATCATGTACTGGAACAGAGTAGGCCAAGGTGAAGAAACAGCCACTCTTGGGGGTTTAATGAAGATGAAAAGATTAAAAGCATCAAAATTTTTGATTACTTGGGGAATTTTTTAACATAGAGAATTGCATCCAAAATTTGAGAAGTCTCAGTATGAATACAAACTGAAAAGTGGGAAGTGTGGAAGTACAGCCTAGGGAACATTAGAATTGTGATCCCATTTATGTTGTGATGTAAACTTTAAATTGTATGATCATATTTTTTTTCATTCATTGGTATAAAATTGCTGTTTCATATAGTGACTGTAATAGTTATCTACCATCACGAGCAATTCAACTTGTGGGTGAAGCATTAGAAGATAATGAGATAAACTCCATGGGGTTTTCAGTTGAATTGTAAACTGTTCTCCCATCCCTTTTTCTGCACATCTTCAGTATCTGTCAATTGCTTTTGATTTTTTGTTGTTGTTTTTATCCCATAAACACTTTCATTCCCTTTTTAGCTGTTTTCCTGTATCCCTTGTTCCTTCCCAGTCTCTGGCTCTTACAAGCTCCTACCAGGTTATTGTTTTCATTAGTCCTCTGCTTTCCTGTTACTTCTCTTTGCTTGTCTCAACACCATCAAGAAAAGCTCAATGGAAGAACCCTCAGCTTTAGTCCACATGTCCTGTCTTGTAACAGTCTGCAGGAGCCTTTACAAGGATGGTCCTGGTGGTCCCTGGAGTCTTGGAATGTCTCCCATTTACTTGCCGTGTCTAACAGCACATCCCTGATCAAATGGCACACAGGAACTTGGAACTAGCAGATGTACAGACTGAATCTTCTACCTAGCAGCAAATTTAGCTAAATGTAAAACTGAGTATTTGGAAATTTTAAATTTTTAATAGCATAGAAGATTTCACATGGCATACTTGAATTGAAGATTTTTAAGCAATTAATAAGTTTTATTACCCAACACTTTCTGTAGCAATAAACAGTTGAGGTCTTTTCTGCACCACATTTGGTAGAGCAGCAGCTCCATATCTGGTTTGTATTGGAGTCCAAAAGCATAAAGAAACAATCTATGACAATTCAAAGATTCTTTTGTTAGTTATTTTTGTTTGGAAGTGTGATTAATTTGCACTCTCAGATGATTAAACATCGGCATTGATAAATTCTAGTTTTCTCCATTAAATTGATCTCCAACATAATGCAGTTAGGAAAATAGATAGATGGAAGCCTCTTTCTGAACTTCCTCATCAAATCAAACAACTGTGAAGGCATTTTAGCTGACTAGTACAAAGATTTGGTGGTAAGGAAAGGGGTATCTGAGAACACCTGAAAGGGTTTGTTCAGTGTAATGGTTTTGACTATTGTCATGTTGTGGTGGTAACCATGTAAAGGTTCTGTTACAAACCCTGACATTTCAGCCAGGATGATGGATGGTTTTAAAATATGGAACTTTCAGAGCCTTTGATGGTGTCCTGTGTCCTGGTCTGTCTACCATTCCTCCCCCACTTTAAACATTCTCTTTTTTTCTCTTGGCACTTTATTCTGGCCTCCCACAAAGTGGAAATGCATCTGTGCATGAGTGACAGGAAGATTTATGCATAGGTGTGAAACACTAGAAGCTATTTTCTGAAATGCCAGCAAAATAAGCATTTGAACTTAAAACATTTTTCTAACTACTTCTTCCCTTCTCCCTGTAGAGCTGACGGAGGTGTCAGTAATAATAGTTTTGTTATGCAGATGACTTCAGATTTAATCAATAAGAAAATAGAGAAACCTGCAAATGCAGATATGTCTAGTCTTGGAGCAGCTTTTCTAGCAGGCCTTGCTTCAGGTATGTAGACATTAAAAGGGTTTTTGTTTTTCCCTTTATAATGCATGTTTGTAAATATGAAGAGAAAAAAATCAGACCAAAAAAAGAGTATCATTTCAAATAATTGCAAAAACTCCCCAAAGGATTACTTTACCCATTTTTGTGGGAATCTAGGGTAAGTAGTGTTTGTTTGTCTGTCCAAAACAATTAGAAGGATGTACTGCTGGAGAAGAAAGAGGTGAACCATGTCTTTACTGCCTCCTCTTTCTTGACCCAGGCTCTCTGTGTCCATTCCCATATTTGTGCTGGGTGGGGGTGACCACGTGGCAAGGGAGCCACTGCACTTACCTGCAGCCATGTCACTGCTGCTGAACCTGTGTCCTGTCTTCTGTGAGCTGAGCCTTTATTCTTTAAGGTTTTCACAGAAATGGAAGTATGAAATAAACAGGGACAAAATATTAAAAGAGAAAACAGCTCAACTCACACAGAGTTGTTTTGTATCATTAACCAGACTCAAAACTAAAACTGTCAATGATTTTGCTGAATATGCACTTACAAAATATATTTTCATTAAATTGCTTTGATATGTAAATAACGCAAATGGAAGATAACTAAATGCTTGGGTAAGACTTATTCAGCAACTAAAAGTGTAAGAAAGCTGGGGCCCTTGACAGGCAAGAATGATCTAATCTGAATCTGTAACAGCAGCTGTTTTCTGCCACTGATGCAATTTTTAAGACATTAGCAAAGCAGCTAAATCTTGATTTTTATGGCCCTTCTTCATTGAGAAGGATCTGCAGCCAAAAGCACTTTGTGGATGAAACCAAAGGGAACTTCAGTGTACCAGAGCTGTGCCTTGGAAACCATCCCAGTTAAGCAGATGTGTTGTCAGGATTCCAAACAAGTGGATCCTATCGGAAAGGATTTTCACAATGTTAAAAATATGCTTCCCTCTGAGAAAGTTGTTGGTTGAGTAAAGAAAAGCTGTCATGATTTCTTACTGTGTTTCTGCTTTGGATGTCTTGGAAATAGATTAAAACAACTCAAAAATAACATATTTGCAGTTGAGCTGGAGAATGAATTCTCTGTTCATAGGATTTTGGAGTGACAAAGAACAACTAAAGAAGCTGAGGAGAATAGAAGCTGTGTTTGAGCCCCAAAAGGTCTCAGAGGAATACAGACCTGCTATGGATACCTGGCTACAAGCAATGAAACACTCCCTGCACCGGTAGAAATCAGCATTTTAATTCTAAAAGAATTAAGATTTTAAAATTCATATTTCTAACATATTGACATTAGCAGGACAGTGAAAACCATAACTGAAATTTGTGATGGTATATATACGAGTTATGTGGTACTTCAGTACCAGTCCCTGCTGCTGGATTGCTTCCCACACTGTAATGACCCTTCCCATCATCCCTGTGACAGCTGTGGTCCAGCTGCAGCATTTGTGTCCCTTCCGTGACCTGCTCTGGGTGGCCCAGCTGCTGGAATCCTACCATGGACTGCACAGGGGGTGTTCTTCCCATGATGGGTTTTCTACTGAGGAACTCACCTCCCTTTGGATCTGTAAAATCTCTGGTATGCTAATCATCAGGGAAGGGTAAAAGGCACATGCACTCCCCTGGGCGTTGCTGAGAAACTCAAAATGATTGTTGGGGGTGGGTTGTGATGAACTCGATTGTGTACAAAGACATTTTACTGGGAGTAGCCTGTTACCAACTTTCAGTTGACTTTCTAAGCAGTTTGGCCCAGCTCTGTGATGACATTTCTGTGCACTAAAGTAAGATGAAATACAAAAGCAAATTAAAAAAAAATCCAGGATTTTTGTAGGTGATGGTTCCTATCTAGCTTGTAGCTCAATTTTTAAAAATTTTATACAGACCAAAAGCAATCTTACCTAGCATGGCCAACACAAATACATTCAAAGTAGTTCCAAGTATGTTCTCTAACTTGTAAAAATCTGTGCAACTTATATTTTCAAGACCATTCTTAAATCCTATTATTAAGAGCTAAAAGGGAGTCAAAAGCCTGTCTTTTAAGCTGTAAATTACTTTCGTATTTTTTAAACAAATAAATTGTAATTAAAGAAATATGTAGTTAATTATTATGTATTTGCTTATCACTACTCTTAAATTATTGTAATTTTCTCAGGAGTATGTGTAAATCAGCTTCAGAAATTTAAAATGATTAAACATTTTCATTTCAGAATAATACCAAGTTCAAGCTGTGGGTGATTGTATTCCACAGGCACTGGTGACAAGAAATGTTTATAGAGTTAACATCATTGAAGAAGGCTGAAGAATTGTCATTCACTTGTTGTGCTGAAACATGGGAGGTCAAATCATACACTATTTCTTCAGTTTCGTTCAATCATGTACCATAAGTTGGACCATCTACTTTAGCTGGGTCCTTCAAACTAGATCTCACTTGCTTCTCACCCCTAGCTTGAAGTGTTACTTTCTGCCCTTCAACCTCTGCTGTCTTGGCAATTTTTTTTTCTCTGGGTATCCTTCCAAGTTGCAGGGCCCATTCTCTCCTGAACCTTCTTTAATGGGAATCCTTAAATGAAGTGTAGAACAGATCTGTGTGCTGATTTCTAGTAATGTTGCAGGCTATGCAGTTGATATGGTTGATAGCTCTATTTTTACAAATGGTGCCAAGACTCTAATATAAAGTCCTTCCCTTTTATTATAAAGCCTTTACTCCTCCTCCTGCTGTAAGGTAAGATCCTGCAATTACAGGATATATGAAACAGTTGCTTTGCTTTAATACCTGTGTCTAACTTGTGATTCTTCTGTGTCCTCACAATTGTCAGTACTAAAGAAAATGCTTAATAGCAGAAAGGCTTTCAGTGTGGCATTTTGGGCAGGAGTTTGTGCTTCAGTTGCTGCTATTTCATGCTTTGCTCTCACTGAAGGAGTGCAGTTTCATCAGTGCCTGGCCGGGGATAATGTCTACCTATTGCCTTTTTGATGAAGGCTCCTTGACTTATGTTCACCTGTTAAATCTTGTGGTTTAGCTGGGCGTGATCAGGCAGAGTTCCCAGATGGAGCTCTGATGGGAGCTGAGCCTGATTCTGTTCAACTGTTTGTTGCAGGTAACTCAGCAGCCCTGTGCCTTAGATCTCATGGTGGTTTTCCTCCTGGCACAGCACAGCTAGAGAGATAGAAGATACTCAAGATATTATGTAGTCCTCTAGCTCTGGGTAGTGTCCTAGAGGAGCTAGTCTGGATAACCATTTTACCACTGCCCAGTGTTTCTTGCAGGAAAGGAGGACAGTGAACCAAAAAGAGGTCTGTGAAGCCCAAGCGTCTTTATGGAGGACAGGTTTGAGCTCAAGTATTTGTTTAGCTCAGATAACTCTGCACAGGGCCCTAACCCAGCCAGCCTGGTTTGCCTCCTTTCCCAAGGCAGGGCATGGGCTCTGCAGTGGGGGCACGGTGGTTGTGCTGCTCGAGGGGTCTCCAGGACAGCACACAACAGTTTGCATTTTTTTTTATGCTATCGTGAATGTATCTTGCACAACACTGCAAATATTGGTAGAAGGTCTTGTTACATGGGATGGAAGTATTTTATAGATGAAAAGAAACTAAACCCACAAAGTCACTGAATACCTGGGCAAATGCTGGATTTTGAGTTGTGAACTGACCCAACTGAAGTAAATGTACAGGTCTTCCTTGCTAATGTTTTCTTCCAACTGGCATTTAAGAACCCTTATTTTATGGTCTGAAGGGGACAGGATCAAATACGCCTTTCTAGAGCATTTAATGTCTGTAGAGCAAGAAAAACACAAGTTACCATGTTTGCTCCAGTATTTGTTCGGTCTAGAAGTATCTAAAACCCCTAACTTGGTCGTCCCTATAAGCCTTGTTTTGCTCAGCGTGGCGGGGCCGAGGTGCGAGGGCAGATCCGGTCCGGCCCTTCTGAGCGCCGGCCGCGGCGCGGCCTGTCGGCTCAGCGGCCCGGGCGCAGCCAGCGCGTTGCCGCGGGCAGGGTGTGTCGGTGCAGGTGTTTCTGTCCGTGCACTCAGGCCCGGCCCGGGCGCAGCGCGGGCTCCAGCGGGGCGGGAGCGGCACCGGGACTCGAACCCGCGGCCCCGCCACTCACCCGCGCCCGGCGGCGCGTCCCGGTCGGCCCCGCCCTTCCGCCCCGCCCCCCCGCGCTCCGCGCCGCGGATTGGCGGGCGCTGTGTGTACACACACGGGCCCGAGCCAATGGCGCGAGGCGGGCGCTGACGTCACGCGGCGCGGCGGCCAATGGGCGCGGGCGGCCGGCAGACGCCGCCAAGCTTGTGCGGGGGAGCCGCACCGGGGCGCGGGCGGGGCCGGGCCGGGCGCTGCTGCCGCCGCTGCCGCCACGCACCGGGGCCCGGCGACGCCGGCTCCGGGGCCTCCTCCCAGCGCCGGGGCGCGGCCCGGCCCGGCCCAGCGGCGTCGTCGGCTGGCGCGGCGCGGCTGCATCGCTCCCCGCCGCGGCGGCTGCCAAGGCACCGTCGCCGTCTCGTCTCCTCCGCGCCGCCGTCTGGGCCCGGCCCGCGCCGCCGCCGCCTTTCCCTCCTTCCCTGGCCGGGCTTGCGGGTGAGCGAGACGCGGGAGGCGGGTGTGTAGGCCCGGAGAGTGGGGGTGCAGCGCGGTGGTTCCGCCATCAGCCGCCGCCCCCGCCCCGGGGCCACGGGCAGCTCTCCCCGCCCGAGCAGAGCCGCCCCGGGGCCGCCGCTCGCCGGGAGAGCGCCCCGTGAGCCGGTGCCGACACCTGCGGGCGGGCCCAGGCGCGGTGACAGCCGGGGCACCTCCTGCACCGCGGGAGCGGCGGCCGGACCGGGCCGGGGCTGTGCGGGGCCAGAGGGATCGGCCGGGCCGGGGCTGTGCGGGGCCAGCAGGGACCGGCCGGGTCCCGGCCCTGCCCCCGTGCCGGGAGTTGGGGCCGGGCCGGGGCTGACCCGCCGGGCTGACCGGGACTGGGTCAGTCCGGCACAACAACTCAAACTGCCCCGACTGCCTGTGCTGGGAGTTGCAGGCCTGCCCTGGCCCGGCTGGACCCGGGCAAACCCCGCCTGCTGCAACTGCGAATGCAAACAATGGGAGGAAAATACGGAATAAGCGAACTTCCTTGAAATGTGGGGGGAGCCGCAGGGGAGAGCGCGCTCCCTCCAGAGTAAAGGGGGGATGCCGGGCTGGGTGTCAGCCTGTGCTGCTCTCCCCCCGGGAGAGGACTTGGGGTTTCATTTTCTCTGTAAATTCTTGATTTGACAGAGAAAATGAATAGTTTAAATTGATATGATTTATAATGCTGTGTAATTTTTTTTAAATTGCTACTTGGTCATTTTTCGTAATTTGGAAATCAGTTCAATTATTTGTGTGACTCGTCGTTAATACTTCCAATAGCTGACTTTTTTCAACTGCTATCACTGATGTAAACAGCAAAGTATTGGACGTTGTGTGGTGGTGTAACAAATTGCGACTTGATGCAATCTTTGAGTAAAAAATAATTTTATGCTAGTAAAAATAGCAACTGTTAGAAATGAATGCATTTTTCTCATTTTCTTTACCCTTCCCAAACTAACTATAGTTCATTTGATTATATATATCCTTATATACTTGATAATATATATCCCGTCATACAAAAAACATATGATCTGTATATGTGGGGCAAGGGCTCCTGAGATGAGCAGTGCTACAGGACAAACACCGAGCTGTACTTCACAGCCCATATTTGTCCTCAAAGATGTTTTGTGTGCAGTGAAGTGCTGAATTTCAGGAACTTCTGTTCAAAATAACATGTAGGGTGCTAACTACGGCACTTTTAAAAAGTCATGGAAGAGTAAGAAGTTTCCATTATAGTAAAGAAAGTACTTAGAAGGAGAGGTTGTCATAAGAAAGAAAGAAAAAGCCAAATTCTCCTCTTTTGAAAAGGTTCTTATTGTGAAGTGAGTCTAGTACCTCTAGAAGAGGTCAAATTATTTAGTTCCGTACTAGGGGAAAAATGAAAATTACTGAATATTAACAAGATTGTCTCATGAGTGAATTTAAGAGTGATCTTATTTCACTGTCAAATTATTGGGCTTTCTTTTAACCACTTCCTCTTTGTACAAAAATCACCTTTGCAGCCCAACAAAAAGAAGCCGTTTGACTTGTACTGCACTGATGTGGCTCTCCAGTGCAAAGGGGACAATCCAGCTTGGTGCCAGGCAGGTGCTGCTGGCAGGGGGGGCAGGAGAATTCTTTATCTCCTCTTGTCTATGCTGACACCACTACAGGGCCTCTGGTGCCTCGGGATGTATTCCTGAGAACCTTCCCAGGGAAGAGCTTTTAGCGGCTTTGGTTAAACTTACTGGTACAGGTTTAGCAAAAAAATAGGAACCCAAATTCCAGCATTACATCCCCTTCAAAGGTTTGTTGTGTTTTTGGGTTTAAATGTGCAGCCCTTGTCACTGTGCCTTTGCAAGCTGAGTGTGAACCTTTAAAAGCAGGAGAAGAACAGCGACTTGCCATGGCCTGGCAAGGGCAGCTGCTGCAGCCAAACTGGGTACATGGTAATATTTAAACATCTGCATCCTAATGTGGAGCAGAATGAGTTCTGGTTATAGCCAGCCTAATTCACTTCCTGGAATTTCATTTCTTCTGGTATACTACCTTAAAATAGTGTTCTTGGGTTGTCTTTATTAAGTGACAGTTTCTTAAATTGTTTGTTTTTTCTGTGTAATTTGGAGTGTAGTGGGTAAGACTTTCTCCTCTATTTTTAACTCCTAATGAAGCAATCTTAAAACAGGGAAAATAACCTGTCTGGTCTGGTGCAAGGAAATACGCTTGTGGATTTTTTTGCATATGAAGCCAAGAAGCCGTGGAATCAGACAGGTTTATCCCCAAACTTTAGGTATTAGGTGAAAAACAATCCCAAAGTCCTGGTGTGGTAATAATATATATACTTTGTCAGAACTGAAAGCATAAATGCCTTTTGCATGATCTGAGAAACTCGGTATATGAAGGAAATACTGTAACAGGTGCAGGTGTGGTAGGGAGTGAGTGACAGTTTTAAGCCAGCTTCCTGGATTGACTTTTTATGTGTGCCTTGTAACATCCAGTAGCAGAATGAAATGAATTCTTTTTTTCCTTATTTGTTCTGTAGACTGCAGCTCTTTTGAAAGAAGCTGAGGCAGCAGTAAGTGTTCTTACTTCCATAGTTTTGTTAAAGGAGCTTCTTTGCTCCTTGGTCTGATTTCCTGTGTGCGGTGATAGTTTCCAATAAAGGTCTTTACAGAGTGTTCAACTTCACTTTTCTACTTTTCAATATTTAAACATAAAAAGCAATCTAAACAAATCAAACTGCAGGCCTACTATAGCTATATATACTATATATGTTAATATATGCCTAATAATGTATATGTTCATGTATTTGCATCAGTAGAATTGCAGCAAAAGCACAGCTTTTTAGAATATCACACTTCTAGTGAAATACAGAATAGTAAAATTAAATTAAAAGAGATGATGTTTGGAAATAATTCTAGATCCAGCTATTCACTTAGTACTGTTGAAGAAACTTTGCTTTTCAGAACACAGTTTGCAAAATCCACAGCCTGCTGAAGCCACTTTTGGAAATATTTGTCTTTACTGAAACCTGTAGAAACTCAGACTTTTGCATGACTAACTTGGTAATAAAATAATGCTTCATCCAGCTCACATCTAGAGCTGGCTGTCACAGCTGAGTCTGGAACTAAGCTGGGAAAAGATGAGTGAGTTTGTTAAATTACTTGGTTGCGAACTGCAGCAATTCAGGTGTTGGCACAGTTTCATTCTTTCTGACTTGATGATAATCTTTAAAAGAGAAGTAGAAGGCAACTTCACACTGTGAACTTCCCAAATCACTTAAGCACGAATTCTTCAGAGGTATCACTGAGGGCACTGTCAGAATTGTCACAGCACTGTGACCTTCCTGTTCTACAGTCCTTAGAATGTTTGATAGACATTGAACTGACAGGTTTTTCACAAAACTTCTGAACCTGCTGTAAGTTAACATAACTTCTACAAATAATCCACCTTAAAAAGGTGACATTCCTTTTCTTTTAACTGGTTTCTCACTAATTCAGTCAGTGAGATGTGCCCTGACTACCAGGTTTTACATAAACAGTAGTAAGAAGAAGCAGTGATGGTAGTTGAGACTGTACTTCCATTCCTGGATTCCTTTCCAACAGTGAGTGTATGTCCAAAACATGGAATATTTGTTAATATTTGTAGACCAAAATCCATTTGCAAATGTAATTCTGGTCTTGCAGCTTAATTTATTTTTTCCTGTGGAGGGTAGGGTATGCTCCTCTGTTTGGCAAGTCAGGTTTCTCCTGTTCCATCAGGTTCCTGTTGCTGCCAGATTTGCCCTGGTTTGGATGAGGATACAGATAATTCAGCTGTGTTAGGGCCTCCTCAGTCCTTTTGTTCCGCAGTCCCTCACCAACCTCTGCTGGGTGTCTGGAAGGCCTGGCAGGGTGTATGGGAAGGGTGCTTTGATAGGAACCCAGAATCCATTTCCCCGTGGGTGGTGTTAGCAGGTGTGTTGTGTGAGAGTGGGGGAACGTTTTCGTTTACTGTTCTGTTACTGTGAATTTCAGATAGAGATGGAAGTGGAAAAAAGTAAATACGGTCACCTGTTCAGGAAGGAATTGGCAGGTTGTGACAGGCACTCACTCTCTTGAAGGCTCTGAAATTTTAGTGAGTGTAGAGGAATTCTTCAGCTTGGTAGCAGCTGTTACATTTTTGGGGGGGCGTTACAATCTGAAAGCAAATGTATCAGTGTTTGCTCCCTGAAGCTTGTCAGTGCCAATGCCCCAACAGATCAGGAGTCGCTTGTGGCCCAGTGCTCATCCAGGTGTTACGGTGGTACCCTGGCCAATAATTGTGGGGAGATTGGGAACTGCAAGTGAAAGTGAGCCCATGTCCTCAGAGTGCAATAAAAAACCTTCATGTGTGTGTGCTCTCCATTTCTTGGAAGGAAGGGGTTGGGTAACTTTTCCTTTTGTTACAAACTTGACCTTGAGACTTGAGAAACACAAGCAATGCGTTGCTCTTCTCTGAAATGTGCAATCAAGTTGTCATAAACTTCTGTTTATTTAAAATTCAACTTACAATTCCAAATACATTTGAGCAATTTTTTTTTTAAATCAGTAACTTCTTACATACAGCTGGTAAAGTTTCAAGCTGTGTATTGATTTGGTATAGCAGCAGGCTTCTTTCTGTCAATAGCAAATTGTTCATCCTGCTTCTTGCTGTACCAGAAATTGGGAAAGCTGTGATCTGAAGACATAATACCCCTCTTCTTCCTGGTAGAGTAATCTTTATATGAACAAGCCATATCCAACCTTTTGTGACCTTTCAAGCCAGAAGTAAATTTTGAGGAGATCATAAATGTGTTTTTTTTCAAATGGAATCACGATGTGGTTCTGAAAACCAGACTGAACTGGTCAATCAGCTGTTAGTCCTGAGGGTTGGTCCTGTCCTGTGCACAGCCTTGGTGGCCCTTGGATCTGTCAGTGGGTTGCAGCCTATGGAAAACTTTCTTCTACCCCCTTTCATCCCTCTTGTTGAAATTCTGACAGTGTGAGAACTGAAGTGGCTCACTGAGAGGTCGGGTGGGAATGGGAGTTGTTGAGACTGTGTAGCCTGGGGAAGGAAGGGGAAGTGGAAGGAGTGGGTAAAGGTGGCAGATCCCTTTCAGCAATGTTAGCAAGAGTGGAATATTGGAGCAGTGCAACATGTCTCATGAAACTGTGTCCTTCAGGTGTTTTGCAGGCTGCAGTCAGTATTGGTGAGCTTGTGCATCACTGGAAAAATCCTCTTTTGCCTTTGGGCTGAATTATAACTACAGAAGCATGAGAAGTTTTGTGACTATTCAGTGAATACTGTCGTAATCTTTAATCCATGCAAGAATAGAGTTAATAATGGCTTTAAACTAGAGCAAAGCTTCTAGCAAATTAGAAGGAAAATGTAAGAAATAGCTACTAAGTCTCCTCATCATCAAGTTTTTTATCACTATGTAACTTGGTGATCTTTAATTAAATGCAAATGTAAAATTATTTTCAGTTCACTGGATGTTAAGATCCTTCCAGCTGTGAGGTGTAGACAAAAGTGTGTCTCTACAGGGAGGTTCCACTGTTCTATGCATTTGTCAAAGTACTGGTAACTCTGGAAATTTTAAAATCTCAAAATTAAAGCTCATTACAAGACCAGATTAATATCTAGAGCACTGTCTGATGTAACATACAGTATATGAGCTGGTGGTAGCAAGAAATTTGCGTGAAGTCTTGGTTGTCAAAAAGATGCTGTTTTCAGCTGAGCTTAATTGAAAACCAAGCTGGTGTATTAATGGCAATGCACAAACCTTCTTACCAAGGTATTGCACATTCATATAGATCACTTCATTTTTTTCAAATGTCAATCCTTTGCAAAAATGGAATTTCTTGAGACAAAAATGTGTTTGTTAAAATACAGTGTGCTCTTTACTGTGAAAGGAAGTTGTACCTGCCTCCTGCCACTGAAGCAGTGGAGTCCCAAATGTTGTGCCCAGTATAGTCAGCTGTGGACTAGAACCCCAGTGAGAGAACAAGGATAAGCTTGTAGAGCAGATTGGCTCCTTAAAAAACAGCAGCTAAATTTCTGGTAATTCCAAATGTATCTGTGCTGATGAAAGTTTTATGTAAAACTCAAAAAGATAATATTTTAGATCATTTGTTTTAAGTGCTGCATGAATGTTTCCCACTTTTCTGATATCAGGCCCTATGTACTTTATCTGGAATGAGTGAGCTGGTTTGGGGAATTAAAAGAGCCTTCAGTGGTTCAGGTACTTGGAAGTTATTCCACATGTTTAATGTAATGTTCTCTTTATTTGGGCAATAAGGAACGTGCTCCAACTCACTGATTTTGAATCAGCCATGAGTGCTGCTGCTGTTCTTAGACAGTTTACTGCTGGTACTGGCACAACACTGAGCATGTCTAAGAACAGGCCTAAGAAACTGAGTCCCTTGAGGGAAGGAGGATCCAGTTCTAGGTTGCTGAATCTGGAATGTGGCACTGCCAGGGCTGGACAGGCAACACAACTTGAGACTCAGCAGTGCAGTTGAGTGCAGGGAGATTTTGGGCACTTTCAGCCAGGGGAGAGTTTGAATCCAGCTTTGGATTTTATTGCTGTGTCACATGTTCTTGTCACTTGTACATCCACTCAGACCTGTATTTGTCCCTAGTCTTCTGCTAGGGATGCAAAATCTGTAATTTAGATTTCAGAAATTTGCTAACAAAGTTACATTTCTGTTCTGTGAGATACCAATAAATTAATCTGACTTGTACATACAGATATTTTCACTAAAATAGGTCTTCTTTAATTTTCAATTTCTTCAAAAAGGAGTTGGATATTGAATTTTATTTATCAGAACAAGATGGGGAGACACTTCCTGTGAGCAGTTGTAGTTCTAATAAGTACTTCGTAATTTTGAAATTTTGCTGGTCTGACAACTGAGACACAATGAGGCAGCATATGTGTAACAGGTGGTCTGAGCCATGTAGATGCTGTGCATAAATTAGTGGTTTAAAACTGATTAATACTTCTGTCTTCTGAAATCAGCCTTGTAGTACCATAGCTTGAAAGTACTATGGAGAGGGGTGTGAGGAATATAAATTAATTTCTAGTGAAAAGGCTCCTGCTGTACAGGTTTCTTTTTCTTGAAATTGATCAGACTTTCCTCTTGGCTGACTCAGTTATTTGGAATAATTTTCATAATTTTCTTGATCAAGTAAATGGAAAACAGCTGTCCTTGGTGATGGTAAAAATCATTCTGGGATACTAAGATATCTCTTTTTTATGTGTTCCATGGAGAGTTTATATCATAACAATTTAGATAATTAACACAGATAGTTGTCTTCACTTGTATATGTTTAGTACTGATGTAATACTTATATAAATGACATTTTATGTTGTGAACTGTCCTCTGGCACTGAGAAGTATCTTGGCATGGTGAAGGTCTGTGTGAAGGTCTGATTGTGAAGTCCTGATAATTTGAGAAGGGAAACCAGGATGAGTTTGGTAGATCTTAATTTCCAGGGACAGAAAACGGACTGTTCTGGTATGGAACTTTATTCTCTTCTACTATCAGGTTTTACCCAGTATGTGTGTCTTATGGGGGCAATTAAAAAATAAGACTGTGGACCATGGGAAATAAACATAAGAAGGATTGTAATGTTCTTCTGCAGATAACTCTTTTCTGTTTTGCATTGTTTCTTGCACTGGTATTTGGCTTCAGTGTCACAGAAACTTTACAATAGATCTGGCTTTTAACTTGTAATGCGAACAGGTACAAATAAACAGTTTTGTTGTAGCTAGAGCTTGATTATCTGGGCTTTTGTAAATTCAGTGCTGAAACTGACTTTTTAATGTCATGGCATAAGTGATTAGGAAACAAACTCAAAGTTTACAAAGTCAGACAAGTTGATTGGCTCCTTTTACTACTGTACGTGACCAAAAGGGAGAATTATGGATTATAAATCAAGGCTTAGATTATGAAGGGACAATCTTAGTTCAGATAAAGCACTCTTTGTGTCTCATGCTTTGGGCTCTGAACCTGTCTTTATGCAGCTTCATTTCCGTAGGAACCAGCTGAAGAACAAAAAAGGTTGAGTTTTCTGTTTATCTGTGTCTCTGGTGCAAGCACAGGCAGCAACTGGGGGTGAAGGGAATCTCCATTTTGAGGCCATCTGTGTCGGTTCTTTTGTCTGAACCTGACAAGAGGTCATGGCAGATGGTGGGGTCACAAAGTCTGGCTGCTCGAGCTTGACAAAATGTGTTCATAAACTGGAAGAATACCAACTGTTCCTACTGGCTGAGGAGCATTGTGGCAAAGGACTGTAAGAGCTTATGGACAATACCTTCTGGATGACTAAGCTTGACAGCAAATAACTTGTCTAAGATAAACCTGGTTTGCGTATCTGTAAATGGGTTAAAACTGCTTAGCAAATGTGTTCTTAACCGTGTTTTATTTGAGTAAACTACTTGAAAAGGCTCTTAAAGAAAGAGGTCAAAAAGGATTGTGAATTTTGGCCAGAGCTCTAGATGATGTGTTTGGAGAGTGTGTGTATCAGGTTGAGAAAGGTGGAAAAAGAACAAACACAAAGATCATAACTTTCAGATGCAATGCAAAAATTCAGTATTTGCTGTGACCTCTGTGGCTTCTCTGACTCTTCAGGTTTCAGAATTGCTGCACAGATCAAGTGGCCCCTTTCCCCAGGCTGTGAATAGATATCTCTCAGTAGTACATTCTCTTAAGCCAGAGAAAAATTATTCTTGTTTTCTTGGATGTTTTGTTGTAAAAGTAAAATGTACAAGTTTTCACAGGAGAATGTCTTATTAGAATTGCGTGGTGTTCACATGGAGGAGCAACTGCTTAATTAGGGCTGCAATAAATGGAGGCATTGAGGGTTGAATACAACTCATTCAGCAGGGGATGGAGGACACCTCTATGTTGAGTAAAATGGTTTTCCACTAACATGGCTAAATAAGCCAAGAAATGCATAGAAACAGCCTAGAATTTAATGTTCTCCTGGGTTGTCCAAAGCTGCTGGTGCTGGTGGAGTCTCCTTAACTGTGCACACACTGAGACATTCCTGGCACTTTCCTCCAAGGGAGGGGAAGGCACTGCCCCTTCTCAGTCTTGGTGTAGGTTAAAATGCAGAGGAAGGGCATGGATCTCACCCTGCTCTTGGGCTGGGGAGTTCTGCTGTGGGTGGTGGTGACTCATATTGGTGACTAGTTTAGGTATCTCCCTAATTTTGCTGAATTGTTTCCACACTTGAAGGTGTGAACAGTTCTCACTCTCTTACACATCCAAGTGCAGTTCGAGTGTCTTTTAGAGTTCATTTTTTAACTGCAGATAATCATAAAATATTTTTGAAGTACTTAAACACTTTGTCAAGTTAATTCTATCTTTAAAATGGTTTGTGCTGCCAGCATTTATTGTAACTTTTCTTCTGTTTTCTGTAAGACTTCTGGAAGTTTTCATTTAAAAAATAGGTCAGTTTTAAGTATTTTTTGGTATACCAGAATTATTGTCTTTTACTGGAATTCTGGTACTATAATTCTAATTAGTCAGGTTTAATAAAAAAGCCTGAAAATATTGAAAAGATGAGTTTGAACTGCAGTGTTTTTTCTTGCATGTTTCTTAAAAATGATGAATATTTTCTGTATATATGCATTTCATTAAAACCTTTCTCTGTTGGTGGTGGCTAAAGACATAATGGAGAGAAATAATTCACTTCCCTTTTATTAGATAATCTGCATTAGATGCAAAAGATTGCATGGCTTTCCTTAAAAACTATAATAATGGTAGGAGATGCTTTGCTAGCACACTAAGTTAGAGCTCTGTGTGTAGAATTTCATCCCTGCCTGTTCCAAGCAACATGCATTTCTAGTATCCATGCAGAGCCTGACTATCAAAAAACGTGGTTTCAGCTAAGATATTTCATTAACTTTCTTACAGGATGTTCATTTTAAAGATTCAGTGAAGATGAAAAGGGATATCTTATGGTTTTACGAAATATAAAGCAGGACTATCTGACATGACGGCTAAAAATGTAAGTATAACTCTGCAACGTGTATTACTTTCTGTATTGGCATGTTGGAGTCACTTCTGGCCTTCAGAACTGTGTGGACAAATATGAGAAATCAAAACCCATGTCTGATTTTTGTATACCGCAAATCTTCTGCAGCATTTTGATAAATTTAAACTAGTTAGATGCGCTTTAAGGATGTGGAGTTTACTCAGCTGTAGGTCAGATGGATAAGTGAGACAATGCTTTTTGTTGTTTCCTTATTGAGCCTTTTGGCTCCCTTCCAACTTGAGATACTCTGAGTCTGTGATTCTTCTGGCATTGCTCCAAACTCATCTGAGAGCTGCTCATTCTGTTGAATCTTCTGACCTTTGCACTGCTGCAAAATCTTCTACTGAGCTGAAGTGTCAAAACTCAAGAAAGAACAGAAAGGCTGCATAGTTTCTTTACTAATATCAGTACACTTTTGGTTTGTAGAAGACTGGGGGTGTTCCCGTTTCTTGCTTGCTGCATTATCAAGCCTGTAGTTTGGTGTTGAGAGGCTGTTTGACTCCCCTGACCCAAGTTCTGAGGATACATATGAAGTGTCCAACATCCTGACCTTAATTTTCTGCCTAATTAGCTGTGCTTCCTCAGGTACACAATTTGTATAGAGAACAGTTCTGATTAAGCTTGGTGATCAGTGAGTATGACTTGTGCCTTGGACAGTTGGCCTGTTGACTGACTGCCTCTGACAGGGCATCCTGCAGTCTGCGGAAATCTGAACAGCTTTGGGAACCAGCACCTCTGAAGACGTTCCCCATGATAACAGTGCAGGCAGTGTAGGGTGGTGCTCTGTTCAGTAACTGCAAAAGCTTTTGTGCATGTTGGGTTGCTTTGGTGCCAGGGGCATAGTTTGGATAAATTAATTCTCAACTATCAGAGGTTTCTGCTGCTTTATTAATAGCTTCATGTGGTGTGTAGTCCCAGGCTTTCTTTCAGGTGTCAGACGGTTCACTTTGTGATTCAGGCTCACCAAGGCAGAAGATGAATTGATGTGTGTATGCAAAGCCCTTTGACTTACTATTTCATAGGTCATATTCAACTCTAGTATAAATAAGTAATGCTGCTATTGTATGTAGAACAGCTGCACAAATCCAGATTATTTGTGGTTTTGGCCTTCTGTTCGATGCAGTCAAAGGATAAATACCAATCCCAATAAAATGGCTGGAGTGTTGTGTGATGGAGTCAGGGTGGCATAGTCTGGAAGGGGTCTCAGGAGGGCATCTCTTGGGTGCTTTGGGTAAAGCTCCTTGACACAGGAACCCAGTTGGTTGGTGCTTTGTTCAGGGTTCTGGGTTTTGAAAGTCTCCAAGGACAGACATGAACCTTCAGTCTGGGCAAGGTATTCTTGTGCTGAATATGGAAATAAGGTTTTGCAAGGCTATGACTACTTTATAGAAGAGATGTTTTATTGGTATGTATGCTTTGAAATTTTGCATGTGTCCTAGTTACAGGGGCCAGGACCAGTTTATCACTGTGTGGGTGTAACCAAAGTGGTGTATCTACACCCTCTGTGTAATATCTGATGAACTGTTAATGGATCGTTTGCAGCAGCTGCCCAGAGCACACCTGACCCCTCCGGCTGGGTGTTAAAGGACCCTGTGAGACAGGGCAGTGTTTCTGTCTTCCCACCAATGACTCAGCTGTGATAACTCCCCTCTGGGGAGGCATCAGCATCTTCACACCAGCCTGAGGGGTCATGTCTGCTAATGGGCCATTGGGGACTGGCACAACAGGAGCTGTGATGACCTCGGCCATCAAATATTCCAAAAATATCCCAGGGCTCACAGAGTTAAATCACCCATAGTGAAACTCCTGGCCCTGGGGGAGGTACTGGGCACTCCCACCTGAACCTGAGCATGTATAATCTTGGGGCTTGGGGACTTCTGGTAGCACTTGTCAGATCCAGAAGAGGACCAGAACCTGAACAGGACTGCCCTGCCACTCTCAACAAGACTGCAGCCATTACTTTGGCAGAACTGTGACCATCATCCTCACCAGCACGTTTCCTTTCCTCTTACTTTGCACTTAGGGGGACCAGATGGGGCTCAGCACAGGGACTAACAGACACTGTTCTGGTCCTGTCCCAGGGTGCTGGGTTATACATCTGCCTTTGTGGGTTAAAATCACTTTTCTGTGTATCATTGTATTTATTGTAATCTTTTTAGTAAATTGTAATCACTTTTGAGCTGGGCTCATTTTTCCCAATGGTTTACTTTTAAACCAACACAGCATATGAGACTTAGGCAAATTAGTTAGGTACCTAATATTTATGGATTTATTTTTAAAAAATAATCAATTACTGTGGTGCAGGTGAATGTAGGACTCATTTTTCATGTTAACCTGTAAAAATGGTGGTCATGTGTTTTCCGTCCTTATTTGTAGCACTTCTTCAGGTTTTCCCAACCTCTGTTAGTTAGAACTGCCCACTCAGGGTAAAAGTGTCAGCCCTGGTGTCTTCTGATGTTGTTAGAAGGCCTGACAATGCATCTGAATTTTCAGAGTTTGGGGATTTACCGTATGTCTGTGGGTTTCTGCAGCTCAAATCCTGTTTCAAATGTAAGGCTAGTGTTTATTTGTTTTATTGTCAGAAATGGTTTATGATCTGCAGAGTGAGGTGAGGGAGAGAGCTTTTCTATGAAAGTATTTCCATCTTTTTTTCCTTTATGTTAAAGCATCAAGGAAAGGGAACTTTAAAGTACTGGAATTTGGGCATCTTCCTGAAAACTGTTAAAGGACACATATCTTTCATCAAACCTGTACATGCTGGGAAGCTGCCACCTCTGTGTTCTGAAATCATTGCCCCCAGCTGGGACACAGTTTGTGCTCCTCCTGCGTCACTGTCAAGTGCAGTGAGCTCAGGCTAAAGTGTCCTTTCATCTCATGCAATAACCTGTGGTGAACAAGCTCTCCAAGGACGCTTGTGTTCCAAGCACATGCCAGGATGTTTCCATGGATTGAGTGTGTATGCAAGATCAATGACATTCCCCATCATGGTTTTCCTTCCTAACTTCTTGAGTACAAGATTGGAAAATTATCAAGACAGGCAAGATTGGAAAATGATCAAGACAGGCTCACTGTTCATTTTCTTTAAATGCATGACACTTTCTACTATCTTCTTGTGGAAAATTGTTTGCGGGTAATTTGGCCTTCTCTGGAAAACTAATCCAACCAAAGCACCTACAAATAATAAAATGTTGAGTAAAAGTTCCAGATTCTCTTGGAGATGAGATGTTTATGTGCTTACCATATACATTGTACTCCGATGTAATTCTAATCATCCTGTCCAACTGGGTTATTTCAGTCTTTGCCTGTATTGTAAAATGCGATTTTCTTGCCTGTTTTGTACTCCATTCCCATCTGTCCTTCAGGTAAGAAGGCATCAAAACGGTATTGAGAAATGGAGAAAACAATGAGCAAATACTCATGATAAACTTTAGAACCAAATAAATAATATGACTCAAGCAGATTTTTTGAATAAGGCTGTGAGTGTTGATTGTTAGATCTGAATTTTTATACATGTGAAGTTATTTGTGTCTGCTTCTTAGAGAGTGGTTGTCTTGTCATAGATGAGATCAGTTAGATGATGACAGTTCTTCTTTCACATGTCACTGTAGAAGAAAGTTTAACTGCTGAAGTTGGTCAAGGAGACTTGCCCTTAACTATCTCAAGCAGTAGAGAAGGCTGGTAAGCTACAAGAGCTTGTTGTGATTCTCTTTTCCATTCCCCTCATCCCATTTGGACACTTATTCACCTGATAGGAAAGGTGTAAATAACTCAGTGAAACTATTTAATAGTAGGCAAAGGCCTGCCAAGTGCTTTTTTCTTAATCTTCCTTCCGTGGCCAGGTTCATCTGCACATGGACAGGAGGAGCAGTCCTGCCATTCCCAGTAATCCAGACACTCTGGGGCCCTGTTACAGAGCAGAAATATCATGAGTGGTACAAAAACGAACAAATTATACAAACTAAACAGTTCGTTTAGGAGGGGTTAAATTGCAAGATCCCAAAAGCAGTGGGTGGTACAGTCTCCAGAGAGCAACATGGCCTGGGACCTCTCTAGCAGTGAGACAGAATGCTATAAAAGTCTTGCTCTGCTGCACTATTGTGATATTGCATCACACATTGCTACTTCTGAGGGCTTAGTTATGGTCACTGTTCTGTAGGAGAAGCCAGTTCCTTTGGATTTGGCATATTTAAGTTCTCACAAAATTCAAGTTTCTTTTCAAGCTCTTCTAAACTCAGGTACAAAGATTATAAATGTGAGAAAAGTGCTACTGTGTATTGAATGCTCTTTATAAATGTGCTATTAGAACCATTATAATGAAAGTAATATATTTCTATGCTAACTGAAATTCTGCTGTAATTTTATGTCATTTGGATCACTAAAGTACAACATACACACAAAAACCCCCTCAAGTACTTTGTTGTATTTCCTTAAATATTGATTCAGGTAAATAATCGAAATGTTTCAGAGAATTAAATGTAAATGTTGGGATTTTTATTCTGATACTGCGTATGTGCATCATCTTCAGTGTTTAATTGCAGCACTGATGTGAATCAGTAGGGAGATGTACAGTTGTAAATCCAGAGCTGAATGTTCAGTCGCGAACAAATTGCAGTGGTGTCTCTGAGGATGTTCATTGTAATTCTTATCCCTTCTCTTGGGAGGAATTGAGGCCCTTTTATCTAACATGATATTTATCCCTGTGGACCCCTGTTCTTTCTTGGAATTTAAAATTTCTCCCATTTGTGTTCCTCTGCTTCTTGCAGGGGCAGGGCCCTGGGGAGAGGCTGGTGCTGTTTGTGCAGGGGCAGCAGTAGCGATCCGGGAGTGCAGCAATTCCCCTTGGAATGGCCTTCCAGTGCCTCGCACTGTGCAACTGCCAACCTTTCCAAGCTCTGAACATCTCAAAAACACATTTGCCATGTCAGGAACCACAGTAGCCTCTTGCCCAAGAGCTTTCCTTGTGCTCAAGCACCTGGAGCAAAAATACCAGAGTGCTTCAGTTTTCCGTGTGGCTGCGCTACCAGATTGGCACAGGAGAGGGTTTGCATTTGATTTCACGCCTTCCTTGCCTTGCCCTGCTCCAGTGTGGGCGCTCCTTCCCAGACCTACCACATTCCTGCTGGGCCACTGCCACTGCTGGGAAACAGCCCAGGACATGGACAGGGAACACGGGACACACGGGGAGATGGGCAGGGAACACGGGACACACCTGCTGCCAACAGCCACAACACCTGGGCTGCCCCTTGGAAACGGGAGAGCCTCCCTGGCTGTGCCAGGAAAGAGGGAAGAGCAAGTCCGGTAGGAACAGTGTTTGAGATGAACTGAGGGACTGCAGGAGCATCTCGGGATTGGTGCAGAAGCACCTGACGTGGCTCCTTCAGGCAGTGCCCCAGTCAGAGCAGGGCAGCAACAGTTCATCTTTGCACATGTCTCCTCACGGGGAAAAAGTCTTCCTATAAGTCGTTTCAAGAGAGTCTCTCACAGTGCTGTGTGCAGATTTTCCCCTGCAAAAATGACTTGCTGAATACAAGTTCCCTAGCACAACTGAGCCATGGAATGCTTATAGTAGGGATTTTTTATTCCTTGGAGTTTTAGTTACTGTTTAATTTGCCTAAAATTAAATGATGTTCTAATTTGAGATCATTAAAATTCCACAAGTGACTCTGGTAGCATGGGTGCCATTATAGCTATATACATCTGTAAAATAAAACAAATAGTTGATCCTTGATTGTATGGTTGTTTTCTTTTAACTTGGATACTGGAACCCTTTGGCCCACTTACTTACAAAAGTACTCAAAATTTATAATGTTTTAAAAAGATATTTTGTGCTATTTAGTTTAATTGCCTCCTGCTCCAATGGAGCTCGGTCCTTCAGTGCTTCTCACAGCTTGGAAGCAAAACAAAATTCTTTGTTGGACAGTGGTTACTCAGGTGGTGTGAGCATAATGTGCTGAAACTGCAAAATACCTTACCATTACTTGCTGCTGGTGGGCCATCCCTTGCTATGGGTTATGAGGGACTTTCCCTCTCTTCCCTCCCTCCTGCAGTAGCTGTGGTCTTGCATTTTTCTGAAGCTGTACCTTTCTGTGCTTTGTGTACATGCCAGAATCTGAGCTGCACCATTCTGTGTAGGGTACAAGTTCTCCATGTGTGTGGTAACTTACCCTCAGGGTAAGCCAGTTAATCTCTGAAGGCCGGGGGATGTCTCTGAAAGGCATCAAGAGACATCTCAGACCTGCAGACCGTGCAGTTTAATGCTGAGGGTTCTGGACATCAGCAGGTTTGTGCTGCGTTATTGGTGGCAGCTGCTCCACTTGACTTGGAGGGGACAGTGACCTACACAACAGCCAGAATGGGCTGCCTGGGTCATGTAGTGCAGGATCTGAATATTTAGGGGGTGTTTTAGGTAAGAATTTTGTTAAAAATAGAGTTTGTCTTCATATACACACAGTAAATGTTGAATTCTTTGCCTTGAATCTCATGTTCTTAGACTGCTGTCTGTAGGATTATGGTGGTTCATAATGCAGAACAGATTATTTTCATAATACTGTTAGTTGCATAGAAAGATTGATAATATTTTAAGACTTCTAAAATGTTTTGTTCAGGTTGGTGTGACTTCCACAAATGGAGACTTGAAAGGATTTATAGATCAGAACCAGAGTCCAACAAAAGGTAAGAGAACTCTAATTGTATACATAGAAAAGAAGCATACATTAAAACTTATTTCACTGTGTATAGTTGATTCACATTTGGGAGACTCAGAATTTCATTGGTAGATGTTTTAGTACTGATGTGTAAGTGTCAATAGAAAAGATTGGAAGATCTTTAGATTTTCAGAGGGGAAAAAAGAGCGTAGTGAAAGTAATTAAAGGATAAAATAAGTACTTTTTTCATGCCTTGATGGTGAATAATATGCTGAATTTTCTGATTTCTACTCCACCCTTAAAGTTCCCAGACTCTGTTGTCAAAATGGCAGAGAAGGTTAAGCATGACTTCATGCTTTTAAATGTTCAGCACAATTATATTTTGTCCTGTCCTGTTTCATCTTAGGACTTTTAGATTAATCACTTTTGACTCAAAACCAGTTTATGATCAGTCATAACAGCTATAGTATTCCAGTAAAATAAAACTGCAACCACGTATCTATATTAAAAAACTTGAGTATTTACAATTCAGGAAACACGTCAATCAATCTTTCTTGCAGAATGTTGCAGACTGGTTGCAGGCCTCTGAGAATTATTTATTGTGCACTGATGAGATAATTGCCCTTTGTGCTTCGTTATTTTGTGATTATTGTGTCATGGTGCTAGGGAAAAGACTAAAATAAGTGCAACATTTTCAAATAATTTCTGAGAGATAAGCAATGGATTTGTTCAGAAAATAATTGAATAACTTTATAAAGTGTAGGGCAGTATTGTTATTAGTAATATCTCAGTGATCCTTATCGTGTTCTTTATCAGATTTTGCCTCTGGGAGGATGGATGTATTATTTATCTCAATTTTCATATATTTTCTATAATACTATGATTAGTGATTTTTTTTAACCTTGAGATAAAATTAAAAATCGCTGACATCTCTTTTGAGATGTAACATCTTGTTCACAATACCTTACTCTTAAAGAATCAAATATTCTGTAGAAGCTGAGAAAACATGTACAGATACAGCCACTATCTGACCTGTCTCTTACTTTCAGTCTGAAGTATCCTTTACTTATTTATTTTGGCATGTCCACTGTTGAACTCTGGAAATTAAGGAAGGGGGCAGAAACTCTAAACAGCCATTCAGATCCATTATATCTTGTCCTGGCTTTGTGAGCTTCCTAATGAAGACAGCTTTTATTATTTTATCCATTATTTAAGTTAAATCATTTGCTATAGTAAAAATAAAGGCAATTTTTATTGCTACATATCTGGGCCTATCTATAATGTACCTTCATAGTATTCTTAGACTGAGGTGTGATGGATTTATGGTACGTTCAAGGACAAAGAAGAGAGGCCATTTGCTCAAATAAGGATCTTCTTGAAAGCATCAGGTTTCAAGTGCTAGAAATTTTGGCTTTTAGAAGTTGCATTTAATAATTTTTTTCCTGAAAAAAATAATTCTGATACATGTTTATATGTTATTTGCCTCTAGCACAAAGATACTAATTTAGTACCAGTATTGCATTAAAGGGGCATTTCAGATTCCAGTGCTGAGCCATGAGCCCATAGAAAATTCCTTGCAAAATCTCTTCCTTTTTATTAATGAACTCTGATCTTTTATCATACTGTGAGATCTGTTGTGTAACCCTCAGTTTACTGGGTTTAATTTTGAAAAATGCTGGACTGCTCTAGGCAAACCCACTGCCCTGCCACTTTGCCCCACAGCAGCAGAGTGCAGCCTGGAACCTGGACTGGGCTGATCCAGACTGCGGGAGGGTGTCCTGAGACACCCAGTAAGCTCGTTCTGTACTCACAGACAGCTGCAGTCCTGGGCTGTTGCATTAGCATAAGAGTTATGTTAAGGAAATTTTCTGTCTTTGTGTCACTTAAAGTGCATAATCAAAATAGGTAATCATAGCAAGTGACCCTCGCACTCCTAAACTAGTTCCTCTGCTTTTCTTCCGTTCATAGGTTTAACTTTCAAATTCTCTTTTCTCAACTAGTTTTTCCCCTGGACCATCTGAAGCAGTTGGTCTGTTACTGTTGTTGCAGAGTTTGATCAGGCTCCACTTTTACCTTTCCCACCACTACCTTTAGTGTCCAAGCACAACCTCTGGCTATTTTCCTGGTTGATCTCCCACAGGAGAGGTGAATGCTCTCAGATTGCTTAGGTATTGCCATCTAATCTGTGTGTCTTAAAGTACTGGTCACTTCTGCTGATTTTAAATATGAATTAATGTTCCCAAATAGGTTGACAGGTTGTTTGGCTTATTTATGGGTCAGTTTTTTTATCATTTCCTGTGTTAGTGAATAGTGTTGTCTTCTTGCTGCAGATTTTTTTGATTCAGATTTTTTAGAATACTTTCAGTACTTTTTTATTCCTTGTATAGATGATGTCTGGGGAAAAGAAGCATTTGTAGTACCCAGTGTACAGATTTACCATGGGATTTGATGTTTTAAATGAAATGATTGCAGAATCAAAGCACATACATCCAAATTTGTAATCCTCACCTGCCCTCTGTGCTTCCACTTGGGTGTCTGCAGCTTTGAGGACCCCCGGCTGCTTTACACAGTCCCAGGGCTGCCCGATCTGCTGAGTGCTGAAGTTGCCTGGGTGCGAAGGCTGTAATAAAATTAAGGTTTGCAATGAAGTATTATTTGGAAAATCATTTGGAAAATCTTGATCGGCCCCTCCAGTTTCTGGGCGCCGCTGGCTGGCTGGAGCAGCCTGTTTGTGTTTCAGGATAGCAGAGGGAATGCCGGTGTCACTCCTGCCCATGTGGGGTGGGACTGGCACAGCTCCCGCTGCTGGGGCCGCTGGCAGCACAGCGTCTGTCGCATCTGTAGGGTAGACTAACATGATGGTTTCGGTGAATCATGCTGTGCTTGGTTAGTACTGGTTTGTTACTGTGTTCTCAAATTCCATGAATTTGCATGTTCTCTGTTGCTGTGGGAAAGGGAGTCCAGCCCATAAACCAGCAGTCTTGCAACAGGCTCGGGGAGGGAGGATACATTAATCATAACTGCAGAGAGATTGCTTTGGGTGTTGAATCTTAGCTTCTACTACAAGTCCACAGTGAACTTTGTTTCAGTCCATCTTTTCATTATGCAGTACCTGTTTCTTACTAAGTCCTGATAGGGCTGGCGTTTCAGAACCAGTGGATGGGGCTGCACTAATGGAAGGAATTCATTGTGTGCTTGAAGAAACCTGCCAAAAAGACCAGGACATCAGAATTGTTTATCTACAGGCCTATGCCTGGTGCTTTTGGATTCATACAGCTCTTAACTTCTGTAACTATGTCTCCAATTGAACAGTAAAAGACAGAAAATGAAAAGTGTAAGCATGAAGTGAACTGAAATATCATCTGTCCTGTTTTGTTTTATCTTTTCTACAGATCTCTTTAATTTCATGTGTTTCTAGACATGTGTGTACTTCTCCAGATTATGGAATTTTTAAGTTAGGGTTGTAGCCCAGTAATTTTGTGCAATGAGGGTAAGTCCCAAGAAAATACTTGTGTATGAATAGCATGATAATAATTACATTTTTCTATATGCTGTTACGATACTGTATCTTGGTCTTGGAGATCAGTTTATGTTTTAGTGTAATAGAGGACCCTGAGGATACGTCATGTGTATTATTGCAAAACATCCTAAAGGACTGCTGATATTTCACAACCCTGAACCCTGGGGTTTTTTGCCACAGGCTGTATTAATTTAAATGTCTGTTCATTGAGACACCTTAAAAATGTGGACATTTGTTTAGCACTCTGAATATGAAATCCAAATTACCAACACTTCCCTGGTGTTTTGTGTGAAAATTCAAAGGCTTTTTTGTTGGTGGTGGTGTAGGCATTGTGTGTAACCCCAGCTGGTTGGGCTGTGCTCCCCATCAGCCATGGTTTCCTTCAAACTGGCTGTGACAGATTCTATAGATTCTCCAGTTGACATTGTTTCTGATTATCTTTGCAATGAAGCTGAAGACCTAACAGCTATAACTATACAGGAAAAAACCCACTGAAATCTCTTCAGCTTCATATTTGTATAGGAATGCATGTTGTTTGTGTGAAGTTAAGCTATTTAGGGTGCCACAACAATTTAAAGTGAGTCTTGTGGGATGGTTTAGTGCGTGTGCGTGTGAGTGCACATGTACGTAAACAGGAATAACTTTATCTGTGACTGGTTGAAGCTGAAGATCATTTAAATTGAATTTTTCTTTGTATGTGCAAGTAAAATGATTACGCAAATACCAGGAGGAATAATAGTTATGAAGTGGCGATAGTTTTGTTTAAAATATGAAACAATAGCAATAGTGATTTTTCTCCATGAGGAACAATAGTGGTAACTGAGGGATGGAAAAATAATTTATGTAGAAGCAAAGTGGATTTGTTCAGAGAGAAAGATGCATATGTCCAGTGGCACGTTTTTGTTTTGCTTTTGCATCAGCAGCGAGCGGGCCCAGTTTGGGGTGGCTTCATGTGAGAGTTCTACGTGTGTTTCTTTCCCATGTGCTTGGTTTTCCATAGGTAAATGGGAATAATGACACTGACCTCCTTTGTGCCTTGAAAGTACTGCTGAGAAACATTATATAAGAATTGAGTATTATTATACAAATCATTCTAGTTTGATCCATCTGTGCTGACCTTTTTCATCCACACAGTGAGATTACCGTGACTCGGGGGCTGATGGGTCTCATTGTGTTCAGCTTATCACTGTACTCACTGCTGTTGTGCCAGGGGACATAAATCAGTGCAATCTTTTTTGTTCCCAGCTGATGGATGTTATTAAGAGTTAGCATTTATTTAGAATTTGGTCATGTTTAAAGCCTTTACAGTTGATCTGTGATAATATATATATAGTTACTTTGATGATATTTCTGCTTTCAGTTGACTACAGAAATCTGTTGAATGTTTTGTGACATCTACTTCCTCTTACTTTTTCTATGCTGTTTTATAAATAAGACTTGAAGAGATTGCTCTTGATGTTTGCTGTTCTATAATACTACTTTGCCTTCAGAACCTTAGAAATGCCCAACTCCTCAGCAAGCACGGGTGCCCTAAACCTCAAGAACCTGGTGTGAAATGCAGCAAGTCAGCAAGCAAGTGCTGTTCTCTGAGCTGGTTGTACCCATGTGGGCAGTTCCCACTCTGTGGTGGTGCATTTGCTGCACTGGGACTGGCCCTGGCCACTCCAGGCCTGGCAGTGTCTGCTCTGTCCCCTGGGCTGCTGCATGAGGGCTCTGGGAAGCTGCATTCATTCATTCCCCTGCAGAGAAGAGCAGTGACACTGGTGGTACTCACTGCAAACTCTGTCCCTTCAGGCAGCACTGCTGGTAACATCTGCTTGGAAACACATTAACCTTTTGGAACAACAACCTGAACCAGCTCTTGTGTTTGCTATGAAGGGACACGGAGAGGTGGTGTTTCCACCAGTAATATTTGTTAAATATTTGTAATGTTGGAGATAACAGACTGTCTGGACCATAATGCTGTTTTTGAAAAAAAAAGAAAACAGTAGGGAGGGAGTATTTTATTCATAAGTGATAAATTTTTTTAATTTATTTTTCAACTACCAACACACATCTTACTGTGAAAAATTTGTTTGTTCTTTGTTCTGTCCACTGTTGATGAGAGACCTTACTCATAAACAGAAGCTGGTCCCTTTCCATCCTATCTACATTTAAAAATTTACACATTTACATATTTGTATTTACCCATAAAGAAATTTAAAAGAAAGAACAAAGGCAGGGAAGCATTTCTGTGAACACTTGATAAACTTTTAAGATCACTTTGACAGTGCTGCTGCCAAACAGGGTATTTGTGTAGGGATTAGAAGGTGAAAATCTTTTTTATTGGCAGCAACTCTAGCCAAAAAGACATTTAAACCCATGCTACATGTAATCAACTGTCTTTTTAAAATCAAGATCAAGTAATTTTAATGACCCTTGTATTTCCTAAAGTTGCCCTAGTGGTGACCATGTACCTTTGTCTAGGGAGCCTTGTCAGGAAAGGCAACAGTGCAGCAGTAGCTGCTGATTGTAGAGTGCTGTGAGTCTGGCACATCCTCCTCTTGCTCTATGAAACACGACATTCCAGTGCCTCTTGCAGGCCAGGAAGTGTTGCTGGAGACAGCTCTGATGGAGCCCTGTGGCAGAGCTGGGAGCCAAACCTGGCATTTCAGGATTTTACTGCACTTTGCCATGTGACCTTAGGCTGTTGGCACCAGAGAAAGTAATTTATTTCTTTTCCCTGGTAAGAAGAGGGACAAAGAGAAATAATATGAGAACTGATCTTTGAGATAACAGGGTCAAACGTTTCAGCTGCAGCAGAAAAGAGGAAAATTCCTACAGCAGTACTGGGAAGTGACAGCAGCCTGCAGTGAGGGGGAACTGGGTTTTGATGAGAGTATGCTGGCACAACTTGGGAAATCCCAAGCAAAATCCTCTAACAAAACTAAAACTGACAAGTAAAAGTACTATTTTGAGCTCAGAATGGGAACACAGTGTATGTACATCATAAATTACTGTCGTCTTGTGCATTCTGGCACTGCCTCACGGAGGATGTTTCATAACACAGCAAGGATTTGATGGGGGGTGGCTGTCTTGAGTGTGGGGAGTTTGTAATTTTTTTTTTCTAGGTGAATTAGGTGACTGAATAATTCATTTTACTAAATAGAGAAGCAAGCTGTTTCTGAAGGTATTTTCAGTTACAGATCTGCCTTTTGGAAAATTAAGTAGCAGTGTTACTCCAGATGCCAGAGGAATTTACACAGAACATTAGAACATCCTTGTCTCAAATTGTATGTATTTCTCATATCTCTGTTGAATTTTTTTATGAAGGAGAGACTTTGCATATATCTACATCTTTTCTACTTCTGTGCTGTAACTACAGAAGATAAGATCTTTTTTTAAGTACTCTTTTTCTCTCAGTTGTGTTGCTTCTGCTTCCTATTGCAGAGGAGTTACATTGTTGAATGTATGACTTTTCAGTTACCCCCTGTAAGCACATAGGTGTACTGAAATAAAATGTAAACAAGAGGCCATGATTCGGGACCAAGTGAGAAGAAAAAAGTGGGCAGTGGAGGTGAACAGGTGATGTGAGAAAAGACCAGGGGACAGAGGTGTCCGACATCAGCCTGGGAGCACATGGGCTGTGCTGGGTGCTGTCTGGCTGTCTTCTGTGGGCTGTGCTGGGTGCTGTCTGTCTGTCTCCTGTGGAAAGAGAGTGTCCCATGTGGGCTGTGCTGGGTGCTGTCTGTCTGTCTGTCTCCTGTGGGAGGAGGGCAGGTGTCTGTGCTGTGCTGGGGGAACCTCTGTCACCTCAGGTGCCCTCAGCTGCTGTATGTAGTGTCAGAGAGCGTAAGTAGCTCTTCGGGAGCCAATCCTTGTCCTCACAACTCAAGATCCCAGCTAGACCCAGGCTGGCTCTGGATTACAAGGCAGTGGCAGCTCTTCCTCACATTTGATTCAGCTGCAGCCCCCCCACTGTCCCTGCCCATTTTGAAAGGGAATGTGTAGGAATGGGGGCCAGTATTTGATGGAAGGATTCCCAGCTCCCTTGCTTGGAAGGTGGCCCAGAGCACAGAGCTGCTGCTGCCACGATGGCTGTGGATGGGTCAGTGAGCTCAGTGCTGGTGCACAGCAGCTGGATCACTCGTGGGCTGTAACTCGTGGTAGTGCTGCATGACAGGGTTGATTAGAACAGTGGGTCCAAACAATCAAGATACAGCTTGGGATAGAGGAGGAGCAGCAGTGTTTTGAGGCTCTGGGCACAGAGAAGGCAGGATGGATTAGATCATAAGCAGTCCAAGATCACAGAGAGCATAAACACCTTGTGATGAGAACATGCTGGGTTAGACATGGCATGGCATGGTTGGCTGTATCTCGACATCCACCTGCCTGCCCTGTAAGGCTGTAAAGGCATCACTTACTCCACCTGCACAGTGGGAGGCTGTGATTTGCTCTCTTGAGTGATGTTTACAGAACACTCCAGTATAGAGAGATGAGGAATGGTTAAGACTGGGGAGGTTTATGGATGTGTATTTTGTACACGTGCTTATGATTATAAGTAGGATTTGTATGCTGGCTTCTTTTAGAGGTATTCTCGTTAATGTTCACTCGTGATGCTGAGGTATGGCAGGCTGTGTGCTCTTTGACTTAGGCAAGAATAAATTGTTTCTCGAAATAAAATTACATGTAATTTTAAAGGTAAAATAGTAAAGGTGTAGTTTTGTGAGGTGTCCTTGTAGCATCTCCTGAAAGTTCTGGAGCCTGTTGCGTGAGGCGATGTTTGCTGACAACAAAGCTAATCGGATTCCAGAACCTTAGTGATGTGAGAATTTGCCCAAGTGTTTTTCACAGGTTGCTAAGGAAGTCACTTAAACCTCTCTTTTTACCACTCTTTTTAGGTAATATTTCAGTAATCACATTGCCAGTTTCCAGCACCAACTCTCCAACTAAGATTTTGCCAAAAACCTTAGGACCAATCAATGTGAATGTTGGACCCCAAATGGTAAGTGTTGCAACTCGGGTGATGCCAACTTGTGTAACTGCCTGTGTGGTTTCCTGTTGGTGTCACACACAAACAAAGAGGGAAACAGTGTGAGAAACTTGCTGCTTCCTGCCTCAGCCACAGAGTGCTCCACCTGAGTGGGAGGGTGGGGTGTGGGCTCAGTAGGCTCAGCATCCCAGAACTGCCACTCCCAGCACTGCTCCTGTGTGTGTGTGGCCTCGGGGGATACCCACCTTCCTGGCCTCGAGTGGGAATTGAAACAGCTTCTCCAGCTGACGTTATACTCAAAAGTGTATTAAGGAAAAAAATCACCTTGTTAAGAATGTTACTGATACACCTTGAATGTTTTTAGTAATTTTCTCACCAGTAAATTTCCAGCATTGCGAGACTGCCTCAGATGTCACTAGAGATTTAACTTGTCGAAACTACTCTTCTTAAACTCTCTTTTCCTGTCAGTGGTAACTGTATATGGCCATATATTGATGTTTCAGGGATTTTGGATCTAGTTTTGAGGAAAAAAATTAGGTTTTCTGGTGGCCAGAGAGCTAAATAGGCAATACCTAGAAATGTGAACAGTATCTAGTAACGGGATGCCCACTTGCCAAACCCTTAGCCCGAGTACAGAACCATTTGATGTGTTTTATAAATAATTGGTTTGGACCTTTTTCCCTGTCAGCATTTACCACTGTTCTTTGGTGGGTTTTATCCCAGTTGGACAGAGGGGCACACACATTACAACCATTGCCCCATTGCATTCCCCACTGTGTGGAGCTCTCCATCCAGAGCAGTGGCCACAGGCTGCCAGGGGAGAGCCAGGGACGGCCAGGGAAGGGAGCGGCCAGGGACCAGCTAGGGACAGCCAGGGAAGGGAACGGCCAGGGAAGGGGACAGCCAGGGAACAGCCCTCAGTGCGTCAGTGCTGATGCATGTCTTGCTGGAGCGTGTGCCCTGTAGCATTGCACTGGAATAGTTCTGCCACAGAAGATGTTCTGTGAGTGCAATAAATAGCCAGGAACAGAGGAGAGCAGTCAGTTAATGCAGTTCCTACTCTTACAAGTGACTTCTCAAGGCCCTGCTTTTGCTTTAAGTGAGCCCTAGTTGCTGTTTAAGTTCTATAGCAGGTAAAAGTTGCAAAAGCTACTGTGTGGTGTGAGAAATGCAATTTTTATTCTTATTTTCTTTTCATTTTTTAATTCTTTTATTCTGCTGCTTTGAAAGGATAGATCTATATTCAGAAAATATTTTCCTATTAAATAGCCATTACTGCAGGCCTTCTAAGCCCCAGTGTACAGCTGTGTTGTGCCAGGCCGTTTAAAGCAGAATGCCCACAAGCTCTCAGCAGTGCCAGTGTTGGCACTGCCTTGGCCTTACCCCTGCTGCCAGGGGGGCTTTAGCTTTGCTCAGCCACTGCTCCAGGTGCTTCCAACCAGCACAGCTCCAGGACCAGTGAAGTGGTGACCACTGGTCTGACTCCCTGGAATGTGGCGGTGCCACTGGTGAAAAAGGCACTGTTTGCTGGCTGGATTCTTGTGGTGTAGGTTCCTTGGCTTTCAGTCCGTAGGCCTAAGTTTAACAGCACAAGTGATCAGATGTTAGTGACTAATCACAGTGGTTTCACACATCCTACAGGTGCTGTTCGTTGCATTCGGGCGAGGGTTCTCCTTTCTGCCTGTGCTGTGTATTTATGTCATCGCTCCGGGCACGCGGGGGGTTGTTCCTCTTTGAGATGGGATGAGCCTTCGGAAAAGGGGCAGTGTCGGGAACGGGAACGTTCGCTGGGCACGACTCGGTGTGATGCTGCGAGGCCGCCAGGGGGCGCCGCGGGAGCGGCTCCGCATCTGTCGGGACAGAGGGAGCAGCCCCGCACGCGGGGGTCTGTCTGTCGGGACAGAGGGAGCAGCTCCGCACGCGGGGGTCTGTCTGTCGGGACAGAGGGAGCAGCCCCGCACACGGGAGTCCGTCTGTCGGGACAGAGGGAGCAGCTCCGCACACGGGAGTCCGTGTGTCGGGACAGAGGGAGCAGCTCCGCACACGGGAGTCCGTCTGTCGGGACAGAGGGAGCAGCCCCGCACACGGGAGTCCGTCTGTCGGGACAGAGGGAGCGACCCCGCACATGGGGGTCCGTCTGTCGGGACAGCGGCAATGGCCCCGCACACGTGGTCCCTCTATCGGGACAGTGGCCCTGCACACGGCACGGGGGGGTCCGCAGCAGACCTGCACCTTTGGTTCTCCAGTATCAATCGGGAAATGCATCCCTTGAATCACTGGTTTGGTTTCTCTCAATTCCCGTTTTCACTTGGTTCTGTCCAGCTTTCCATTTGCAAAAAGTAACTGAGGTAAATTTATGTCTTTAAGAAAAAATAATACATACATGTAATCATGATGTGTCAGGAGGGATGTGAAGTAATGCACTGTGAGCTAAGGAAATGGGAAATTCTTCACATATCATTTGTTTTCTACTTGTTTAAACAATATTGATGAATACCAGACAAGTGTCATATACTTGTTGCTTTTTTTTACATATATATTTGCAGACACACACACTCTTGCTGTGTGTTTATATATAAATATATGTGTATATATATATAAATATGGGTGTTAGATAAGTTAAATAGTAAAGGAAACTGTAATGTTTAGTACAGTCAGTACTCAAAAAGGCACTAAACAAATGAAGTAAAATAAAGTTTTAAAAAATGAAATAAAGTGTATGAGTAAAAAGCACTGTCCAAGAAACCTTGGTATGAATCTTAGCATACTGAAATCAAAATAATCAAATGTGTTTTGTTTTAAAGATTGACTAATTAATACTGTTTCAGTTTTAAATACTATTTAAATTCTCCTGGTGACCTACTTTGAAGAATGAACTTAGATGTGATTTAAAAGTTGAGACCAGGTGACTTGGTGTTAACCACGGTACATGTAATTTCACCAGGTTTGTACCTATAGCACAAACTTTAAATTGTATTCTGTAGGTCCCATGCTGTATTATTAGCTTGCCAGAATGCCCTGGGATCATGTGATTGCTAGAAACTGCAGGGAACACTGCCTGGAGCTCAGATTGTCTTCACTACTAAAGACAATTACAAGAGACAAATCCATTGGAAAGAAAGAAGGCTTCATTGATTACAGTGATCAAGAGATTGCCTACATGTACTTGTGCAGAAACAGTTGGGTAACTATAGGTACAGATCCTGTATGCCATACCTAGGAATTGCTTCTATTTGTCTAGTTCATGACCATATGAATAGTACAGTAATATGGTACAATTAGAACATTACCAGTGTTGTAACTGCTTCCCTGTATGAAGATCTTCTGAAGACATCTCTTCTGTATATTTTGACTGCAGCTTGCTTCTGGGATAGAATTACTGCTCCTTTGCTTGGTGCAACGCTTTGTCTGAATTTTGGGCTGTGGTAACCTCTGTTTTCTTAAGGCAGCTGGTTTTTTTTATTCCTAAATTTTACAGATCATAAGCACACCACAAAGGCTGACCAGTTCAGGGAGTGTTCTGATAGGGAGTCCATATAACCCAGCGCCCACCATGGTCACACAGACACACATCACAGAAGCTTCTGGCTGGGTTCCAGGGTAAGACTTGTCGTATTTAAAGATATCTGTGGGTCTGTTCTGGACTTTTCTGTTGTTTATACTGTTCTGTCTATATGGTGGCTTACAGTTTCTAGTTCTTGCACAGCTACAAGCAGTATGGAGTGTGCTGTTCAGCCTGGTATGCACTGCTGATCTCTGCATATGATCATGAACTACAAGCACTGGTCACTTCACTGTCCATTCTAACTGTGGTTTATGGCACTGTCTGTTTGCGAACATGGAGAGTCACAAATTCAGGAATCCTGTTAAAAACAGGCCTTTATTTTTTTCATGAATTTATGGTCTGTTCAAGTAGTGCTGCTGTTGAGCAGAGCAGTGAGTACCTACAGGGGGAGAGACTGTCAGAACCACTTTAAGAGGCATTTAAGAAAAGACTCTAGTGGAAAATTTGGAATGTAATCAGTGTGGTATTTTTATTACTATTTACAGTAGCAACAAGTTCAGTGGGGTTCTGAGGTACTCCAGAGTAACATGACATTCTTTATCTCTTCTAATTAAATGTGGTCTTTATAGTATTTCTTGGTATTTTGTTTGAATACCAGTACTGCTGAGCTTAGCTGTTTCAAAATAGACATGTAGTGCTTTGCCTCTGAAAAAGTAATTTATTTCTGCATCTAGGTTAATTTTTGTAATCAGTGATGAATGTCAGCAGTACCTTTTCAACTTCAGATGCAGTAAATGGAGCATCTAAGGAAGAGCAGAAACAAGAGTGCAATGTTTGTACTTTGACTTTCTCCATTTTACTCTCTAAGCAAGGCCTGTACTTCCCAATCACTGTATTCCCACCATAGTCAATGAAATGAGGCCCAGCTGAGCAACTTTTTTTCTGGGTATGTGTTCATTTCCTGAAATACCTTTTGAATGCACTTAGTTCTGATTTTATTTGAAAAACTTGTCAAAGATTACTTTGTTTCTGTAAGTTTTGTGAAATGTGGAGGCTAGGCAGATGTTCTTTCAGTACCCAGAGGAGGGACAAGCTCTACTGTCTGGTCACAACTTGCTAAAGAGAGTCAACACCCATCACTTTCTGAAGCTTCATCCAAACCCATGGATGGGATTCCCAGAGCAGTTGCAGTGCATCAAACACCACCACCAAGGAGAAGCACCATCCCTCTGTTTGTGGACTGTCAGGGTCAAGGCGCAGGATTCCGAAAGAGCCTGACTCGTGTTTCACCCATAAATGGTGACAGCAGTCAGTACTGATCCATGCAGAAGTCTGTGCAATAGGTCACATTTCTATCTGAGGAAGGGCCTGTGGTGTTGCTGAGTGGAGGTGGTGAGCCCTGGCTGCAGACGGTTCCAGAAGACTGAAGTCCAGACTGCTTGCTTTACCTATCATTGACTCCACAGATTCCAAATGATTTCCAGAGTCAAATGAGATGAGCACACTCAGTCCCACGACTCCACCCAGTCTGGTGCACAGGCCAGGGGCAGCCCTGAGTGTCCCCTGGCTCCAGGGGCCTCCCAGGGAAGCACTGCAGCCCCTGCCCAGCTGCTCTGAGCCCCAGTGGAGCACCATGGACAGGGATCGCCAGACACAAACCCTGCCACTGGTCTGGATCTCACAGCCCAGGGTGTGCTGGCCCTTAAGGCACAGCTCCTCAAATCCATCACGTGTGTTCAGCCTCCTTCATAGCAGGGCCAGGTGTAAGTCTGTGCTGTGACCCCACCCTGGAAACGCAGGGACACAATGGGATACGTGTGTGAGCCGCAGGAATACGAGCAAGTGTGGGATGCAGTTCCTGCAACCTGTTTGCTGGGGCAGCAAATGGGACAGGAGGAAGCGCCAGTGACTGCAGAATGCCAGTCCTGTGCACAATCCCTGCCAGCTGCTGCTGCAGAGCCTCCTCAGCTCTGTCTGCATCTGCCCTGATATGAGCATGTTTTGTGTAAAGATTTCAGAACGTTCAATGGCCTGAAAATACAGGATGTATCTTATGCACTGTTAAAGACATTTTCTTCCACATGGAGGAACTTTAAATAGGAATTTTCAAAGGAGCCCAGCTTCTCCTTTTTGATGGACTTTGATTATCTAGCTCAGCATCAGCACTCCTGTAGTTCCAGGTGAAGTGACTTCCCTAAATTCATATGGGCAAAGCTTGGTAAAATTTGGACCAGAACTTGTCTGGCAGTGAGCTCAGACAACTTCTTCCAAAAGCCCTGACCACCTTCTCTCAGACTGTGTCAATCTCCATGTATCGTATTTTTGGGAAATGTGCAACAGCAAACACCAGAGCCAGTGAGGCCCTGCACACTGTGATTTTTACGCTCTGTAGGTAGAATGTTATTTTCATCTGAAGTTTGAATTGTCTTTTCTTAGGGAGCGAAAACGGACTCAAGAAATTATAGAGTCGGATTATTCAGAAAGGTGAGTATTGCTGAACATGTATTTTATGTACCCAGTCAAACCTGTTTTACTTCAGATCTGCCTTTCAGAGAGATGGGTGTCCAGTTCCCACTTTGAGCAGTTTTCACTCCTTCACATAAAAGCTGTGCTGATGCTATTCCTTGTAGTTGCAATTCATTCCTTTTATAGCTTTATCACTTCCTGATAAATACATTTGCTGTTACAGATGATACTGGGAGTTGTGAAAAACAAACATCTTCAGAAACAAGATTGTTCTAGTTTTCAGTGTGACAAATATGTGTAAACAAATCATCTTCTCCTTTGCTTCTGAAACTTTTTGAAAGCATTCAAGGTGGTTTTATTTGTTTACCTCCTATGGTTGATCAAATTGAGTATCTCTGTAGGGATTGGACATGTTGGGGTTTTTTAATTTGTTGTTCCTTTTTACTCTTTTTTTTCCCTTCTGTTAATGTTCTGTTTTCTTAAATACATTTGCAATTTTGAAAACCCTTCTTATATTTTAATATTTTCCATATCTTGTTACTGCTGACAGAACTAGTATCCCTGAAACATCAAATGAACTCTTCAGACTATACTTAAACAAAAAACTAAACCCAGAACCTACACAGCTGAACTTGTTAAAGGCTTTCTGTTGAAATACACGTCCAAATCTAGCTTGTGTGAGAAAACCAACTGCTGTTTTTTTCTATTACCATTATCTAAGCTCTTGCTTTTCTGAAAGAAGGTGGTGAATCGAAAATAACCCTGACAGTTGGTGGTTGTTAATTTGGCGCCATAACCCCAATGAATATGTACTTACTCTCCACGAAAGAAATTCTTCTATCTCTGTCTTAACTATGATGACACATAGTTTAATTCCTCTCATGATCAACTTTAGTATCTCCTACTGCATTTTAAATAGGGATGTCTGAGCCTTTCTATTTTAGGCACACACATGAGAGATCCCCATAAGTCTGGGTTCCAGGCACACCCTGTGAGATTTTTCTCCTTTTTTTTAAGTTGTTCTTTTGTGAAACTACCTGGAGATGAATTCCAAATTCATTTGTAAGCATCTTCCCAGCAGCATGTGTTCAAATACTACCAGTGCAGAAATAGCCAAGAAAGGGGAAAGGGCTCCAGTGCACTTTTTTGCTGATTTTTAAGAAATAAGAAATGGTTTTCATTCAGATAGTACAGATTCCTGTTGCAAAAGGCAGACCCTTTGCCCTGTAATGAAGCAGCTTATTAGCATTCAATTTATTAAAATAGTATTTTTCTCTTTCCAGTAAGAGAAGCAAAAAAGGAGATAAAAATGGGAAGGGTCTGAGGCACTTTTCAATGAAAGTTTGTGAAAAAGTTCAACGTAAAGGAACAACATCATACAACGAAGTGGCTGATGAGCTGGTGTCAGAGTTCACCAACTCCAACAGCCACTTGGCTGCAGACTCGGTAAGCAGATGGGTGTGGAATGGTCACACCAGTACAGAGCTGGCTTGTTTGTCATGGGATTCTGTCCCTCCTGTCTCTGCACTGTCTGCCACAATCCATACTTTCCTTCACTTACTTAACTACTTCTCAAATATAAAGACTTACCCTCTGAAATTCAGAAATACTGAATGTAGAATTGAACTCGCTCTAAACGATAAACAAAGTAGCGGAGTCTGCCAAAATAACTAACTTTAAGAAAAGGCTACTCTTGAACACATGGTGTGTGGTCTTGTCAGGCCTTTCAGCTGTGACACACTTGCCATACTGGCAATTTCCTGCTTCAGGCAGGCCTGAAGCTTCCATTTGTAGCCAGACATGTTCATGTGGTATCCAAGGAGTAGCACAGGGGAGGGATCATGTTTTAATACCACTCTGACTGCTTTTTTGGCACTTTTATCTGCTACATATCTATGAACCATGTGTTCAATTGTTTTTCCTTTATTAATTCTTTCATCGTAATTAATGCTGTATATTGTTTTCTTAGCAGGCTTATGATCAGAAGAATATTAGACGGAGAGTTTACGATGCCCTTAATGTCCTGATGGCCATGAACATCATTTCAAAGGAGAAGAAGGAAATCAGATGGATTGGCCTTCCTACAAACTCAGCTCAGGAATGTCAGAATCTAGAGGTAAAGGGAGGAACATGGGGAATTCTGTTTAGTTCACAGCTTGTGATAATGGAGTTGCTCCTCTTTAGAAGAGGTTTCTTTCTCAGTTTGAAACTGGTTGGTTTTGATTCTTGCACACTATAAAAATACAAATTTTGATATTGGAATAAGCTGCAAGGATATGTTTGTGTATGCCTACTTCAGTTTGAAGTTAGTATACATTACATGAAGATTTTTAAAAAACCCAAACTGTTTACCTTACAAAAATGGACAGTGGTGTAATAGCTTGAATTAACCAGAAGAAGGTCAAAGGAATAGGAGACCAATTCTCCATTAATGTCTGTACTTGGAAATATGATTCAAAGGAAATGAAATTGAAAAGTAATTTCTGCTGGGGTGCCAAATGCTAGTTATGAACTGCCAAAGAAACAACAAAGAAGTTTTACTTTATTAGTTATTTCCATTATTGTTCCAGCAGGCTAAGAGTTACGTTGGGTTTTTGCAGGGATGCCAGAATTTATATGCACAAATGTTGCTTGTCCTTCAGGCCAAATGTGCTATAAATAAAACCCCAAGTCACTGTATTTACTGCAATGTGCTGTAATGGCTGTCTGCAAACACAGCTTCATATGTATGAGATTTGTGAGACTTGTGCTTAAGTTATCTTAAAAGGTGGGTGGTGACTCTCCAGTTCTTTTTGTACAGAGTCACTTACATCAATTGTCCTTCTAGATGTGGTAATAGAAAAGCTTTTACTGTTCTTGTCCATTACAACAACATCCACCCAAAGAGAATGCATGTGCTCAATCATTATACTCCAGGATGGGGTTTTTTAATTATGGATAAATCTACATTTTGCATGCATTCATGTGGATGCATTGTCTACAATATAGGTTATTGATACAAACATGGAACTTGAATTTCATTGGGTCATCCTCAGTGTTCACATGTGATTCACTGTTTCAGGCTCGAATTACACATGCACAAAATAGAAGCCAGGCATATTTTTTTAAAATGTTGCTTCCTCTGACATAATAGAAAATAACATAAAATATAGCTGCATTTTTAGGGTGCAAAAATCAGAATTAATTTTGCTTTTAAAGCTGTGCAAGTTGCCTACTCTTCTTACAGTGTAAATCCTAATAAGATCACCAGTACAAAAAGACTTGCTGTATAGAAACCATGTCTAAATGGTACGTGTGCTGCTTACTGGTTCTAAGAGTCCTGGAAAAGAAAGGCATTTACTGTGCTCTGAAGGAACTATTTTAAACATTAAAGTCTGTGAGGAGGGAACCACCACAGAGCAACATTGGAAGTAAGATAGGGGGTTTGGGCCAGCTCGGTTTTTAAACACTGCAGCATTTCATTTCAGTGGCTGAATGAAAAGGTAATTTAAGGGTTTAACATTTTAGGGAGCAGTGCTGGCACCAACAGGGTGAGGAATAACCCCTTCTAACGGTAATGACTGTCATCTTGTTCTGTGCTGATGTGCAGAGGACAGTTCAGATACTGCTGTACCTGCAGGGTCCACAGGCATCCAACACTGCAGCTGTCCCAAGCACTGCATATCCCGGGGCAGGATGGCTCCATGAGGTGCCAGTAACAAACTCATTGCAAGGAAAGGATTCTGTGCTTATGTAGAAAATGTTCCCTCTGTCCCTCTTTTGTCACTGCAATCTTGTTTGTGTAATGGAGTCTCAGTCTCAGTCACTGGAAAGGTGCAGGTGATGCTCCTGAGTTCAGCCTCCAAATGTTTGTGTCTAGGAGCCTGCAGTTAGAACAGTGGGACATGCACAGTTCTGGGGCAGTGGAGAACAGAAGGGAAAAAACCCCAAAAAATCAAAGCACCTCCTCAAGCAAGTGTTTAAATTGGTGCTATTTTTGGCACTCAGCTCACAATACAGAGGAGGATTGGGTGGGGAGATAATAGTGTCCTGTAATTGATTCCTTACTGGAGTTAAAATTGTTGACAAAGAAAGAAATTACAGTTTGACGGACCTGGAGAAACTCTTCTGATGCTGCAATTCACCTGTTCAGTTTGGCACATGGAACAGCCAAGGTAACGAAGCAAACACCTTGACGCATTTACATTTGTCTTTTAAGATAGAAAAACAGAAGCGGATTGAAAGGATAAAACAGAAGCGAGCCCAACTGCAAGAGCTGCTGCTGCAGGTACATTTGATTTGAATTTCTTTTTCTGTACATGAAAATACATTTCCTAAACTAACTCTTGAAAGAGACAAGAAGGTGATAAATGAGAGGGGAAAGAGAATACAGATCAAGGGAAGTGGGGGAATATTTTTTGTTTCAGTGTAATGAGCTTCTGGTCTGAGGTAATTGTGCTTAAAAAGTACCAGAGAAGACCTCTGACTGCAGTGCCTTTTCAAAAGGAGTGGGGGGAAGCATTTTCCAGCAAGCTTTAGTCCTTTCTTTTTCCTTCTCCCGGGAGTGTGAGGGGGCATAGTCAGTAGGATATGTGTGGAAAATCCGCATTTAACTTCTGTTCCTAGTGAACTTCACTAGTGCAAAGAGAAAGTCAGGCCACAACTTACTTTTTGACAAAAAATTACTGAAAGTATTGAGAGCTGATAAATCAGACCTTATGACATTTTATTTCCTGGAAACTGATGACTGCTCTTTTATTGTCAGTGATCATTTTTCTTTCTGTTTTTACAGCAAATAGCGTTTAAAAACTTGGTACAAAGAAATCAACAAAATGAACAGCAAAATCAAGGCCCTCCATCTCTGAACTCCACAATACAGCTGCCTTTCTTAATAGTCAACACTAGCAAAAGAACAATTATAGACTGCAGCATATCAAGTGATAAGTGAGTATTTATGGAATCAATTTTTATAATTTTCTTTTTGTAGACTGGAATTTTTGTTAAAACAAATGAGGGAAATTTTTCTAATTTACTAAAAGTAATTATTGTATTTACATTTGCAACTGTCACTTCAGGGAGTTGCTTCTTGTTTTGGTTTGGGTTTCTTCAATATTTAATGCAACTGCAGTAGTAATAGGAATGATTTTATCAACACTGCTTTATAACCACTACCTGAAAAGGTTGTTGTAAAAGGCACTTCAGGCTGACATTTCAAAGAGCATTCACTGCACAGAAGAAATGATTGAATGAAACTCTATACTAGGACAGCACTACCTTTTCATGAAGCCATGTGATAGTGCTTCTATTTACTGTTCAAATGCCAGAAAAATGTATACAGTCAGGAACGCAGAGTGATCCTTGTGACATAAAATAAGATCCCAGAGGTGATGGTCACAACCTTGAGTGTCTTTTAGCAGCAAAAGAGTGGCACCTAGTTCTTGAAGGAAATTACATAGAAATTTGCAATACTGTCTGTAAGCAAACTGCTATAGTTGCATTCATATTAACTTGAAAAATCTTCCAGTTATGTAATTCTGGGGACTTGTGCTCCTCATCCTGTGAAAATATGGCTGGAAGTATGAGGAGCTGTTACGTTAACTGTTAATCGGATCACAACTAGTTTATTAGCTGAAAATAGCTGGCTTTGCTTTAATGCTGTAGATTACAGATTTCACTCTGTGGTATGCAAATCCTGGACTGAACTGCAAGTCAATCAGACAGCAAAAATAGACAGTCTCTAGTAACCTAAGCACCAGCATGCAAAACAGCAATCCTGTTGAAAGTTGAATTTTTGTAGAAAATTGGACTGAAGTCCAATACATTTTGTGACAAAACTTCTGGAATACTCCAATCAGCACTGCAGTTCACCAAATTGGACATTTTAGGATCAGTTTTGATTTAGCACAATTATACCCTTACTTTATAGTCATGCTATAAAATTCTTTCTGCACTGGTACACAGTGTCCTACATTTATGTTTGAGGTTGTTAAAAGTTGAACAATTTGATACTGACTCTTCCGAACTGCTGCTCTGAAGGTGTCAGAGGTGAGTTGGCACCTGGGACCCAGAGCAGTGTAACACCCTTGTACAGCCTCCATTTGTAGGAAAACATGGCTACTAAAAGTGAGCACACCAAAATTATTTAAGTTGTTGATCCTTCAGTTTATGTAACCCAGCTTTGGTATTGCTGTCATCTGGAGGTCATTAAGTGTACAACCCAAGTTAAACAAGCTTTGCACTGTGGTTATTATTTGTGCAACTGCTTAGAGGCAGCAGCAGTGTGTAGATAAACAGTGCCAGAATCTGCTGGTGTTGTAACCACTGTCCCATTGACCTGTTAAACGAGTTAGCAAAAGCGGGCACTCGGTTTGGAGAATTCACATCCTGTAGTTTATTTGGGAGTATTTGTGCTGCCTCACTCCATTACTGGTCAGCTTGAGTGTTTGCCCTGCTCTGGTTCAAGCCCAACAGCCCACTCTTTAAAGGGCTTCCATTTTCCTTTCTTCTCCAGTTACCATTTCTATAAAGCACTCGTGTTGGTAAGGCCAGTGAAGAGCAAAGCTCACAGCAGTAGCTGCTCAAAATTGTGCTTACAGAGAGTCTTCTAAAGGAAAGTAATTGTTTGGAAAAGTTGTGCCTGCAAGGCTGATTTAGTATCATTAGGAACAGAAGTTTGTGTCCTCTAAGCTTTTTCCTATGCAGGAACAGGCTTTATCCAGCCAAAACAGAATGAAATTTCTCCCAAATAAGAATAAGAAGTTATTGGGCAAGTTTCATTTAGCGTTTGAGAGGGTAGATAGACAGGTGCCAAGCAGCATTCTGGGAATGGCATTTCTGAAGTTAGAGAACGAAAACCAAAGTTTTCAGATAAAGTAGTTGAAAATTATGTTGAAAAGATGAGGCACCTGAGTAAGTCCCATTGAAACAGGAAAAATATATTTAGTGTACATGGTCCTTCTATATACATGCTGTTGGTCCTAGGAAAAAAAAGGAACCAGAATATCTAGTTTTAAACAAGCATTCAGACACAATAGATGTATCAGAAACTTGGAAAATGAGAACATTTCTAATAGGACATGCAGAAGATTTTGCCATTGGAGATTCAATGCTGTACATTACAGGGAAAGTGTAGGAATTGGGCTCTTGTACCTTTTTTCTGCAAGAGCACAAAATCCAGATTAAAATCACTGGTGATTTGCACTTACCATGGGAAAGGGACTGGAAGTGTACCCGAAGTTGTATCCATAGTATTAGTGGCCTCTGGACCAAGCTTTTAGTAGTAAGATGGCAGCCCAGTAACTCATTCTTTGAGAACAAGGGTTGACCTCTTGGTAACAACCGAAATAATGCTGGGAATTACTAGGAAGAACAGTAAGGAATACAGTGTAAACCTGGAGGCACGGAGTGCTTCTCTGTCTGGAATACTGTGCGCTCTCTTATTCTTGGAAAATATATAACATAACCAGGAGAGAGACATGGGAGGGCAGCAAGAAGGAATGCAGCTTTGGAAAGGCTGTGACAGAAGGAACAGATGGGCTTCTCAGCCTGGAAGAGAGAGGACAGTGGCTTCCCAGGTGTTTCTAAAATCATGGGTGACATGGAGAATGTGCACAGAGAACATGTCAAGTCCCCTAAAGAAAACCCTTAAACAGCTGTTGGCAGCAAGAAGTGCAGGCACTTCCTGTACCAGTGACTGCAGGTAGAAACTGGAGAAAAACATTGGAAGTTCCTCTGCTTGGAAACTTGTGGGGAGGGGAGGGATGTTGCCCTCCTTTCTGTCATCCAGGATTGGACCACAGCACACGGGAGGAGCAATACAGAGCTACAATAAATGCAACCTTTAATCCAGTGCCATAAGAACAGAATTCAGTTATGATTTAGTAATTCCACTGCTTGCTGGTGCTGCCTGGGTGTGACACTGGTGTCCTCCCTGTCTGTGTACACGTGGTTCTATGACTCGAGCTGTGCCAGTCCAGGGAGCAGGAATGCAACTGCACCGGGTACAGGTACAGTGACACAGCTTATTTTCCCTCAATGTAGTTATGCTTAAATAAATACAGGTGCATAAACAAGAGATTTGCAAGTAGTAAGGTGTGAGTCACAGAAGAAATGGTGCCTGGAGCTGCCAACTACACCCAGCATGAAGCATTGTATTACCAAGTGAGAATCCTGTCTGCAGACACAAAAGCTGTAATGCCCAAGCTTACTGGCTCCAGGTATAAGAAAATGAGTATTAGAAAAAATCTGTCAAGAAAATCCATGACATGAGCTTGGAGAGCAAATGGAAGACCCACCACTGAGTTACCTTGTAGAGATTTTCCAGGGATAAAGGTTTTGTCATCAGAAAATGAGATAGTGGGAACCAGCCTTATCTTGTAATGCCTGGACCAGCACTGTCCAGGCTTTTGATAGCCTGTGATCGTAGCTTAAGGCCAGTCTGGATGCCCCTGCTTTTCTTAAAGCTGTCTTAAGTTTATATGACAATTTCCACTTTTATATGCAAGGAAAAGCATTTAGAGAGTCCTGCAGCAGAAATGGTGGGTTGTGATACACAGGACTCTGAACAGACTGCTTTGCTGGCTGCATCCAAAAAAGCAAAATTATACCAAGGTAAATAGGTCAGTTCACAGGAGGGGAGTTGCACATTAGAACAGAAAGTGAAATGTAAAAGAAGCAAAACCAAAATAGTTATTTTGGTGACAGGGCTGCAGGTGACATTATTGGCTTTAGTGCAAGGGAAGGTTCATGTTTAATAAGGCCTCCCTCCTCCCCTTTGAAGCTTTCTTCGTGCAGTGGTGAAGTTATTTTAATTGAGAAAATGCCATTTTAGACCCAGGAGGCAGGCCAGTGTCGGAGGCAGGAGAGAAAAAGCATTTTTTGCACTTCTCTTTCCCTAAGGACTCTTCACAGAAAATGAAGAATCCAGACACTTACCTCAGTGCATACTAAAAAAAACAGAGAAAAAACAGTCAAGAAAAGCACAGGCTGTGCTCTTTTCAAAGCCATCTCATGTTCAATTTTTTACATGCAGATTTGAATACCTCTTTAATTTCGATAACACTTTCGAGATCCACGATGACAGTGAGGTGCTGAAGAGAATGGGAATGTCCTTTGGGCTTGAAGCAGGCAAATGCTCAGCTGAGGACTTAAGAACTGCAAAATCACTGGTGCCAAAAGCTTTAGAAGGCTACATCACAGGTAAGATACATGCAACGTTTAAATATTGTTCCTGATCAAATCCACAACCTTAGTTCACTGAAGTAAATTTAATTAAATTAACCTAAAAGGGTATGTAATGTCTCATGGGACCGAGTAGGGTTGGTACATGAACCTGTGATTTTACTGTTAATTTTGGAAGGTTTATCATAGTTGTCCTGTAAATTTAATTCACAGTGATTTATAACAACAAACTTCTGAGTGAGCTGCATTATGAAGAAATTATTCCTTAAATAACTAAATTGATACCAATAACAGATTTTCTCACATTAGTATTAATTTTGAGTAACTGGAGGTATGGAGGTATGGAAGAAGGCAGCTCCTCCCAGGCTGAGGAAGAGAAAAGAGAAAGAGCATCTGGAACAGGTTGAGTGTAATCCCTCAGGTGCCAGCAGGTGCCAGCTGAGAGCTGAGCTGCTCTACTGAAGCAGGAGACTCCAGAGGCTTCAGGACAGGTGTCCCGTGCACAGGCCTTTACCTCCCCTGTTTGAACAGCTCATGCTTAAACAGACTCAAACCTCGAAATCCTCCAGTATTGCACCACTGGACTAGAGCTGCTAAAATTTGTAATCACTTCCTTTAGTTACTGTCAGAGCATGTTCTTCTTGCTCTACCCACAGCTTAAGCTTAGCCCAGTGTTTTCTCAGGTTTCTGGAGGGACTTTATCTGTAAAGGAAATGTTACCCAATGAATTACTGTGAACAGACCTTTGTTTGTGAGGAGAGGGAGCAAAGCTCTTGCCCTGACTTCTCTACTGACTGGGCTCTGGTCTTGTTTAAATTACAGTAGTATAAAACTGTGTCTTTCACACGGGAAGGTTGGAAACTTCAAACATTTGGCTGAATTTTTTTTAAACTTTCCTAAAGTTGATTCCCTTCTGTTGGCAACATTTAATCTTCATGTCAGGATGTTTAAAATTCAGTAAGAAAAATACAGTTAAGTAGTCAGGAAGTTGAACACATTTTTGTATTCTTGATTTAACTATGTGCAAGAATTATGAATTAAACAATTTCTTAAAATTTGTGATGTCAAAACACTGCTGGATATAAATTAAATTCAGTTATATTCAGTAAAATTAGTACACTTTAAATGGTTTAACATTTCAATCAATAATTTATCAATACTTGTTTGTGTTTTCCTGGTCCTCTTGTCCTGTGCATTTTAAAACTAACATTCCATATTTTAATTTTGGTCAATTTTGAAATTGCACCCCCAACTCTCTATAAGATAGCAGTGGTACTAAAAAGAGAAGTTGAACGAAATCCTGATTTGTTCCTTGCAGTTTCATTCAACTGAAAATCATTTACCATGTGATTTATCAGCAGTGTAAGAAAGGGGAAAGGAGCAGAACCCACGTCTTCTTAATACTGTTACAATGCTTAAGTTACTTATTGCTCCCATGTGTCAAATTTAAATTAAAATTAAAATTTCTTTTTAATTTTAAACATGCATTATTTTACCTTCAGAGCACAAGACTAAAAAAAAGGCAAAAAAATTCTGAGGCACTAACAGTTGGGGTAACAACATCCCACTTTATGTATCCCACTAAGGCAGTGGGCAAAGAAAGTGGTGCAGTTCAGGACCTCTAGATTACAACACTTCTTTTTGCTTCCCTGCATGAAGAAGTTCTCTGTCACTTACCTGTATAAGTTTTGACTGGAAAACAGGCTGGAGTTGGAACTACAGAGGCAAAAGTACCCCCTGACTGAAGGAGTTTGTTGAACTATCAACAACAACCCTATGCAGCTCTTGAACATTAACTACTAAAGCCACTGAGGGTGTTGCTTTAGAGCCTTCTCATGTAAAGTACGAATTTCTACCAAGTGTATCTGCTGCAAGATATGCCTAGTTCATAATAAGGATCCCACTCTTAGACTGGACTGCACCACCCTGGGAAGGTTTTTCCAAGCTGCTTTCCCGGGTTCATAAGTGTAGCTGTTAGCAACTGATCTACACTGCTGGAGGAAATAAGTCTTTCGTTGTAGGCAGACTTCTGTTTTCACAGACTTCGTACTGGAAATTACTTCAGCTCCCCATCTTTCACCAACTTCCTCTTTTCCCTGGCTCCTCAGAGCCCACTGGAAAATTGAATTTAGAAATACAAGGCAATGAAAAGACAAGGTAGGGGTCTGCATCTGTGAACAACCTTTCTGCCTTGTGTAAAATCCACAGTTTCTTCTACCTTGTTGTTCAGAAAGAAAAGCTAACCAGCTATTATCCAAAAATGTTAATAGACCACAAGATTACTAGCAGTGTCTTGTTACCCTTCTGGAACATTAAGCATGTACACATAGGTACACTCCTGCAAAATGCCAGGAAACAACACTGTGGTACATCTCTATTAATCTAAATACAATGCAGTCATTCCAAATGGTTTAGCCTCCTCCTGCAAAGACAGGAGGAAGCTGTCAGAACTTGTTCTCTGTAACATCAAACCTACATTTAGGGCAATCTTAGGGAAAGCCATCCAGCTATGTCCACATTTAACTATTCTCATCTATTCCATCCTCATAGATCACCCTAAAACTGCCACTTCTTAATGTTTGCGGTCATGTTCCAAGGAGTGCTGTCAGAACACCATCCTTGCTAGCCTTGCTTTGTGACTTAAACAGGCTGCCAACAGGTTTCCACGGCACAAGGGAGCCTGTGGATCCATCCCAGTGCATGGTGAGCCTGTTTCCATGGCTGTATCTGCCTGCTTAAAGCAGTCCCTGTGCCAGGCAGCACAGTGCCAAATCCCACAGAACCAAAGCTTTTAGGAACACAGAAGGACACAAGAGAATGTGTATGTAACAAACATGTTTAGTTATTCCTCTTACCTGCTCTTAGAGAACAATTCCAGATCAACATGAGTAGTGCAATCCCATTTTACTGCCACTGTGCTGTACAGAACAGATGTTCAGTTAAGAATAGAACTTCAGAGTGAGGACTCTGACTCCTGGGTTAATGCATCCAGCTGCAACCACATGCAAGCACCATGGAAAAGAACTAGACAGTCTTAGTGACTTTGTTTTCATGTTATCTTTTTGTCAAGATGGAATTTGGGTAGGTCAATAGAAATACCTTACCTAAGAAACAAGTTAAAAAACAACACACACACACCCCCCCAAGAAAAAATCTCACAAGTGTAATTGGGTCAATGGACTTGTTTTGCTGTTTCTCTTGGCAGAAATGTGCTTAACTGGAAACAACTGACAGGCATTACTTGTTAGGGAATTTGAAAACAAGTACTATGAGGGTTTTAAGTAACCTGTTCATGGCCCTCAGGGGGCTTTAAGAAATTACCTGAAAAAATTCAGCATTATTGCAAGACCATTTTAATGGTCTTAACCCTAACATTTCCTATCCCCAGGGAGGACACTGCCTTACAGTCACACATACAGGGTACAACAGGCTTTCTCTTCCCTGCTCTTGCCACCAGACCTTTGCTATGGTCTGTGCATGTGCACAGCCAGCCCTGCTGGCAGAGTGGACGAGGAGGCTGCACCCCAGCCAGCCCTGAGAGCGCCAGGATGGAACTGCCTTTGAACCCAGAACACACACGGCTCACACACAGCCCACCTGGGAGGCTTCACTGCATCCCACTCTCCTCCCAGTAAATACAGTTCATTTGTACCTTCACCAAGCAGAGCAGGAAATCGTGGCACACTCCAGAGGGTCAGTCTGTAGCAGGAAGTTTCCATGAAGGACTCCAGAACTCTCATTTCAGATACCTGAGACTCCACTCTCTAGACAAAGGGAAAAGCTTCAGAGAAATGAGCATAACTCTGAGAGGGAGTTGCAAGGCCTGAGTGCACCCACAAACAAGGGTGTAAGTTGATCTTGATTAAATAGGGCATATCTACAGTATAAAATCAACTTGAGCTACTGGTATCTTCTAAACTAAACTATGGAATCCTAAATGCAAAGTTAAAGATTGTAAAAGGAAGAACAAATTTAAGTAACTATCATAAATACAGTTCTACTTTCTTCTAGATATGTCTGCAGGATTTTCATGGATAAACCAAGGGTTACTTTCCAGTTCAGCACAAGCAGTTTCACATGTAGAGGCAGCTGGAGGCACTTACAATACTAAATCAAGGTAAATGAAACAGTTTTTTATTCAGGGGTAGTTATATATGTTTGTGGTACTTTCAGTAACCTCACTATTTCATACCATTTGCATGCAGGAATTGAGATGTTTTTCTTATTTTGGTAGATTTTGATTGTGAAAAACTCTCTAATTCTGTCTTCCTTGATAATTATATTGGAAAGGTCAAATCAACATACTTTGAATTTTGTACATACCAGCTATTTTGTACCTATATTTCATAAGAATAGAATCACTTTTGAGTCTTTTTTCCTGGTTAACCTTAAATTCCTGCCTGGACATGGACTACACATAGGTATTTACATGTGGATAAAAGGCTGCTAATATTTTTGAAGAATGCAAAAGAATGTTTGGTGTCTAAAGGCACTACTGCTCAAGCTCTCATGAAAGTTCAGTCCACACAGTTTAAAATTAAAAACCAACAACGGAACAGGAAAACACCACCAGCACAAACCTAATCCAAAATACACTTCAACCATACCTTGCTATGAGGTTACCTGTACCATAAAATGTGGAAATAGCGATTATTTTGGAGCAGGTTCTTCATCATAGCATTTGATAGCTTCATTTCATTTTGCAGATATCTATTGACAAAACTGTGATGGATTTTGTCTTCCTTGATCCTTCTTCAGTTTGAGCAATCCTGCTAGTTTTCTGTGGAAAAAAAAGTCACCCAATAATCTTTTCTATGCAACTTTCCAATGTTTTATCAGTTTTCATAACTAATATCTGTATTTACTGTATTGCTTTCGGATTTTCCCTTGCTGACAGCATTTCTTAGACCAAAGGAAAAGCTGAGCCCAAAAATAAAAGGCTTAAAACCTCATGGGAAATCCTCTAAACTTCACTATTTCTGTTGTTTTGATAGTGAGAATGCAGGGCTGTGTCTGGATGCTGAAGTGGCCTTAGCGACGGGGCAGCTCCTTGCCCCCAGCAGTCAGCAGTCCAGCAGTGCAGCGTCCCGGGGGGAAACGCCCTGCTCCTTCAATGAGGAGGATGAAGAGGATGAAGACGAGGATTCTTCCTCCCCAGAATGAGGAGAGTAGAAAATGGAACATACAAAATGCTGCTCAGATACTCTTAATGGGAGTTCCTGTTTGGATTTTACTGGTTTCTTGCCTTGTTTTGCACTGTGTTCAGTGAAGCAAAATGGAAGCTCCAAAACAAATTTATCCACAGCTGAAATTGAAAACTTTTTGTAAATGAACACAGAATGACATGTAGAGACAGAGCAAAGTGGTTGTTACCAGCTCAAACCAAGGAAAAGAACCAAGTCCCTGAAGATTTGGCAAAGCAAACCCCAAGTTCACCTTTTCCACTTTGGCACTCAAGTCTCTGTCTTCCCCTTGTCTTTATCAGATGGAGAAGTGGGAAAGTGAACACACAAAAATGTGCTGGAAAAGCCATTTAAAACTGTCTTATATGAAAATGGTTATAGGGAAAAGGGGCTGTTAAAATGTTTGCTTTTTTCTGTTCAACTTGCTGTATAGAAGATTCTTAAAGTAATATAAATTGCAAGTGATTAAGTGGATCTTGGAATAGTTTTAATTCATTTTAGATACTCTAAAAGTAAAATTCGTATAAAAGGTTCATATGTTCATTTATACTGCAGACCTAATTTATTATAAATAAGTGATTATTCTTAGCCATTATTAAAACAGTCAGGAAAAAACCAGTATTCTCTGCACCAGCTTTTTTCAAGGAAAAAAAGTTTAAAAATTACATTTCTAGATTACAGTGTATTGAGTGTAGCTTCTCCTTTACTGTTCTACCTTTATATAATCCCTTTGATGTTGAGCATGTGTTGGACTTTTTCAAACAGGCCTCCCACCATGTTAAGGCTCTCAGGCAGCATGTTTTCAAGGCAGTGTTTTCCAATGTGGGGTGGGTAGGTCACATCTTTAAAGTCATAAGCTGAGGTTCTTAGGAAAAAAATAAAATTCTGACAATATGTCATGTCATATTTTGCATTCCAATCAGCTTAGATTATGACAGACCAACCTTCTTATCATTAACTTCTGTTGCACTCACCTTGATGCGCCTTTGAGAATTGTATCAAACTACTTCCAATGATCTGTGGCTCAAGTTACACAACACAAATCCCATCTAAACTGTTAAATTAGACTTGCAGCAGGAGGCTGTGTGTTCCATGGGCAACATCACATCCATTCACAGGGTACCTTTTTTAAAAGGAACCCAAACTTGAATATCAAAATACACTGTATATATACTCTTCCCATGGTGTTCTAACATCAGGATTTCAACTCATCTAGAAGTTAACTGTTTTTAAATAGGTACATCCAATTTAAAATACTGTTACTTCTTTCCCATTTTTATACTGTATGTAGTAGCTGCCCTGTGTCTCAGCTGTCTCAGGGCTGCGGGAGAGGAGGCAGCAATCCCTGTGTCCCTGCCCAAGCCCTGGCAGTGCTGCCCCTCGGGTGCTGGGACTGAGCCTCTGACAGTGCCCACTCCCTGCAGCCAGAGCCAGCCCTGTGCTCAGCCAGCGAGTGCCAGAGCACCGAGCCTGAGCCCCAGCTCAGCCCCGCCTGGCTGTGAGCAGAGGGAGCTCAGCACCAGCTGCACCCAGGACAGCACCGCTGCCTGTTTGCTGCACAGCTGCTCACAGATAGTCCAAACTCCAGCACTTGGGGGACACTCAGGGCAGCACCAGGATTTCAGTACAGCTCTTGGCTGAGGGACCAGAGCTGTCCAGCTTACACAAATGATTGCAGATGCACAAATTACAAGAATTCCTATATGCCTACCACGTTATTCACCCTCTGGACAAGACTGTTAAGACCATCCTGTGTTCATGGCTCACAGGCAACAGTGGACTGAGGGCTTTACACCACCTCACTTTGACCAAATCTGTAGCACTACCTCTATACCAAGAAAAGCTTTACAAATACAAACTAATATTCTTGCTGAGAGAGTCAATGCACTTGAGCAAAGTGGCTCACTTCTGAAATAGGGGGAGAAGAGAACAGGTACTCCAGAGATGTTGTTAGGGAATTTTCAGCTCCATGAATGACATTTCATTTAAATAGATAATCACTTTTATTCTTAGAAACCCACTGCTTTTTCAAAGACTGTCCTGTCAGTCAGCTTTCACTGATACCTTATATATGCAGGATCCTAAGGAACTCTTAGAGAGGGAAACATCATCTAAATTATTATCCTTCCCCCTGCCCCCAACAAAACATTAGGGACACATTTAACTTTACACTTTTTCACACTTCCCACTCAAGATCTGTGTAAAAACTAAAACCAGCAAAAGACTAAACAGGTCCTAAAGAACATCACTTTGAACTATAAGAACCTGGCAAAAAAAAAGCTTCCTACCTAGAAATGGAATGTATTTTATTAGCAGCCAGTGTGCTTTCTGTATTACAGGAGGAAGATCCTCAGTGATACCTTTCTTCTACTGATATCTGTGCCCTCCAAAGCAGCAGAATGCACAGCTACTTGCCTTCTGGCAAAACTCAAGCTATCAAATTTAAAGATAAAATATAAAAAAAAAAAAAATCTAAGCACATAACATCTATTTAGGCAGTTAAACCAAGCCTTTAAAAGTTATTTTTCCTGGCCTAGTGGAATACAAAGGACAAAACAAGTTAGAACATTTAGAAGAGACTTCAAAAGTAAATTCTTTCCCTGGGCTTCCTTGTGCCAAGTTGACGATGAAGTTCAACTAAAGCACTGTGGTCTTGTGGCTGCACTGAAGTCTGGGAACTGGGAGAATTTTGGGCCCTATCCAGCCATAGCCACTCATGTATGATCTCAGGCAAACCTTTCAATCATTCCTGTTGATCTTAGCTCACATATTTGAAAGAGAAACAAAATACACACACAAAACCAAACAGGTAAATGCACGACCTCAAGGGAGTTGAGAATATTTACTGCCCACACAGCTCATGGCAGTGGTTGTGCTCAGCTGCTCCAGTACACAGGCCCTCCCTCCTGCTGGCAGCCAGCAGCAGATACTTTCCAGAATAAAATGGGCACGAGCAAGACCAGTTTTCCCATTTTCTACTCAGTTACCATCACCCTCTCCCATGTCGTGCTACATCCCTGGCATTCACTGATAGGAAATGAGCAGCAACTAGAACTAGATGATACCTCTCAAAAGAAAAATCTAATATTTCAATTTTCATGCAACTTCTGTTTAAGATAAATTTAAGTTACATGTTTGTGTGTCTTGGAACACTCTTAGTTATAAATTCAGAAGGCACTTGGCTGCAAACAATATAATGCTGTGTGTAAATGCTTTTATAGTTATATTGCAGTGAACAGCTATAGTTTTGGATTTATGGTGCTTGAAAAATCTAAATTTGACTTAAAAAACTTGTCAGCTCCACTAACTAGAGAAAAAAACTATGAGTAGCAGACAGCATTTTTTGGTTATGTGTAAATCTGACATAATATTTGTGGATTTTGGTTTTTAAAACTGTAGTAAAGTGCATCAGTCTTCTCATTTTAACACTGGAATTAATGGCAACAATCCACTTACTCTCAGAAAGTGAGTATATGACAGCAAATGATACCAGTTGAACTGAAGGTATGACTTCAGCTAATGTCATTAAAATTAGTACAAGCCACACTGCAGATGTTTCCATTTTGGTTTAGGGGTTTTAGCTGTTTAAACTGCAGCTTGTAAATACCCCTAATCCTTTTGAGCTGCTGGAAATTGCTGAGTATACAGAATTCCCACAGAAGGACTTTTGCTGATCGACTTTGTCAGCCTGAAGTAATGTTATATAAAAAGGCCTAAGACCTTCAAGTTCATACCTGAAATGCTGCTTGAATTTAGAATTCCATAGTTAAGGTTTTAAATCTCAAGTGCTCTTTCTTCTGAGCACATCCACCATATTTTAATTCAAGAGCATGGCTGAAACTTAACTACATTTGAACTCTGGGCAGTACCCTCTTTTATAATTACCTGCCCCTTTTCAGCTGAAAATAATCCAGGCAGTTGATTGAGAATAGTGAGCTTAAGATGTCTGGGGTTTGGATTCACTTAAAAACAAAGCAGTAACCACAGGGTATGGTATAAAGAAAACAAAACAAGTTCTCTTCTGCCTGATGCACCTCATTTGTATCTTTTCATTACAAGAATCTCTCAGGAACATCAGTTAATATTAAATAAGCAGATGTAATGAAGTTGGGGAAAAATTACATAAGCTTTCTTAATTTGTGATTTAAAAAATTCTAGTATTAGCCACACTTTGAGGTGACCTCCTTCTGCTGCGGTTACTCCTTGGCCTGGTCTGTTTTCAGGCTGCAGGTGCCTCAGCACTGGCAAGTGGTGCCTCTTGCAGCATTACTGGTGAACAGGGACCTGTTCGTGGAGGTTTTATTCCTTAAAACATGCCACTTCTTGAATCCTGACCTATGTCTGCAAGCAATACACCAGTGAATCATTTGGAATTTGTGACCATCAGACACCTACCCGAGCATGTAAACAGCTCCAAATACTTAATTTTCTGCTGGCAGGTGTTCACATAACCCAATCCTGATACCATAAAACTTCCTGAAACTCATTCCTTAGGCTTAACAAAGTTCCCAAATCAGATTATCTTTTTCCTATTTAGCTGTTAGAATTTAGTCTGGTGAGAGTTTTTAAGAGGCTGTGAGCACCTTTCCTCCCTTGGATTGAGGTATACTGCCAAAAAAATACCCACAACCAACGTTGTTCATTCCATCTGCTCAGGATTAGCAGCCTTTCAAGTCACTGTAGAGCTGTGTGTACCAGAACCTCCCAGCTCCTTCAATCTGATTGCCTGAGCTGGCACCCATGGATGCCTCACCCAGCTGGCTCTGGCAGTGAGGGGAGGGACACATTTAAGCAGCCTGACAGTAGCAACTAAAGGGGCTGTTCTCTCTGCTGCTCAGAGACTGCACCTGCACTCTACCCCTTCCATACTCCTACTTTGGCTATCCCAAAGATCAGCCAAAACCAAAATGTTTTCTTTCTGCTCCCAGTAGAAAGTACCCAAGAATCCAACATTTAGGATATCCATGTAAGCTGCAGGACCACCAAAAACCCTTGCTCAAAACTGGGCAGAAGTAACATCTGAGATCTAACTATCCACATGCCAGGAGAAAGCCTCCTGCTTAGGAACAATATGGAGCAGATAGATAAACAAAGAAGTATTTAAGAAGAAAACAGACTAACCTGGATCAGGACCATAATTCCAAGCAGATACAGGACCCTCTCAGTAGCCCAAACTGCACCTCTTAGTATTCTGTATTGGTTAGAACAAGTGGCACTTAAATCTTCTGAGTTCTCTAAATGCCATCCTGAAGTACTCAACGCTCTGCAGGCATAGACACTTTAGATATATGGACACCATGGACAGCAGGACACAGCTATGTAAAATTTACATCCAGTCGTAGATGCAAATTAAACTCATCTATGCAGACAATTTTTCCAAGACAAAATGAGTTTTTAGCAGTGAGTTGGTTTTAGCCTATTCTCATTATCCAGGCTGAGTGAAACAGACATTGATCCTTAGCACTGCCTGGCTCTGGTGCTGTCCATGAAGCAGCAACAGCACACCCACAGGAGGTGGCAGCTGGAGGGAAAAACACCATATCCGCATTTTTCCTGATTTTTAGGTCACATTTACTCTGAACAGCCACAAAAGTTAAAACATTGATCAGAAAAGGTGAAGGCCACAAAATCAGTCTCCTGGCTTTTTAGAGGGTTTGTTAAATTGTTAATGGAACTTTAACAATTAGTAGATTCAGTTGTGTTAATGCAGGGATTAAGTGGATCTCCCAGAATTTCCCCAGGAAAACACCAGCTGAATCACAACCTATCATAAAAGTTTCTGGCACATTTCCTTGTGTTAAAGGTCAGGCTGTATATATGAAAAACACTTCAGAGAAGTATATGCAAATGTTATGACACTGTATTTCACAAGCACCTACTGTGAAGAAATGAATCCTACTTTGAACAAACCTGTAAGAAGTAGGGTATGAGTCTGTCCTTGTTCCTCAGGCCCTGACTGTAAATGATGCCCTGGGACCAAGGCAGCAGCCTCAGTGTTTGCATATCCTGCACAGCATCAGGAGTAACCAGCCAGCAAGTACAGGCACAGCTTTGCACCAGTACATGTCTGTTGGCACTTGGGGGATGCTCTGGCAGTGGCTGAGTGCCCTGGCAGGGTGGGAGTGCTGTGTGCCCATCAGCCCATGGCACAGAGGTGCTGCAACATGCAGAGGGCAGGGCCGGCCCTCTCCATCCCCCCTGACAGTAGCACTTTGTAATATCCACTGTATTCTACATGGAAGTAAGTTGTAAAGACACTTCCTTTTTATGTTTAAACCACTTGAAAGTCAGTTAACTTCTTAATTAAACTATTTTTTTAAGAATGAGGCCAGTCATGGACAAAGCTATTTTATGACCTTCTTCAACACAGAACTCAACGCAGGGTTTGTAAACATGGTGTGTGGGAAGACAAATCCAATTATAAGGATGTTAACTATATGGAATTTGAAATTCTAATTAATTTTTTTAATCCACTCATCTTGCTCTCCCCCTCTCCCAACGTGTATTGGCCCAAAGAGTCATACAAACACTTCAGTGGAAATTTTTCTTCCTTGTCTTGTGTTGAACTCCTGTGTCTTCAGGACAGTCCAAGTTGCCCATTCCTTTTAATTTGCTGCCTATTTTTGAATTCTCCATAGATTTCTTTCTTTCCAAATACCCATAAATTATAAACTAAAGGTTAATTTTTGCAGATAGTCTGCTATTAAGCTATGCTGATTTTTTTGTCCTGAGCAAATAGTGTTAATTTCTGCTACCACATTGTACATGGCTAGAAGTAGTGTAAAAAAGAATGTGGTAGTATTTGATGTGCTTTAAACACTGACAAAGATATAAAGAAAAATGCATATACAAAGTTTTACTTTCCTAATAGGAACACTGGCATTAGCAAATAGTATATTTAAACTGATAGGAAATATTACTTTGTAGTAGCAAACACTTTGTAAATAAAAACTTGTTATTTTTTTAATGGAAATTTTATAGAAACTTTTTCTGTATACTCAATTGATCCCATGTTTACTGAAAATGCTGCAAGTGGGAACTGTACATTGCAAAATGGGAGTGGGGAGCAGACAGTCTGACTGAGGTGAGAGCTGTGTGTGCATTGGAGAAAAACATCCAGTTGTCTGTGAACAGAAATGTAAAGCTTAATTGTAGAGGAACTGAATAAAAGAATTTCAAGGCAACAGGACTGGGCTTGTTTTGGAGAACCATATTGTGGAAAAAGGTTGCTCAAGGTTAATGCTGACAGTGTGTACCTCATTAAAAAAAATACCTGCCCTACATAGGAAATGTTGCATCCTTTGGTGTTTTGAAAATAAATACCAAAATCTAGCAATTACCTGCTCATTGGCTGATCATTCAGAGAAACATAAATAGGTGTAACAATAACAGACGAAGATGCCAGGCTTGTGAAATGGTTCCATTTTGATAACTCGCAAAATGCTCAGGGGTATTGTCCCTATCTATTCCAGACCCAGTCTACACCTAAGAGTATTCTGGTCCTGAGTACCTCAGAAACAGCTCATCAGGTTCCATGTCCAGCTGAAGGCACATTTCACACAGGCTTTTTCACTCAGTGTTCACTCTTCCTGTGTAACAGTTGAGTCTGCAAGGAAGGAATTGACAGTGTTTCCTCAGCACCCTGTACTCCAGTCCTCTGTGTGCTCCCCATGTCTCGGGATAAATCGTGTAAACACTCTTCAAACTCCTATCTCTTTCCAAGCCCTTTCCTCATATTTTGCCAGCAAGAATCCAAATTAGAGCAATTTAGGCAGCATTAGATACAGTCCCTCTTCATCTGTGCTGCTTTTCCAACTCTGCCAGATATGAAAAGTAATGTCACAGTGCTTGTTTTTCCTCATGTGCACACAAGACCCATGACTCACTATTTTTAATCTCAAACCAGCTGAAAGTAAAGGTTAAAGACAAAAGCAGAAGACTTGCAAAACCGTGAGTTCATTCTATCAGAATTCTACAGAAACTATCACATTAAAACTATCATTTAAAAAGCATTGGTATATTTGACAAATAACTAGCTAAAAACTCTTTAAATGTCTTTTTTATAGGAAAGAAACATCACTGAAGAAATGAGAGGGTACACTATATTAGCAATAAAGATATTTACAGCTTATTTATGCTTATACAAAAAAAAGCCTAAGAATCTGTACCGTAAGTTGCTACTAGAATGATTCTGAAACATTAAACTGATGGTGAAGCCAATTGGAATAAATACTCGCCCCTAAAGAATCTAAAAAGACAGGGTTTTGTGTAAGCTACAGTATTTCTTTGTACTGTGTGTGTTTTCACCTGAGCATCTCCTCCCCAGGAACCCAACACAGCAACTGAGAAAATGTGAAAGCATAAAAGCTCTTTTCCTCTTCTTCTAAGAAACAAGTGCTCAGCATGGAACTCCAAGAATGGAGAAATGTGCAAATAATGCTTTCTGAAATTACAAATGCTTTTGGTTAGAATTGCTTTGCCCAGCCAGATAGCACCACACCAACTGGTTTATGCTTTTCTTCACATAAATAAATCTATGTTTCCTAAGCAATGGTAACTGCTGCAGCATTACAGTGCTCTGTGCTACAACGAATATTCTTTGTTAAAAACAACACTTTAAACACGTATCTCCTTGAATTCCACACATTCTGTTAGAAAGCAAAAATACCTCAAAACATTCAGGGAAACCAGACTCCCCCCCAGATTGTGTAGGTTTATTATTCATTAAACTCTGTCTCTCCACCCCAAGTGTAGGATAGGAGATGAACATGAACAATACTTCCCTGTCACAGTGGCGGGTCACGAGTGCAGTCCTGGCTCCGTGGGATCCGTGTAGGTTGCTCTGAACGCGGCTCAGCTGTGGCGCCGTCCTGTCCTTCGCCTGCCTGGGGGGACCTGGCTCTGCTCTGGGGGTCCTACCCAGCACCCGGCACTGTTCTGTGGCTCTGACTCTAAATCATTTAAAAAGGCTGAAAAACCTCCTTGCTGAAAACACTGCTCAAGGGTAACAAAACAGGAGGAACTGTTCCCATATATTTCACAGAACTTCTCGTGGTTAAAACTAGTCTTGTCAGACTGAAAAACCCCACAAGTTGTTGGAGGGTTTGCACTGCTGCCCACAGGGCCTTGGACTGCCCCCGGAGAACCCACTGCAGGCCTGGGTTTGGAACGGCACGGGAATCAATCCCTCAGCAGCCCCTGAGAGCACTCACAGAGCCATTAAAAAACTGAAAACCATTGTCCCAGGCAAAGCCGAGCAGGAAGTGATATAAAAGGCTTCAACAATGAGATGGCATCAAAAGGAAGAAGTAGGCGAACAGAAGGGTTTGTGTTCTTCCAGCATAAGGCAACAAACAAAGATACAAAATTATCTAAGCACGATTTTACAAGACACGGAACCACACAACCAATGCACTCCTTTGGTTCAAATGACCTGTGCTAACCCAGGTTTTCATCATCTTGACATTAAAGTCCATGTTATGCAGCAGTGACAATATACAAATACTACATTTAACTAATCTCTCTCCATTAACTGAACATTATTTTTCAAATACTCAATAACAAAAATTCCATTTAACGCCATATTATGTAAAAAGCAACAGACTGCGTTTTTGCAGCAGCTGCTGCCATAAGCAAGATAGTTATTTTTAATAAACACACACAACAAGGACATAAATGTCTTGGCACATTTAGAAGTTAAAAAACATTTCGAATGAGTAAACTCCACAAAAATGTCCTAGCATTGACCTGTACAATTTCAGCCTCCAGCTTTGCAGAGAGAGGACTGGGAACCTGGAGGTAAACACGGCGAAATCCTCCTTTTTATAAACACTCCTGACCTTTGAAGAGTTTGGAATTGGCAGAGCTTGCCAGGAACCCCCGAACACCTGTTGGTGGCTGATGACCCAGCGCGCGGGGTGCGATCCTGCCCCAGGGTTCGGGATGAGCCCCTCCTGTCCCGGGTGAGCCCCTCCTGCCCCGGGGTTTGGGATGAGCCCCTCCTGCCCCGGGGTTTGGGATGAGCCCCTCCTGTCCCGGGTGAGCCCCTCCTGCCCCGGGGTTTGGGATGAGCCCCTCCTGCCCCGGGGTTTGGGATGAGCCCCTTCTGTCCTGGGTGAGCCCCTCCTGCCCCTGGGGTTTGGGATGAGCCCCTCCTGTCCCAGGTCCTGAGGCCTCCCCTCAGCACCCTCAGGAGCTGGCCCTGCCACCACCCCCTGTCACAGCAGGGCCCATCACAAAGCCTCCAGCAGAACTGAGGGCTTTTAGAACAGATTCCAGAGCTTGAAGCATGCTCTAGGTCAGCACTGTCCAGCTGCTACAATTGGAGAGCCTATTTTTATTTACAAGTAGCCAGAACCCTCCAACATTTCTGAGAGATGCTTTAACCTGTCCTTCCTTTAACGCCTTCCACAGCAGTGCCTGGGGCTTGTCCAGCTCAGTCTCTGCACCAGCTCCCCGACTGGACTTGGGAAACTGGGAGCCATTTCCAGACACAGTGCCCTCTTACCGTGAGAGTGTTACTTCAGCATTCTGAAGGTGAATTCAGTAAAACAGAGTAATCAGGACTGGGAGAAGACATTAATACAGTGTGTGAAATCTGTATGGCACTAACTGGGGGACAAGTGATTGAACTAAACACTTGAGTATTTAGATCCAATGGATGGTGAATCTCTGAAGGTGAAAACCCTTAACCCCTTAACTGCCCTAGGAGATCAAAAATACAAACAGCTCTAGAGAATCTGCAGACAAAAACTTCAAGACAGAAAAAGATGCAAAACACTTTTTTTAAAAATTATCATCATCTTAACACTAAGATAACATTTCCACATTACCATAACAAAGTCATTAAGTATTATTAATACTGCATTAACCAAATGTAGAAGCAGCTGCTATAGCTATTGCTAATAAGGTGACTGTGGGATCTAAATTCCCACAGCCGCCGGCTGTTTGCAGCCAGGCTGACGTAAGGGAAAGCCCAGGATTTTTATTGTTATTACTTTCAAGCCTTCTCACCTTTGATATTTTCTCATCATCTCATTAGCATGACTAAAGCCAAGTCCTAAACTCTATCTAGGCTTACAAAATTTTTATTTCATGTTCTGCCAAGCTCATACCTACCGTTTTCTGTCATCAGGCAATAAATTAAGACTATTAAATTAAGATTGAATGTGATAGAGTTGCTCTGTCTGGGGTCCATCCCCAAACGACTGAGTCAGCTGTACCAGAGCACTTAGCAGACCAGTATTTGCTGGCCTTTGAGCAGCAAAAGCAGGAGTAGAAGCTTTTGCACTAGCAGAGACTTGATGAGGTTTGCACAGTAACTGAAGAGCCTTCCAGCCCATCTAACTGCACAGCTGTGTGTTCCTGGGATGGTTGATATGGAGCCATCTCTTTATCTATAAGAAGCGGGTGACTGGCACGATGACAGATGGGTATATATACCATCAGGGATGCAACAATTCCAGGAAATAAAGCAGCCCTGGCTGCTGAAGATTTTTCAGAAATAATGTACAATTCAAAGAACTCCTGCCAGACTCATTAACTCATTTCATAGAGGAGTACCCCTATTTCAAATCTTTCAGAAAATGCATCCACCAAGCAGTATATTTTCTGACTAATAAACTGTTCACAGTTCAAAAAAATACACTGCACTAAAAGATAATTAGAAATAGAATAATAATTTTAAAAGATAATTGCAACCAATTACCCCACTCTGATTAATGGTTAGAACCACCCCTCCCCCAGCTGGGAGTTTTCTTATATCTATTCAACTAGTTAAACTTGTGTTAGAAAAAGCTGATATGAAAGTACCAGTAGCAAGTAAAAAAATACAGGAGACTGCCCTTACCAGTGTTCAGACTCTTAAAAGATAAAAAAACTTGAAGGCAAAATGTAGGGAAATACAAGGGCACAGAACAGAGAGGGCCAGCAGACATTCCTAACCAAGGGAGTCTGGTTCCATGGGCACAGGATGCACATCCAGCACACTGAAGGGCTTCTAAAGGTGATACTACATACTGCCAGAATTGGTTTTTTCCTTCTCCATTTAAACATTTTTCTAATTCTCTAAAGAGGGTAAAATACTGCATGAATTGGATACCTGGGAACGTGCTGAAGTTATGCAACAATGCTACAAAAGAGGGAAAATGCCAGTGCTGTGTCCTGCTCAGAGCTCCCTGGGCATGCTGGGGTTAAGCTGAACAGCAGTGGCTGCTCCTGCTTGCAGAAACTGCAGAGACTTGTGCACTTACCCCCACAAACTCCCACTGGCCATTACTAATCACCAGCCACTCTTCACTCAGTGGAAGAGCTCTTACAGATTCTTAACTTTACATGGTTTTCAGAGTGCTGTTTGCTCCGAAGGGGAGCTTGGTGAGCAGGGAAATACAGAACACGCCCTCTGCGAAGGAGTTAAGGAGCCTGTGCCTGAACTCCCTGCAGATAAGAACAACGTGAAGCCACTGACAAGCCAGGCAGGCAGCTCTGGCTCAGCAGATAGCAGGGACACGAACTGAAGGGGCAGAGACATCTCACGATTCCACAGCCATTCATGTCCTAGGGAGATTTCAGAGAGCTCTCTTGTCATGTTTTAAGCCATGGCTGCATTTCTGTTTGTCAGAGTGCATTTGCTAGTTGCACTGCTGAGTTATATGCAAGTCAGCCTACAGCAGTTTCCAGTAATGGCATCTTATGCAATTTCTGACCTACTTTAACACACTGGGGCACTTGGAGACACGAGATCCACTGCAGCAGCTTTCTGCTTGACAGCATAACACTGCAGCAGAAGCAAGTCTTTAGACAAGCACATGGATCCAATAAAATACAGATGACAAGCCCACTTTCATTTTCAAGGTATTTGTCAAACCATTAGAAGCATCCAGATCAATCATCATATGTATTATTTTCAGCTAGAGACTGTGCAGATTATTTCAAAAAGATCAAGTGACAAAACCCAGGAAGCTGTTACATATGCACTGACCTGTGTGCTCTTTCTCAGCCTGTCTAGGCTGCAGTTTCCCCAAGAACACCTCAGTGAGGGCTTGTGTGTGATGGATGATCAAACACAACCAGGTTAGCAATACACAGACCTCTTCTTTTGCCCCAGCAGCCAGTTATGTTGTAGAAGGAAGCTTCTTTCACATATCCTTCCTGATTTCAGCAATAAACAGAAGGTCTATGAGAACTCTTTAATTACACTATCAAAGGTGAACAGCCAAGGACCTAAACATTACTAAAGAAAAGAGCAAAGAGAACTATTCCTACTGTTAATCAGAATTAAGCTTTGAACAGGAGAGAAGTAATAAGAAAAAACTGGTATTGCTATACTTTCCTTTTCCCACATGAGAAACAGGACTCTGGACACATTCCACTGTGTGGAAATTTCAAATTTGTAATCCGATTAAAGGGTCTGACCAGTTATTTGAGTGGACTCGCGGACACTGTCACTGCAAACTATGTTAAAAGTTCAAGATCTACAGTGCACTGCAGATCTTCAGAACAATCCTGGAAAGGTTGTTTTATTGGGTTTTTTTTCTTCCCCAGGTTCTGTTACTAAGGAAACTTTCGAGCATGGCTGAAGCAAACACAATACATGCTGTCATGACTTCTCCCATGCAGACAAAGCAATGAAGGCCAAATGATATCCAGTATTATTCATCAACAGCTGCTTTGTTTCTGTAATACAGTTACCACTCTGATCCTGCCATTTCAGTGTCATTTGTACCTCACTACTACAGTGCCCGAATGATCTTTTACTATTTCCCTGCAATGCCTTGGCTTTAGGTAAGGATATTACTACTGCAGGTAAACTCTCAAAACTACAAGCATTTTGGTATGCTCTTGGTTTGAGGTCTATCACTTCTCTGTCAGATTAAAGGGGTTTTATGGTTTTGTGTCCTTTAAGATAACTAAGAAAATTAAGAGGTGTTTCAGGCTTCACCTGTAGGTTAATGCATCACCTTGAATCTCAGTGCAAACTCTTCTATGCCTATCAGCTTAAAAAAAAAATTTCCTTACACTCAACAAGGCAGTTAAAATTCATTGCAGCATTACAAACCTTCCCTGTCCTTTCGCCGACACCCCTCCAGCTCCTAACCTGTCCCCTTATATTCTCCTTAACAGCTATTGTGTTACTTTTGGGAAAACAGTCTCCTCAATCCACAGGCACTCAAACTGAGGGAACTACCTACAGGAACATTTCCCCTCTTTCAAAACTTACATCCTTCTGCCACATGACTTACTTTCTCTTCCACAGCCCAAGGGCTGTAAGCCTGGAGATGGGACTGCCCTGCACTGAACCCACAGGGCATCCCCAGCTCAGGCCGAGCCGCTGCCTCGGGAGAGCAGCCCTTGCTCTCAGAGTGCAGTGGCACCCACAGATCATCCACTCAGACAGACACAAGGCATCACTCAGACACAAGACTTCCAACCACCTGGAGGTATTTATCTGAATCCAGCTTTGTTTTTTTCACAGGTGGATTTATTTTGTTTTCTTACAAAGGCAAGAATGACTCAGATCAAGAATCCCACTGTGTTTTCTTTAGCAGCTGACATTCCCTGTGCCTTACTGGCTTGCTGTGCTGGGCTTCGGTCACTTGGAATGCTGAGGGTGAGGGACCAGGAGAAGTCTTACAAAGTTCCTAACTTTACATTTGTGGCTACAGTTGGCCTTAAGTGAACAGCTCCATGAATTATTGAGCAGTTTACTTAGGGATTTGGTAGGGGAACAAGAGGACTATACCTGCCACCTCAAAAGAACGCAGAGCAACTCCTGTAATTTTTCTTAGAGCACATGAAGATCTGTAATCTTATCTGTGGATTTGCTTTAAACTAACATTGAAAATCAATTGGTCTGAAATTTACCACCACTTGTAAGTGATGTTTAAATTAAGCAATTTCTCAACACAGAGGAACTTACACCATTACAGATGCTGTGCTAATCACATGCTACCCTCTCCCAACACTTAAAATGGCAGAAGAAAAAAAAAAGGAGTTAAAAGCAAAAACTTACACTAAAACTTCCCCAACCTCTGTTACATTCTGCTTTTCTCATTCCCAAGCACACTTAAAATGTTCAGACAACTTTGTACTAAGTAACAGCCATGAAAATATTTATAGTGTTAAGTAAGTGGATCTGTTCCTTTTGTAATTAAGAGTGGAGTTTCTAAAGTCAGAATCTGCAGCCACAGCAGGTTTAAGAGAGACTTTGTTAGGGACAATAAACCCTGGAGGAGTTATCACTGTAGGGGCTCTCTTGTGCCAGAAAAACAGAAATAGCATTAATATGCTCCCAAGTCACATAACATTTGGGCACTGAAAGGACACATTTTTATTCCATACATCGGAGGATGACAATCTTCTCTAACACATATATATGCAGCTAAGTATACTTTCTAAAATTAAATAACGAATATAACATTGCAAATACATTGGTACCTACCAGCTCTTTTAAAGAATTGTTGCCAAATTCTCATCAAACTCTTAAACATACCCTTCAGGCAATGCAGGTTCAAACTGAGGCGCTGCTTCCACAGCTCCATGCAATACTCACTGTTCAGAGCTGTACCACGTAAAAAGATTTAAGTACAGGCTAGTGAACAAAACTTTGGAATTTTCTTTACTGGCTTTCCTCAGACACTTGCCTGAGATTTAAAGAGACAAAAAGCTTTACTTTTAGTCATGAATTATTAAAGCTATTTGACCCAAACCACCTACACAGTGATATGCAAGCCTCTCATAACCCTCATGTAACACTGACTTTACATTAAAAATCACAGTCACCAAATTAACAGACTTTGAACTGCAATAATCTGAATTTTTGGTGAAGCTTTAATGAAGTACCCAACTAGCAAGATGATGAATTGTTTCACTAGCAGGGAAGTCAAAGCTCTGAATAATTGCAAAAGGATAAAGATTGACGCTTCAAACATTCTGAGGTTTTGAAATCCATACTCAGAGCTGCGCACGCGCTCTTAGAATCTACTATTTTTCAGATTAATCTTATACAATTAAATCATTTTTCTCCATCACAGAAGACCCATCTCATTTTGTAAGAACACCCAAGAGTACTCCCTGAATGTTTAAATATGCAAAGTTCTTGTTCAGCTTCAAGCTCTGTTTAACTCATACCCTCCAAAAGTTATGGTGGATAAGCTTCACAGAGAGGTAGAAAAAATCCTGAAATGGGGCAAATCCAGGTTCAGCAACAGGTTCCTGGGAACACTGCATTAAAAAAACGTAGCAAATCTGTCAGCAGGGCTTGGTGGAGAGAAATACATTTTTCCTTTCTATATCTATTAAGAGAGGCAGAGTGCAGGGGATTAAAAACACAGAACACAATACCCTCCTCCCCACTCCTGTTTCTATACTGATTCACAACTCCTTTACTCTACACCTCCTCCTTCAACTCTTCGTTTGCACTCAGATTTTTTTTCTGTCTACTGCAGACATTGCAGTGCAAAAGGAAAGGGTTTTTTTAGTAGTGTCCTAGAAGCAGCATCATCCCCAGCGGGAAGTAATGGCCAGTCAGGGCTGAATGTCATCAGTCCTAAAGGGATCATCTTATCTGCTGTCTGATGGATGTAAGCAAAGCCCATAGCTGAGCTTGTCCCCTAACAACCTTCTCTTCAGCCTTCTCTCCAACCCTGGAGTGTGTTAACAGGGAGATGGCAGGGAGAAGGTCCCTCAGATGACCTGGACACAAGTGGGTTTGTCATGGTGGTATGAAAAACAGCACCCTGCAACAACAGGCAATTTCACAATGTTTGAAATTAAAAGCCCTTATTCCAGACTTGAAGACACCACAAGTTACCTAATAAGACAAGGAAGTATTTACCAGTGTAAAAGTTAAACATTTCAGGGTTCTCGTAACAAGGTGGTAAATTTATATCTTTAATCATAATTTAAAATGAAGTCCAAGAAATCTTTACAATGAAGGAAATTAGTAATTTCAGTCTATCCTAAAAGTCTGTATACCCATTTACAGATAACTGCTATATCATTTACTTACTTGAGACACAGAAAAACGTGAACGAGTTTAATTGAATAGCTTAACACTAGACTCATTACCTACAAATGTTTTACATGCTAATTTTGATAGCTGACCCCTTCCAAAAGTTATTTCTCCCCCCTCCCCCAATTGATAATCCTTATGTGTTTAAATTTAAAAAAAAACACTTGTACAGAATCTAGGGAGAACAGGAGTTTATTGAGTTTTACCTGTCTGAAAAGTGCTGGTGAAGAGTTGCCATTTCATGCTTTGTCTATATAGATAAGTCAAACGAGAAATTGTTGCAAAAAACAAGCTCATTTGAAAACTGAGTGTTTCTCCAGAACTTTTTACCATTCCTAAGTGAATACAAATGTGAGAAGTTTTCACATGAAGCAAATCCTTTCCCTTGTCAGATGCAACATCTACACTTAAGTTCCCTCACAACTATTAAAATACTTTCAGGCAGTATTAATACACGGAGAAGCAATTAGTCATATCTTCAAGAAGCCAGGTATCCCAGCTCTAAAAGTGCATCATTTAAAACATTAGTAATGGAATATTTTAAAAGAACATCTCATTCAGTATTAATGCATGCCATTATTACAAAAATATCCATTGCATATTGTAGGAACAACAACTTTCTTTTGTAGACAACAAAAAAGCATGCTGAATGGTATCAGATCAGTATAAATCTATTTTTAATGAGGTTTAAGACACTGTTCAAGTCCCATTAAGAGCAGCTTCCTCCAACTGTGCACCAGTGTGAGCTTGCACAGCTGTTAAAGTTTTTCACTAATGTGGCTTAGACTGGCCTCAAACTTCTTCAAAGCAGGGCATTAAGACTGGATCTTGAATTGTAGAAATCCTTCATTTATTTTTTTTAAATAAAATATTAAAAACCACTGTAGCAATTAGGTATAAAAGCCTGTTAAAGTAACAAATTTAGGCATAACCAGCGGAACGTACAGGTATTTACAAAAATGGGGGTTTGCTGTGGTCTTTAATATTGAGAGACACCAGAATGTGGACCACATGCTCCAAGAAACCCCCAAGCCCAAGCAAAACCCCCAGGGAAGAGTGACATGACTCACGTGTGAGCACAGCTGCTGAAGGTACAGCCCAGTGCCACGGGTCAGCCTGGGTTAACGTGAGCATCAGTCACAAATAAACCAGGCTGTCTGCGGGCGTTTTAGCTACTGCATTTTGAGTTACACTGCAAGGAATCCATCCCAAGTCAACAGGGTATTTCTACAAAGCAGCTGATGACACCAATTATCTAAATGGATGATGATGAAATACACACAAAGTCCAAGATGAAAGAGCTGATGAAGATGTGAGACATGTTAAAATGATGCAACGAAACATATATATAAATTAAACAGGAATGTTTAATCAAGACAATCCTTTCTTTTTCCTTTTGTTTTCTTGAACAGAGGTTCTTCACAAAAATTTTTAATTGGAAAATGAAAGCCTATTCCCACAATAGTGAAGCCATGTCTTTCAAGCAGCTGTTGTACAACTACTATTATGACCCTAAACAATTTAAATTGTTTTCTATTAATATTTCTGAACTAAAGTTTTAAAATATTGTATAATTTTATTTGTGCTCCACATATTACAAGCAATTAACAACACAAAGATTCAGTTCCTCAGCTAGAACACCAAACTCTATACCAAGTATTACATGTACACGATACTTGCACAGTGACAAGCACAAGAAAGTACTAGTTGAGCACTTATTTTCAGAAATTCATACCAACTCTTAAATCCATTTCACTTCTCCCACGCCACCCAGTCTCCAATTTAAGGCATCTCCACACAGCCATCCATCCACCCACCCACTCCCATTCACACCATTTATGCTGGAGGTGTTTACTCTTACAAAGAACTCACTGTGTCCATCAGGTACCATTTATTATTTACCCCTCTAACTGTGTCAGCATTGAGATATGACAGTTAAACCAGTGTTAAATCAATACAATATTTACAGAGCACAGCACATTAAGCTTGAGACACTCACTTGGGGGATAAAACCACATTTTAGAACAGGACAAAGGTCACCATTATTATGTGTTTGAAAACAGCTATTTACAGGTCCCTATGACATAACTATAGTCTGTACACGGTTCCAATGGGGCAGGCAAAAGCAGGATAGGCATTTATTTTAAGGGAGTTTAAACATACAATTTGGAAGCATATTATTATGCTACCCTGAACACCATAAACCACCTTAACATTCTCCAAGGTGGTCTCATATCCTAGAATGGCATGTCCAGCTGATACAAAACAGACAACACAACATTTACTTTGTGGAGAGTATTTACTCCACTCCAGCTATTCAGACATCTGAACTTTGAAGGCAATTCGTCCCAGAAACTTGTCACGGTCATCTTCGTTTTTTAAATTAGGTGAGCCCAGGATCTTACACTCAATTGCTATTTCTTCTTTGGTACTGTTGGGGTGAATTGCTAGTTGAACAGCCACTAGAGGCTGTAAATAGTGAGCCTAGTAAACAAAGATGGGGAAAATATCAGACACCACAATAAGTTAGCATTAAATTAACATTTAATCCATCAGAACAGTTAAGAAAAAGCTAATTAAGAACCCAACTTGACTCAGGTAAGACACTTTTTTCCCCAAGTTAGTCAGGTATACATTCTTCATACTATTTCTTAACTAATCTATTCAAGATAATTTAAGTCACAGTATCTTCAATAAGCCTCTGACTTTACTTTTTTCTACTATGTTACATCCAATTTTTCTAGAAACCTCCACTTGAAACAGCCTCAGAAATTACTGTCTTCCTTCCTATCCATTCTACTGTCTCTTCTGCTTGTTTGGGGTTTATTTGGGGGTAGGTGGGTGTAATCTGCTATAAAACATAACTTTTCTAGAAGGGTTTTAAGTGTGGCTCAACAAATGCCAGTAAACCATCTTCCCTCCTACCCTATCCCATTGTTGTTTGTTCAGCAACAAATCATTCTACAAGGTGTTATCTGTTTGACAGCTTTACACAGAAACCTTTCCTGGAACATCTGACAGTCTCCTTCCTGGTCAATCGTATTTGGTGGAACAATTGCCAGTGGTGACTCAGTTCTCTCATAATAAAAATTAAAATTTAAAAATGAGAGCAGAACCAATTCTTTGTCAACCCAATATTGTACCTCACAACCAACTCCATTACTCTTGTAAAGTGCTTATGAATTAAATAAGAGCTTATTTATTGCTGAGGCAGCATTTCATCCAATGTTCATGAAGTATTTCCATAATTTATTAATATTTTTAGGTCAATACTGCTGACTGCTGATTAAGCTGCAAGGAAGTACAGAGTACACTGGAAAAGTAACTGACCAAGGAATAACTGAATACAAAAGTAACTTTGGTGAAATTACACTGTGGTACACTATGGATCTGATAGATTTATGGCTAGAAAGTACCTTTATCTTCAATGGTGAGCCATGGAAATGTTTCACAGACTAAACACCTTCATCAAAAATAGGCAACGTAATTTTATATTTTATAAAAAGTACAAATTTTCTGCATATAGTGATCACAAGCTGAAGTAGGAAAATAAAAAAGTTTTAACTCTATGTATTCTGTGTTCCTAAAGTAATGACTTTTGGGCTTCTTTAAACTTAATTGTTCTTCAGTTAGATAAATAAAATTTACATCCGAATACAATGAGGATATATGGACCAAGCAAACAAAGATAAGATGATTATTAATAATAAAAGCAACAACTAAACCCTCATCTGCTACTGTGAAGTCCTTCATAAAACAGAGCAAACAGAAAATATGACTGCAGAGCCACAAAGAAATATAATCAATAATACCATAAGGAACTATAAACTTAATATCCCATACAAAAACCCCAAGGATTAACTATTAGAAAGTGTACTGTAGCACAAAAAACGAGTTTCTTTTCCTGCCTTTCCCTGCATTCACCAAGATTCCAGAAGGTGTCAGTGACCAAAAAGGAGCAGATGCTCCCAGTACTGATGGTACACAGTCACTTCTCCATTAGGACAAGGCCCAGTTGATTTCCTTAAGCCTGATAAAGCATCTTGAATCTCACCAAGCACTGTGCAGTTTCTGCACATCTAATATTCCTCATGAGTACCTCATTACAAAGTTCAAACTCCAGAATCAATGTGACATTAGCAGCTGTAAATGCAAACAGAAACAAAACATTTACAAAACAAAGACCCTCATTAAGGCAGACTTACATGCAAGCTTTTCCCATAGTATGGAAAGTACATCAAGTCTATTGCCCCGTGAGCAGGAAAATAATTTATATCAACCATGCCTTCTTCCTGTAATTGGAGACAGCAACAAAATTACAAGTTAACACTGACTGCACAAAAATGAATACAAAATCAGAATTATAACCCACTGCAAGATATTTTAAAAAAGGCAACTGACCTACAGACTTGCAGAATAACTTTTAAAATAGATTTATTTTTGGCAAATAGTTACATGCTGCTACAGTAAGGATTTAAACTATTTGAATCAGCAATCAAATCAAGCCAGCTTGCCCTCATGCTTTTCTTACAAGTCAAAAAAATGGGGAATGGGGAAGAGGATATTTATTGTAATGAGTAATTTAACAACAAAAAAGCCCCCATATATAACTAAAATCTCAAATACCCACAAGCAAGCCTGGATGTTTCCTTCAAATATGGGCCACCTAAAAAGAACCCCAAGTTTAAATGGGGATGTTACTGGAGTTGTGTGTGTCACAGCACCTTGGAGGAACAACATACACATAAGCATTCCTCAGCACTCGACTGCCCTGGAATCCCCAGTCCTGCAATGAGCAGATACCCACAGAGCTGCTGCCTCATTTCTGGCTAAGGAGCTGCTCGATGTGTGAGACACACCAAGCAGTGTATCTGACTGAGCTGTCCACAACAGCCCATCAGTGCAGTGAGACAGACACCCCTCCCTGTACAGTGCTCTGTTCTTCAGGGTGGTGTATTCTGGCAGGATGTCAGACTACTGCAAGTCCAAACCACTAGGAAATGCTCACATCTAATGTGACTTGCCATAATAAAGTAAATATATTCCCATAATTAAGGAAAATGCTGCTAAAACACTCCCTCCCCAAATACTAAATGTATCTCCAGAACATCACTGCTTCTTCAGTGCAATTCACAAGTTCAAAGTCTATAAGCAACTGTTAGTGGTTTTTATACTACCACACACAACAGCTGTGATTTTAAACAGATACTCTACAAGGTTCAGAAGACAACTGCAGTAAGATAAAAAAATAGTAAAGAACAAACCACAGCTTAAGATTACCTTCTTCTGGCCTCCTCAAAAGAACATACAATATGTTTTTTAGGATATGGCCACATTCCCGTTTCTTTGCAGTCTAAATTACTGAAATTCCTATTAAGTATTTCGGACCTTGAGCTAGCAAATACAATTACTAAGCAGAAACATGTTGCTTTTCACCATTATTATATTGTTTAAAGCTCATGCAGCTGAAAATACTCACTTTTCAATTACATTTCTGAAATAACAGTTAAACAATCAGAATACCATAGGAAAGATAAACAGGAGTAGTGCTTTCTGGAGCAGCTACACTCAAGGCAAGCATGCAGTCACAGCTATGAAGGCATTAGGCTCTCATTGCAGTAGCAGAGGGGTTCTGGGACATGCTGCTTGCTGCCTGTCTCATGCAACTGCTGTGGGGTTTGGCATATTAATAATTAAACCTAGTTAATAACCCTACACAATTAAATAAAAATAAACAAAAAAACACCTAAACAAGCTGGTTTTGCTGAAGAACTTCAAGAATCAGTCCATTGGTGACCGTCACTTTATGTGCTTACCATTTAGTTTCCACAAAGAGCTGCTGACAGTCAGTAAATCTAAAATCAGATGATTTAGCTGGACAGAGACTTTCCCCTCACTAACTTAGTTCTTTATTTAGACTGTGTCTTAGAAAGAATAATTTTAAGACCCAAGGAAAGAACTTGGGCAGGAATGGTATATAATTGCTTGAGAAGAAGAAATAGTATCACTGCACAAAGAAAGAGCAGTATCCATTAGGAGAAAGTGTAAACTAACAAAGACTTCTGTCACAAAAAGCAAGTTAACTCAGATCCTGAGTGTGCTGACATAGAAAGGCACATTGTGCCATTCATACAGACATTCTTCATTTGTGTACATGAGAAAGTGATACCTAATACAAGTCTAAATGGTCAATAAACAGAAGAAATAGATCTATTTTGGAATTAAGGCTTTTTTCTTTTCTGTAGTTAAAAAACACCCCCCATCGAATCTACCAGTTTTCAGCACAGGTAGTTTTAACGTGAAACCGCACAGCTCCAGCCCCAAAATAAAGACCTAAAATGCTGATCTTCAAACCTCTTGGGAACACCATCTTTTGTTGGTTTGTTTCTCTTTGTGGAGATTCTCAGACTACAGCAGATCAGTCCCTCCTGGGAAGGGTGTAGGAGGAAGAACCAGTCAGAGTCCGGCACTGCGAACACCTCCCTGACCTACAGGAATCACAGTGACGGCAGATGCCACTACGAGGGCAGAGGGGGAGGCATCCCCAGCTATGAGTGTGCTGACTTTGAAATCACAGATCTACCCTTTTAAATTCTTCCATAGAAAAAGCACAGGGAGAAGAAAGGTCAATCACCTCACAGGAGAATGTGTAGAGAAGACAAACTTCACATTGAAAAACTTAAACGATGTTTCAGGTGGCAAAGACTGGCAGGATGTGCAGAGAGAAGATATTTAACCTCATTTTGTATCTGAGAGACTTGGAAAAACTAAAATTCCATTTAAAAGTCAGATGGTGTTAAGTTCAGGCAGACACTTTCCCAAACTGGTCTCAGGATTTGCAAGACTGATGCACAGAAGTGCTACCTGACCATGAGGAAGAACTCTCCTGTGCAGTGACTGAGCACTGGAACAGACTGACCAGAGACGATGTGGAGTCTTCCTCTCTGAAGATATTCAAGAACTGCCTGGACCCAATCCTGTCACCATGTGTTCTAGGATGATCCTGCTTGGGTCATCATCAGAGACCTTTTAACTATATTCTGTACTTATTTAATAAATTCTGTAAGCAATTTGTACTTACAGAAAGAGGATGCAAAAATTACATAAAATTTACTTCAATGTATCTCAAAGGGTAAAAAAAATAGCAAAAAGCCCATCCTTATCAACCAAGTTGTTATCAAACTTGTTCTTTTGCTAGTGAAACCAGCTAAGAGGATTGAAAAAGGGACCATCTGTAATTTGCTTAGTACAGCTTTTACCACTCTCATAGAGCACCCATACAAGAAAACTCAAGAAATACAATCATCATAAAGTAAGATTACCATCAGTATTTTATAAATCACTTGAACATTAGCTCTCAACATACCACAAAACATGACAGGTGGAAATTAAGATGACTGTCCTGGACCCTATTCAGTGTTTTCAACAAGGACTTGTGAGGTGTAAAACCAAGTTCATTCATTGATGGGACCAGGTTGTAAGTACTGCAAAACACTTCAGAGAACTTGATTCCTTTAAAATGACCATAAAAACAAATACAGAGCAGGGACTAAGGATAGTAATAAGAAATTCAACTTCAAGAAAACTCATCTACAAATACAGACTGGGAAATAACCAAAAGAAAGATGTACATAGTAACACAATTAAAATGAAGACACAGTGTATTACAAACAGCACATTCCCCTTGAGACACATTATTATTTCCAGTGTGATCACAAAGGGAGAAACTCTGCCATCAACACCACCTCAGCTGGAGGCCAACTTCTGTCCAGTTTGGGATATCACATTACAAAAATATGATAAACTAGACAAGTCAAAGAAAAAGGAGACTAGTAGAAGGGGATTAATTGCTTTACTCTAAAACCTAAGTAATTCCTTCAAGAGAACAATGGATTTTTTCAGAATGGAAGCAAAGAAATCAGTCTCAAGAGAAGGAATTGTCTTTGCTTGCAATGGACTGTCATGCAGAGATCAAAACTTTCAAAGACTCCACAAAACTCCAGTATTAGAACCTGTGTCTACCAGAGGTACCCAGGAGGAAGGTAGAAACCCTCACAAGGATCTGCCTCATTAACTGGTGACGTTTCCCAGCCTACACTGTCATCAGTCGCCTCAAGCTAAAGCCATGACTGCGCCCCTTGCTCAAGCTACAAACTTACCAAGGGTTTCACTGCTCCCCGAGCAGTCTAGGAAAAATATCCATAAGTCAAAGGAATTATTATAATTGCCAGAAAACATTCTGTGTAAATGCATTGGTACATAATAAATATGCACAGATTAGCTGTTATTGTAAGTAGTTTATACTTGATTTGAAGTCAACTTTTACTTGAGCAGTAACATTAGTTTCCACACACAGTGTCTTACCCATCATTTATAAATTGTCTAAGGTGCACTTGCAGCATGGAGAAAAAATAAAAATAGAGGTTATGAAATGAGAAAACAAAACATAACTCACAATAAATAAATAAGACCACAAATAACATGTATGTATTTTCCTCAACTCTACAGCAAGACAGGTAGCTCAAACACATCTAAAGATGAAAGAGCAACAACTGAAAAATGTTTTTATAAGTACACTAAGAAATTAAAGACACTAAAACTAAATTACACATACAATAAGATGAAAAATAAACAAAAATACAAAGTCTTTAACATGAAGGAAAGAGAATGAAATAAATTACTTCACTATTCATCCTACTCAGGAGGAAAATTAACTACACACTTATTTCTTACATTCAGAACTGACCTTAGGTGTACACTGTATGTGAGGTTCTCCTTCAGGCTTTAATCCAATTATCTAAAGGAGAGAAAGTTAAAATATTTACAGATCTTTTTTCCCCTTTCCAGTTTTACAGATTGAATTTGACCTTTTTCATCACTAAATGACAGAGTTCATACAGGACATAAATCTGTTCAGTGTCTCTTACCCGAACACAATTCCAAACTAGGACAAAAATTTAATGTATTGTTAAGTTAAACAGTTTACTCAAGTTAACTCAAGTAGTTACAGTAGCTACCAAAAAGACTGTTCTCTAATTTTACACTCAGCATGCAACATTAATGGCTCAATCCAGTCAGCAATTCAAATAATGTGTGGCATCACTGAAAAGTCAAACACTTGGTGAAGTTTTCATCACCTTTTATAGTTCAGAAGTTACAGAATGCATTACATTCTAGTTAGATTTCTGCAAGTAAAACATATTTTACTTGGTCTAGAATCTGTTTCATAGAACAGTAAGCAAAAGCAAAAAGCAAATTACTTCTTAAAACAGGGGATTTGGGTATTTTGATACATGTAGTCAAAGCCAATACTTGTAAGTATTAGAATGCTCAAAAAGCTCCCTTCCCTCTACCCTCTGAAAACATGAATTCCTAGACCTTCCAGTAAATTACACTATTCTGGAAATGCAAATATCTTGAGTAGCAAACAGCACATGTTGCAGTCCTTTCTACAGTCATTTTTCATACAGTAATAGCTGAGAGTACCTATACCAAGAATTCCAAAATAAGCAGGCACTTACTCTGTTCATTTTCACAAGCACACAGGGGGTTCCTTTAGAATACCCAAAATTCGTATCTTCCTTCCCAGAGCACTGGCCCAGGTCAGAGAGGTTGAACCGACAGGCCTTTTTCACAGCAGCGTCGTTCTGCTCGAAAATCCTGCCCGGTGTGCAGTCGATGTTTTGGGACTGCTTTGAGTCATTGTATGCTGGGAAACAGAAAGGCCTTGTCAAGCAGTGGGATAAAACACGTAAGTACCCAAAGCCTGTAGATGCCTATATAAATATGTAATTTATAGTGTTACTTGTCAATGAGTTCTCTCCAAGGAGTATTTTCAGAGCACTGTGTCTCTTACATTCATCTTAAAACTTCTTCAAAGCCTATGAAGAAGTGGCACTGTACTTGAATGAAAGAATAAAAGGAGTATTACAAAAGAAATAATGTTGTCCTGCTTTTCAAATTGTAACAATAATCACATCATTAATTTCTGCACATAAACTAATATTATAAACTAATTATATATTAAAATATAAACAATCAAGTTTGTACCTGGGAACTGAACCAGTTTTCCCTTTGCACATGTTTCTTTTACAAATCACAGGAAAAAGTACTTCAGTAAGTAATATTAAATTGCCTCTACATTTACATCAGGTAGAGTAACTGATGTTATAGTGACAGCCCAAATTGTTTCTCACTTTCCTGTGTTTCACAAGTACACAGATCACACTGTCACAAATGCTGATCTATTCACAGTTAAGATATTCTGTGACTTTTCCCCCTCCCTTAGATCCTCCCCCAGCTAACAAAGTGCAGTGGGGAAAGGGAAAGCTCCTCCTCGATGCCAGAGCCCAGAGCTGCAGGACAGGCAGGTGACCCTGACAGGCTCCATTCCTGCAGGAACCTTGGCAGGGCTCAGGAGGAAAAGCCACTCATGGAAGCTTCCAGTGGGCACCAAACTGTGGGTATGGCGAGATTCAAGTACAGGCTGTGTAGCTAACAAAGCAATTCATGCACACAGCACCTTCTCAGCTGTGACCTACAGCTTTTAAGGTGTTAAACTTATTAGTATTTTTAATTGATTTCTGTATTATTATAGTAAGTGCACATGCAGGCACACACATAAAACAATGTATGACAAACTAGTGATTTTGCCATTCTTCACTCTTGTCCTATGTTATGTTTCCTCCACATTCTAAATTCAGTATTTTATTATTTCTGCCCATAAATACTACGTATCAGGGTGAACGTTAATAAATTGCAATTAATTTAATCTTTGTATTCTTCATTTTTTCAAAGAGACACTCAATTTTTAAAGACTGAAAGATTCTCAGTTACCAAATCATTTTGATTAAGACTGATCAGGTAAGTCATGACAAACTTTGCCTCCAAATACATTACCTGTGTTATTTTACACTGCATTCACATGGAATTTCTACATCTTACAGTATTTAAATAACCATGTCACCAAAACACTGGACTAGGACCCAAACTCTCCATTATGTACTTCACGGTTGCTCATGCCCAGGGCTCCGTGTCCAAGACAGGCACCAATACTTACCTTTTTCTGTGAAGTATATACTGTAATAACACACATATCTGTAGTAATCCTGAACTTGCAATGGTCTCCATTAGCAACTAGTAACTACAAGCAAAAAATGAGAGTAATGTTCTCAAGACAAAGATTCCTGAATTACCTGGGGAGTTGTAAGTAACTTACTTACATTCTAGGAAATTTTGAAGTGTAGTAACATATTCTGAATATGATTGGCTGTCACTCTTGTTAAAGTAAAATTCCAGTGCAGTGTCTGGCTTTGGTGAAATCATAAGTCCTTAAAAAAAAAAAAGAAGTGCAAGTTAGGAACTAAACAACTTCTCTTCCCCACACCACTCTAACCCTACTCAAATATCCATACATTGGAAAATGCCTATCTGTAAAGAAATAGCAATGTTACCCCAATATTACACAGTCCTGGAAGGTACTCTGTGTTTGAAGCCAGTTATCAAAATCAACATTACATTAATTAATACTTAAATCCAAGCCCATGTATAACTGCAATTCACAAGGCAAACCCAAGTGATTAGAAAAAGCAAAATCATCAGCTTAATCAGTTTCAATCAAAGATTTTTACCAATTCACTTCCCATTTTCCACACTCAGCAAATTAAACTTAAAAAATAATTGCAAAAATACCCCAAACCACACCCACAAAACCTTCAGTTCAAGCAATGGCTCAAAGCTTTAGGCAATGTAGAGTGAAGCTATGACTGTAATATTCTCACAGAAACCCAGACAAAATAGGATTTTAAAAAACTTGATTATGCACAAAGATGGCTTGAAAGTTATGCCAATAAAAATAGACAAGCCAAGGTAGTTTTTATTCTTCTCCATGTGCTCAAACAGAACACTGAGGCACCATCAGTTTCATGGAGAATACAAGACACTTCATGAAGCCACAGGTGCTGTCCCTGAGGAGGTGTGTGGCTCAGCCAGGCCCTGGGAACAGGGAATGCCCTGGAGCTGCTCCCAGCCCCGGAGCAGGAGCCTCAGCAGGGCGGCAGCGCCGGCAGGAGGACACGGACATGGACACGGACGCATCCCAGGGCTGGGGGATGGAAACAGCACCCACGGAGCTGGGCTCTCCAGAGCTCAGTGTCCTTTCCCCAGCACAGGGGCAGGGAAGGTGCAGTTAAACCCCGAGGGTCTGTCTGCAGCTGGTGAGAGCCAAAGCCACACTGTGTGCTGACACAGCCCCTGCCATCGGGAGTGTCACCAGCACAGACACCAACACTGCCAGTGCCCAGCACGGCCTCAGCAGCACAGGAAACAGCACCAGACACTGCAGCAGAGACCACACCTGACCACAAAGGTGTATGACTGATGGCTTTAGTTACAATACCTTTAGGTAGTTCTTAATATAAATAGCACAGGTAAAGCCCTGCAGTTGTGATTAACAGGTGAGTGTCTATGCATCTGTCTCTTCAAGGATAGCTGAGAAATGACACTGCAGTCCCAGAAAAAAACCCACACAAATACACAAACATAAAAAAACAGAACCCCAACCTGTATTTTATCAGATTAATTTTCTTCTAAGTTAGAATATTAAAATGGTTTGATCGAAGTAAAATTTCACATCAAAGAAGAAGCTGCAATTACAGCAGCAACTTAATTGTATCAGCTTTTAGGATGCCATGTAATTTCCCATCCTCTGGCAAAACCAGTTAAAACTAGATTTCCAAATGAATAAAATTTAAGGCAGATAACAAAACTCATCCTTCAAAATACAAATAAAAATAATAAAATCAGGCCTTCTGAATACAAAATAAACACTTAAGAAGGTAAGACTGCACTGGAAAGATAAAGCTGGAGTTGTCTTAATGTTGGATTCTTAATACGTTACTGTAGTTAATCAATCACAGTAAGTTTTTGGAAAGCATATCAAAAGTGCAGGTCTAAGGCTTCACCCACAGAAATGACAAAGCCTCTCAACTGAAGGCAGAAATTGCTTACATACTGGAAAATAATAATGGTACATACTAGAAATTTATCACAAACAAACATCTTTTAAATTAAAAAAATGCCCACATATAATTTGATGCCTTTTTTCTCTAGCTCTCCTGTAGGATTCCAAATAAATCACAGATCCTCTTTTCTGCAATAGCAGCAGTTAAATTATTTCCATGGAAACCACAATTAAACAGTTCAATGACTGACAGTCCATATAAAACTACAAATACTATTCTAACTGTAGATAACTAAACCAGTCATCAATGAATGAAACAATAATTTGAAGAGATTTATTGCTTCAGTGGAACTTCAGAAACATCCTTAGAGGAAGGGACTGCTCCAATTCCAGTGGACCACAATCTGCCCAAAGATTATGGTGAAAACTCTACAGAAAAAGCCATTTGAAGGACTGATGCATAGACTGCGAGATGCAGGATTTGGGCTCTTCTACAGGGACAGAATTAGCCACCTCAGCACAGGATCACATTTAGGATTGCAGAACAGATTACATTATATTACAATTCCAAGAGGGATTTTAAAAAAATAATCTGGACTTGATTTATACTATTATATCCCAGTGTACAGAGCAAGTCAAATATCAATTATAAAATAAATCAGTTGGAGATTTCCAAGTATGTTTGACATAAGAGTAAAACCTTCGACATACGCCATCCAGGTTTTGTGTGCAGTATTTTTGTTTTATAATTTAAAGTTTTACATCCAGGAACATTACATGTTTCACTGCAAGTGAAAAACGACAGAGTTAATGGGAAACATTAAAACAGAAACAAGCAATTTTAATAACTTTTATGCATATGTTACTAAAGACATGGTTAATCAAGATTTATTTCAGAAATGTTATAAGAATTCTTAAATTAAAAACTAATTCTGGCATACATACTTTTTTAAACAAACACACCTTATGACTTATTTCAAAGCCAAGGAAAATTAATACCCTGAACTGCAAGAGAGAAGAAATGTCACTCAAGTCCAGCAGTAAATCACAGCTCCATCCACTACCAAGGTTCTGACTTCCACAATGGAAATGAGAAGAAATGGTCAACTAAGCTACCTTTTTTTTTCCTTTTTTTTTATTACTTTTCCCAGCATCTAGCCCATTCTTAGCTTGTAAAAACACCTCAAATCCTCCAAATCCCTTACAAGACAGTATTTGTTAGAGAAGGTCAGAATCCTACACCACAAATAGTCTGTTCAGAATCCAGAGAAGTTTATCCCGTGGCCCAACTGCAACTTGCTCACACAAAGACTAAAGAAATGTCCTAAATCTGGATGCAGCTGCAAGATGGTGGTCAACTGAGTGTTCTGAGTTTAAAGAAAGGGAAAAGTATTTTAGAAAATAATGTCTCACTTCCACTTCCACCAAACTATTAATAGTGCATAACCATTTAGTTCTGTGTTATTAATTTTTATAATATATTAATTACATAAGGTGGAAGGGAAAATTAAAGAATCATTTAAAAAAAGACAAGCACCATATTACTCAGTGTAACTTGTGCAGGGTGATTTCTGTCACACACACCCCTGAACCAGCCAGAAGTGGGACCAGAGGGGCACATATGCAACGGAAACAGCAGCTCCACTGCTAGTGGCAGCCACATGTCACATGGGCTTGGCTTCATCACAATACAACCCTCTTTCTTCAGTGGATCTCTACATAACAGGCCAACAAGCCTTGAAATCCACAGACATTCCATGTCAGCTGGAAACTACCTGATACTGCCCTAATAATTCTGGAAGGCCTCTGTACCACAGCTCTTACATGAGCACATCACACCCACAGCACAGCCCTCCTGTACCTCCTTCAAAGCATCAAATCCTAATCACCATGGCCTTCCATCTGATCTGAGAGAACTGGCTTACAGCGTCTTTAAAGCAATTTAATTAAATCATATTCCCACTTCTCCAACAGCAGGTTGTGTGGATCTGTAGGTAAAATTGTGGTCCACACACAGGGCAAATTCAATTGAAAAAAACTTAGAGGAAACAACAGCAAACGTTAGCACATACACACAAAAAGGTGCTGAATTTATGCTATAAACATCTATCACTTGCCTTACACCAAGTTTTACCTTTGCAACCTGCAAGTAACTGAGGAATAATCACGGTTTCCTGTAAGCAGTTCATACTTAGTTGTTAAAGCAGACAGAGGTTTATGAAAAAATAAATACAGTGTTACCTGGACTAGAAATCCGGTCACGATATTTTGGTATATCACTGCTCAGTGTCTGAAGCATAACCCACATTGTGAAAGTGAAGAGTGCTGCTAGGAAGCCATAGAATACCAGATAGAACAGTAAAATCAATCCTGTAAAGAAAAAGCTAAAATTACTATTTTTGTTTCATCTAATTCCATTACCTGTTTTGAAAGCAAAAATGGGAAATAAGCAATACAACGTCTGTAGCTATAAACATGCCTCCAGCATGGAATGCACAGTGCACAATAATGCATACAAAGAGGTTCTCTTAATATTTTCTGATTCTTAACACTTACAGAGTGTTTTAGCATGTCTGTTTTCAGGGGAGAAACATTAAAAACCACTCCTTGGGCTACACAAGAAAACTGGGAAAGATGATGAAGCCTTGCATTAGAAACAAAAAGTTTCACTTGCTTAAGAGAATTTAGTTTTGTATCTGGGAAGAAAGGGGTCATTGGGAAGACAAAAGAACTGAGTGAAAAGATAAAATGGCACTGGATGTAGATCCATCAGCCCTAGTTGGTGTATGATGGAACTCCACAGAGAGCATTCATTCACACACAGATCCTGTTACAAGAGCCTTCTCAAGGTAACAACACTTTCTGCTGCAGATTTTTGCAAACAAACCAAGCCTGACACATCCACCTGCTTACCAGCCCACCTCAGGGACCCAACAACCTGCTGAACTCACCAGTTACACATGTGTTACCAGCCTCAACTCGCTTCATTAATCGAGCATACAATGCCAACCTAAAAAAGAGTGTGTGATTCTGTTTCCAGACTTCAGGACACGCGCCCAGACATTGTCAAAAAGAATGGGAGTTACACAAGTACTGAAGAAACCAGATACTTGGACGGAGAGCCATCTTCAAAACCCTTCTAATTCAAAACCAAAACCAAATGACGACACAAATTCAATTTTTATAATATTCCAGCTATAAAGGTGCTTTCAGAAGCCAGAGATATAACTCAGGTAAAGAAAACTACCAAAGCCATTACACAACATCCTACCCTGACACTCAAGTGCCGCATTTTTCACCCTTCCATAGGAACGGAAAGAGCAAATGCAAACATGACTGAACCACAGTGACATGTTACTGTCCACTGGAAGATGACAGAAGGAAGCCTAATCCTTGGCTCCTTTCCCAGAAACCAAGTGCATTTTGCACTGAAATATTCAGTGCAAAAGTAACCCACAGTAACCCATGACTGCTAGTGATGCAGGTACCTGTATTACTTCTGAAGAATTCAAAGTACATCTGTTAAAATAATGAGGTGGTTCCCAAATAGGTAAGTTCTCTCCAACAACCAGCTGAACATTATTGGATTTTTGGTTTGGTTTTGGTTTTTGATTTCACATATTGAGAAAGTTACTTACCAATCTGCAGAAGTCTGAAAGTGATCAGGTATTTAAACTGTATTTGGAATCACTAAGATGCAAGATTCTACACAGCAATTAGAAGTAGCAAAGTATGCAAACCCAAGAACAAGCTTTCTCTATAATGAACAAGAAAGCCAGACCTCTGCTATAAACTATTGTTAAGGCTATTTAGAAGCTATTTAGGTATTGAGAAGAGAACATAAAAACAAACAGTAGAAATCCTAGTCAGCAAAAGCCTTAGAAAAATTGCATCTGTATTTGGCACACCAGCAGTTTGCTCTACCTATAAGGTTACAATTGCTTTAACTGGATCCAAAACAGAACAAAGACCTTCTGATTAATACTCAGTGTATTGTGGGCATCACAAAAACAAACAAAAAAGCTCCCTTACAAAATCTTTCGTGGCTCTCACTTTGATCCCTCTAAGTTAATCAATTACTGAATACACTTTCATCAAGCTATCTAGCAATTACACTTTCCATCAAGTGACCAAGACATTCATCAGTTCCAGTGAACAGAAAGAGTTGGACATGTAAGGCAAGACAAACAGCTCTTGTGGCAATTAGTGCAAAAGCAAGAAAGCCAAGGAAATCTTTTTTTCAGTGAGCTATTTCATAATAAACTGTTACTTCAATTTCTAAAAGATTATGCCAACCTCCATTGGGAAAAAAAAAAGCAAATAAAAAGCCCCCCCAAAGGCCTGCCCCCTTGCTCATTCCTGATGTTCCCATTCCCAGCCCTGACACTCCACTGAGCTCCCCCAGTCCAGCAGAGCTCACGGACATGCACGCACACACAGATTATTTTTAATATTTTAATGTACATTATAAATGCACTGCAGAATACTGACCACCAAACTGCCCCATTTATGCTACTTGCCACATTAAAAATAGGGGAAAAAAACCAAACAACAAAAAACTCCTCTGCAACTTCCAAGAGCCCAAACTGAGTAAGCTGCTCTTTGTGAGCCTATTAGTACTAATTATCCTAAGCTAATCACAATGAACAAGCCATAACCTGTCAAGAAACTCTGCCAAAATAACTTCACATAACACTGGATTTCTTGTCAGGAAACAAGATGTACCCAAGTAACAGTGAAAAGCTATCCCTCCACATTTACTCCAAGTAAATAAAGTACAAATACCACATCGAACACGCAACTCAATTCAATTGCTGCAGAAGATCTTGCTACACTAAAACCGTAACACAAGAAAAACTCAAAAACACTATTCTGCATTACAACTTGTCTAGTTGTTTTGGTTTGTTTTCCTTTTTGCAGGGCACCACAATACCAACTCCCTTCTTCATACCCTAACCACAGGGACAAGCAAGTCAAAGCTGGAAAACTGCTATTTCTGAACCAACACATTGGTACCACCATTAGCTGGAATTCATTTGCAGGAATCAAAACACTTCTTCACAGATAAAATTAGTAATTCTGACTCTGATGAATGTGAGATATCACATACCTGGCCATCATTTCCATGATGAACACAGGTTTTCCAAACTTGACAAGGCAAAAGTGATAAAAAGCATGTCAGTCTGGCACAACCCAGATGGGCAAACTCACCCACCTGTATGTAATACAATACATGGCTACATGTGTACAGGTATCAGTATAAACACTCCTAGACACATGGAAGCCACTATACAACAATTAAATGCTCTCTTTCTGGTTTGCTGGATTCCACTGATCCTGTCACCTGCAGGATCATTCTTCAGCATCTTAACTAATGGGATGTAAATACTCCAGCAATGTTCCTGTAACTCCCACCAGTGCCAGGAACACCACAGAACTTTAGACCACCTGCAGAGGGATTACTTTCCTTAAACTAACATAACTTTACATATTAAATAATCACTCATCATGTTTCAACTTTATTTCTTAAGACACTGATACTACTGTTTTCCAGATTTGAGGGACAGTAGAGCGAGGAAGAGGAAGAGTTGGAGCAAACACAACCTCAGTCCCATGTTATACTTTGTCACAATAAGCCAGGGCTCACATGTAACATGGGAGACGACGTAAAGCATCAAGTGCAACTCCTGCAAATAATCACAAAAGCCAGTGTCTGATGACATGATTAAGCATTTGGAACACAAAAAATCCTAGTCCCCTAAAATACCCCCAATGCACCACCACAGCTTGGTAATACCTGCAACAAGAGAAGGCCTTTTTCAGAGTTATCTGCGCCAAGAAAATAAAATATTCTACTGCAACGGCAGACAATGATGCCAGAACATTTAATATTACCCTACTCATTAAGAAAGCTAAATCACACTAAACTCTGCTCAGAACACTGATAGGGAACACAGAAGATTTAACTCAGAAAAGCAGTTAAACTTTGACAGCCCTGCATGTCCACTCAGGAAATCAGTGAAGATGAAACAAGCAAAACTGGATCCTTTGCTATGGCAACCAACAGGACTGTATATCCACTGACATGGTGGAAAGCTTGCCTAAAAATAAGGTGTTGGGTTTTGTTAGTGCAGGTTTTTTTGTTTGTTTTTTTTTTTGTAACTACAAACACATATTTGTGCACTGAAGAATACAACTAAGCATCCAAAATACAATTCAGTAGCCTGGATTTCTATGTACTTCAATACAATTTCACATCTACTTCAAACACCTTCACACAACGAGCTTTACAGAAAGACTTAAACACATGTGACTAAATACACATGACATGACATCTAGCGTGACCATGGATGAAGTATTACTAGAGTCTATTTTGCCCTTTTTTGGCACAAATTATTTTTCTGTAACATTGTGTGAAAAGAATTTACTGCCTATCCTGTAAGACTATGGACACGTTTGAGTGTGTAGTGAGCATCCCCTTTCAGTACTTTTCTGATGCTCTCACTGCACTCTAATTCCAGGCAGGCACAACACCTTGGCACTGCAGGCAGGGGCAGATGCTGATTTTCCTTTTCCTCGCAGGAAGGCCCCCACATGGCATTCTGCCAAGCCCTCCTTCCTCTGCCCTGTCTGATTAAATGTCGGGTGGACCCCCGGACTGATCCTTCTGCTCATCACCTCTGCAAGGACTATCAGCACCCCTCAGGCCTTGCTGCCAAGAATGCCACCACCCCAAGGCATCAGTAGTTTCTTCCCAGCATTTTCTGCCTCTTTAACACAACAAATTATTATGACAAATAATTAAAAATAGGTTGGGGGGGCGGGTGTGTAGGTTTGGATACCAATTTGTGAATGATTCAAATTGAATTATCCCTCAAGTCTGCAAAAAATAAAGTGAAATTCTCCAACTTTATTCTGCAAAAGGAGACCTATTACAGGCTTTTCACCTGTAACAGGCAACTCGACAAACCCTAACAGGTTACACCTCTGTTAAATGACAAATATGAGTGTAAGAGCTGCTTGTGTTGGATCTTTTCATGAATCCTGGTGTAGAAATGGCAGACAGAGGAGCACTCAACACCACAGCACTGGGATTCACAGAGAATTGCTGCCTTGCAGCTACAGTTTACATAAACCCCCAGGACTGTCTCAGATTAGGGCAAAACATGCACATACTGTGAATAACTATTTAACAGTTTCCCTACTGCTTGTGTCTTATTTCTGTGAGGAAGATGTCTTGAGACAAGAGGAATATGCACAGAAGAATGAGAGCCAACTGAATTCTCACCGTGCCACCCCTGGAGCCATGAAAACCCAGCAGACTCAGAGCCACACAATTAGCGTGTGCTATTAACAAGTAAAACCAAACAGAAAGCCACACACCATGCCCCAAAACAGTCGGACTATAACTAAATTAAATTAAATAGGCACAGTATATTACTCACAAAATGCCCAAACAAACAAATACTGATGAAAAAGACAATGCAAATTTATAGTGATATTAAACATTCACCTCCTAATGTCCAGGCTGAATGATATACAGCAATAACCACATGCCAATCACCTCAATCACTAAAGAAAACTTACTAATGAAGTAAAATTATTCCAATTGACTACACACAGTAAAATTATTCAAACTGCCTATACACACTTTCTCAAAACCATGTTTTATGAAGAAGCTGTAGATACTCAATTACCAAGTAGGTTGTCTCAACTTCAGATGTTATATATTGGCCTTGGACTAACAGACTACTAATATCCCAAGTGGATACTTATCCTACTAGACAGGTTTAAACAGACATGGTGGTTTGATCTTCACTTGTTTTTGAAAAAAATTACAAGCTATTTCTAACATGCCTCCAGTCTGTGCTCCTGAGACTCATGACACAGTCAGACTTCTGCAATCCACACGCCCAGCCCACGCACTTGAGGAAACCTGCCCGTACAGAAAGATCACTAGACTAGACAACAGCATAGTGGAAATTTCCTCTCCTTTGCTATTCAACTGGCAGAGTAGCTGCAAGCCCTTATTTCCATCTGAATGGAGGGAACTCCTGTCGGAGCTTGGGCCCTCTCCCGACAGACAGGAGAGACTGGCACGGCAGAGAAAGCACATCCCAAGCACAGCCAGCTAAAAGCGCCTCCTCACAGTTTCAACATTAGTATTCATTGAGACTGTGTCAAGGCCAAGGATGTATTGGCCTGTTCTTTTACACCACGCTGAGATTCTTGTTGGTTTTGTAAGCACAACGATTAAGTATCCCAACTACATCCAAGTTTTGGGAGGAGACGCAGCATTTTCTGAAGTCAGTAAATATGTCCCATGAGGGCTGAAGAAACATCCTAATATTAAGCATTTGTACAACGGTTTAATATGAGAAAACACACTCGGAAAATCCAAATATTTTTATTGGGAGCAACAAGATTATGATAACACGCTTCCCAGCTCAGAGGAAAGCAACGGGATGACTACCTGAAAATAGGAAAACAAACACTGCTTTCACAGCCTTTACTGGAGAGCCTTCCTTTGAGAGCTTCCTTTAAGAAAATAAAAGGCCCAGAAGCCCCACGCTGGTACAAATTTAGCACGATGACGCACAATGACACACAACGCTCACTCTGCAATTGGGGCTCATGAACTTTTTTGGGGTTTTTCCGTCCTCCGCCGCCCCGACCCGCAGTCCCGGTGCAGTACAAAGGCAGGTCGCGCTCATTCATTCCGGGCCGCGGGCGCTGCCGGGGCCGGTGCGGGTGGCCGGGCAAGGTGGAGCGGGGTGGCCGGGCACGGGGGGAGCCGGGGGCGATGGACAAAGTGGAGCGGGGGGCGCCGGGCACGGCCGGAGCGGGGAGCGATGGGCAGAGCGGAGCGGGGGGCGATGGGCAGAGCGGAGCGGAGTGGAGGGCGCCGGGCACGGGCGGAGCGGGCAGCGATGGGCAAAGCGGGGCGGGGGGCGCTGCCCCGATCCCCGCGGGGTGCGGGGGCGACAGGGCGGGCGGGGCTCCGCACCTCGCGGCGGAAGGCCCGTTACGGCCGTACCGCAGTGGCCCCGGAGCGGCCCGGCCGGGGGAGGGAGGAGCCCGCGGGCGGGCGGTGAGTGAGTGAGTGAGTGAGCGAGCGAGCGAGCGAGCGCGGGACGCGCTCCGGGAACCGCCATTCCCATCCCATCCCATCCCCGACCCCCGCTGTCACGGACCGAGCTATTTTTAACCCGGCGGTTGCGGCGCGTGCGCCGCCCCCGCACCCCGCGGGGCCCTCCCGCATCCCGCACCGCCTCCCCCCGTCCTTACCCCAGCTCTTCGCCGTGCGCCCCAGGAACTCGCCGCTGTTGGGGTTGTAGATGAACTGCCGCCACTCGGCCATGCTCTGGCGGAACGGCTTCTTCGTCTCCTTAGTCATTGCGAGGCTAAGGCGAGGCGAGCAGCGGCCGCGTCGCGGTGGAGGAGCCTCTCCCCGACACACACACACACTAACACACAGACACAGCCGCAGAGAGCGCAACCGATAAGTAACTGCGGCCGCGGCGCCCGGCGGGAGAGAGGCGGGACCGAGGGAGAGGGCGGAGCCGGGAGCGAGCGGAGCTCTGCCCGCCGCACGCGTGCGGACAGCGCGGGGGGCGCGGGGCGGGCCCGGCAGGCACAGAGCGGGTGCGGGGGAGCCACGGCAGGCACAGAGCGGTTGTGGGGGGGCACGGCAGGCACAGAGCGGGTGCGGGGGAGCCACGGCAGACACAGAGCGGTTGTGGGGGGGGCACGGCAGACACAGAGCGGGTGCGGCCAGGGGAGCGCGGGGAGGTGCGGGGAGGCACAGAGCGGGGAGGCACTGGGACCGCGCCGCGCTCCCTCCATGCCACCCCGGGGGGCTCATGTTATTAATCGATACATCTATCATAGAATTTGCTTAATAGTTATGATAAAAATCACTTTATATAATCATCATCATCATCAGGGTCCAGTCCTGTTTAATGTCTTTATGGATGATTTAGATGAAGGGATCGAAGCATCAGCAGCAAGTTTGCGTGTGAAGCCAATTTGGGAGGGAGGGAGTGTCAAAGAATCATAGAACCGATTGGGTTGGAAAAGACCTCTGAGATCATCAAGTCCAACACTTGGTCCAGCTCCAGTCTGTTTACCAGATCATGGCACCAGTGCCACATCCAATCTCAGTTTAGAAACCTCCAGGGATGGTGAATCCACCACCTCTCTGGGCAGCCCATTCCAGTGCCTCATTCCTGTCTCTGGAAAGAATTTTTTTGTGATATCCAACTTAAATTTCCCCTGGCAGAGCTTGAGCCCATGGCCCCTTGCCCTATTGCTGAGTGCCTGGGAGAAGAGACCAACCCCCACCTGGCTAGAACTTCCCTTCAGGTAGTTCTAGACAGTGCTGAGGTCACCTCTGAGCCTCCTCCAGGCTAAACAATCCCAGCTCCCTCAGCCTCCCCCCTCCAACCCCACTTTGATTGCTAGATCATGGCAGTGCCATATCCAGTCTCATCTTAAAAACCTCCAGGGTCAGAGAATCCACCACCTCCCTGGACAGGCCATTCCAATGAACAAGAATGTGCTGGGATGCTATAGGAGGGTTATTGGTAATACAAATTCTGGAGCCTAAGGCTGTGGCAAAGGACATGCAGTATCAAAAATGGAAAAATCTTGTAAGAAATGAGCTCGTGAAGGTGATGAAGAAGCAAGCCCAAATGCCCTAAAACCAGAAGTTTTTTACAGCTGCATAAACATGTTACAAAATTGATTCCTTGTTCTTTTTTTCCTGAGACACTGTTTTCTCCCCACAATCTCCTGAGAAGACCCTTGTCTCACCAACCAGGACAGCCTGAGTTGGCCTTGAAAACGTTTGTATAAGTTTTCCTTATTGACCCCTATTTCATCCTTTCCTATTGGTTGTTATCCCTGATTTCTTATTGTTTTTAGCTAGAATCCCACCAAAACCTTTAAATGCCTCTACCCATAGTAATAAAGCTCTCTCTCGTTCCTCTCCTGTGGTCTCTGTGTGTCTCTTTTGGGGCATCTTGGGGGGCCATGTGGCAGGGAACAAAGGAGGAGCACACCACCTCCAGGTAACAGGTTAGTTCCCTGGCCCTGGGTGCCCCTCAGCTGTCTCATGAGGCCTCCACAGCTCACTGTGAGGATTATGAAGATTTCTTGAATTATGAAGGTTTTGAAGCTGCAGGCAGCTTCAGGCCTAGGGTAGAGTGGTACCTCCTTGTACAGATGGGAAAAGTGAAAGACAATTAACACTGTGAGAAAACTGGCAAGATAACTAAAATAAAGTGAGATAAGAAGGGATTTGAGAGAAGCAAGCTATGGGAATGGAATGTGTGTACGTAACTTCTCATGAAACAAAAGTACATCTGGACAGTAAGTAACATCCAATTAGAAGCTGTAATAAAGTCTATAGACACTGTCATAAACCTATGAAAACTGATCATGGGTGGGATTTGGGATATATATTGTGTAACTTGCAGTTTGAGGGATCTACTTCTTCTTTTCTTCTTTTTCTTCTTTTTTTTTTTTTTGCTGTAATATACATAGTTTAATAAATGAGCTTCTGTGTGACACCTGGGCCTGTGTCCCTTTGTCCACCCCAATGAATTGCAATGACAGCTCACTCGCTGTCACATTCCTAAAGGTCCAGGTAAGCACAGCACACGGTCCATCCCCATCCCCCGGGCTGGCAGCAAGGAGCACACTCATTCACTCTGGCGTGGATCAGGAGCTGCAATCCCCTTGCCGGTGCCAGGCAGAGCAGTGCCAGCCCTGTGCACCCCCAGCCCTGCGGATCAGCCCCAGCGCGTTCTCCCCAACAGATCCCCAGCCAGGATCGATAATGGCATCGCTCGGACACTTTGCAAAACTCACAGGAAAGTTCCTACAATAAAGCAGTTCTTAAAATAGTGAGTCGATAAGCCAGAGATCAAACCCGAGTGAAAAAGCTATGCCAGACTACATCTTAAAATGTAAGAGAAACAATATGAGAGAGGTCTTAAGAGGATTTATTAATGAAGAGGAAATACATATTTATCAGCATGGTTAGTTTAAATCTTTATGATCATTGCAGTATTATTCATGCCAAAAAGCAGTAAATGTGAAGTATAAACCAGAAAAAAACTGTTTGCCTCCTGAATGTCTGATTCCAATAGTCTGTTCTATTACAGTGCATCATCTAAATCATTCTATTTGCTGTAAAACAACAGCAGAAAATAGTGTATCACTTGCTAATTATGCTGTGTCACACTGATCATCTAATACATTTCAGAACAAAAATGAGCCTTCTCCATTTTTATTTTTCTTCTAAATGCCACTGAGCAAAAGCCTGTCATTCCATTCTAACAACTGCTTTGCTGAATTATTTTCCCAGTTGATTCAAATAGGTGCCCTACACTCTTTTGGGATGGGGCACCATATTGATTCAATAACATTAAAGTTTGTCAGATGCAAAGACTGGGGGAGTTAACAGAGATTAAAAAAGTGAGATTGTCTCTAAGGAACGATGAAACCCTACGTTATGCAATGAAATGTCAACATCTAAATATGTTCATATTAAAAAAATTAAGAAAATGTAAAGCAAAGTATTAGCAAAACTAGTATTATGCAGCAACCACTGGAGCTCTTTGGTCTGCACATCATAAAACACAGAAGGCTTTTTGTGCTTTGCTCCAGTGGGTTTCAGAGGCTGTTTTACTACAATAGAGACTATGATAATTTTTAAAGTCAGTGATCTGATGCAGCCCAGACTGACTTGGATGGAGTGGTGGATCCTCACCTCCATGGAAACATCCACCTGTTTCCAAGATGCAAGGAGGTCAATATTCTGACTCATGGACATACAAAACTATTTAGTTAGACACTGATTCCAGAGAAAATAAGGGAAAGGTTCCTCCATACTCCAGGTAATACAAGGTACTGAATGAGGACAACATGATCTGCTATAGGGTCACCTGCAAGAGCCCTGGAGTTGGGGCCCAGGTGGGCAGAGCCCTGGCCAGGCACATGCTGAGCCTGGGCTGGGGACCAGCTCGTCCCTGGCAGTGCGAGATCACGGGAGGTGGAAAAGAACTAATGCCACCAAATGTGCATAAAACCTTGTCTTCTAGAAAGAAGGTATCTGCATACATTGGTGAAGAAATGGTACAAAAACACCTGCAGCCACTTCTGGTATTTATAATAGCAGGAAAACATTAGTGATAGTTCAAAGAGTACTGCAAAATTATCCAGGGAGCAGAAAACCAGCTAACTTAGAATATGGAGCTTCTGCATTTCAGCTTATTTTTAGCTTCTGAAAGAAAGAAAACTTGACAAGAGATTGGATTACTTTGAATAGGTGCTTAAATACAGAAAAGAGATCTTGATAGTATGACCTTTTCGACCTCGCTGCCAAAGGCAATGGTATCCATTTGCTGGAAACTGGGGCTGGACAAACCTAATGTTGACATTTCCTGACCGTGCGGGCAATTAAATATTTAAATAGTTTATGTCAGGAGAGATAGCGAGTACACATTTGTTTGCATTTTAAACATGAGATTAGATATACTTTTAAAAGACAGCTTTTAACTCAGCTTTGGACAAAATCCAGTTATGTGTATCAGATGGTCATTGACATATATCAGTTGGTTCCACAGAGAGACATGAGTGAGTGACACTGGTGGTTCTGAATGTGGAGGTCTGACAATTGTCAGGTTTGCACTCATCTCACAGACCATTCAGCATTAGGAGTGCTCCTCAGTTTACAATGTGCTGTTTCTCTGGAAAGGCAGCTTTATTTGCGTGGCAGATCTTTGTAATTGTGTAATTGGCAATACAAATTGTATTGGTGTTTCCTAAACCACCTTAACTCACTATCAAGAAAATAAGGTATGATGATGATAAAAATCTAAATCATTTAACAAAAAAAGAAATACAAACTTTAAAAATATTAGTTGTCCAAACAGAGCTGCTAAGTTCTTTTTAAAAATTGCCATGCAGAATTCCGGCCAAAAAATAAAACAGGACAGGAAGCGAGATGGCAGTTTTTTACAGTACCGAAACTCTACAGAGAGCAGTTCTTTAGCGCAAGTTAATCTTTTTTGTGTTGCTAGAGGGAATTTCACTTTGGCCCATTGGAGAATTCCTGAAGACTAGAAAGCCACCCCCTTCTTTTCTAGTTTGGGTCTAGGGTGGACCATAGCATGACACAACTTTGGCACCACTTGGAGAGCTCCCTGAGGCTGCTGTAGCTTCCACAGGGGCCTGCCCAGTCTCGTTTCAAAGCAGCTTTTGAATTGCAAGAGACGTGTGCATCAGGATCAAACCTGCTTCTCCATCCTCTGCTACGTTTTAAACTGGAATTAAAAAATACATGATAAACTCAGGAAAGACCAACTTCAAAAATGCTGTGACTGAGAAATACTTTCTATTTCACTGTACAAAATACCAAGAAACATAAGACACACATTTTCAAGGAAAAAAAAATACAAAAGACTTCCCACTAAAAATGAAAAAGAAAATGTGTGTCATTGTGAGAGTAGAAAGACTACAGAAACAGTTCTTGTGTTTGGGAGTTTGCCAATGAATCAGAAAGGGCTGGTTAAAATGCATTCATTGTGCAGAGCCCCCTCACTCTTGAAAAAACTCCTTTATTCACAGAGACAGGATTCTGCTCTCATATATAGCACGATAACTCCTGTGAAGTCAATGGGAGTTGACTTGCATTACACAGAGGAGACTTTTGCCCAGATATTCAGCTTTTGTTTACAGTAGGAACAAGAGCCTCTAATTATTGTTGAAAACTATTTCACTGCTTAATTTTAATACAAAAGGTTCAAAGTAAGGAAAGCTCAATTTGTAGGAATTTCATAACTGTTAGGGGGTTTATCTATTTTATAACACATGCTGTCAGAGTTCAGTTTCAGATTTTGTTTCATGGGCAAGTAAAAGAGCTTCATAATTAAAGCTAGTTTGAGAGGAGTTTATAAAAATGAGGTGTCTGTCTTAATTGCTGAAATATTTTTGTCTCCTCTTGAGCTAATACTTTGTAAAAAGCAATTGAGTGAGGGACCACAGGCAGTTCCTGACAAGGTCTCCCTGTGAAGGATCAGTGAAATGCAGGTCTGATGCAGCAAAAAAGGAGCTGGGCAAGACAGCTGGCATGAGTTGATGGGTATCTGTGGGATGGGAGCAAAAAGGACAGGGGCAAATGGGAAGCCATTAGGAAGAGGGGCTAAGGAGGGAAAATGAAGGACAGGAAAGGCTGGGTGAGGAGTTTAGGGCTGAAAATTAAGTTTAATTATGAAATTCATGTTAATTATCAAGTCCTGATGGAAGAGATGGTGTCCCTCCTCTCTCTATTGCACTGTCCCTTCCAACCCTGACTGTGATTTTTAGCATTGGTGCTCATTTTCCCCGATGATGACCTGATTTGGAGAGCTGAATTGAAAGAAAAGAAACTATACAAGTGTAGTTCCCTGACTCAGCTCACAGGGGAGACCAGGACAGACAGCAGGAGAAATGGGACGGACTACCCCTTTCAGTAGCAGCCCACAATTAGATTGGCAGAACCACATCCTGAGTTCAGCAGGGGACTCAGGCAGCAAGCCAAGGAGAAAGCCAGCACTGGCTAAGTCAGGAGACTGAGGCTGAAGAGTGTGTGAAGATAAAAAACTGTTGAAAGATTGATGTTGGAGGGAATGAAAGGCCTGGAGAAGGGAGGTCAGGTTTGGAAGGAGGAAGAGGGTAGAAAGCCATTGCAGGAGTCTCTGTCCTTGATGGAGCATTATGTTCTGAGTAGAAAATACTAAATTTCACTATTCCTTTACCACTAAATTTTTTGATGCCAGTTATGAGGTAATGTGCATATGTCATTGCTTCTGGTATCACAGAAGATGACAACTCATTACTCTTATCAGTAATCAATGAATGTAGCAGGGAAAAGTCTTTTGAAGTCATCTAATCTTACTGATAAAAGGAGTGGTATCATATTGACATGATAGTTCCATGATAGTACAGACATGTCTCTAGGTTGCTAAAAAATGGGAAAATATAATTAAACAACAAAAACAAAGGAACACCTGTAAATCACAGAACTCCTACCATAAACCCAGTTTTTAAAGGTTGGCTAGAACATGGCTCATTAAAAACTTTCCCTCTGAGAGTGATACCTACAAAACCAAAAAGCTTTGAAAGAAAAATTTTGATTTAAATTTTTCTTTTTTTTTATTCTGGTGTATCTGTTAAGATATCTGCCACATGAAAGTGTTCAAGTTTTTTTGTTCAGTTTTCCTTCTGCGTCTACATTTTCCCACTGATGTAAATTTAGTCTATACAATGCAGCAGTTTGTGCAGATGACTCTGAAACAATAGGCTGCCCCTCTAATTTACTTAAATGCTACTGAGAAATTGTCCTGTGATGGGAACTAGTGTTTTCAGTTTTCCCAGTCCAACTTTCTTCCCCCGGTCGAGTCACTGATTCCCTCAGTGATCTCCAACAAATCACTGGAGTTAATTGTACCCACACCACGCCAGCTGCAGAACTGGCATGAAAAGCAGCTCTTGGTTGAAAACCAAATGCTGTGTCCGAACGGTGCCTTCTCGAGAAACCAGACACGAGTGAGACCAACACACCTCCCCTTGGGATCACTGCGAGGAGTCAAGTATCCCAGATGGGTTTTAAGATCAAGGAGATGGTTCAAGTTTGGTCTTGAAAGATATTCTTGCTAATCCAGTAATTAACGTGCTGGGTTTGCATAGAATAAAGAATCTTAAATATTTAGAAGCGTATTATTATAGTGTTTTTAAAAGAGTCACTATTTTTAAAAACATATTAATTTACTTGTTCATTTCAAACAGACTGGATCTCAACTGTTATGTTTTTTAAACTCTGGTGGCTTAGTTAATGAATGCTTGTGACTCATAAAGCCTATTATTAGTCCTTCTGAGCATACATTAGCTAAAAAAAAAAAAATAGCCAGCCAGCTTTTATGCACAGTTTAGCAGAAAGTTCACAGTATTATATAAATCATTGAAATGTAGCTCCCCTTAACTGCTAAAATGTATTGTAACCTACTTGTTTTGGGTATGTTCCAATTTACTTCCTAATTCAAATAGTGTGTGTTAAGGACATACACCTCAGTGATGGTGGCACCAAACTGAAGTTATAAAAATATTGAATATTGAATGGTATGTAGGAACAGCTCTTGACTAATGTATTTATCTGAGGTTATTTACTAAGTCTGTGTGAGTATTTCTGTCCCTCCATGAGAGCTAGATTTGTTGAAAAGCTAACCACCTTCCTCTCTCCTTAACCACAAATGAGATTGCAGATGCTCAGCAATTTTTCTGTGAAGTCCTACGTCCATCTGTTCCTGAGGAATTCATTCTTAGGGAGTATCCCCATAGTGCTTACAGTTCTGGAATGGCCACACAAAGTCACAAGGCTGACAAACTGAGATAATGTCCACTTTTTATGCTAGGCAGTTAATCTGTTTATTTATATGATTTTGAGAGAGGAAGTTGAAAAAAAGGAGAACTTCTGAAAATGGAAAATGACAGTCAGCATTTTCTTTCTAGTCTCAATGTGTGGGAATTCCACCATTGCTCTATTTTCAGTCTGACTCGTTTACAGCATTTTTGGTAAGATTAGATTAACCTTACAAGAAATTATTATATCATTTTAAACAAAATTATAAACTCTCAACAATTGATTTATGTTGATTTTTAACTATCTGTCATTTCAAAAGAGCAGTAGATACACTTTGTAGTCTATAACATAGTTTTATAAATAAATATTATAGGAATAATATAAAAGAATCAGAGCTACATAGGATCCATATATCCATTTTTTTGATTCTGCAGGCTCCTGCATGTTTCATTGCCAATAAAAGATAGCAGATTTTTCCCCAAAGGGCCACCAATAAAGGTTTTGAATTATTTTTAAAATGTATTTTCCAATTTCTCTCACATTTGAACACTCACAACAGGCCTCCCTTTGCATTGCTTCCTCATCATCATACAACTGAATAATGTCTATTCTACCTCCTGCTGCCAGATGCAATCCTCTAAAAAGAAACTGTACTTAAACCAGAACATTTAACTGATCTCTATACACTCTAAGGGCAACACTGGTTACTACAAGATGATTATAAAATACAAGTTTTTTTAATACATAGTGGCTTGGGAAAGTTTTTGTTTCAGATTCATACTGCAGACAAAACCAACACAGATCCACACTTGAGTGCTGATACAACAAGCAAAACTGCTGTATCTTCTCTCCGTGCTGGGAGAGATCCCTCCCATACACAAAGGGAAGTGTTTTGAGGAGAAGGAGCAGGATCCAGTGCACTGAAAAAGTGAAACCTGTCAAAATGTGCTCTGTTATAATCACAGAGCCTGTGAGAAAATAAAATCTTAAACTACAAACAAATCCTGAGTATTAAAACATAGACTAAAATGTTCTACAACCTTTTTATTGCAGTTCTCTGCTGCTGTAATTGTAATGGGCACTTTGCTGCTCTACTACCATCAATCTTCATTTCTTATTTATTTGCTAATTGGTGGCTATCAGAAGAAAGGCAAGATAATTTACAATAAAAGCCACCTGCATAGATTTGTGCAAACATAATTGCACATTCTAATGTTCAGACCAAAGCATATCGATTATAACTGAGAGATCTATTTGTTAACAAATTTGGGGCCACAGAAATGGATTTTTTTTTAAAAATAATTCCATAACACAAATAAAACAAAGTACTTACAGCCATCCTAAGGAGCAAATCTGGTTGTGATCTCTGGCAGAAATCATAGTGCAGTTCCTGTGTGTGGAAGATGATTTGGGAAGCTGGTGAAGGAACTGGACTTCACATGTACTATGAGGACTAATATTGTTCTCAGCATTTAAACACAAACTAAGTGCATAGCTGGGCACTGCACAGAAAACACCTAGAAAAGGTCATTTACAAGGTTATTAAAAGTTATTAGCCAAGAATTGAGTGGAATGACAGCCCTGTGTAACTATAGCAGAAAAATAAGAGTTAATCCCATTTGAAACACTCAGGTGACCACAGAGAAAATGGTTGGTTGTGCAGATGGCAGGCAGTGAATTCATACCCTTCACACAATGTATGCTATAGAGATGATCCCTCAAATCCAGTATATATTGCCCAAAACAGTGTTCAAATAAATACTACACCAGCAAATGCTAAACATTTGCCTTAAGTTTGACCATGAAATACAATTTTATCTGTTCCCTCCTCTTTAATAATTGTCAAGTGGTTGAGATGACCTCAAGGAGAGCAGATTTTTTGTTAGATCCTAAGCAATTGTATCAATACCCACAGTGAAATCAAGGTAGGGAAGCTACCAAATGTCTTGTAAATACGTGTTCTGTGTTTTAAGATATTCTTAGAAGGAGGCCTAATTTCAAAACTTTGTATTAAATTAGGCCACTTCACTTAATCATTAATAATTCATATAACCAGGATACAAACCCAGTTCATCTTATCTACATACACTGATACACATAAACATACCCTGAAGTGAAGTGGGAGACAAGTCAGCCACAAATTGGAAACTGCATTTAGGTGGGAGGAGGAATTGTTTATGCAGCATGACGAACTGCCAGCAGTTACTGCTAAACAATGGTCTTGAACATACACCTAAGAGATTCTGGATTTGGGGGAAGCCAGTGAGGACTCAGGTTTTGTGTCTTTCTGCTATAGAAATGGCACTAATGGCAAAACCTCATTTGCAAGCTCAGCTGTTAACTTTGAAAAAGTTTGTATCTCTGTGCAAAAATCAGCATTTAATTTTAATTTCCTGCATTGCACTTTTTTACAGAGCTGTGAGTACTCTACTTCTCTCATCTTTGTCCTTCCATTTTCATTACAGCTGGGGCAGACTTCTTAACCTGTGACTAACATGCAGGTGGAAAAATAACTGAAGAGTTAATGATGGGACAAAAATTGTATTTATTTGACTATCTCTTACTTTGCCTCTGGCTTGTGCAGAGATAGTACATGCATGTGCTGTATAAATGGCACAGCAGCCTGTTCTCTGCCTGGAGCAGCCCTGACTGTCCCGGAGCAGCAGCTCTGGAGCAGAGGGTGGGGAGGGCAGAGGCACAGCAGGCAGGAAAGCTGGAACGAACAGGGTGTGTTTGCAGCAGTGAAAAGGCTCCGAACCAGCCCAGAATTAAGGTGTTTCCAGAGACACCTAATGGGGATCTCTGTAAAGTACACATGGACATGCTGAAACTGCCCAAATGGAAGGCAAAACTGAGGAGTTCATCCCTTAAGGCACAGTGGGCACTGAAAAGCCTCAGCTTTCTGTGTAAAGAACTCTCTTGTTCATGTGTGCTGTTTTGTGTGCTGATGGCACCTCACTTCAGAGATGGGAAGTTTTTGGGGTTCCTTCGGCATGTGCACTTGAGAAAAAGTCTGAGTTGGTGACTAAGGGGTCAGTCAGTCAAGAGTGAGAAATATATGACATTCTATGAAAATTATGTAAATATAACAATCAGCTAAAAATTATACATGAGACCCATTTTGATCTATATTCCCGACAAGAGTAAATTTAATTCCTGAAATTAGTTTAACCATAATTCTTCAGCTGCAGATTTTCTTTTCTATTTTAGTACATTCTTTGTTGAATTGTTCTTTTTTATTTCAGTACCTTATCTGTTGTTCTTCAAGAGCAGTTTAGTAGCAGAAAAAATACAGTAAAGGTCATTTAAAAACTAAAACCAGGAGATAAATTACCAACAATGGATTTCTTAAAGAGTCATATATGATCTCCACTGTTAATTATAGACTTTTGTCCTGGTTTTAATGCTAGAATTGTAAACTCAAACAAAATAGAGTATCTTATTTTCTAACTTGGTTTCTGTAATACCAACAAAGATAAAATCCCATTGTGACATACATACTCTGCTGTTTCCTAGACAAAAGACTTCCACTTCTTTTGGGTCAAATCATATTCAATAAACCCATTTCTAGAGACAATTATCTGACTAAGATTCCTACTAATTAAAAAAATCCTTCTTTCATATTACTCACTTTTCTGAGTTTGTGCAGTTTGAGTCAAGTAGTGCTGGTTCCAATACATTTATTTTGTTTTTCAGCAATTAATTTCAGGATAAATCCATTTGGCATCTGGAAATCTGAAGTCTCCTTTCACTAGAGCTCATGCCTGTTGCTCAAATAAGAAAAGAGTGACCATGATTTTTCACAAGGGTATGTCCTACCATATAGTTAAAAATAATTTTTTTCTTTCTCTAGACCTTTCCCTGCTTTAAAAAGAGTTAACATTAAGTAAAAAATAAGTAACAGGTCTGCTGTCTGAACTTGAAGCAGCAGAATAGCCAAAAAATCCTTAGGGTGTCATTTAGAATTACAGATTAGCATCTGTGACCACAGAGACTCTTGTAAAAAAAAAAGTATTTTAAATTGAGTTGTTCTGAGCACATAGGCAGTGCTCTCAAGCTGTTTGAGTGCCTCCTTCTGTCTCCCTCTCCAATGCTTTGCTTCTTTAGTGAAATAAAAGTCCTTTAAGTGGAGAAAACCACTGATGTTTCCACTAGAAACAGAAAACTATGCAAGGGACTGTGCAGGAATCTTTAACTTGTGTGTTGAGCAACAATGAAATGGGCAGGTAAACCATCCCTCTAGAGATGGACAAACAGGAGTTCATTGCAGCAAATTAATTTCTTCTAAACAGTCCAAATACTTTCATACCTTCTAGGTGACCTAGAGATAGGTGTCAAGCTCTGAAACATTTCTTCCTTCTCTTATCTATTACTTCTGCTGGTAGAAGCATTAATTGCAGTCTGCTAGCTATGTAAAGGAAAAACAAATGAATAGAGGGTTATTCACTTGATTTACTCCAAATTAGAAAGTATTTGCAAGGAAAAAAAATATTCAGGCAGCATTTCCTCTCTTACTATTGTGGAAAAAAAAAGTCATTGTTCATTTAAAATAATAGCTTTTACAGAATGAGTCTATTTTTTTCCTTACCAGAAGATTGGAGGAACAAAACACAATTAATGCATTTACTGCCACTCCTGATTAAAGTGAAGATTTAAGGTCCTGCATAGCCCATCTTAACTTGATTTTAAAATGTCAGTTTCTCAGATAATGTCAAGATCATGGTCATTTCAGAACAACAGTTTCCAGTGTGGAGCAGTGACTGCTCCATGGATCTCAGAATAACAGATTACCCCTGTGTCCATCCAGACAAAACCTGGAAGATGTTTGCTAGTACAGCTCACTGATTTCCATTATTGTTTTAATTTATAATTCTCCAAATAAAAACTTTCCCTTTCTTTTAGTTCTAAACGAAGGACTAAGCAGACACCTGTAGCTGATTAATCCCTCAATTAATTAACCTGGCATAAATGTGATTGGGACCCCAGGCTGAAGGGGTGTGCAGGGTTTATGCCTTCTCCCTGCACAGCAGATATTTTCATCATGTCTGCTCCTGGGCCTATCAGCATAATAAAACTGAAAACCTTGTCCTGTGGTACCCATGGCCAAGCTTTGACTTCAGACCTTGCCATCTTCCTCACCTTCTTCCCACTGAAAAAAGATAAGCAAAATCTCTAAGACCCTGTGCTGCACATCTGCTGGAGGCTGCTCTGCTGTCCCTTGTGTGCTCAGTGGGGCTGGGGTGGAACTGCAGGAACTCCCTCCCCAGCTCTGAGGGAGACCAAGCCTCAGAACTGATGGTTTCAGTTCACTTCAAATGAGTTCAGTTTCTTAAATTCGGTAAATCTCAACATTTTTTAAAAACAGAATATGTGGAATCCTGAAAATCAGGGTCATATTTTATTCAATAGCAGAAGTAGTTAAATATTTTCTGTGCACTAAGAGATCAACATCCACAAAACTAATAACTCTCATGTACTTGGAGAAAAAAAGTAAAATTTGGTTAGGGATCACCTGAGGTCACCCCTAGCCTGGAACTGTGTGCGTTTTCTGGTACATACCAAAATCTGAATCAGTCCCTACATTAACCAGAGCAGATTCCTCCAGCACGGCCATTCTGCAGAGCCCGACTCCTTCACTGCCGTCAGTTCTGCAGATGAAAAGGAGCTGTTTAAGGTGAGGCAACTGCTGGCAGCAAAATAAACCAGCTTGGCAAGAGATCAGGAGGTTTCAATCTCTTGGCAAGAAATCAAAGTTTCCTTCCTTTCTTTGTTTACAGCACTTGCCCCACTATTCTCTGTACAAGGCATACGGAAAATTCTGAAGAGATTACCCATTTCTTTATTCTTTTCCCTGCCTGGAACTGGTGTAACGAAACAGCTTTCAGAAGGACCAAATATTAAGAGTACATACTCAGTTCTCATTGGAAATAGATCCTGGATTAGGATTACAAATTCAGGAATTATAGGAGTTTTCATCCAAAATGTGTCACCACATTTTCATTCACATCAAAAAGAATATGTTTTGATTTGGTACTGACACAGAAGGATGGGGAGAGCAGCGAAAGTGTGAACTGCAGGAATGAGGAAAATCACCTGGAGCATGGAATTTAGGAGAACCTATTTGAACATTTATCCACTGCTTGATTTAACAGAGTGGCATTGTCATTATGGGATGTCTTATACCAAAAGCATGAGAAATTACTGATTCTTAGGTTGTATCAGACAATGTATCATTACCGGACTATTTTAAGCAGCACACAAAGTATCCTCACAATTTAGTAAGAGCACATTTTCTGATTTCTTCCTCTGTGCTTGATGAAAAGATGCAATTGAGCAACGCAGCTATAGAACACAGCTGCCCACATTCTTCAAAAGTACTAAGAACGTAGCTGCTTTTCCTGTTTATTAAATAAAACCAGATTTGAATATCGATAGATGCATAACTATAGAATCATTACACAGCCTCTCAGAGAGTTCATCCTTTTTAATATGATCCCTTAAAGTTTAAATTTTTATGCAAGTGTGCTCTGATAGCTCATTAGTTCTGTGCTTCGTTCCAGATTTCAGCACTATCACTTCTCACTCTCACTAAGTTAGCTTGGGAAACCAAAAGTTTACATACTTGTATGTACTGTTGGCAGCACAGCTTAGCTGTGTTAATCAAATATCCAGAATTTCCTTTGCCTTCCTCTGGGCAGCAAGATACTTAAATCAGTGTCTTCAAACCTTACTTAATATTAGGATGAATATTTATTTTTATGTGGATGCTGATTAAAACAGCCTGCACCAGTGATACAGTTTATTTACAGACATGTACAGTAATTGTACTAAGGAACTGATGGGAGTTAAAATATCTCTTCCTTGCTTAAGAAAACATTCCTTAAACTATAGCCTGATTTTCAATATATATTGATTTCATATTTTTCATCTTTTTGGGCACCAGTTAATTGCTGATGTCTCATTATCTTCTCAAGGTAGATCTGTTTTCACCAGCTCCATCACAATTTTTGCACCAAAAATAGCCTCTTATCTGTTTTCAGAATTGCATTAATGTATCAAGTCCTAATGGGGAACAGTGTAGAAGTCAGTCTGGAGGGAGAGGAAAGGATCTCTTGGAAAGAGTAAGAAGCAAAAATTCCTGTATTCATCAGAAAAAACGTCTTTGCTTAATAACAGTTTTCAAATTAGCTTCGTTGTTCTTGCATAACTAGCATAAAGCAGATCAACAAGCCAGATACCATATTTGAGATTACTATTCTGTCAACTGTCCTGTACAAGTTCAACAGTTTGCTCCTGCTGTTCATGACATCCTGTTGGTATTATGTTTTGGGAATAGAAGCAAAATTGTTTTGGGCTTGTTTGTAAATCAGGCATCTCCCAGTTAGCACAGAGGAACAGCTTACACTGATAATTGGTATTAGTGGTTCTTTATGGTCATGATGTTATTTACGATAAAAATTATCCATGCTTCTTATTACAAATTTAATTCCTTCATACAAGGAAGTGCACAGCCAGGAATGCTTTGGGGGCCTCCCTTTGGTGCTGTTGCAGACTCATCTCCCCAGCTCCACTCTGATCATCCCTTTCTATCAAGAAACAGCTTTACTCTCGCTTGACCCACAGAAGCCATTCCCAACAGTGGGCCTGATCTGACTCCATGCACTTGGCAATGGGACTTCTTTGGGTCACTTCCATACTCCCAAACCACTTCTGACTTGCACACTGGTGATGTCAGAAGCAACCACTGTGGTGATTTGCTCTGCTCCACATCCTTGTGAGAAGTCTAGGCCATCAGGAGGATGGATGTCTCTCTCTTTGCAACTGTCTCAGTGTATTCCCACAGCCTGAGCTGTGCCTGGCACTGCAGACCAGCACTGCTGTTATAGGGAAGCCTTTCCCGCTGCCCAGAAGTGTTCAGGGAGAGCACCATGGGGTGCTGCAGGAATGCTGTGGCCAGGACTGGCTCACAGACCTGCCCCCCTGTTACCCAGCGATGCAACAGTCACGAGACACGTCTGCACATCCCATGGCAATGCTTGCATGAGTACTGCAAAGAAAACATGACTGAACATTCCTGTACAATAGCTGTTTTTTTAAACAGTTACTCCACTATTGTTAACTGAACTACAAGTTATGACAAGTGATATATCCATAGTCATCCCTTTGGCATTCTTTATAAAAACATGAATCACGGAAACATTCATCGTGAGGAACTCCCATCATAAGGACATGTACACAGAGTGTCCTTCAGCCCCACTGTATCTTTCCACTCTGTAAAATGTAACTGTCAGAACAACTTCAATGAATTGTATAGGCCAACAAGCAAGTTTGGTAAAGAACAACTGATAAAACACACGTCAGAATTCATTAGTTATGTTTAACTTGAAGCAATGGTTGTGTACAGAAGACAAGTGAAAAAACTCTTTCTTTTTAAGCCATTCTACCAAACACTGCAATAGCACCATATTGCTGTACATTGACCAGAAAACAAAACACTTGGAAAAAGTGGCCTACTAACAAAGCTCAGACATTGAAAAGCACAGAAAAAGAGCACAAACAGGATAAAATAACTACTAAACCAGATTGTGCTTGCACTTGGTCAATGAGAAAGGAAGGAATTAACCACTGCAGCTGCCCTGAAGGTGTCAGAGGGAAAGAAACAGACCTATCATATCCAGAGGCCCTTCCAAAGAAACTCCCCCCAAAAGCCTTTCACCACTTGCAGTAACACGCGACTGACACGGTGTTGACAGCTATTGTTTATGGCAGGTTTTGTCTGTCCAAGCTACACAAGTGACACCAAGTTTTCCTAAAAGTTAAAGGGGCTTCATTCAGAATTGTGGCAGCCTGAGAAGGAGACAGAAGAGGGTACACAAGAGGGGTAAATGTTAGGACCATGTGCTATGCCACATAAAAGGAAATGAACTTAAGAGAATGGTGCTACCTACAGACATCACCAGGCATATTTTCCCATGGATGAAGGTACTTGCATTCCAAGAGACACTGACACCCCCTGTGTTCTTGCTCTTCCTCCTTTCCAGGCAAGAGACACCCAAAAAATTTCCACTCTCTGATGAACACCATTTATTCACATTTTTGCAAATGCAGAGCTAAGTAGTAAGAATTTTATACTAGCTCTACTCAGGCACAGGCAGCCATATAAATGATTTTCAGAGAAATACTGAATGACTTCTCAAGAAACATGAACCTTTTGGTCTGTTTTTTAAAAATTAAATACTAGATTGTGAGTTACTTGCTGTAATAATGCAGTGCCTAATGGTGCAGAGTCATGTGATTAATTACATCTGTTTCAGTTTCTGCCCAGGCACTCCCCACTCTGCCTGTGCAGCTCCCCAGGGTCACTCACTGAAAAGCTGCAAATGCACTGCCCAAGCCCACCGCTCGCAGGTGGCCTCTGACACGGGTCAGATCTCAGACAATAAAGCACCAGCAATTTCAAAATTGATGTGTTTGTATCTTGGGAAAAATGAAAGCTTTGCTTTAATCAGAAGTCCCAGAACTGGTAGAATTTTCAGTGCTTCTGTGGTACCATCAGCCTCAGTTGCTAAGATCTTAAGTCTTAATTTAAATCCTAGTATAAATTAAAAATACTGCTCATAATTAAAATAATTTTTAACCATTCATTACAGCATAAATAAAGGAATTGAAACATTTTAGTACTGAAAAACTAATGATAGTAAGATTAAAATTATTGTCATAATATTATCAAAGAAGCAATTTATATTTTTAAGGTAAATAGCATGAGCATTACTTAGTTATGCTGCTCATAGATGTGGATATTCAAATGAGAAAAATGTTACATGTATTATTATTAAACTCTGTAAAAGCACCAGCATTTAAAATACAGTATTTTAAGCATGTTGTTTCTATAAAAAACAATGCTGATATTAGAAGTACATAAAACCATTCATCACTTTGTAAGTACAGCTGCACAATCACAGGCATCTGCTCCAGCCAGACATCACACCTTACATCTGTTTTGCATGTGCTTATGGTGAAAAAATAACTATCTCAAGTATTAGGTTTGCTCAGATGCTCTTAATGTAAGCTTGCCTTCCCTGATACAAATGCTACTCAGTAGACTGGAATTTGCCCACAGGTTCCAGTCACTAAACCTATTTCACATTGGAATAGAAAAGTGAACTATTTGCTGCAACACAGGGGATTTATTGACCAAATAAGCCTTCACATGAAACAACTGAGGGTACACAGCACCACTGAGAAATAATCTCTGTGAACAATGATTTCCTTAGCTTAATATTAACACCAAACATCATTTTGTCTCTGTGCTCAGTGAAATTAATGGAATAATGGTAACAGGGATAGTAGCAAAGAAAATTTGGACTTGAGATACAACAGAAAGTTCTTCCTTTTATACCTCTCAGAGCCAGCAGCCTTTCTTCAGTGTTGTACAACTTTAAGTGATGTTTTTATAAGAACAGATTCCAAGTCGCTACAAATCTCGCATTTCAGTCTTGCACAGTTGAAATTACCAAGCCGTTCTAAAAGCCCTACAGAACAACCAGGGCAGGACAGACAGCCCTGGTAGCACAAGCACTGCAGAGTGGCCAGGGCACTCTGTAAGCTTTCACAGATGGCATTTAATGCAATAGAGCTACAATTCAGTTTTTTAGATTACATTAATACTTGAATGCATCTTATCTGCTGGAAAAAGAGGCAGCCAAGTGAGACACCACAAAGCTGGCAAAGAAGGAAAAAGAGAGACAGCCTGAAGAAAAAAAATTGCAGTTTCAAATTATGTAACTTTCTTTTGCCACAAGAACTCAAGTAACCCAAAACCACAAGGTTATTTAAAATTCATCCCTCATTTTCTATCATAAACATCCAATGACTTGATCAATACTTTTGTCTTGGGCCTTGATCTTGCAACACTTGCATACACATTCAAGTTTACTCACATGAGTAGCATCTCTGGTTGCAGTAAGACAGTTCAGCAAACATGTCAGTCTGTTGGGGTTGCTGCCTTTGTTTTGCTAAGGAGAAGCAGGCTCTTAAGTAACTTTGCTCCTGAAAGATTACCAAAGAACTTTACAGTGGCAGAAAGAAGAAAAGAACAAAGCAGTTCACAGATTCCTTAAAAAGAAGCTGAAATTAATTTTTAAAAGATTCACTGAAAATTTTAACAGGAATACAGAAATAATCTTTGCCCTGCTCCCTTCTCCATAGTGCAAAGAGAAGTTGTCCATGTTGTGAAAGAGAATTTTAGAAAATTAAACTGACACATTCTTCTCTGTCATACTCTGTGCCAAAGTGTGCATTATCAGACTTCTGATGTGCTACTTTGAATGATTAATGAAACACTTAAGATTATGGTATCTCAGTGCTACTCATCCTCCTGGGATTTAGTGACACTGTCACATTTCTAAGCCAAATAACTTAATGTTATGCACCCACAACATCCTGAATTCACAGATCTCAGCAGTGCAAGATATTTTGAGAAACCCAACTTGCAACACCTGGTATGGCAGGGGATATGTGATCCTGACAAGACATTAAATCTGATGCCACTTGCACTAACAGCTCTCTCTAAGCTGTAAGAAGGTGGTAGATCGTGGGTTTTGTGTGGTTTTCTGTTTTGTTTTGGTTTTAAAAATGTATACATGATGAAGTTTTCTGTCTGGATTTCTTAAATGTATTAGCCTAATACCCCTCTGTGAGAGCTTTCTGCAGATGGGAGCACTGAGAAATAAAATCAATAGATGTCAGCAGTGGAAGTGCTCTCCTAAATTTATGCCAGAACCACATCACTCTCCTCCCAGCTTCCTCTGCTTTTCACAATCTTTCAGGATCATCCTTGTCAATTAAAAGACCAAATCAGAATTCAGCTTATGTTGTTTTATACTATTTGACAGAAAGTCTCTGCTCAAAAGGCAGACAATTACATGCTCAAAATTCATCAACAGAATTATCCACTAATCCTAAGTAAAACTGTTCATGATTTTCATTTGAAAATTAAGTATATAAAGCACTGGAAAAGCAAATTTAAAAGGAAAAAAAGAACAATTATTTTTCTGCTTAGAACACCACAATATAACCAGTGTATTTCTTAGCTGTGACTAAATCACTTAAAGTATTTAAAACTAGAGAGTTTTTGTTTACTGCAATGGTTGTGATGAGCTACTAGATAATAAGTAAAGACTAAGCTCTGTGTTGCACGGGACAGACCTGACTAGAGCAGACATTGCAGCTGCTGGGTTTCCTCTTCTAAAACAGACGTGTGAGTTCAATCCCAAAGTCTGTATAATGCAAGTCTCTGAGTTCAGTAGGTTTGCCGTATGACAAACAGAAATCAGGGCATTTGCAGCCTCCAGGACTCCAAGGAATGAAGCAGTTTCAACTTCCACTTGGTCAATGGAAATTATGGCTGGATAGAAAACAGCAACCAGCATCCAGGAGCAGGTTTAGAAGTTGTGCAAACAACTACTGCCTATTTTCTGACCACAGAAAATCAGCAGGAGGCATCTCATGAGTAATACACTTCACCAGTAACAAGTATTCACAGAAAGGTTTCCAATAATTCAACTTAGGTTGTCATAAAATTGAAAAACAAAAACACATCAAAATTTGCATGAGACTCAATAAACATTTGAGAACAGTTTCAACTTGCATGCATAACCTTTCCACCATTACAGCACTTGATAGTGTAATGCATTTTGCAACTACTGATTTAAAATCTATATTGCACTGAAGTAAATGGCTTGTAAAAAGCCAATTAATTACAAATCGCTTTAGTCTATCTGTAGCTTAATTTATCACCAAAATACTGAGAAATTATCAGGAAACCTGATCAAAGTTTAAAATTGTCAAAAAGAATGTGTATTTACTTACAAATACATTTTCCTTGTATATGGTATTATTACTTAAAAGAATACACTTAATAATGACAAAGAAATGCTTTATTCATTAGATTTGGTGCAATCTTTTCTTCACTCTATTAAAATCAACTATGAAAAGAGTTTGATCCTGTTGTTCTTATTTTCTAGTGATTTGTAGAGCTTTCTTTATGACAATTTGCACATATTACAATCAAACCATACAAAAACTAACAGAACTTCAGAAAACAACAGACAGACTGGCTAACCAATAAGATTCCAAGTTTGACATGGTGTATGAGCTCCACTGTCTAATTGAGAATATTACTTGAAAATGAAAAAATCCTTCCTGAAAACTGTAGAACAAAGAGGAAATGTTAGTAGAAATAACAAGAGAAAAGAAAGAAAACCAACAAATTATTGTATTCAAAATCGTAATCAGTCATTTCCAAAAGCTGTTGCCTCTTCACTCTGTCATTGCTTTTTGTGTTTCAGAATTTCTATTCTAAATTTCTTGGGGAAATAACTGTCCTTCATTTGATACATCTCCAATAACACAAAAATATTATCTCCTTTGTTAGAATAAAGGAAAATCATACAGTCTGTACAGCTGGTGGTCCTACAGAGCCTCTCAATGCCACATTACATAGGTTGGTTCCTCTCAAACAGGTGCACTGAGTTTCTGAAACAGCATCAGAACACGGCAAGTTTGGAGGTGGTTTCAACTCTTCTTGATAATGATATTTACAACAACAAACAGACTCCTGACTTGGCTTCCCCTCCATTTGCATAACCCCCAGAGGCCACTCTGTTGGGATCATTCAGTTCCTCGAACAGTCCTGTCTCAATGATCTCTTCCTGCCAGGGTATCGGGACGGCTCCCGTCGCAAACCGTTTGAAGAACTTCTTGTCTTTGTCATCAAACTCAACTCCTCGCACTTCAGAGAAGTCAGCAATGTCTGCAACATCTTTGGCATAGACAACTGATGGATCTGGCACAAATGGAGGGTCAATAAGGTTTGCCTCTAGCCTGTGGAAATTTATAGTTTTGAAGAAACTGTGTTTTCTTGGGTCATCGTCTTCACTTCTGCAATAAAGCAAAAGTTTGTTAATCAGCAGGAGGATGTTTTGCTCTCAGAGAAGGACAAGTGTGTCTGTGTTTTACTCATGAGAGTATCTTAAAATAAGAAGATATATATCTCATGCAACACGATTCCTTTTTTGCTGACCAAAGAACACTGCATTGCACAGTGTAAGCAAAGCTGAGAGGCAGAAAGGATTCTGATCCCACTGCTCACGACGACTCCTCTCCGGGTATCTGTCTGGGCAAGGTGCCACAGGAGCTGCAGAGGTGTGCCTGGGACAGCCCTCTCCAAAGGTGCACTCCCACCACAACGGAGCAGACAGCAGCATGGCAGGGGACTGTGGGATTTACTGTCCAGCAATGGAAGTTCAAGGATTGGCTCTACATTAACTAGGATAAGAATATCTATTCAACTCTAGACTGGAGTACCTTGGGTTAATATATGTGGAGACTGACACTGAGCAACAACAGTCTGAACAGGAAACTGGTGACAAATGACATTTCTGGTTTTATCTTAATTCAAAGCAGCCACACATTTACATAATAAAACTCAGTTATGTCACTCAAATAAACACTCCTGCTTTTAGGGAGGCTGTTCATTCAAAATAAATACTCATAAATGAACAAAGATTTTTTTAGGCAAGAGATTCACAAACTGTGACATTAACAAAAGTATGTGTGCCACTGCCACAAACACAATCCTTTATTAGTATTGTTAATACCTAATAATAAAACCCAGAAAGGACTAAATAATTGTAAATGCATAAGTTAAATACATCCTATGAAAAGCATCTGCAGACCTCAGGGAGAACTTTGGCTGTAAAAGAAACAGTGAATTGTTTCCCTGCAGACCCAAAGAGAGACTTGTAGAATATTGAGATGGTAAGAATCCTCTGAGCCTCAAATGAAAGCTCTCTAAAGCATGTCCAAAGACCACAGCCTTTGAACTGCCTCTGGTGTCAAGGTAAGCAAAGTCTAAGTTTTGAAGTCTAGAGAAAGGAGGAGCAGAGAGCAGCACTGTGTTTTCCACAACTATGCATTCTTTTTTTAAATGTATTTATGGATGCAGTGCTCTTGGAAACAGTAATATAGAAAAACCAAATTTGCCTGAGTTATGGCCTCAGAAGATGGTAGTTCTAATACATTGCTTTTTGCTTTTCCCACTTCTTTACAAAATCACAGTTAGCAAAGTAACCTCTCATGTATTTCTAGACAATGTTCTATGAGCAAAATGCAATGCAAGCATTTGGCAAGTCTTTTTATCTCTGCAAGTGTGTAGAAGCACCACATAGAAGTAGATGATGTGTGACTGGAAAAATCCTCATTTTTCAAGGCCTCAATACTATGCACTCAGAACAGCTCCTCCAGCTTGGCACTGCTGCCTGTCCCTCACATGGACAGCTCCTGCCGTGCTTCCAGCCTGCCCTGCTGCTACCCAGGCACAGCCAGGATGGAACCTCCAGCTGCCCTTTTCAGCAACCCTGTTAGAATATCATCCCTTTGCACCTCTGCTGCCAGTTCTGAGCGAGCCACCCCCAGCCACTCTCTGCTGTTCACCACCATGACCAGGATGCTACACCACAGCCTGAAGCATGACAGAGCTGCCATCCAGGCATGCTGGGCAATGAAAAAGAGTGTTTTCAACCCTAAGGAGCCATATGAACATGACTATGAACGTACAGATTAAGCCAACAGGGATCATAACCTCTGCATTCACATAGTCCAAAACCATCTCCTAACTTACCCAGCTAAGTGATACCAAGTACTTGAGCAGCCTGACATGATTTATTCACATTTCCTGTAGGCTGAAGTGCACTAGAGCTGCTGTTCAAACTAACTAATGTCCTGGGACACTTGTGGGCCACTCCTACTGACAATTCTCCTGGGCAGATGCACTCATGGAAATATTCCTTTATTTTGCTTTTCCTTCCTGTAACACAAACCAAAAAGCACTGGAAGCTGGTGAAGGCTCCACAATGGATCAGTGCAGTGTTTCTCCTACTGAAACCATAAAAAGTTAAAAAATGTAAAGCTGCATGAATGCCATCTGCTGGAACTGAGGCATCTTCCAGCTTGCTGGAGATGAACTCTTCCTCTGAACTGCATTTTTACGTAACTTAAAAAGGAAGAGCAAATGAACTCATACAAAGTTGGTCAATTTTGCAATCTTCTATTAAAAAAAAAGAAAGAAAGAATCACTTTCCAGGTGTGGGATTTGAGATGTCAATCCTGAAAAGCTTGAGTGGAGAAAAGGGGTTATGTCTTTCCTCAGTTAGCTGGTGAAATCAAGTCTTCAGTAAAAGAGTGGAGTGTTTTAAAAGGTCAGGTGTACAAAGTAAAGCTGTCTTTGAGCAGCTTTAACTTATGCAACAGGCACTTCTGTAGATAAACCAAGCTCTTGTTGTCCTTAGTAGAATTACAGAACTAATCTTTACATAAGGATGAGCTGTCCTGAATAGTATTGCCTTGTGTAAGAGCGACATGCAGGCTTTTATTCTGCATGGTGCCCAGGTAGGGCACACATCCTTTTGTGTTCCTTCTCTAACCACGGCACATAAGAGTAGGGATCACTTAAGCAGCAGAAAACTAAAAATAACACGTGCCATTACCTTTCTGTGTACATTCCTCCCATTGCTGAGAAGGAACGGAACAACAAGCAGAGAGTGACTGTAAATGATGCCCTTGGCAGAGGGGATGTGGTTACGGTAAGTGAATTGGATGGTGCTGGTTTTGCTTCAGACTTGCTGAATGAACTTGACCAAATCACTCAGAATCTCTAAATTTCATTTTCCCACACTCTGAAATTTGTTTACTTCACAAAATGCTGTAAGTCTAAACATCTGCAAAGTATGCTGACTTGTAAGTTGGAATGCTCTAAATATTTTTGTGTTAAATGTACTTTTAAAATAAGCTTTTAGAACATATTCAAACAATATAGATTTTGTATTAAACATACTCTACGTGCTGTTGAAAATAACTTTTTTGCTGCTTTGCATATTTGTTGAAAAAATTCATCTGGCACAGAGAAGCTGTCTTCATTTAGTACTGGATTATTAAAGACGTGTATTAACGATATATTATCTTTCATTGGAGTTAATTCTCTCAGACAAATGTTTGCCCAGCATTTTGAAAAACGGTTCCACGTTGTTACCAAATACAAATTTAGAAGACTATCCATGAATTTTCAGTAAGATCCTTTGTCTATTGCGTCATTAGATTGGAAAAGCACCCATTACATATATTTGTATTCACAGATGATTCAAATCACATGGTATTCTAAAGACAGGTACTATCAGTTTCCTACTATTTTTTTTACATTTTTATTATATTTCTTTTGTCTATATTGCAAATGTAGATCCACAATCTGTCTCATTAGAAATGCACTAAATGGTTTATGTGTATATACATGCGCACACACATCAGAGGTATCAGAGGGATGACAAGTTAAACATTACAATGTTTAGCTTTGCAGTTTTCTTCTTATTGAACAGTTCCTTGAAATTTCTAAGACAGGGACATACCCACCAGTCCTCACGAACCCAAAGCCCCCAGAGATGTTTTACTTTAGAAGCATTTGTGCCCAATATTCTTTTCCTCCTTTTTCTCCCTGGGAGAGTCAGGCAGACCAGGCCCTCTGTAAGATTTGTTTTAAAGCACTTGAGCAAAGCAGAGGGGTGAGGTGCCTTCAGCAGGGAGCCAGTGACGCAGCCCTGCGAGTTCAGTGTCTGCAGGGAAGAGAATCCACTCTGCAGACTTGGATTGCTGCCCACACCATTCCAGTAAGTGATACAGCCCAAGATTCTGCATTCAGCCTGCACCAGCACAAGTGCAGGTTTCTACTGGAGTATCTTTTACCTTCAGGAAAGAATGTGGAAGAAAAACAGGTTGCTCCCTTCTCTGAAAACTATATAGAGTCTAATGCAGAAAACAACAGAAGGGAACTCCTATGAGTTGTCTGGAATGAGGGCACATAACCACACTATTGCAACAACATTCCTTACTTCCATATTATCTTCAAAACTTTCCACCTCTCTATTCCTAGAAATGAAAGGGAAAATGCAGCACTCTGTACAAAGTGAAGGTCTAACCCATTTTGTGTAATATGCAAAATAATGATATTCTTCGCAGCTGTAATCTGCATTTTACTGGGTTTGAGAAGCCATACCTGCTTCCCAAGCGGTCCTCTTTCTTCTTAGCCAAAAACAGTCGGCAAATATCTTTTGCTTCCTCTGTAAAGCTGGCATGTTCAAATTTCACCTCATCTTCCAGAGTTCTTCTTTTAACCTCATCCTTATTGACCTTTTCTTTGTAATCCTTGAATGGTGTTCGCCCAGCAACCATCTCGTAAATAGAGCAGCCCATGGCAAACCAGTCCACAGGGTAGCTGTACTCCTCTTCCTTCAGGATTTCTGGAGCCATATAGCCATTTGTCCCAGCCTATTGCAAACATACAGACACATTACTGCCCAGTGTCAGCAATGAAATGCATACAATTCAACAGACCAGTCTAAAATTCCTCCAAAATATTAGTTACACTGCTGATAGATTTTGCATCTAGAAACTCTGAATAACTGATTTTTTTTATCTGGAAACTGTGAGGTGTAACTATTTTAGCACAGGGACTATATCTGTCTTTAAACATTTCAGCATATGGGAAAATATGCTTTTCAAAAGTGAAATGTCTGTGCAATTTCTACCTAAAAGTGGTTTATTTTTAAATTCATGTCTATCTTCCTTTCTTCTTCCAAATTACTTTTCTTCCTGTTGAAGACAGTGTTGTTGGCTTTGTCCTGCAAACACAGGAAGAAATCAATTTGAAAAGATTTTGAAGAAGACAAAAATCAGGCAAAACAATCACTGATTCCCACCTCATTCAATGTTTATAATGGTCCAGCACAGGGGTCTGCAGCCAGTGAGAAAATTCTCATCCAGCCAGTAGCTGGGCTGCATGGGAAAGTCCTGGCCTGCCTCCCTCTTGGCTTCTGGGTGGAAGTTCTACCATCAAGGGCCAAGAAAAACTCCTAAAACCTATGAAAATTATCATTTGTAAATGACACTCACTAGTGTGAAAAAACGAGTTTGTACTTCCTGACCAAAAAGAGTTGTCTGAATAAAGAGTGTGTGCAGCACTGATGGCCCCTTCCCCAAGAGAAGTGGCCACTCTGGGAGGGGAATGTGCCTGCCCCTTCCCAGGCCAGGCCTGGCACATTCCCCTTGGGGGACAGGCTGCAGTGCCCAGAACAGCTGCGGCTGCCTCTCTCCCTCGGGAGCTGATCCACCTGGGAGGGGACCAGCCTCTGCACACACTTTCTGCTGCAGGACACAGGGCTGAGGACGTGGCGCTGCCACCGTGCAGCGTCCCCTCGGCTGACCCAGCACCTACGGCCACATCCAAGGCAGCCTTTTGCATTTGCCACAGCCAGCTAACACTGACAGCTATGTCAGATGTTGCTTGTACCTCTCATACCCATTTGAAATACTAGGACTGATGTATTACTAGTATTAAAATCTAAAATTAAAAAACTGTGTTTCTGCAAAATCCCGCTAAAGGCTATTCAAGACTATCGTTGTTACTGCTACCAGAATACAAGTAGTGACAGATTCACTCCAAAGCAAAAAAGTTAGAAAAAGATAACTAAAAGTAGAGCACATTTGGGCAAATTGTATTTATAATAAAGCACAGCTCAACAGACACATTTGATTTTATGGCATTGGGGTAACTCCTCTAATATTTGCAAATTTAGGCACAGTATTTCCAAGTTAAGTCTCCCTATAAACTTTAGCTTGTGTCACTACACATTTTGGCATGCTGTACTGTAAACAGTGTGTGCAAGAGGGAACATCCATGAAACATAACCTTAATGGACAGAAAACTTAATCCAGTTGGTTTTTCCTCTGTAGTTTTTTTTTACTTTTAGGGGTATAGAGCAAAATCCTCCACTTTGTTGAAAAACAGAAAAGAGATGAGAAACACAAAATTATCAGTCAGGTTGAAAGCAAAAGAAAAGGTCAAAAGCAAACCTTTGCCTCCCTTGCTAAAGCCACAGAAGTCTGGGCACTGCAGCAGCTGACATCATCCCACAGGCAACTGGGACTGCTCACACTGAATTTTTCTAAGTAAAAGTTAGTATTTAGAGACACCCTGACAGTATTACATTTTTAGGTACAATTATTGCCCTGTTCAGAGAAGGGGACAAGTGCTCAAACACAGACAACAGACCCCAAATCCCTCTGGCCCCAAAAGAACCTGGAAGGGAGAGGAGAGGTACAAAGTAGTAGAGAAATTCTGGTACAAAAGGACGGACACAGAGCTCGTGAATTGGTGAACACAGCTCTGAAGAGGCTTCTGGAATATTTCATTCCCCCTCCTTCTGGGAAGCAATAAACATTCTTATTTTTACTGAGGTGAAGCTGGGGCACTAATGCCTTGAAGAACTGATGAGTCATATTATCATCAAAATGTGCCCTGACAGCACAGTATGGTCTTTGTGATAAGACATTACTTTGCTGCAAGTTAACATCATCATGCAGAACCTGGGAAGATCTGACATGGAGAAGTCAAAAATCAACTGTCACAAATGTGTCTCAAGGCAGCTCAAGTCCAGAGTGCCTTTCTGGCTTCCACTTGTGTTCTTTCTTCCATAGTTCCTTTTCCAAAAGAAACAGTTACCAAGCAACCTCAGTCCCTTCCACGTGTATTTTCCACATCCCTCCAGCAGGACACACCATCCAAAGAGCTCTGTGCTTGGACATGGTGCTTGTGGGGAGCACGGCCACGGTCGCAGCCCAGAGGGACTCAGGAGCACAGTTAATAGCAAATAAAGATGGCCCAGCAGCAGCCACCCCTCAGACTGCAGTGACAGGCTGTGGATGAGCTCAGCTGTGAACAGGAACAAAACTTCAAAATCCTAAATTAGTAGCACTGAGCTCTTTCGAGCTGTTACTGAGCTGATCCAACTCAACCTGAGGAAGACTAGAAACAGATTGTTCCTCTGCTATGCCAAACCACTTCAGTTCAGCATGTCATGAGAGCTGGTTTTCTCATGGAGATATCCAAACCTGAATCCAAAACCAAACCTCACCCAATCCTGAAGCTTTCCTGCTATTCACAGTGAGGGAACAGGCTGAGGAGCAGGAATCTAAACCTAATCTCATAACACTTAAGTCTCAAAATGCACTAGTACATTACTATTTAATAGCAGAAACAAACACACTTCACAAGTAATCAGCAGTGATGCTTAAGGGGAAGAAATGCAAAACAAAACCAGGGAAGAAATATATAAATCTCTACTATCTTTATCAAAATAGGAATTTAGAGAGAGAAAGAAAAGAACTTAAATTTTAGTCTTTTTCACCTATTTCTATGTATGTGTGGCTTTGACAAAATCTTTTGGGAAGAAAGATGCTGAAACCAGAAGCATTTGCTGTATTAGGGAAGACAAAAAATGAATTATTCAGCCCCCAGAACTGGAAGAACATGAATCTTTCAGATGCAGATTTATTTATTCTTTAATCTTAGAGAGTAGATAGTACTAGGGGAAAGCTAAAACATACCATCTCTACACTAATCGTTATGGAGAACAAGATGTCCAAGATCAGATCATCTTTCAAGGCAAAGAGCTCCTATGGCAACAGGAAAGGCGGCCTCAGTGACTCAGGAGAGGTTCATCTAAGGATGGAAAACAGCTTTGTGAAGGGAGTTTTTAAACTACAACTATCAATAGCAGTGAGATTTGAGCAGCAAAACCCAGTGTATTAGGTGGAAAACTTATCCACTGATTCCCAAAGCAGAAGTGAATTAAAGTAATGAATTAAATTCATCTCAGCAGGCCCAGAAGTAAATAAGTATGCTGTAAATTATAGTCAAGTGCAAAAAGGGAAAAAAAGAACAGAGAGCAAAGGAATTAAAAGTTACCAGAAAAGATAAATGCATTATTTTTGAGAAGGGGTCTATTTCCCATGGGTTGGTATTGAATATTTAATGCAGTTAGAATTATCTGACCATGCCTCAGAATGGCTATCTCTGAGTGTGGGATACTGGTATGTCAATCACACAAAAAATGACTAGGTTTGTATGATTTTGCAGATGTTTTCATTGAATACAATATATAAGTAAATTCAGAAGCTGTATATTAACTAAAACCCACTTTGTCTTACTAGATCTTATTTTACATGGATAAATTTCACTCTTTTAATGGAAAGAGGAAAAATAAAAACCCCACACTCAATTCCTTTGTTGTCAGCACTACACAGCTAGGATGCCCATTGGGTTTTGACTGAGACTAAGACCAGCACATTATTTTCTTCTTTCCTGTAGAATTCCTAAGACAAGGAACCATTTGAACAGATCTGTTGACTGCTCAAGTGATCTTACAGAGACAAACACATGATATTACCCCTTCACTGACCTGGAGGCATCTAATGGGACACAATAAATACAAATATCACAAAGAAGACAAGGAATGTTATATTATCCCAACTTTTTACAGAAGGCAGGAATCATATTCCATTGCAGAGGCACACAACTTTTTGAAGCAGAGTCAGTAAAACGCTTGCTCTTCATCTAATACTGTCTTTTGTGAAGATGAGCAGGATGCCTTACTTGGGGATGTTGTTTGAAATGAAAATAAATCATTACATTTCAGTCAATTAGAGTTTAATTGACTTCTTTTGAAAAGGGTTCACAGATCTCCTTCTCCCTTTATTTCACTACCTTGAGAACAACCCAAAATACAATTTTTCAATAATCCTCTAATGACCAATGTTGCCCTTGGATACATCAGCAAAGTTCTGTTAAGTGGATTGTTTCTGGGAGTGTGGTTTGACAGGGCATAGTAGGAATGACTCATCTGAAAGTATACAAATGTTTCTTCTGCGAAATGCAATCCTGGATAAATTTTTCAAAGGTCACATAATTACAGTGTTTCAGTAGTACAAGATGTGACCCTGTGGAACAGGGAGCGCACTGGGTTCTCAGTGCAGGTGGCCCAGAGAGCTGCGCAGAGCGAGGCCATGTGGCACACTCATCCTCACACCCTGTCCCACCAGGACAGCCCCTCCAGTGCCACGGGGGTCCCACCTGCCAGCACAGGCAGGCCAGGAACGGAACTCTCTGGAGCTTTCAGCAGCACAGGAACAGGCAAATCAGGAGAAACGGGGTTTAGATCGCTCTACCTTTTCCCACAGATCTCTGCAAAACAAACTCAATTGATATCATAAACCAAACAGTAAAGCAAATCCGAATGTCTATCTTTTGTTTGCCATGGCACAAGAACTGTTGAACAGAGGAAAAAAAACAAGCTGAGTTTAGCTCCATCAGCTGTTTCCTGGGGCTCAGTCCTTCCTTCCTCCAAGGGGTGCCACTGCCTGCTTTGTTCTCTTGTCCAGCTGCTCCTCCGCTCCTGCAGCATGGCCTTAACAGACCCTGCAGGAATGCAGCAACAGACCACAGACAGCTCTCCTCTGCACACAAGTGAACAGGCCCTGGATGTGGAGAACAACAACTGCTCTGCCTCTGTCACTCACTTTACCATCTTAATTTTTCTCCCAAGAGCCCCTTGAGGAGGAGCAGAGTGTCATTCAAATGAGTCACACAGAACTGCAGTCCCTCCACATTTTACCACCACGTGTTCACGCAGTAACAAGAAATCTGCTGGTCAAATTAATAGACAGCTATCTTTTAAAAGAAGATAAAAAATCAAATCTAAATAGGACAAAAGGTACTCTGGAAAGTCTCACAGAACAAAGACTTTAGTGTATTGATAATGCTTAGGAAAGGGAAGGACCTTCCTTTGGGATGGCCCATCATAAACTTATGGGCTCCTGAGTCAGAGGAACACAAGGATTGTTCAGAATACCAGGAAAAAAAAGTGAGAAAGACTGTATAGGAGCTTAGGAGCTACTGAGTCCCACATGCACAAGATTCAAGACCAAACTTTTCTCATTTTCACACAGGAACATAATTTTCAGAGGGAAAGCTGTCTGCTTTAAAAAAAAAAAGCTCCCACAGAAAAAAGCACAAAAGGGACAAAAATTTCTGCTATATTAGAAAAAAAAAAACCAAAATTGCCTTTGGGTTCCAAGTCACAAAACGGAATAGTGAAAAGTCCACCATTGGTTTTTACTCTTTTAAGTCTGGCCATGAGCATCACTGAAATGAAGGAAGTGGCACAAAGGAAAGAGAAGGTCACACTGTGCAGAGGGGACAGGCTGCCCCTGTGCTCCTGCTTGGGAAGAGAAACAGACACAGGGACAGCATGTTTTTCAGTTTAGATCCACACTGTATGGAATTCAAAGGAATAAATGGCTTGAGGAAGGACAGTCCAGTAACTGGGCACCAATTTCAGCCTTGGATTTTAGAGCATCTCCCTGCCTTCTTCCTGCATGATCTCACATAAATCTTTGCCTAGATCCCTATTGGAGACAGAACAGCTAACATTCCCACCTTGGGGAAGTGTCATCAGAAGAAATACACATTCATAGAATGGGAAGCAATCAGACATTAAAGGGATGGAGCACTTAGGACAGGCAGAACACTTGGTACAGACTCATAACCACACAATTAGAATTCAAGAATTATCAGGATTCTTTAATATTCCTGTAACGTGATTTTCCCTTTAACTTCCTTTTAAAATTCTCCTGACCACTTCCCACCTAAAATGTGGGAATAATAATACTTCAGAGATGTTTATGGTTTCTTTAATGACCACAGAATGTTCCATAAACAATGTCAATAAGAGAGAAAACTGTTCATCTACGTAGCTCTGTCAGTATTTTATGCAGCTCTTCACAATGAATGCAAACACGGTGCCATGGCAGCACACATAGGCTGCTGCCTCAGAAAGGGGCCATGCAAGAGAAATTCCATGTTCTCTGCCAGTGGGACGGAGGGAACAGGACTGCAGGGGGTCCTGGGAGGGATATGGGCCCTCCAGTGGAGGTACAGGCACTGTAGGCTAAGCAATGGGAATGCCAATGAGGCCTGCACAGTTTCTGCTGATCACTGAACTCCAGGGCATTTCAACCACCTTACCTTTCAAGATTACGACTAATGCTGGGGGTACAACTGTTTAAAATGTAAATGCAGCAGGATGGGTACTGGCTGTATCACACCAAAGGCCCACATGGTCCCTTTACTGCCTGTGAATTGGCCAAAAAAAGGATGTATAGGAAGTCTGCAAGAACCTGGTGTGTGCATTGAGATGTCTCTAACACCTTCCCAGACCCAAACTACTTGCAATTAAAGGGTTTCCAAAGACAGAAGTGGTTTCTCCCAACCAAGTTTTTTTCCATCTCCACTCTCCCTCTGAACCTGGATAAACTCTTAAACCCTACAAGACCTTTTGCAAGAGAGTCCTGCAGCTTAACTACATCCTGTGTTAAGAACCACCCACATGCTACCTCTCACTAGTGGATTTTAAACTTGAACAATGGGCAAACCCAAGCCCACAGTTTTCCCCTCCATGTGTCTGTAATTCCAGGATTCAAAAAAGTAATTATATATTTGTTAACGGAAACTACTCATGACAGTAAATGGAGTGTCACATGTAGTCCAGTAAGAACAGAAGTACCACATTCCTCACATCTCACAGCTCACTGTTCCTACAATGCTGCTTCTGGCCAAAGCTGTCAAATCAAAAGTTCAAAGAATGACACTGTCAGCCAAATGTTGCATTTCTTATCCAATGAAACGAAAACATCTTTGATGCTCTTGAGTCAACAAGTGGCACACTAGATGATTTACCAGAGATCATGCCAGGATGTACACTATTTTCATAGAAAATGCTGTAGCATTTATTGTCAGATTCTGTCAGATTCTGTTTCACAGGATCAAGAACAATGTTAAAAGTCATGCAAAGACACCTGATGCTACATCATGAAGAGCTCCACTCTCTCTTGCAGTGAGGGGCCCAGCACTGAACACAGCACTCAAGGTGTGGCCTCACAGTGCCCAGTACAGGGGAACAGTCACTGCCCTGCTCCTGCTGGCCACACTACTGCTGCCACAGGCCAGGATGCCACTGGCATTCATGGCCACCTGGGCACACTGCTGGCTCATGTTCAGCCAGGTGATGACCAAGAACCCCTTTTCCCACTGGACAGCTCTCCAGCCCCTCTGCCCCTGGCCTGTGGCACTGCAGGGGGTTGCTGTGACCTAAGGGCAGGATGTGACCCTTCACCTTGTTGAGCCCTGTACAATTGGCCTCTGCCCATTGCTCCGGCTGGTCCAGACCCCTCTGCAGGGCCCACCTACCCCTCCAGCAGATCTACACCCCACCCAGCTGGCTGTCATCCTGAACTTGCTAAGGGTGCACTCAATCCCCTCATCCAGATCAGGGATGGGGGCATTAAACAGGGCTGCTCCAGCACTGAGCTCTGGGAGCCCCATTCATGGCTCAGCTGGATGTAATTCCATTTGCCACCACTCCCTGGGCCAGGCCACTCACCCAGTGAACAGTGCACCCATCCAAGCCACGAGCAGCCAGTTTCTCCAGGGGAATGCTGTGGGAAACAGTGACAAAGACTTTACTACAGTCCTGGCAGACACATCCTCAGCCTTTCCCTCATCCACAGAGTGGGTCACCCTGGCACAAAAGGGGATCAGGATGGTCAAGCAGGACCACTAATCCTACATGGCACACTTCAAAATGCATAAGCAGAAGGGTGGGTTTGAATCTGCAAACAGAAGCAAGTCCCTGTAATTCTGAGCAAATGAAGAGCTGGCATTTTTCAAAGTGGAAAGGAAGAACAAATTTTTACAGAATCTTATCCAATAAGAGTGCCATCTGATAACGAACAAAGGTTAACTGTAGAATAGCTTGCTGAGTTATTTTTCATTTCACAAGTCTAAACCCTCCTCCTGCTTCTCAACTGCCTTGAAATTAAACTGCAAGTTTCAGGAACATCTAAATAGATTTCCTTCTGTTTTCCTAAGAAATAGAATCTTATAATAAACAAACATACAGGAGGGCAAAAGGGCATTTGGAGTAAGATTTTAACCAAAACATGTTTTTCCTATAAAAATATTATGATGTCCTTCAAATATATAAAACACAGCACAGGAAAACTGTGAAGGAGCCTGAAACCTCTGAAGATATGAATGCACTTTTATAAATACTACAAAAATATGTTTGTGTTATTTTTTGCAGTTATTATGTCAATATTTAAGCTCTCTGGCTCACACATCTGCACAAAAGTCCTTCGCAATTTACATGTAGCAGTTGCTTTGCACAAAAGCCATACCCAATAAGGGCAGAAAGTTCTTCCCGAAATAAACAGCAAATACACACTGACTTCTGGAAGAATAGAATTGAGTCCTCTGTATTTCAACATGCAGGGGATATGAGGGTACCAAGCAGAAGAACCTGCTGTCTTTTCTCACAAGCATTCTCAGGAAATTAAGTAGTATTACTTTTTTGGGTAAAAGCAGGAGCACTTGACTCGCAAGAAGTGAATTGAGTTGTATAAGAAGAATTTGCAGAGATCTCAAGAAAAAGATGACAGGTCAGACTGTTCAAGGGGAGAAACTTGAGATGAGGCTCCTCATTTCTGTCGTATGTGAAAGACCAAGTTCAACAATCAACCGGGTACATAACTGGATAAAACACTTTGTGTAAAAGCCATATTTGCAGGCTCTCAGTCTCTCCTTGTTGTCTAGTTCAACTCTGTAAAACAGAGAGAACATCAGCACTTAAAAAGCCGTAATTTTGATACAAACTATTTTTTGCACAGTATGATCCACACACCACATCAGATCATACAGGCACATGTGTATGAAATTATGGTATTTCTTAAAGTCCTGAATAATTTTATTACCACTGGCAAAGAGTTTTTTCTGTTTCCAGTGATCTGAGTAAGAGCCCTGCCTGAGTAAGTGTGAATACACACATCTCCTGGGAGACTGCACAGGCACACTGAGTATCAGGAGAAGATCCCATCTAATCCAGGTTTGTTTCATGAACAAAAAATACATTGAAAGTAGCTTTCAGTTGCCTTTTACTTTCTTTTATTTCTAAGCCTGTTATTACTTAAATTTTCGTTTTGTTTTGGGGTTTTTTGTGATTTCTCCATTCCAAAGCCAAGTAGCACTTCACAGATTAGCACATGTAGTGAAATTAAAGTTTTGTAAATTCTGTAATTATTACGTACCAATTGCTTACAACTGCCTGTGTATGTTCAAAGTGACATTCACATGGACAGCTGGATGTTTCTCCTTGATGCTTTAGCAACTGAGAAGAAAGGGAGAAAACTAAGGCTGGGTATTCAACTCTTCCTAGACCTTTGTAAGGCTCTGTTTCTGAAAGCAGGGTATTTTTATTTATAATAGTCACAGGCAACTGGTATAAGGCACACAAGTATTTTTCAAAAGGAGTGTAAGTAATAACAGCACTTAAAGAATACAAAGGCTGCTTCTTCAATTACATAAGTGTTAAATCACCAGTTGCACAATGCCTTTTCTGCAGCATGAACACACATCACTTTTTAAGACCACACTGAAGTCACCCATCCAAAACTCAGAAAACCTTTCTACCCACAAAGAAAACATCTTTGGCTGGTGAACAGTACATAAACATTATAGTTTCACAGACACCTTCACTGAAAACTTAGAAAATGTCTAAAACAGGAACTCATTAACTAGCTTATTACTTGTGCCATGTGACAACCTAATCACCTAATAAGATTTACAAAAGGGATTAATGGATCCTCCAGGTGATGTATGGGTGATGTGCTCTTATTCATACATGAGGGGCTGGGAATTTTTTATGCTTTGAAAGCAAAAGACATTTAATCTTTAAGAGCTTGCACACCCATGAGAGGTGTACAGAACTTTCATAATTCATTGAAACAGAGTAATTTTTGCAATCTCTAATGAAATGAATACAAAAATAAATCCATTTTATTACAGTCTATAGATCAGCAGCAATATCCCTTAATTAGTGACTGAAAACTTTAAGATTTAAATTGTCAGTTCATACCATCATCCAAAATCTGGAAGCAGCTCTGTGATGTTGGGCACTGCACTCAGACACCAGTACAATCCAGATTTGGCTTGGAAGGAACATGCTTTCTGCCTGAGCTTACAAAAATGGCCCTATATAAAACTGTGCCCACAAAACGGTGAACTGAATAGATTTCATTTGACAAACCTCCCTTTGGGGTGAAAAAACCCAAACCTATACAAATCACTTTTTTTTAAAGTGGTAACAGTTTGGTAGTCATACTCAAAAAGCACACTATAATGTAAAATTTTCTGCTGATTTCAAATCACAATATAAATGTGAACAAAAATTAATTTAACACCATTTTTATTTTATTACAGGGATACATGGTGAAGCTTCAGGCAAATTTGTAAATGTGGTCTTTGGTCTTCTTGTGTATGACATTAGTATAAATAATAATAGTATCTATCTCTCATATAATGTTTTTTAGGAGGTGCTTTCAAAGGATTCAAATATGAGTAGTTTACAGAAATGCAAAATGATACCAGGAATTATTTTTAATTTAACTCACTCATGATATAGAAAATGAAAAAAAAAATCTTTTTCTTTTTTCTCTTATTTTAGTGTTTTGAATTAATAAAGCTGCTTTTAACAGGAGTTCCTTGTAACACATTACAATCATGCAGTACACCATTCATTGCAGGTTTTGCCCTAATGAAAGCACCAAATAATGGTGAATAGAGCTTCCAAAAACAGCGATCAACAGAAGAGTCATGAACAACTTGATGACTCATAGAAGGTGAGGAGAAACAACCACCTTGAGCAGTATTGCTTTGACATTCTACCCTAGAACGAACAGAAGTGGTTACACATTGCTACATACACTGTTTCCTTTTGGTTTTTTCCTCTGCCAAACATCACATATTTACAAGGATGAAAACCTGCCCTTCCTCAAAACTATGTTTTCTGACCATAGTAACTGCATGCATCTGGAACTTGCACAGCACAGGAAGGTTTATAGCTTTGGATTTAAAATGCCATCTTCACAAACAAAGCAACATTCCCAGTTCACAGAAGTTCTACCTAAAAACCTGCATTAGCTTTCACAGAAACTGCATTTTCACACCCTGAGGAGTGTGCATCTCATTTTAGTTACTTACTATCCATACAAACAGCAGTTTCCATGTTTTCTTTCAGTGAGAACTAAAACCACTCATAATACAAAGTTCCTAAATGGCCAGGAAAATACCCTTCAATATTATTGTATTTAACATCAACAGATGTGTACTTCAAGCAAGATGCAAAAGGCCACTAGAAGGTCCTCTCTTCTACGGAACTTCTAATGTGAAAGACTTGGGGAGTTTAACCTAAGGTAGTTAGACCAGGTCATAATGTTGCTTCTGTTTCTTCATATGCTTAGTGTATTTCAGACACATTCTCTCATTATATATATCTTTAAGCTCCAGATACCTTGAGAGAAATAGGCCTGTTTCATAGTTAAGCTGCCTACATATTGCTTGTGTAAACCTCCTGGCACTATCATGAATCCCTATGAGTTTGGGATCACCACGGGCACAGCTGAAGTGCCACACAATCTAACTCACCCAACAAAATCCAGCTGGTCATCCATCTTTTTCTTCCTACACATGCAGACAGGCAGACACATTTGCAAATTGTCAAAAGTTGCTACCTTTTCAGGAATTAATTTGTGGGAGAGAGGAAGGTTGGCAATGGTTTATTGTGCAGCACCATCAACACCTGCAATACAATCAGTAGGACCAAAAGTGGAATAGAAGGAGTCACATGTTTGACTGCTGCTCCTTAAACAGGTAATTGGTTAAATCCCTGAGTATGCAGCATTGCTCAAGGCACCAGGCATCTGCCCCCCTAAAATCATTGGTTCAAGAGCTGAAGAGAAACAACAGGCCAAAGTTGATTCCACTCTTTCTGTGCAAAACAAGTTATTTTACTACATGTAGTACCTGGAGAAGTAATTAACCAAATCTTCTTACGACCTGTCTCAGAATGAAATGACTACGTAAGGTCTTTAGCAAAGAATAAATTCCAGGGAATTAAGTCTTGGACTCAATCAGGCATTAGAAAGAGAACAGCTTCACTTCCTATTCCTCATGTTCAATGAATATGTACTCACCCTCTGAGTGATGCTTTTTCCCTCTCTGACTTTCACTGCCAGCCCAAGATCAGACAGTCTGCAATTCCCATTATCATCCAGAAGGACGTTTTCTGGTTTCATGTCTCGGTACACAATGTTGATGGAATGGAGATGCAGAATCCCACAGGTGATCTGAGCTGAGTAATAGATGATCCTCTTCATTTCCAAACCCCTTTCTCCCACATTGTAGATGTGATACTTCAGATCCCCTCCATTCATGAGGCTCATAACAAGACACAGGTGGGTTTTGGTCTCAAAGGCATAAGCTAGTGTGACTATGAAAGGGCTGTTGACCTTCTCCAGGATCTCTTTCTCCAGCAGTGCCATCTTCTCTCCGCTTTTCTTTTTCAACCTTTTCTTATCCAGTTTCTTGCAGGCATACATCTTGCCAGTATTTTTCACCTGGATGGCACAAACCTAGAGAAGATGCACATGGAAAGTTAATGAAGGGATTTGACAGAGACTGGGTAGTAATAGGCAGAAACTGGGGAATCCCTGGTCCCTATTAGTAGCTGCTGATGCCAACTTCCATGAAGAGTATATTAGCAGAGAAAATAAGGAAGAAACACAAGAGTACAATCTGTTCTGGACCAGTGGTGGATCTGATGCAAAGTTCTTGAGGACACAACTAGCAGTCATGTATTAGCAAATAAAAGGAACAAGGTCAAGAACAAAATTCTGTAACCATAAACAGCACACACAGATTGCATCTGTACAGTAAAACTCTCTTGCCTCTCAATAAAGGTAACCTCATTCATACTGTAGTTTGGGAACAGATGGTATCTGTCCTTCTCCTTAAACTGCAGCTAGGAATTCTCTGGGAGTGTGTGAGCTAGCACAGGCTAAAACGGTGCCGAGGAGCAGACTAGTGATTAATAATATAGGCAGTCATGCAAGCTTTGGTAAAGAAGCCTGGTTTTTTACTAGCACAGATACAGAACATAAAAACTTTAAAGTAACTCTTCACTAACAGGAGCCTCTACTGGCGTACAAATAACTCAGCCCAATCTCTGGAAAATGGGCAGTCTGAAGGGGCACATTTTGCAAATTTCTATACAATTTCTGAATCCACTGCTCTTTGTAAACCCACCTGCCAGTCTTGAAAGGGGAGGGATGACTCACATCCTTAAAGTGCAGCTCTTACCTCTCCAAAGCCACCTTTGCCCAGCACTCGGAACTCATAGAAGTATTTATCAGTTACCGGTTGCTTCTCAAAAACTTTCCATTGGAGGAATTTGTCATAGAAGGGGCTGGTCTGGAAGTCCTGGAAGGGCTTTTCTTTAAGGAAGAGTTTGGATTCCTCCTTGGCCAGCTGCACAATGTTCTCATAGTCTTTTGCTGTAGCTGCCTGGCATTTGCTGACCAAGTCAGAGCTCATAAAAGACAGATAGTTTTTGGAGCCTGTCTTAAGAAAATTGGTGATCATACTCTCCATGGTACTGCTCTTAGCATTGTCCTCTGCCAACTCCCAGGTTGACACCTCATCCAGGAAGTCCCTAGCTACCAAATATTCTGGCACTGTCTCTAAGAAGTCTCTGAAGAATTTCTTGCCAATGGGCTGCTGCTCACAGATGCTATCATAATCACCAGCAATGGACTCTCTATGCTCTTGGCATTGCTCAATTTTGGGCAGCGAGAGGCTCTTACGTCTCTTTTGCATCTCCTTGACATCTGCTTCTCCACTCTTCCTTGCCTGCAGGTAGGCTGTGTTGGCAATCAGGTTGTCGAGCCCCCCCATGTCACACATCTTGGCAAGCTCTTGGGGTGGCAGAGCCTGGTTTCAGACAAAATGAGTACCTGGCCCAAGTGCCGTGCTGTAGTTGCCCTGCACTTTTCCCTGCTAGTGGTGTGTGAGGTCTTCTGGAAAACACCAGAGAGACCAACTGCTTTTGCATTAAATACCTCTCAAGGATTTTCACTAAGTACCTTTAGATATATGCACCATTTGTGGAAAGTGACTGGTAAGAGGTTTCTCTGTAAGAAGCTTTGAGTTTGCTATGTATAGCTGAGGGATGACATCCTGGGCAAACCTTCCCACTGGCAGCACCAAACGCACGCAGTTCAGCTGCTCTTTCTCAGAAGGGCCCTGACAACCCTTAAACGCACTGAGATTCCCCTGCTGGCACAGTCCCTGCATGCTGGGAACATGCAGAGATTTCTGTCTGCAATACATGCTCTCTGCAACTCAGAGGCACTTTGGCCAGTCAGTAGGACAGCCCTGATCTCCCTTGCTCGACAGAGAACACCAACATACCCACAATTACACACGCCACGATCCGGTTTTATAAAAAGCTTTTATCACAAATCTGCCATGCCTGAAAAGACGTTGATATAGATGAACACGAGATGTTAAGTTTTAAATTACCACACAATTCAGTGCTTTGCAGAACTCAGGTAATACACCAGCAGTGAGCTGCACAGACAGCCCCTGCCCACCCTCCTGCCTGGCGTGGCTCTGTCTGAGCAGATTGCATGCAGGCTAAGAACTGCCGCGGGCCTAAAAATAGTGATCCCTCCATACGAAACAACATACACTTCTGACTTCATCTCCTACCTACAGAAAAAGCAAAAACACTTCACATGCCCAGCCAAATCTTGCCAAGATACTTCAATCTTCTGGCCACCATTTATTTTCCTTGCTGAGCTTTATGACAGAAAGTGCTGGGATGAGAAGATGGCAACAGCATATAGCTGAGGTGACATCAACAAAGGGACAAAGCTGATTATAATCCAGTGAAGGCAAATTCCAACTGACTTCATTTGCTGGCTGCTTACCAGGAGGCATTTTTTTCCCCTCAAAAGAATAAAAATTGTGTGTGGCACTTACTAGGCTAAGCCCTCTTCTGCTGTGGGGTCAGGTGATTTGGCTGTTAAAACTTTCTTTAAATATAAGGAAGGTATTACGAGAACAAGAAAAGAAGTTTCATGATTCCTCCAGTAGCACTGGGGTAAGGTGTAATCTTGAGGTCAAGGTCAAGTTCCCTTTTCCTCCCTCTGCCCCTCCCCAATCTCTGAGCAAGTTGAAGAGCTGAATCGCAAAAACTAAACATCGAGAGCAGTAACAGGCAACTTTCAGACTCCCTACAGTAAGAGCTAAGCCCTTCTTGGCTGCTTTTTGTCACTCTCCAACTGTGCAGGGTTTTGTTTTTACAGGCTTAATCCTGTCTTCCTTGAATTCATTTGACACAAAACTCATGCCTACACTCTACGAAATTCCCTTGGAGGTGTGGTTTGTGGGTGTGACTGGGAGGGCCACCCCCTGCACACCACTGTGTGCACAGTGACACAGGTGCTCTGAGGCAGAGCATTTGACAGCCTGGCCAGTTCTGCCAGGTGAGAGCAAGCAGGGCCAGGGGAAAGTTACATAAAGGGCTGAACAGTGCAGCGTGGGCAAAGCCCAAAATAGCCAGAGGAAGAAATGGGGAATTCTTCTGGTGGCTTTCCTGAGAATGGTGCTTACAGAGAGGAAAGAAAGGTGGTAATAAAGCTTTAGTTTCAGTTCCTAAAATTCAGGATGGTCTTCTTTACATTGAGCCAGAAGGGCACCAAGAGCAGCAGGACGAATGGCTGGTAGTTGGGGTCCTGAGCTGAACTCTCAAGAAAATACTTAATGTCATGGAACCTCATAAGACAGACACATTTACAGCTCCAAACCCCATTCTACTCTGTTAAGTAGAACCTCTTAATTTCTGTGGAATGTAAACTTTCCCTAAAAGAATTTCATGAAAAGCAAAATCAAACAATGTGATGATTCCATAATATTCATTGCTCCAGTCACTTTGGAGAGAAGACTCCAGCCAGATTTGCTTGCTGACTTACCCAAACCTGCCCAGCATTTATTAAACACTGGAAAAAAAGTCGCTCAGCACTAATTTATTAGCTGATAATAGCTGTTTAAGGCAGTGTTACCTATTCATAACTTTGTTTGGGTGAGAAGCAAAACTGACTTATTTTGCACTCACAAAGAGGTGAACAATTACAGAACAGAAAAATGTGGATTTATTAAGAACTATGCAAATGGAGTATCAGGGTATGATTTGGAAAAGAAAATCTCTCTGGTGCAAAGCTTATAGAAAGACTGGGACTTGAGCTAATCTCTGTATTACAGAGAAAATATGCAGGACTTAAAATTCATTACCTTATGTTCTAGAGGAACCTGAAACCTGTTACCGGTCAGTAAGATACTTATACACAAAGAGATACACACAAATATCAGCTGCTCTAATTTCAACATTAACTTTCCTCATACCTCACTTGTGTCAACACCTCTTCGAGCTGGCACTTCGGAAAAGCTCTTCTACAACTTTAATTCTCAGCTACTCTTGCCGTGGACATGATGTGAACCAAAAGCAGGGTTTGGTACTGCCCTTATTCACCTACAACCAAAGAAAAAGGAAGAAAGAAGTCCTCTGATGGGACTTGGTAGCATTAACAGAGGTTGCAAGATGGAGCCTGGGACCAAAGTTGGGCAGAGAAAACAGTAGGTAAGATACAACTCAACTATGACAGCTAAAATTTATTTCCACATCCAGTCAGAATTTTTTTGCAAAAATTTTGGGAATACTTTTACATAAACAGAAATAGTCCTCAACAATGTAAATGCTAGAGGCACTTCATTACACTGTTAAAAGATAGACATCACATCTGGGATAATAACAACTGATGTGACAGAGGATTTTTTTTATCTCACTGTATAATGAGGCAAAAACCATATTTAAAAAATTTAAAATATCTTAAAAACAAGATTACAAGTAATAAAACCACAGTAAGCTCTGCATAAATGTTTGATGACACCAAAGCTTGCCATTGGAACTACTTTATGTGAAGATAAACCTCTTTAAATGTACTTAAACAGAACTAGAGAGAAATGTATCTGCTGAGAAACACATTAAATATTTATGATGATAATTCTGAAGCAAACAATGTATATAATATTGCTTCAATTTCATCCATGTTTATTAACCATTTTATTAAGCCTGAATTTGTTACAGACTTAAATTCTACTTCTCCACTATATATATTAAAAAACTCCCACAACATATCTGCAGATTAATAGTAATTACTTTGAATATTTAGGAAAAGACGAAGTCAAAGGTGAGCACAAATATCTGTAAGAAAAAAATCACAATTCATATAAAATGATGATATATTGAGGATTTCCACAAACATGAAAGAATGCTTCCAAAACATTGTAATCAGGAAAAAGATAATAAAGAAATTTCTATTAACTGAATTTTCATGAAACCACAACTAAACAATTTTCCCCTAGATTTAGTTAGTGCCTGCATTCCTTGGGATATTTAAATTACTCATTTTGTTTCCTTCCTGTATTAGTCAGCTAATTAGCAAGACTCTCTACAGCTCTAGTTAACTGATATCAAATACATGTCTTTATACCAAAAATTTCTGGAGTAAAAGTAGATGTCTTTATGGTCACTAACAGAAATATAAATAAAAAATTTATTAATTTCAATATTACGGTTGTAGAAATCATGCATAGAATATAACAGAGCAGCAGACTTAGAGACAACAAAAATCAGAAAGAAAACTTAAATTAGAAATGTTTAATACAGTGTGATGGAAAAAGCACATAGTAGATGCTTTACATTTTAGATTAAAAACCAGAATAGTTCCCAAAAAACACACCAACTCTGTTTTTTGTAAACAATATTATTTAGAAAACATTTTATTTTGACAGTAAACTATACAGTGTTTCTGACTTACAGGTAAGGTCACCTTTCCAATGAACTCATTTAACTGTGGAAAAACATGAAGTGAACTCTGTTTAGGGTACAACCAGCACCACCCACCACCCTTCTCCACCGTGGTGAAGGGGACACTGTAACTGTAGCAGATCCATTTGTAAGCTGTGTCTCTTATTCCAGCTGTGGAACACCTGCAGTCAGACTGCCCACTGTCTCCTCGTACAGGAAGGAGCACCAAATCAACCCACACTCCTTCTGCAGCAGAGAAACTAAACAAGTCACGTTGTGATTGACATGTTCATTCTTTTGCACTGAGCACATGGCATAAGACACACTATTTCAACAAGTTCAACAGACAAAAACACTTCCAGTTTTTATTTGCCAATTCTCTGGACTACCCAGTCCTGCTGGCAGAGGGGGCAGCGATTGTTCTGTTTCACCCACAAGGACATGCAGCAGTTGTGGAAGGAATGGTTGCATTCTCCCCAAACCACTGCAAGAGAACAAAGAACATGTTCCAGTCACACTCAGCTGTTCAATCAACACCTTCAGCAAGGTCCAAACCATCTTGCTCAAATATTTATAACCACTGGAAGCTTTAGAGACAAAACAGGCCATCACTGAATTACCCACTGAGACTGTCTTACTATGATCACCCTGATGACAGTCAGTTCTCTGCCACCACTCATTTTATTTATTTCCAATTAGGAAAAAGAAATGCATATATTCTCATAAAAAAAAGACACTGTTTCATGAATGTATAAACACATTTATCAGTTTTGTCCAAGGAATAAGTGCAACTATCTTAAGTTCTTCCCTTTATCTTCCCCCAGTACCAAAATTAAGCCAATGCACTACCACAGGACAGTATCCCCAAATTCTTATGTGAAATGCAGGGTTTGAATCGAGATGTACATCAGGAAGGCACATGTGACATATATCTATGTATATAGCCTTAAAATGGGACCTTAGACCAGAACTCACTCACGGGATACAACTGTGTCAACACAACACAAAGTGTTATCTGTCATCCATTTACTCATGAATAGTATGAGTTACATTGCTTTTTCCCTTATTAGCTCACATTATTGCACACAATACAAAGCCATCAGTCAAAGGGGGGCTGTAAATCATGCTTTTTCCTCTCTTCTTTAAATAGGACACTGATCAAGCCAGTTAAGATGTGTAGAACAGGAAAATCCTATTCTTGTAAGAACAATCATCAAAAAACAACAGTGGATGAAGTCTGAGACCATACACTTCAAAAACACAAAGCACCACGACATGGAAAGTTTTACCACTGGTTTAAAAGCTGTCTTAAAGGTTTACAGCAAACTCCTTGAGACAGTTTCCACTGTTTCCAAATCAAACATGTCACAATTAAGATTTTCTTTTGCATACATTGGTACTGAAAATATGTTTATGCTTAAACAGAATTATAGCAAACTCCACCTTTTAAAATGCAAAGTGAAAAAAATAAGTCATGCCTCCATTATGTCTGAATGAAGAGTGAGAAAAATATACCACTTTCTAACCCAGATGCACATTTATTTCAAAACACAGGATTTTTATTGGTATTACCACTGTCTCTTCTGTTGTTCATCTCAGAAAAAAGTAGCTTTTTCCTATTCACTTCAAAAATGTGCACTATGATCTCCTTAAATATGTTCACAGTGAAGGCAACTTAGACCTCTCAGTTGTGTATGTGTTGAAAGCAAATTTGAAGCTGTTTTGATTTACAGCACAACTGGCATGAAAACTAATTTTATTAGTGCTCAAAAATAAAGCATAAAGCATTACTATTGTAAAAAGATGACACAATGTAGAACAAAACACCAGTTTACTTTTGAGCATTAATAAAATCAGTATTCCCTTCAAACTTTAAAATGCACCATACTGAGAGAAGCTTCAATTGAAAAACAAGCGAATGAAATCACTACATACCAACACAATCTTCTTGTTTGTTTTCAGCTTGACATCTAAGACAGGCATCTAAAAGTAAACAAGAACAAGACTCAATTTGATTCTCAAGATTCCATCTCAAGAATAGGTTTGTCAGAGGAAAATATAAACTCTAACACAAATTCAGAGAGGTAAAAATCACAAGTTTGATGTTCAGCCCTTTAACATTACATAGTACCCCCCAAATTCTAGAACTGTGCAAATAACAATGAAATAAATATCTGAAAGAGATCAGAAGAACTATCAACTGTCCAAAAAGTTTTGTTTATTTTCCATTGCTTTGGTATTTTCATAACTTTTGCTGAAAAAAGCCTTCTCCATTTTGTCGCTATAACAAGGAGCAGATTTGTGCCAAGGCACTCAGGCATATGAAGAGCAGAGCAAGCAGAAAGCCAAACCCTAATTACAGGACTTTGTTTTTCAGATGTCAGCATCTCCTTTTAAGGAAATCATTCACAATTTTGATTTTTTATGCTGTACATCCCTCACCACCACTCCCACCTCCTATTACTTTTTATTGTAGTTTTCTTTAACAAGTACCTGCATGTAATTTTCACAAGAGTCACACACACATGCAAATATGGTGGTAAATTTGATAACATAAATTAATAAACATGGAAGAATATCTGATTAAAAATACTGATCATCTTTATGCACTCCTGAGTGGATGGCAGGTCCAAGACTCAATAAAACACAGAAGTGACAACTTCCAGGCTTCCCACTGTGCCACACAGCGTGGAAAAGTGCCGGTGTTTCTGCTTTGCCCTGACAGGGGCTGCCACTGCACATCCCACACACAGCAGAAAGTGTTCCAACAGTTATGGGAGCAAACACACCTTCATCTCCTCCAAAGAAAAGGAAATAGATTAAACAACTGTCCCACAGGTTGGATCTGCCCTACATGGCACTAGGTGGACCATATTCTCCTGAGACAGAAACACAATGTGCTACAGGAATTTAGATTTGAGTATTTCTGCTCTCTCTGCCAGACAGGGACAGTACTTCTGTTTTAGATTCATCTGCATCTGCCCAGGCATTCCTCCTTTTCTCAGGTACCAGAGAATAAAGAGGACAGAACTCTGAAACAGTTGCCCCTTTCTCACTGAGATAAAACAGGGAACAGTTTCCTGTTGTCTGTTCCTGTAATCTGTATTCCCACAGCAGTTACGGACCAAGGTGCGAGGAGGATTCAGCCAAACTGCGTCTCCTGGTCCATGGGAGCACCCTGAGCTGGGGCCAGGGCAGGAACCTGCAGCAGACTGGGAGCCACACCAGAAGCAGCTGCCCTGCCCGGCCCTGGATCTGCAGCCTCAGACAGAGGCAGCACAGAGAGCTGAGGGCAGGAATCACTGCCACCATCCCAAAGTCAGCTGTCCCCACTCTTACATCACAACCCCAATGGTGTCAGGCTCAAAGGGTAAGGAAAGCCAATTTAGCACTGCTGCAATCCAGCCCCCCCCAGGTAACACCTGCAATTTTGCTTCTTTCCCTTGTGCACGTCTAAGACCACATCGGTTCAAGGAGTTAAACCAGTAGCAAACTGGGCCAGCTAACACCTCCTTCCCTCGCAGAAGTCAGATAACTTTCACCAAGTGCCAGTCTCAGTCTGGCAGTGCCCCAGCCCCAGGTCACTGCAGATGCCGCGGCTCTCCAGGAGCCAGAGCGCGTCTGGCAGGGTCAGCATGAAATTACTACACCGAAGTCAGTAATGATCAAGTTTCACGTTCCAATAATGTGGTTTGTTCTTAAAAAATGGTTTCCAAATTTTTCTGCTAGTTTTGGATTAAAAGTACTCCCTTGGTCTAGTTATGAAAAAATAGCTTTTTTAAAAAAAAACCCTTTTATAGTAGCTCTAGGAAGGGTTTTGTTCATCTAAGACTTTTTCTAATAGTGCCCTGTAACAGGCTATTTATAATGGGGATAAATACATTTTTAAAATTATGGCTCACATGACAATGAAAACCATTTTCATTTTTCCAGGGTGGTCTCTAACATACTAAGGGTAAAGGGTGAATTTCCCACCACTTCAGTCTGTGCTATATCTTTTCTCCACTAATACGCCCTTTTGCCTCTTCTGTTCCACAGAAGGTTCTCAGTAAAGACATATATAAGAAATGACAGCATTGCATATTTTGTCCCGTTTGTTAAACAAAATCCTGGGTGGATTTGCAGTGTCTGGTTCCTAGACAACAAAAGGAAGGTGCTCGGGAGGGAATCCTGCGGGTCCCTTGTGCTGCCAGACTGAGAGGACACTTATAATATCCAGGATGACGCAGCACAACAGTGAAAACTGGAGTTACAAACACAGCAGAGGAAAAATTTAAACAATTTTCCAAGAACCAAGATAAATATCCTATTTGCAAAACATGTCAGAAAAAACAGTCTGTCAAATCTAAGGGTTGGACTTGATGATCTCAGAGGTCTCTTCCAACCCAACTGATTCTACGATTCGATGATTCTATGAAATATGAGGCTGTTTCAGAGTCTCTGAATTTCAAAACCAGGTAAATTAGCTTCTTACTTTCCAACAGATTTCTCAGCACATTCACGTGTGTTAAACCCCACCAGTAATCACGCGGCTTGCGGAGTCGTGTTAGATTAACAGATCTGAAAAATGAATTTATATCTACATCCCTAATTGCTTCTTAGAAGAAACCAAAAACCCCAAACCCAACAGACAGCACAAACAGCACTTGGATCAGCTCGGCTGGATCTCGGAGCTCTGGGGTTTGAGGGCACAACCCCGGTCCCGGCCGGGCCCCGACCCCGACCCTCCTGGCGGGAGGGCCGGGGTCGGGGCCGGGCCGGGGCCGTCGCTGTCCCGGAGATGGTGCGGCCCCTGGAGCACGGCCCGGTCCCCGCGGGTCCCTCCTCCTCCTTCTGTGGGGAAGGCGAAGGCGGAGGCGGCGTTGGGAGGCCCAGGCCCGGCCTAGGCCCAGGCCCCTCGGCCGCCGCTTACCCATGACCTGCACCCGGCAAATGGCGCAGGTGTCGCACTCCACGTCCCAGCTCCACATGGCAACAGCGTTCCACTTCTTCAGCGAGAACATCTTGTCGGGGCCGCCCGCCCTGGCAGCGCCCGCCGAGCCCGGCAGAGAGTGAGGGGCGCCCGCCTCGTCCGCGTCCTCCGCGTCCGCCATGGCCCAGCGGAGCGGGCGGCAGCGACACCCGCCGGCAGCGCGGAGAGCCGGGAGGGGCGGGATGGAGCGGGAGGGGCGGGATTGACAGAGATGGAAGGGATGGACCGGGAGGCGCGGGATGGAGCGGGATGGGAGGGATCGACCGGGAGGGGCGGGATAGGCGGGATCAACCGGGATAGTGGGGATTGATCAGGATAGGCGAGATTAAGCGGGAGAGGCGGGATCGACCGGGAGAGGCGGGGTGGACCGGGACGGGTGGGATGGACCGGGAGGGGCGGGATGGACCGGGAGGGGCGGGATGGACCGGGAGGGGCGGGATGGACCGGGACGAGTGGGATGGACCGGGAGGGGCGGGAAAGACAGGATTAAGCGGGAGAGGCGGGATCGACCGGGAGAGGCCTTTCATAGATTTTCATGAATCTTTTGAGAATGGAGATGTCTGGAAATAACCTAATTTTGTTCTTTTTTCTTTCTCCTTCCCTCCTACAACTCTGAGGTTTTTGTTGTTTGTTTTTTTTCTTTTTACAGTTTGTTTACTTCAAAGCATAGAGAATTATTTTTATAAAAACAAAACTGTTACGAAAATGTGAGTTTTATGATAATGCAAAGAACAGTTATATAAGTATGTGTGTATCTTGGCCAACTAATGCATGTGCTGGACTCTATTATCTCACTTACTGTTTGATCTGTCAATAGACTTAACATATATCAAAACACTTGAGGACTGGGTCAATTTATCTGCCAAAGGAAATAACTTTAGCATAGTTCTCTGCCAAAACTATTGCTTAAACTCCAGATGATCTGTGTCTCGATGTGCCACTTTACCAGTAGGAATATGCTACACAGGACTATTATCAATAGGAATATGCTACACAGGACTATTAATGGCCAGCACCAAAACTGCTGTTGTGGTTAGAGCTGAGACTTGGGCTGCAGTGGAGGAGGGGAGCCCAGGACACAGAACTGTATCAGCACAGTCACCTGGGACAAACTCACCTGCAGCAGTTCTGAAGCTGCCAGATGCAAGTGCCAAAATGGAAGACAGGCTTCAATGCTGGAATGTGGAATTCCTGTAAAACAAGCATGAAGTGGGCATGCAGAAATACAGGAGAAACCACAATAGGAATTAGAGAAACATCCAGCATTTGTGGAATCAACCATTCAACACCCAGGCCCATCCACCTTTCCTTCTGCAGCAGAGGTTTAAAGCCAATGGCACAAACACCTCCCACTGCATTTTGAAATTCCACACTGTGTTTTTGTTTGCTAACTGTTCTACTCTGGAGTAAAACTCAGCTATTAGTATACCCCCTGAAGAGTGTTGATTTTCAAGTTAGCTGCTTGTCTCACATTTATTAATTTCAAAAAACTGCGAAGATAAAATTATGTATATTTTAACTGTAGTTAGCTATTTGAGAATGGAACTATACTCTGAACTAAAAACTGAAAGCCAAGTCATGTTCTTGTTGTGCAGGGGCACAGCCCCCACCTTAATACAGTTTACCTCAGATTAATCAAAATTAATTGCAAAATGGCTGGAAAGTTGCACTGTAGCTCCTAACAGAAGCTTCCAGCAAGAAAAAACAGGTCAGTTCCCTGTACAAGGAAACAAAACACCTCAAGACATTAAAATGTGCTTGTACGGAATTACCTTATTAAAAAAGCCATAAGCATAGGAGGGGAGAGCAGGTGGTAAAAAGTGCCCAATTACATTAAAAAAAGAAAAAAGAAAAGAAAAAAAAAGCAGATTGAGAAAAGTAAACTATTTTTACTGTATGCAACATATTTCGAATAGTTCTGACAAATTCCATAGCTGATACACAGAACAGGTAATGGAAGACAAATCAGTAAGCAAGAAAAAAAATTAGTCATGTAACAGCAAGAGCACAGGAGCACATCCTTCAACACATCAGACAGCACTGCAAACCTGTGAGAACTGCCCAGTTACTGAGGCTTCTCTGCAGGCTCTCATCGAGTGATGAACCAGCACTTCTCTCCAGCCACTGATCCTGGAATGGAACAAAACTGCCCATGACCATGGAAGCCCCTCCTGTTAATTTTGGTGGGATTTCCCCCCTATCAATGAGGTTTCTCTCCTGCACGTAACACCCTATTCCTTCAGTCTCCAGATAAATGCTGACATTTTAAACAGAGGAATCACAACACACAGCATATCTCAGGGTTGTTGTAATTTATTTCTGAGTTATTCTCAAGCAATGTTACAAAACATTTTAATGTCTTGATACGAAAATAAAATTTAAATAAAAATACATTCAACAATACATCATAATAAAACTTTTACAATCCTAACAAAGCTAATTACTGAATAACATCACCTTTCTAGACTAATCAAAATGAAGGCAACTTTTATTATTAATCATCCTACTTGTACCTAATTAAATTCTAGAACATCTAGCATTTTAAAATATTAAAAAATGAGAAATCAAATCAATGTTCACAAATATCCAATGGCCTTTGTTTTTTATCTCGATATTCCAGTACCAAAGCAAAAAAAAAAAGTGCATATTAAAAAAAACCAACATTGCAAGAGCACACAACTCAATTTTCCATAAACTTGACTTGGAAAACAACAGGAAATGGCCCCAGTGAACAGACAGCTTGCCGCAGGTTAATCCATACAAAACAAAACCTAACTTTGAAACTCAACCACATTCAACTTCGCTTAATGGCAGCTTTTGATTAATGGCAATTAATCTTTAGCTCTACCTTGGCAAAACACATTTCTTGGCATTACTGTATTCTCCACCAGTTTTAACTGTTGGCAAATAAAAGTCCCTTCAACACATCAGATGTGCAAAAAAGGAAAAGGCAAACCCAGCTGAGGTGATTGAATGATTGTGATGTTGCAGACACTAGTACTGAATCCTGGATATTCTAAAATAGTTTGGTCATTCTAACAGGTTACATTCGCTCCAAAAGAGATTTCAATCCTGTCTTGCCACCTTGCTTCTATTACAGAAAGCCTTCCTACAATAGTATAATAAATGCATGGTAATTTAAACAGCTTATGGATTTCTATTATAAGGTACATTTCAAATTAATTTGGCCAAATCACAATTGGAAAAACAAAATAAAACCAAAAGCTAAAAAAAAACCACCCAGCAAAACAATAGAAGACCCCACAGAAAATACTCCAAAAATAAAAGTACCACATACAACTTTTATTAAAAATAATATTCCAAGGAGTACCATTGTATTTAATACTGATGAAGCAAAGTTGCCACAATAATACCTTTGCTTCTTCCTGGTTATATACATACATGTTTTCTCAGCACAAACCTAACTTCTCAGCTGAAGTGAGCAAAAATTAATCTACTAAAGTCAGGAATGCCAGTTGAAAATTTTGTTAAGTGGCAAATACGAACGCACATAACTAAAGATACAAAAATATTCACTGAAGCATTGCTTAAAGACAAAACAATGTTGATCATTCAACTGATCATAACAAGCAGATACTACAAAGTATCTAAAAATAATCTGGGATAGTCCAGATATCTAAAGTGCTTTGAGTGATTATAGTAGAGATTATTCATTAGATTTGTAGTCAAAAGTTGAGCTGGACGTAGTTATTACTTTTTAAAAAAACAAGCAATAAAATCATACCTGGGATGATGTTAATTGATCAGTACTTAACCACAGTCTGTTCACATTTACATTTTTCTATCTCTAGGCAAGCCTATTTAAGAAGAATGTTACTACCCTGCATTTATTTCAGATTAAGAAAAAATTTGTACCTTAAAAAATGCTAAAGAAAATAGTGGTCTAATGTCACTCCATATATTACTCACCCAAAATGTAAACAAGAGGTACAATGTAAGTTCCCTGATTTCTTCTTTAGTTCTTAATAGCATAACTAACACTGGTAGCTGCTGCCCAGGTTATCTGCAGCATCCCGCTCTTTGCAAAACTTCAGCTGTACATAAATCAAGTCCTGACAACACCTAATACAAGGAAAAAAAAGGTCAAATGTATCAAGTGTGAAGCTTCCCATCTTTTCCCTGTCATGGTATCCTGGGATTTCTGTTTCAAGGTCCGTATCAGCAGGGCAGGCACTCACGGTAAACTCATGCAAGTTTGCAGTGTATGTACTGAGAGATGTACTCCAAGCAACAGATGCAGTGTGGATTTTCTTCCATCACAAAGCTTATTCATTTAGAAAGTTCTTTCCAATAAGACAACAATGGCAAAACAACATTTAGATTTATTCACACCTGTTACTTCAAGAACCTGGAACTTCAAATTCTTCAGCAAAATGAGAATAAACCTTAACGACCAGATTTCCAAGAAAATATTTTTCTATTAAATATTAAATAGATTGTCGACACAACTAGCATTTATGTTCATTCTTAAATACTTTGCAAAAATGCATATAATGAATTAAAAAAAGAAAACAAACAAACAAAAATGAAAAAAAAAAAACCAGAACACTTTAGAACATTTCCAGTTTCTTTTTTCATTCAAGTGTGCCAGTTTGTTTTGGTTAGGAAACTTTTCCAACAATTGGATTTTCTCTGAAAAAAAAAGAAATATTACATATAAGTATTTCCAAGGCTAACATTCTCTTTCTAGATGCCATCAAACAATTTTAATTTATGAAAAAAGTCTAATTAATATCATTAATTGTGAAATTCCATGATTTGTGAAAACCTCTTTTACTCTCACATGAGACCTCTAAATCAGAGTCAACTTTTCTAAACAACTTGGGTCAAACACTAACCTAAACAAACCAAATTGAGGTTTGAGCTGTGGGGCTTTTTTCCTGCTGAACCAATCCTTAGTGACGGAAAGAAGAAATCTGCAAACTTGCTAGTGGTGTTCCACAGACATAAGTCAGGATTGCAGAGAATTAAAGAATGTGCCCTGGAATAACAACATACTCCAAAGAACAGGTTTGTTGTTTTGTTTTTTAACTTCACCAGCAATAGTGTTTATCATTGAAAATGGCAAGTCAAACACAAACAGTAAACACACTGCCTGAAAGACACCTCTCTGCATCTAATTTTTACAGTTTCATATAACTTGATACATCAATTATTTCTTATAAAAAATTAAAAAGTAAATTAGAAGGTAGGAATACACTGAGGGATAAATTTTGTGTGCACTTCAGATGTTCAGGTGCAAAGAAACAACAGCCACTGGATCCACTTACAGGAACACAGACAAATCCCTCACCAGAAGAATTTGTGTCTTTGAACAACTGGTAAAAAGCGGCACTACTACAAATGATGCACCTTAATTTCTCCATGTCTGTGTCTCCTAACTCTACCTTTACCTTCATTATTAATACCTCAACAAGGCTGCTTTGTTCTGTGATTTTTTTTTCCAAAATACATATTTATCCATGTCTAAATTACGTAAGATACTTACTCACTGCCATATTTAGCACTAGACGATCTCTTCTTTTGGTATTTTTCATGCGATTCATTCAGCTTTTCTACTATATCTATTATCTGCTTAAGTGTATGAAAGGTTGCTACAGAATCTTCAATTGTGAAGTTGGAGTAGTCGTCGGGCTCGTTGCGTGGCCCCTGATAGACGGCAATGCTCCCACAGGCCTCTGCGGAACAACCATGGTTAGAGTTTCAACAATAACAAACACATTCAACTCCTACGTAGATGGTACTTCCAAAATGCTGAAATGTAAAGTTACTCTGGCTAGAACATCAAATGGATTAAGACAAAAGCAGGAGAGAGCATCATGTATTCCCAGTTCCGTGGCTTACTCTCTGCTAGTTGTGCTCACCATCTTAAACCTCCAGCCCTCTCCTCTTCACATTAACAGGAGTCCAGGGCTTTCCTGCAACTCAACCATGTTCAACAGAATGCCCCACAAAGTCAGGAAAGGGGCAGCAAAGACATAACAGCAATGTGCTACAGTTGCAGTCTCTGTGTTAAAATGATTACAGGTATTACCTACCTGGTAATTCAATTAAATAATGTGCAAGGCTGATATCTACTGTAAAGAATGACTGAAGAACGTCAGATACCAGCGCACCAAGAAGACAAGAATACAATCTTTCTCTATTATTCTCTCTATTATTTTCTCTATTATTTTCAGGTAAACCATTAAGACATCAAAATGATGCTATAGGCCTAAAGAATTACAACTGAATAATATCAGTATAGTTCTTCTGAATTATCATATGAGTACCTTCCAGCTTCTGTAGTTTAGACCTGTTGATAGTGAAAAGGGAATAAATTCTTTCTGCCTCTCTGTCTCCATCAATCTCAATTTGTGTATCAGCAGGAACATCTCTAAAAGGTGAACAAAGAGACAGGGAGTTAATAGAAGTAATTCTCAAAAGGAAGTAAGAACTGATTCTCTTTCAATATACATAGCCTTGTAATACACTTACCACTCACACACAGCTTCACAAAACATAGTCTGCAATTTATGCAACCTATCCAGCTAAGGATAAATTTATTTTTAAAAAAATCAAAGCATTCGTTTTCAAAAATCAGGAGCTTACGGACAGGCATTGAAGAACTGTAAGGTGTTATTCACTTTTCTGACATACCTATGAAACCCAAATGATTTATCAGAATCTACATCCAAAATTATTTAGCTGATTTTCTTGGCGCAGTTTAAAAATACGTGAAATTCAAATTAAAGTGACTATAAAACAAGATAAGGTTGTCAGGGAGAAAATACTGCCATGCTGAGCCCTCTGCAGCAAGGTATTTAATTATTTCATACAGGAGATCTGGGTGTGTCCTATTTCTGCACTCAGCCTGGCATCTGAATTAAATCTGTTATTCTGCAGAATCAGCCATTGGATATTTGTGATTTACATGCTGAACTGGTTGCCTTCATTTCATTGATAAAGTAACAGACTTCACAAATTCCAGTACTTTGTGCCTCACACCACGACATGTTTTCAGTGCCATAACTTCCTGAAGGAGAGAGGGAAAGCCTTGCTGTGCTGTCAGTGGATCCCCCTGCCCACAACCCCGAGCACGATGCGGTGAGAGCCACTCACGCGGTGCAGCGAGCGCAGCCCACGCTGCTCTCCACGGTGGCCTTGCAGCACAGCCAGTTCCCGTTCAGGAAGGCAGAGGGGTGGTAAAAGCTCAGCCTCTTCTGGTTGCACCTGGTGACCCGGCACAGAGCCTCGATCCACTCACTCGCTTCCACGCAGTTATTCGCTTGGATATAGAGTGGCTTTTCTCCGTGAAGGACCTGAAACATCTGTAGAAGAAACATGACATTATTCTGCCCAGTAAAAACATCCAGTTACTGAGCAACTTCAAATATGTTGAAAGAGATTTCAAAGCTCAGGCAATTCAGCAAAGTCAAATTAGACAGAAACTGAGGGAGAATGGAGGACATTTCAGGTCTTTCAACTACACAGACCTATTTGGGAGAAAAACCCCACCCAAACAGCTCCCTGTGTTCAGCCTACACCACTTCCTCATCTAAAACAAGGGTTCTTAAAGAATTAGAACATGATACATTTTCTGTCCTCCTCATTTACATATCTTTATGTGTGACCCCAGACTTCATGAAGGATGACCTTCAGGCTTCCTATCCTGACAGCAACAGAAGATCCCACCAGTCTCTGCTTTAGCCATCCTCATCCTTAGCTGTACTTCTACCAACACTTATCACTGCCTCAGAGCTCTGGATTGAAATAACAGAAATAACTGACATGTTACAGGACCAGAATGAGTCTGTGAGCAGACAACTGCCTGAGCTGATCATGGTATTGAAGGAAGTTCTCACTGAAAGGATAAATACATGTTTGGTAATAATACATATCTAGTATAGCTTAATATAATTCAAAGTGCTCTGTAATAAGGTCATGTAGTCTTAACCTTCATTCAGAAGTTTGGCAAGCAGGGCAGAAGTCAGAATCAGTCAGGAAAGCTGGTGCAGATTTTCAAATCTCCAGGTTAAGTTGCATGCTCAGAGTACTCAGAGATACCGCATACAGCTTTGTATTCCTGATCCACAGAAAAGACTTTTCACTGAAGTCTTTGGTAATGGGGTTTCATTAGCTCTGTATGCTAATTATAATATTTTATTTGAGGAACACATAAAACATTACATATAACCTATCTTTTGACCCACATTTTTCTTGTTGAAGGAGCTCTCATCAAGTTTCTCCACCGCAAGGATGTTTTTGATTGGAATAGTGAAAATTGGTTCTTTATCTGTAAAAAATTGTGAAAAGAAGAGTGAAACAATCTCTAAGAACTGTTTTATAAGCTTAGTGCACTGTCATTGCAGTTCAAGCTCTCAAAATAAGCATTTTTATTATTAAGAAAATTGACATGAACCAAACAGAAATATTTATTAATCACAGCAAAGGTAACTAAAATACATTATAGGAAAAGAAAAAAAATTCCTTTTTGAATGTACAAATCACAGATGCAGAAACTTAGAAAATACTGAAATATAAACCAAATTGTAAATAAACACAATTACCTTGCTGTTTGTGGTATGTGAATTCTCTACTTGTTAGACAGAACCATCGCTTCTTGAAATTCTTTTTGCCAATCCGAGTCCTTCCCTGAGCTCTTTTGTACATTTCTCTGTAAAGATACAACCAAATGAAATGCAACCATTAGTCTTCTGTAGAGCTTTCAAAACCATTTATTGAGACTACACATCATGGTTCATAATACAGCAACATAAAGATCTACTTCATTCTACAGTAAAAACCCCACATCTACCAGTTGTTCAAAACAGATGCTTGAGATGAGCTCCCACATGGTGATCATGTACAGGGTCCCAACAACTCCTGGAAAGGAGCTGGAAGAACATGAAATCCAGAGTCATGTTTGCTGCAGTAAATTTGGAGGGGATACTCACTCAGATCCAGAATTCCAAACTTCCACAGAAGGGAGTAAGGTGTATCCAACTACAAGATTCTGTCTTTCCTGCCACCTTCTACATATGACTGTACTTGGCCTTATCTGGGTCAGAAAGTGAGTTCAAATTAAATGACACTAAAGATGACTCAGTAGCAGAGGCAGCACCAGCCGCATTCAGCGCACTTTAAGTGTACTCACTGCTAACTACTTTTTTGGTTTTGAGTAACAGCCATCAATTTGTAACACTCTAACTAAGTGTTGTTCCACTTACAATTTCCTCCTTCATTTCTATCCTGTATTTTAATAAGAGACACATTTCTTGCTTGTTTGAAATTTGGATGTTTGTTTCACAGAAGAATCTTTACTTCCTATAAATCTGTTTCTCAAATAAATTAAAATATTTTTTCTCCATGAATGTTGCTTGAATTAATTCATCAGCTATTCTTGATCAACACCAAGAAAAAGTTCATTTCTTAGGAAGACTGACTTTCACCTCAGTTTTTTAAACAGCATTCTGTCACTTACTCTTAACTATTTCAATTACAGAGTAATTGATAATCCGACTTTAAAGGTAGAACATTTAGCTGTCTGGGCTTAAACAGCATGTAGGGTAATTCTAAATAAATACATTATTTTAAAATGCACTTTCACAACTCTCAATAAACCATCAGGGAGCACACACTGAACCATGACAGTAATGCAGTCAGTCTTTAAGAGGTTTTAAGCTGCTTTTAATTACTTTTCCCCCCAAAGTATTTAAAAGATGTGTTAGGAAAGTTTACAGCTGTTCTTTTAAACTACTTCTGCAAACTAACAAAGAATTATCTTAAATTACAAATATAATAATTTCTACAGTACATCAAACATTTTAATAAGCTTTAATCTGACACTGGTTAAAACAGTGAAGTCCATTCTGTTACACGTGATCCAGATCCCAGATGTATTTACCCTTCTTTCAGATGCACTGGCTCGCTGAGACCACTGGGCTCTTTACTTTCAGTAGAGGAAACATCATCTAGGAACTTAAGGAAAAAATATAGGGAATATATAGTATTTAGAAACACAAAAAGCAAAAGCTATGCTGAAAATATACATGTAGAGGAACAGAACAATCCCTTTATGCAACAGATGAGAAGGTATTGCAGGGATTGGAACAAGGCCCCAAGGGATGCCCACGAGCCACACAGGCTTTCCTTAGTTCCTAAACAGCAGATCCGAGAGAGCCTGTTCCAAAAATGTACACTTTATTCTCTAAACTAAATCAGCTTAGCTCACTATGTATAACTTTTGTGTATTTGACTGTGTTGACTTTGCTGTGTTGTTTTTTTTGGGGCAGGGGGGAGGGAGGTTTAAGCCTGAAATGGACCACAACTTTTCTTTTGCTCTCTAGCAGAAAACTGAGCAGTGAGACAATCTTCTAAAGACTGATCAAATACACCAACCATTAAAATATATATAGTTGAAAGGTACCTTTTTAACAGATTCAGTAAATTTTTCTTCTTGAAATGTTTTGAAGAACTCACACATGAATGTCTCCTTGAAACTTGACTGAAAGAAAAGGTATATTGACATAAATAAACTTGCACTGAATGTTCATCATGTCAATGAAATGAGAAAGAGTTTTAGTAGCCTTACAAGTTTGCTTTTGGTCAAACTTCCCCAACTCCCCAAAGTCTGGATGGCTTTTGATATAAGAGTTAATGTTCTAGAAGTCTGCGCATCCTAAAACAAAGAAATAAAATTCAGAAGTCAGATTTTCCCCCCACAATTTCAGGTAAAACTGATTTAAAAATTAAAACATCACAAAAATTATTATATTACACAATGTAGTAAATCTGACACACTTTGTTCCTTTCTTTTGCCCCAGAAGAAAAAATGCATATGAAATATTATATGGTTTATAAGCTACTGCACAGTGCTTAATGTTTTACTCACTATCACTAGAATTAAATACAAGTACTTGAAAATATATTTTTACCTATAAAACATCTCAAACCCCTGAAATCCTGTAATCTTTACTACACATCTAACAAACTTCTGAACAATAAATACAATGAACTATTGCTGGACAAATGGTATCAATTTTCATGATAAAAAGTGAATCTAAAATGCTGTCTCTAAGGTTTTTACTTAATTTGTTTGCACCTCAGGATTATAAACACAGCCCCCAAATGGGCCTTGCTGTTCCCTTTAAAATGCTTAACCCTGAAGTGATAAAATCTTGTAATTTTATTTTTACTCAACATACTAAATAATCAAAGGAATGAATTTGAGTAAGTGTAATTTTTCCTTTTGAAAGCACAACAAATGTTAAGTAGATAAAATAATAAAGATAACCTTGGGAGCAGATTTCTTACATATTCTGTATTTCATGGGAAAATACAGATTTTTTTAATCTTCATATTCCTGTCTTTGAAAATTTTTGTTATGTGTATGTACTTGACAACTGGAAATGGAAAATTTGGCAACCCACTAGAACCAGTGGAGTCCAAAACAAATAAGCCCACCAATTATTATAATCCACAACCCCTGCTTAAGATACAAATGGAAGTAAATGTAAAAGTGTCTTCTGGATATTTAAGTTCCTTGGTGGAAAGAACAGAGGCCTATACCTTAAAGGACCCGCAGTCATGTTACCACTTTAACCAAGCAGCACAGTCCCAAAAAAGGCACAATATCTTTAGTATTAATAGCTCTTCCACATCATCTCAGAACAATCCAGAAAGACTGAAAAATGTGATGCTTTAAGAACTGCAAATGTCTTACTTCCTTTGGAAACTGAATCTAGAGACATTCGGTCATCATGTTTCCCACTCCTATCCACTGACAGGAGCTCCTGCCTTCCCACAGCAACAGATCCGACAGTGCACAAAACAGAACAAAGCGTCACAAAACTTACTGGATGGTGAGGTCGTAAATGAAAAGTATGAGGTGAGACTACGGCTACAGCAAAGAAACGGAGAAACACAAAGCTGCTCACTGCAGAATACTGTACATGAGGGTCATCTGCAGAGAAAAACCATGAATGTAACATGCACTAAACTCAACAGGAAACAATGAAGACAGTTAACAAAAATCCTTCAGGAGATAACATCAGAGGAGACATTTATATTTTAAAATAGAAAAATCAATGAAGTGCATGAAATGAGGAAGGTGATCATGGTAAGAAATGTTTGCTTAGGATGGTGGGTTTATTTCTCAGAGTTCTGTTTTCCATACGACTGGCTGCCCAGCTGCACTGCCAGCCATGCTGAGAGCACTGCAGGCATTGCCACCCCCAGTGCTGGTCAGGTCTGGCTTGGCTGTGTGCTGAGCCCAGGCACAAACCACTGCAGCAGCTGCCCCTGGACACTGGGCATGGGATTTGTTCACCTGGAAAGCCACTGATCAACTCAAACACATCAGTGCTGAACCACAAATAGTCAATACACACCAACAAGCTCAATTCCAGTTCTGAGTAGCTTCATAAAACCATGGTGTTATGTAAATTTGATGATGTAAATGAGAATCTTCTCATGGAATATTTTGGGTATATTTACACTTTTATATTGGGAAATGCAGTGGGATTACAGTCCTATTCTAATAACCACTTCAACCTGATCTGGGCAGTCAGCTGTTCTAAAAGGACTGTCTAATCCAGAGCAATTTATGGCTTCAGTGTCTGTGACAAACATGAATCATTATGAGAAGCATATTCTTCATCTGTAGCTTATTACATGACATTTCAGATTGTAAGTGACTGAAGTATGAGAGTATTTCAGACCTACCACATTATTCCTAGATTAAAACCATTCCAAAAGACTAATATTGGTTGTATTTACAAACTCATTAAGTATTCCTTATTATCCCCCTCCTCAAAACTATCCATACAGCTGCAGCAGCAGCAAAGCTGACTTCAGAGCAGCTATGGATGTGCTAGGCATAGTTAACAGAGTGGCAGTTCATATAGAGATACAAACAGTGAATTTATTTTCAGGTTCACATCTTGCTTCCTTAGGAGCAATAAACAGAGTAGCTCCTATAAATATTAAATGTCTTTCAAATAAATCACTTCCTGTATTACTTGTGCTTTTCTTCTATTATCTTATACTTTTGTTGGTGACTTCCCATTTGCTGCTGTCTTGCAGTTTCTGACCTGCTACAATTTTGCATCAGAAAACAGAAAACTCCTGCTGATTGACCACAAAGCTTCACTGTAACTTAGAGAAAACCAGATGTCTGACTGTCAGAAGTTCAGGGCACAGCTTTGGACAAGGAAAGAATTTTAGCAATCCCCACACAGTAACTGCAGAAATAAAGTTTAACTCAACATCACTTTCAAAAGTTTTGAGAGAACACTTACTTGGAAATCTTTTAGCAGCCAGATGCCTCAAAGAATAAAAAACATCACACATTAGGGTAGGACAACTTATACTTGACTGCACTATTTCATGGAATACTTTGTCCACATAATAGCGTAGATTGTCCTGCAATTATGAAAAAAGGCATTTTTTCAGACCACGAACATCCATGTTTCTATATATTTTTCCCCTTGAACACAAACATAACACTACAATCTTTTGTTTTCCAAACTGCCTCACTACTAAATTCTGAATTTTAGTGCAGTGCATAGTTAAAAAGTCTCATAATATTTGTATGGCATTACTAGTGTTGAAAGATAATGTAAGATATTCACTTACATTAAAGTATATAAGCACTGTCTGGCAACATACAACTATGTATCAATACCTGTCCTGTAATTTAACAGCAAGAAAGGAACACTGCCCAAGTACATCAAATGAATATTAACTCAGAGCAATTATTGCCTAAAACATCATCATGCTATGGTAAGAGGCAAGCAGCAAACAAAACTCCCGTGTAAAACGCTAAAGCAGTTCTAACTAGGTACATCATGATCTAGATATGAGTACAGAACATCAGGAATCTAAACACCCCAAAAACTGGTATGAAAGACTAATCTTTAGTTTCTCCTCCCTGTTCTGTTTTCCACCAGAGTTTTCCATTGCTGTGTTCATAAACACAGATAAGAAAATACAGCTTTTTCTTTGTTTGCTCTGAAATCAGAGAATTATACTTAAGTTACTCACTTTCCTGCTTTTAAAATGCTTTTATTTCAGATTTTGAGAACATTTAAATTAGTAAAAATCAATCAGGAAACTCACCATGTTACTTTCTACATTATCCCCTTCTCTTAATTTGATGGGATCTATTTCACAGGGCTTAGGAGACTCACATATCTGAAACAAACAAACAAAACTATAGGACTTCCATTTTTCAGCCAGAAAGTATGGAAATGCAGTTACTTAAAACCAGATTCTGTCCTGGACTCAGGAATAAAACTCTAACTAGGTTTAACTATCCACAGCAGCAGGCAATGATCATCCTCACTTTTGTTTGTGCCTTTTAATGCATCAGTTAGATAAAGCATCATGTGGGCAAATTCTGCAACCTGTTGGAGGCTGAAACAACTGTCATTGACTGTTTATTTGGAAGCATCTGGAACATAAATAGCAAAAAGCAGCTCCTCCCACTAAACCAATTACTGCTGCGTCAATTTTCCTCTAGAATTTCCACCATACACAGGGCTCTAAGAAGAATGCCTGTCAAAAGGACAGGATACCTCAGAGGGCTGAGTGTCCTGAAAACGTTTTTGTAGGATAACCTACCTCATCAATAACAGGTTTCAAAGTAACCTTTAGGTAGTGCTTCCCCACTATTTTCATCATTTCATCTACACAACGAGTTGCTAATGAGTTGCCTCTGAAGATTGTGTTTGCTTCTCTGAAAAGAAAAGAATTGATTAGGGAAAAATAAGAAGTTCAGTTACAAAATTCAATTAATACTTTATCTTGCTATTTTGCATTTTTTTTAAATTATTTTTCATGTATTTCAGTCAGAAATTCTAGAATGTAGATACTGAGCCTGCAATGGCACTCAGGAACAGAAGGAGAATAAACAAGAATGTTATTACAGCTATTATCAAAATTGGGAACATAAATTAAACAGTAAGAAAAAATCCAAGAAGTTTTAGCCAATGGAAGTTATAGTGCAGTTTGGAATGTGAGAAAGTACAATCAGAGAAAACTCCGAAACAATGGAAGTTGTACCTCACCAAAACACAACTCCTACTCCAGGGGTCATGGCGAGAAAAATCTTAGAGCTACAATAAACACTGGTACACTACACCAATAAACCCAGACATTTAAACCAAAACATATTTAACACAGGGCTATGCTTTCATCATAGCTGTTGAAGAAAACTGAGAACCAGCTGTGCACAGTGTATCTTTCTAATCGGGGAGGTTTAGTTTAAGCTTCCTTTGTTACACTGCAATTACACTGGAATGTGTGCAGTAAAATGCAGTTTAGAAAACTATTTCTGTGAGTCATCTCTTTCTCCAGAGTTAAGCTGTCTCACCTTATTTAAATCAAGAGTAAGTCAGCCTTGAAATGAACTGTCCTGTGGTGACAAAATCCCTTCCCCACCTGCAGTGGGCACGAACTGGCCCCTCAGTAACCACTGCTCAGCTCTGCTTCATTTCTCTCCCAGTCACAGAACTGCGAACTCACAGGCCATCATAGGCTGCTCCTTGAACAATCCCTGTACTTGCCACTTTCACGGCACGCAGGACACGTTCTTAATTACAAGGAATTTTTGCAGGAAAAGAGTAGCCCTCATCTAAGTCACATACTAAGGGAAACAGGGTAATATTCTTAGCAATTAAAAAATGTTCTGTCTAATTAGTTCCTTTTAAGTTTTTAAGTGCCAATTCAATGGCCAATAAAATTTGAAGAGCGGTAAAATTAAGACATTTTCAAATAAAGGCTATGTGCTCCTAGACATAATTTACCAAATTACACACAACCAGTAACTCTTGACTCCCAACTTCAAAGTTATTTTAATGACTGTTTTTATAAACTAGCATTAACAGATGGATGCATTTAGTCAGTTTTATATAGTGAGAGAAAGAAATAGACATGCTCACTTATCAGTGTTGCATCATGGAGCTCTTTGAAGAAAAATTTCAGAAGAGATGACATCAATAAGCATGAAATACTTACTGGGTGTCCTTCAGATCCAGTTCTGCCACTGCAGCAACAAACGGAACCAGCTTGTGGTGGTGCAGCAAGAGCCGCACCAGGGGCAGAACAGCATCGTACTTGTCTCGACAGACTTCACTCAGGATGTAGGCAGCAGATGCAGAAATGGGCTGTGAGAAAGAACATGAAATTATGGCTGAAGCAGTTAAACCTTCTTTGTGCATTTCACAAAGCACAGATCAGATCTAACAAGACTATAGACACTGCTAACAGAAGGTTTCAACATTTGTTGTATAACACGGCAATTAAAAGTTTCTGTTCTACAGAAAATTGATATTATCTACTCCATAACTGACATTTAAGAATGGAATTCAGGAGGTACTCACTCTTCCTATTCTCCCTAAAGGGTTAGAGTATGGCTTTGTCACAAACCCAAGTATGAGGCAGGAACCAATTGCTTTACTATAACGTCATGTATCTTTATAGGATTTTTAAAACTATAATCAGGGAACATTAAAATGCAGTTCTCGCACTTCTGAAGTGTCTGTCACCACTGTACGGTTGCGAATTTCAATACAAAAACTAAATCATGTAACTAGAAAAGACAGCTCTTAACTGCCACTACCCACACACTCAGCTACTCCTGAATTCCAGTGAAGCAGTACTTGAACATGGGCCAGCAAAAACTTTTTGTCCTATCTGCTTCCTCTTTTTCTTCTCCTCTGCCAGTACTTCACTAACACTGAAGTGATGAAAAGCTATAAAAGAACTAAGAATATAAAGCCTTGTTACTATAATTTGATTCCTGTCCCAGTGTTATGCAAACCATCTATCACACTTCCCTCTTTGTCACCATGTCCACATGAGAAATCCAGCCATGCTGATTAACGTCCTGGGCAAGGCAGAAGCAATTCAGAGGTAGAATCAGAAGCCATTTCTGAAGCAGGCCAATTTTGTTAATTATCTGCCCCTTCAGTGCCAATAATGGATCATTTATCTGGAAAAACTCTAAATCCAGGAAGCCAATGGCAGCCAGTGAAAAAATAAAACGTGGAAAAGGGCAACTAACAGAAGTATTTTATCCCCTCCAGTTACACAGCACAGATTATTTCACTGTCTCTGCTGGTTCTTTTAAAATACGAGTATCAAGGTACTTTGGAGCAGAAATAAAAGCTCTGGAAACATTAATCATGGTAAAGGAACAAACCCAAGGATCTAGACACAAGTAGTTAATGCTGTCTCATACAGGACTGCAGAAGTCATTGTAAGTTTTCACTTTAAAGAAATTTTCAAAAAAGTACCTGAACATCTGAAGATTTTAGCAGCAAGTTCCTTAGAGAAGAGTAGTATTCAGATGGAAGTACACAGTCTTCAGTGTAACAGATATTTAATCTAAGTGATCCCAAATCATCAGTTTTAGATGACTTGTTTCCATTTTCTCTTGGTTGAAGTAAGTACCTGTAAGTAACAGGGCAATTCTGAAATATTAGGTTTCTATTTCATTCACCTGACTAATTCTACAAGTATCACATTTCATTGTTTCAGTATACATACACCAAGTCTGAAAACTGGCAAAAAATGCAGAAAAAGATCTCGAGACACAAAATTAAAAATTTTATTTAATGTATCTTTAGCATATAATGAAACTTCTATTTCTTTTCATATATTTTCAAAGAGGGAAATAGGATATTCTGTCTGTAGGTTAACTGGAACAGCAGGAAGAGTTTGAAATTACACTGGACCATCTTATTTGACATCTAGGTTAAATTTAGGGTGTTGGACACTGCAGATGAAACAGCTGGTGTAAAGAATTCAAATGGCCTGGACTGAAACCAGTAAAAATACATAACATTGGCAGGCTGCATTCTTGAGAAACAGGATAAGGCAAAAAAGTGAGGGGTTTTCTGCTCTTAATACCAAATATATTGAACAATTCTTCGCTGGCTTTTGCTGCAGTATCACTGCGTTCCAGCAGGAGGTGCAGCCTCACAAAAATTTTAACAGCTTTTCAGTAGTGTCACAGGACACCTTCAACGTTCGATTTGCCTCAGCAAACCCAAATCCCGTCTTCAAATATCCTTTTACAATCATGTGCATTTGTACTTCTGCAGTGCAGGGATCAGACTGCTTTTTGTTCATAATCAGATGCAGTGCCCACAGAGGCACACTAATATAAAGCAAATCTGATTTACTAGGAGAGCCTCTACCTAACAGCATGACTCCTAGGTTTATTTTCCCAATATTTAGTAGTAGTGCTAATGCTTTACCTGCTGTACTTCAGCCACATTCAAAAACATATTATGGAAATTAGTAAGAGTATAAAAATCTAGTTATTTTTAATCACAAAGCTGGTTTTGATAAGCAGATAGCTGGACACCAGGGTGTTCAGTGTAAGGGAAGCCTGCAAAGTGCATCGGCAGACACAGACCCTTCCATCTACTAGTGATTCAAGTGAACTAGAGGAGAGTCAGGTCAACCCAAAATGCTACACAAACACAGCCCACTGGTAATGAGCCCATGCTGATTAATCTCTCTCTCAGCAGGTTGTTAACAGAGGCATGTCATTATTAACGTGCTCATACAGCTGTTGAGCAGAGCACTGGCAGAACAAGTCTGTGTCTGCAATACACTGTGAAAACCGGGAACTACCAACACAAACATTTATTATGTTTAGGATTACATCCAAACACTCAGAGTCTGAGTTCAAGCCTGACACATCCAAGACACCTGGAGCCTGAGGAGGGTACGTGGAGCACAGCCATTCAGGTTCCTGGCCAAGACCTGTATGACATTTGGTTCCTATTTACCCACTTCCTTCCTATGCATTTTCTATGTGGGTACACAAGGGCTTCCCCCATGCTTTTTCTGTAGTTAAAGGTTCACTAAAAGCAGAATATTCTACACACTTTGAGGCACTCAGATGTTTTGCACTCATCACTTCTGCTGCTGAACATTTGGGACAGCAAGGGCTAGGGATGGGCTCCTGCTTGCAAGAACATCAGAAGGGAGGTTGTTGCTGTGTTACAAGCACAAGTCTTTCTTTCCTGAATTCCCTTCACACCTTACCCTTCCCACTTCTGTGCCAGCTCTCCTGAAATGATATTGGGTCGGTTCCAGACGATACTTCCAGAACCTCCCCAAGGAAGAAAAAAAGCCACACTTATTGATTAAATAATCTCTGCATCAGCCATCCTGCAAGTCCAGCTCAGGAATGTAACTGTAAGTGATGCAATTCTGAGAAGCTCCAGGTTGGCTGGTTAGGCTGAAGAGCACGCACAGGTCACTAAAATCCAGCCAGCTGACCTAGAGAAACCTCCACTCAGGCCCCCTTTCTTCCCCCTCCACACCTGCCCCTCAAACACACCAACTATTCTGTGACCAACAGACACACATAGGGAAGAGAAGAGCTAAATGTACCCTCAGGAAAGGTTCATTTCTTAGCATGTTTACCTAGACTAGAACAGGAAGACATAGTTTAATGAATAGGTAGAATAAAGCATATCCTTTCCAAGGGAAAATGTGCAAGACACAAGCAAATTCAGTTCTGAATCAAATTTTCTCACCATGCTTGAAAGGAATCATTTCTTAACACTTTCACAGGAACTTTAATTTCTCCTAGAAAGATGTCCTGTACCAGATTCCCATTATTCCACAGGTCAACCCTGAAAATAAGAACAGTTTAATTTTTTTTCTCCCAGAAAGAATTAAGTTGACAATAACTGCCTTACAGCACTAATCCACATGCATGCAGGCAGCAAATGTTAGAAATCTCACTCCATTCTAAATAAATCAAGAAAAATCAAACAAGTGGCTTATTAACCCATAAAGAACAGATAAGGAAACAAACAGTGAAGTTAGACTTGCAGACCTTGCATCAGTAAATTAAAGTGGTACTGGCGACAGGTATGGGCTCTGAGCAGTCTCCACCCCCAAACTGTGCATGTTTCTTCTGGGGTAATTCAAGGGAACTTTTTAACCAATGTATTTACAGACCTGTCTAACTGCTATCCCTGCACACTGCAATGCCACAACAACACATGCGCTTGTCCTTCCAAGCAGCAGCTCGTACGCTTTACAACCTCCAAAAATCAGACTCCACACATGCACCCTGGGTTTGTTCTACTTCTTACCTCTCTGACATTTCTGACAGACAGCAGTTGTTAAGAACAAAAAAACAAAAACAAAAGACAACTATATTTGTTGGGGCATGACTATTTTTCTAAATATATTTGCATCTATAAAGAAAGATACAATTCTAATTAATGAAACTTAAGAGTTAAAAATGCACATATCAAGTTAGTTTCATAATGACTGTTAAAATTAACTGTTTAATTCTCCTGATGCCTGTTAGGAAACTTGGCAGTATTGAAGGCTATTTGTCATTGAGCAGGTCTGGTGCATGGATGTGCAGGAGCACAGTGAAACAGAACAGGGCTCTCAGCAGTTCTGACTACATGGAATAAACACAGACAGACCCGTTCTGAGGGTGCAGGGGCAGAAAAGGGGACCGCACTTGGAGTATCTGCATCTGCAAGGAAAAGATGCAATACAAACACTCCTCTAAAAAGCAATGTGAAAATAGAACAATCTCAAAGAAGAGGCTTTTCCTGCTGCTTTTATTAAAACAGCCAACTATATCTGAAACCACAGACCAGGATCAGGTGTGCTGTCCTTCAGTACAAGTTCTATTATCAATAATCTGCCTAAACTAATATAATAAGAGGTGCTCTCACCTCTTTACTCACAGGCACAGGAAACAAGTTTAGGCTGCTAGAGACACTCTACCACTATGTATTTCAAAACAAAACTCATCTTCAGTAAGAAATAGGATTCAAAAAAAAGAAAAAGAAAAAGGAATTTTCTATGCCAGAAGGATCTTTTCTACAAGTCTGATCAGTAATTCTCTGGAGCTACACTAAGATAAAACAGGTATTTATTGTCTCGATGGTAAAATATTATGATTTATTAATGATTCTGTGAGATCACTTTCAAATCCCCATAACTTACCTGACTTCCAGTTTCTCAATATCTTCTTCTTCCACCTGGAACTGGGACTTTTTGGTGTAACTGCTGGATCTGGTTACCTGCAAGTAAATTTCTCCTGTTAACACACTTTTTATTGCTGTATTATGGATGTAAAAAATCAAAGAAAACACTGCCTCTAACACAGATAAATAATTACTGTTCCTTCTAAAAAGGAAAAACGTATATTGACAAACTGCCTCTTGTCAGCAAGGTGAAAAATGGGTCAAGAAGGGTTCATGAGGGCTACCTGGTATCTAAGGGAATTCTAGGATAGATCCATTAGGAAAAACAAGTAGTATGACATGATACTGGCAAAAATTTCTTTTGTTATAGCATAAGCCCTAGAAAAGCATTAAAGGTAGTTCTGAAATGTTTAAAGACAACAAACAAGAAGTCCACTCTTCTTGCCCTAATTATAACACAATTGTGACTGCTCATTTTCATTTTCCTCATTTCTTCACTGACTGCATTCTCAATTTAAGTCCAATAAATCACAAGTCATAAAGTCATCAGACTGCCTTGGATCACATTTTTACCCTAATATCTTACTTCCTAAGAAATCACACTCAGTGTCTTGAGCAGGTAACTGAGACACAGACCATATTTTGATACTCTACACATAAGCATGGCACAATTTCTTACTGAAGTCCAACAAAAGGACCAGGATTTATAAAACCAAAGTAAATTACAATACCATTTGAGGCACATGTAATAACTGCACTCCTTCCAACTCTCAGTACAGCATGCTTAAATGAAAATATAGCTATTACCACAAAGACAAATCAGATGAAAATTTAAACTCACAATTTATTGTAGGATAACTTCTGTAAAATTAAATCAACTCCTAAATAACAGCAAAGTTAACTTTTTCTTAAATAGATCTTTTTTGGGTGTAATCACTACATGACTTATTAAAGACGTAAGTTGTTTACTTAGACTTCTTGAAAATATTTGAATAGAATTCCACAGCATAGGTTAAAGTTATCTCAGAACTACTGATGGCAAGAGATGATTCAAGATAAGGAATTCCCTTCACTATGTGCTTGTGAGGAAGTCATTTCTCACACGGCACTTGTGTGAATGCTCTTATCTGGCAGATGAGTTTAGTTATGTCATTCACCTACATCTGAGAGGCCAGTAAGAGCTCTTCACTTTGTTTGCAGAGAGCTTTCTGTGCTAGGCACTGCTATGCAGCTTGCTTAAAAATATTTGAAGGGTTGCATAGAACAGATAAACAGGCAAAGTACCACACAAAAAGTTACCTCAAAATAAAATGTTTCGTTGAACTGCGGATTGCTTGTTTTCTTCTTTACTTTGGTCTTCTTTTGGTCATTCCTGTTCCAATGTGGTAAAATTTTTACCATAGACAACTTAAACACACAATTATAAAGACATTCTATTGTCAAGAAGGACCCATTAATTTACATTAGAACAATTTTTGCTATTTTAGGAATAGAGGAAAATCTTAACATTAATTCACGTTCATAATATAGTTTGAAGAGCTAAAATTTTAGATACTGTATCCAGTTAACTGTGCATCTATTCTGCTCAAAGTTTGTATTTAATTTCACAAACAAGTAAAACTTATACATTATCTATTAAAACACATTAACAACTTTTAATACATTTAAAATTTAAATTTCTTTACCACTGCCTGCAGTTTATGAGTTTTTCCCAATCTTGTTCAACTGCAATTTCCGTTTTTCCCAGCCCCTTCTGTTGGGGAAATATCCACTTCTTTTCAGATAGAGGCTTACACCCAAGACATAGAGGCTTACACCCAAGACTGAAGGTTTTCTTGGAAAGCAATCACTGCCAACGTTAGACATTGAGCAGCACAGGGGCAAATAAAAAGCTGCTCCCCACTTCCTTGTGGGTTGGTTTTGGGTTTTTAATTTTACAAGTTTTCTAAGAGAACACAGGGTTTGTTTGGTTTTTTTTTTAGCAAAGGTGTGTGATAGTGTAAAAAGCTTTTCAAAAGAAACAAATACAAAATATGGGGGGAAAAACAGACAAAGGAGAAGAACGTATGACCTGCCTGTTTTCAGGCACTGGCCATACAAATACTCCAGTCACGGTACATGAGTCACATACACATGAGACTGGAAAATCTTAACCTGGAATTTCTGTCAGATTTGCACATACAGGCCCATACCAACTGGGTAAATATTTTGTGGGACCAACATTCTCCCACTTCCATCCATATCACAGGACCCAAACAGCAAATACATGTCCATTTGCTTTCCTTGGCAATCAGCCCCAGCCTTCCTCTCAGCATAATGGCCAGATCATCCTAGTCCTCTTCTGGAAAACCCAACCAACCAAACCAAAAGACCTTACCAAAAAACCCATCAAGTCAAACCTAAAAAATGTGACAATGCCATTACCAAGGAGGAAAAATTGCCCAGGCTGAGCTTACTCAGAGATAATCCTTCTTAAGCCTTTAAAACAAACAAGTCTGCTGGAAGACAGCCTGGCACTGTGCTCAGTGGCAAATCCTTAGCACCAGAGAGGAGAGGGACTCAAGTTTGATGTTGCAAAAAAAGAAGGAACTGAAACTTGCAAAGTGAATGTGTGGGATGTGGGACTTAAATGCAAAACCCCAACAGTTATTCAGGATTACTGATCCAAAACAGGGAGACATTTAAACTGTGGGGTCATTGAGTTGAGCATCCTGAAGGTGTACCAGGGCCTCTACTCTCTTGCTTTCCCACAGCTGCAAAACATTTGCCGTGAAGACACTTGAGCATTAATAAAAACAGGGAAGTCAAGAAGGTGAGTGAGCAACTGACTGTACCATCCCATACAGGAATTTTACAAAAACTAATAGGAAGAACAGTGCAGAAATCAAGAGTCCAATAAAACCTAAGAAAGAATTGAGTGACAAGTGGTTCTTGACTAGTGCAGGCCAGACAGACCAAACCCCACCCCAACCTGGAGAGCAGGGTAGGGAAGAGGAGAGAACAGTACCCATGGGAGACATGATGCATGCCAGAAAGCATTTTAAGATTTTACTGTGTTTTAAAGATTTTGCTCAAAACCTATGACTTTTTTTTTTTCAGTTCAAGATCACAGTATTTTCGATTTATAAATTCTCCACGGAAATGTTACCTGGAAGGCCCCACAAGAGAGACTGTTGCATAAGGGTCACAATTCTGTCCATTTATAAGAGGCAAACCATGGCACTCTTTTATGCTACAAGGAAAAGGTAAACAACAGGTCAGTGAAACAATGTATTTGGCTTAAAAAAAACAAACCCAAGCAATCTTTTCTTTTTAAAAACTTTTTTTTGAAGTCCCGCTGTATTACACACTGATATATACATTGATCCAACATAATACAGGGACATGGACTAGATTTTAACTACAGCTGTCTGGATGGTGATACAAAGTAATACAGTCAGGTGTACAGTCAGACTTTGAGGACTCTGAGAGAACAAAATCCTTGGAATTGCTTTGATAAAAGACATTTCACTATCACACACACATGACAAAATCCTAAGTAAAATGAACCACTGTGTAAGAGAAATTGCAGACTTCATTAACCTTTAAATTTAATTTCTCAAGGCCCACAAAAAGCTATTTGGCCTCATCCAATGGCAGCAACTATATCTGGAAGGCATTCAAATGGATTCAAGCATTTTCTTTTGGATAAACTACATTCCAAGTTATACTGAGAAACACAAACTCATATTCTGAATTGTTATTTAAAATTAAGCTCCCAAAGCTATTAGTATGTAGTTCTAGCTCTACCTTTGAAATAGTGCCTAAGATTTATTTTAAAACTCTTACAATAGCCCATGTTAAGGGTTAAATGGCCCTCCGAAAAATACTCTTTTCTTCCATTATTCCTACAGTAATCTGGGTTGAACAGGCACACAGGGACACTGTTACCACTGCTGATGCAAACGGGATGGGATGGTTAGTAACTGATGCTCACGGGGACAGAGGCACCTTTCCTGGGGGCTTGCAACCTTCCTGCATCACCACAGCAGCATCACAGAGCTGGGTCAGCAAGCTGCCTAACCTTCAGATGCTGCCCACATACAAGCACTGACTAAAAACAGCTGCAACAACAAAAATAAAGCAGAAGAGATTGTAAAGTCACAGGAGAAATCAGATGTCCCAGCAAAATGATGCTCTAACGTAACCATGTACATTCAGCAGATTACAAAATTTCACAAACAAAACACAAATGAGATAAATGTTATGTTCCTGCTCTCTTTTAAATAATCTATTTTTAAATAATGTATTTCAGGAACTTGATTAAATTAATGGAAATAAGTTTCAGTTGTCATAATTTGCCAGTGTGAATAAAATCCAAAATCTAGGTAACTTAAGGAGAAAATAGACTTCTTTCCTCCAAATTCATATGAACAATTAAGTAAATATTCTAATACTACAATGTGGAATAATAACTTGTGCAGATCAAGTCAAAGTCACATAGCAGCAACAGGAGTAGCTACACACATTGTTAAGTAAATATTTAACTGCAGAAAATGGTGTTGAAAGAATAACAGGAGCTGTGAGCTCAAACACAAGTGGGAAAACAACAGATACTAACACTCCTGTGCTGACTCAAAACTCCACCCTCTTTGGAGTATGCAGGATTATAAACCAGATGGTATTTTCCCCCCAAAAGTCCCTTTGTCTTAGCCAGTTCAGGGAACATTTAGTGCTGAACTACTGCACAATCATTTGTTATTTTTCTTCCAGTTATCAAGCACATGGCCTTCAGCATTTCAATAATTTTTGAATCACAATGAACTCTATAGTGATTTCAAACCCACCATTTAAAAGGGTTCTTGAAATATCCAGTTGTTTCATAGGCGTTAATTGATTCCTCCTCCACCACACATGAGGTACAAAAGAATGGTGACAAAATTAAACTGTCTAGACCTTCCAGTCATTTGGGGTGTCTGATTTGAGGCAGTCAGGGCTTGGTTCCTTCAGACTAATGGGCACTCTGTAGCACTGAACTCTGTCCTGCAGCTCCTCGGGCTTTTCAGTTTCAGGTGTGAGTGCTGAGTGTGGCTGTACATGAGCCTCAACTTGGCTCTCACAGGAAACTGAGAGGAGGTGGATCAGTCCAACTTATCTGAAGAGAACTGAACTGTTCTAACAATACAATTTTTCTTCTCACAGTCTCTGTCATGTTCACCAAGCTCCTGGATTTCTCCAGAAAACAGACTGAAGTCTGAGGGACTTTTGGTTAGAGGAACAGTTTGCTCTGTCCTCCCCAGGCCTTCTTACAGCTTGACCACAACATACACAAACCAAAGGAAGGCTTGAAAAACATTGTACTGACACCTGTGCAGCCTTGCAGCAGAACCAGAATCTCTGGATTCATCCTGCGGATCTGTCACTTGGAACTGATTTCATGCTCCTGTCATCTCCCTGTGTGGGCAGCTCTGGCATTCCCTTCTCACCTCCTGCCCAAGCCCCAGTTCTGTTGCCAGCAGTGTGTTGTTTCCAGCTCTGACAGCCTACCCTGCCACATTTCCCCTGCCCATCAACTCCTCTTGTTCTTTCTCTTTCACACCTATCAGGCTCAAGAATTTGTTCCTCATTTCTCTCACCTCCTCCCCTTCCATCTCTCACTCCAAGCTGGCCCATCATGCCCATCCCTTCGCCCCAGGTCTTGCCTGGACTCTGCTTTACCCGCAGTATCTGATGGCACAGCCAAGACAATGAGCTGCACCCACCTGACGCTCCTGCGTCCCAGCCCTACCCAAAGCTGAGCTGGGTTACCCTGGCCATGCAGGAGCCTTCACAAGCTCCAAAGGCAGTGCAAGGCAAGGGCAGAAAGCCATAAAATCAACTCGGCACCAGCAGACCGAATTGTTACTCCCCAGGGACCGAATGCACAGGACTCAATCATTACAGATCCTTTCAAGCTGCTAAACAAACAGCCTCCAGTAAATATGTTTAAAAATTTTGAAGATGTTTTAAGTGGCTCAATTAGAGGAGACTTAATAGAAAGGGAAAAGTGCAACCTCACTAAGTTTACCAGCTAGAAAACTTCACAGGAGTGCTGCCTTTCCTCAAAGAATCAAGCAAAGTGCTAGAGCTGCTGTCCCAAACAGGGAAACAACCATCCCAAAATCCCACCAAAACCACCACCACCAAAATGCCAAACACTTTGATCAATCAAAAAAAGAAAATCACACAATATACATTCCTATTCTGACAATCATACTAAATACATTTCTAACACATGGTAAATATCTCCGTTTTGACAAATAGCTTCATCTACCTAGGCTGGCACAAGTGATTTTCATTCAAAAGTCATAAATGCATAGAGTTACAAAGTAGACAGGAACTCAGAAGCCTTCTATTTTGTATTTTAAAGAACTACACCTTACATAAAGTCTAAGAAACAGCTAACAGAAGGACTTCTGGTCTTTTCTCAAACTACTGATCAGTTCCAGTACAGTATAAGATACGCTTCAATTTCTTGCTTTACATCTCGGTAGTTGGTTGTGCAAGAGGAGTTTCACACAGGAAATGAGAGCCTTTCAGACACAACTGGCATTTATTCAGCTCATAAGATGAAAATAAGTCCTTAAAAAGACACAGTCCAGAGTAAATCCCAATGACTGAGGGACTCTACCTCAACCATTCAAATGAACTGAAGTTCTCCAAGGGTAGAAACGATTAACTGCAGCCATTGTGACCTGTACATTTCATAAAAATGAAATGAAGTGCTGTCAAACAGAGAAGGCAAGTTCTACCACCCAATTGCCTAATTTGGCAAGAAGCTCTTCAAGTACCATCTACTTCAGCAGCAGCAAATACGCAAACAATGGTCATGCAAACTTGTTTTTCAGACTCCCAGACTGCAGAGCTGCAAAGGTTTATTTCTGAAATGTGCTACTACACACGCCATTGTGGTTTTGAAAAAAAGAGCCCACACTGAGTCAGCAGGTAATCTACTGCACTATCTTTTCCCCCTTCTCATTCACACATTAGGAAAGGAAACAATTAGTATCAGAGACAAAACAAAATTTTAATTCACAAACAGCCTCTGATCTGAATCTGCATGGAACTTAGCAGCAGGTTTGCAACTAATACAAAATTTACGATTAGAATCAGGGCTTAGCTTGCTTTTAAGTGATCTCTAAGACAGTCCTTCACCAAAGGAAGATTAACTATGCTTGCATGTCAAAAAAGTGACTAGAATTGAGTTTTTAAATCAATCCCATCAAGACCAACAAAAAAAGGCTTGTACACCCATGTTTACAGAATCAAAACAACAGGAATCCGTCCTCTAGTCAGTGATTGCTTTGGCTCTGCCACCAACGAAAAGGAGATGGGACTGCAGGTAATGCTCAGAATCACAGCCCTTGAATCACCTGCTACTGGGTGTGCACCCAATACAATCTTTGATCTCGTGTTATGGAAGTTGTAGCCACTATTTTTCCCCTGTGTAGAACTTTGTACTCTAAGGGAATACAGGGCAGAAATCCATTAGCAACTGAGCTATGCACAGAAGCCAGGACAAGAATCCAGAGTTCTCTTAACCTAAAAAAACCCCCAACTGGTGAAGGTCCAAAAGTTTCCCATTCACACTACATTGAGACACCATTAATTTAAACATGAAGTGAAACAGCCATGATTCTTTTTTCCTCTGGCCAGTATTTTTGCAGATTAGGACAGATAAGCACCAGGGACAGAAATATATATATATGTGCCCATTCCTTTTCTTTCTTTTACTCTATCCCAGCTCTGTTACTTCCCATCTTTTAGCTTTGTTACAGGAGTTACTAATCCAATGTCTTCTCAGGGCCAAGTGACTAGCAAAACACAGCAATAAGTGCATCACTTACTAATTAGCACGGCAAATTTACAATATGCACACTTTTAAAGAGTTTAAATTTTCTATTTAATAATCCCACACAAGTTTCTGTAAGTTCCTCAAGCTTTAAGATCAAATGCATCTCAAAAATGCCCTCACATCCATTTCTATAACACTATAGTCAGTGAGAGATTTCTTATTTCTCATACTGTCACAAAATATATTTATGTACAATGTATTACTAATGCAGCCAACTATTTCAAGGCTATCAGCATATGTGGTAAAATACCACCAGCCATTTTTAGTTTAAGGAACTCCAGTGCGTTTCATAACCAGAGATGAGACAAAAGCACTGATGTAATACCGCAGTGTCCAACGCACAGTCCTCTCCCACGTGTCAGTGAGGGAGTGAGAACAGCAACCAAAAGAGAAGCCTGGCTTCCTTTTGATCAATTATCTCCGTCATGAAGAGATCCTAAGAGAGGGCACAGTGAGTAAACCACTTCCTACACAAAACTGCACTTTGCAACAGTAACTTTCTGAAGCAACTTTTCTTCATGGCATGAAAAATCCAAGCATGTTTTTAAAATATATAAAAATACTTTAAACTTAAAAAGTGCATGAACATATTAAAAATAAATTAAGAAAGGATATCCATTAGAAAGTAAAGTTGGAAAAGTCATAAAGCTCCAGCCAGCTTTTGGTGGTGAATAGTCCATGGTGAAAAAGGTGTTTTAGTTCTGCCTTGTGATGCAAGGGGGAAAATGTAAGAGCAGCAGGACACCCAATGAACCAAGCTGCTACCCACTGTAAAAACAGACACATTTTCAATTAATTATCTTTAAGTTACAAAGACACTTTGATGTACAGCAAGTTTCCATTTTATCTGAATTATCAGCCCACAACAGCCACTAAAGCACTACCAGTTTCACTGGCGTAGTTCCAACACAGAATTAGCTTCCCTTTTCATACCAAACAAGTCAGAGAACAGCAAAGGGACAACTTGCTGAGTCCTGCTCCAACTAAACTACTCATCTTGGTTTAGACTATTGACTAAACCAGAAAGAACATAACCTTAACTTCCTAAGGAGAACTCCATGACCAGAACTGGCAGTGTTAATGGTGTCCCCCTGCTCAGTGAAGCTGATCTGAACAAGACTGAACAAGTCACCAAGACAAACAGACGACCACACACCATTTCCTCTCCTCACAGTTTTGCAATACAACCCACTCTTGTCATCTAAATTCTCAAAGATGATTTTAAAAAACCTCCTCACTCAAATCTAAGTTAATGAACAATGCTGGAAAGCAAAATTAAAGAATCTTTCTACCTTCTGAGTTTTTAGTCTTTATTTTCCCTTAGTATTTATACCCCCCTTGTCTGTATCCTTTTCTTCACAGTCTATCCCACAACCTGTCTGGAGACAAGTGTAGAAAAAGCTTTTTTTCCTGAACTGCAGTGAGACCGGCTTGCTGTCCTGAACCTTATTTGTGCTGAGAATAAGAGACACAAGAGAACGCTGCCAGTGTGCCTGACCTCTGCAAGGTGTTGGTTTCCACAGGTCTCCTCAATGAAAGCAGTCATTGCTCAGAGGCAAGGCACATACAAGGCTGTCAGACTTACAGAAATGAAGGACAGTAAAGGCTTCTAGAGGGACCAGTCTCCTCTAGTATGCTCATATCAGACAACCTTTTCATGAGTGTCAAAACATTTCTGTGTAGCTGTATTTGCATTAGCTTCGTGTCAATTTCTGTACTTAAATGTATTGCTTAATAATGAAGAAGAAGAAACAGTGTCCAGTACATGCAGAATTCTGGTCTTCTGTGACTAATGACTGTAACCTGTACATTCACACTCCAAAGCCATCAGATTGGATCATTAGCAAACACACCTCTCTAATAACAATACAAGAGGACAGGCTGGTTACTGTTTTCCAGTATGTTTCATTCTGTGCTTTTGCTTTAATATTGGTGAAATTGAAACAACATATACCAAAAATTAACTGTTTCTATGATGTCTTTGACACATCTTTACACTCTGGAGTCAAAATTAAGCATGTTAGTAAAATCTACTGACATTGTCGCTCAGAGGTTTTACTGAAACCTGGCAAACATGCTGCTCATGCTGCTCCTGAACCACAACTCCTGTACTGCATCCTTCTATAAACATTTCTTATCGTGGTTAACCATGAGAAAACAATTCTGAAGCAAAACCAGAAGTGGATTTTCACACACCAACCCAAAATATTACTACTGAAAAAGTAATTTCTGTTCCAAACACCCCCAGCAGCAGCTCCATTCTATCAGCACAGCAGTCCTGCACATTCTGGCCATCAGCTGCACTGGACATTCCCAGTTTTCTCACCAGACCCAATTCAATTAGAATTACAAGACCCTAAAAGTGAGTGCTTTGGCAGAAACAGAGATCAGCAGCTGTGAAAAGCTTCTGTAGGAGTTTCCTAGGCATATACCCATTCCCTCAAAAGGCAGGCTTCATGGAAAGTCATATATAAATGCCATTGGTACAGGATGTGCAGACATCCAGTATCAGGAGAAACAAATCACATAATGTTCTAATAAACAACCAAATATTAAAGAATTAATGTGTTTTCTTACTGTACTACTAGTTGCTGGCACACAGATCCATTATCTGTTATTAGTTCATTCAGTTTTAATTCAAGGTGAACTTTTCCCTGAAAAAAAAGAAGAGAGAAACACGAATGGTTTTAAAAGTTTTTCAAAAGTAGAAATTAGAAGATATACTTTAAAGCAAGAATTTATTTAAGGTATTTTTAATATAACCACTTTAAGAAAATACCTCATCTATGCATGTATCCTGCAAGAACAGCATGATGGATGCACTTGAACTCCGAGATAATGACACAGCACTGCAGACAGCACAAGAACTAGTGAAGTCTCCACAGATACAACACTAAGTACTTCTTCAGCATGAGCAAGTATCAAAAGCAAGATACTCTCAGCTATTTTGTCCTTATCATGGGATGAACAACCCTTGCACAGACAGTGAATTTATGAACATTTCAGGACAAAGTTCTAAAATGACCCTGGACTCTGAAGGCACTTGGGTATATTCAGAAAAGTAGAACAGTCAGCAGCAGCCATAACCAGCGGCACTTAATACCCAACTGTGAAATCCTGTCCATCAGCCAGATCAGAGATCATTTAGAAATGCACTGTGCATCCCACTGCAGCTTTCAGCTGTCTCATGAAGGCTGCTGATGTACTGACAGAACAGCGAACACAACCAAAGCACAGACAAAGCTGGCAGCAGGTGCCCAAACTGGCTTCCTCATTTTCTTTCTCTGATGTGGCAAGATGCATTAAGAAAAAGAATCCATATGTGATGGCATAGCATGGATTAACTTCAGAACTTGGGAAGGGCCAATCTACTGTCCCACCTCAATGCAAGGCTCCAAAAACTTTAAACCATGATATGCAACTTTCTGGGGATGACCAACACTTGGTGCCCTAACCTTGCTCCCAACAGCTCCCACCTGAACAACTTCTGCTCCTGCACTCAGTGCTGGCTGCCTGTGCTGCCTTTCACATCTAACACAATCAGACACTGACAGAGTCTTTTCTCTAACAAAGCTCTCTTTACTAGTCTTAGAATTTTTCTATTTGCTAAATGGAGCATCAGATGATACTGGTCTGTCCACAGGCAAAATTCTCAGGGAAGGGATCCAGAAGGTGGTTTTCCAGAAGCAAGTTATAATCTGAACTATAGCTTTGCTGTACAATGCTAAAATGGAAGTAAAACCCTTAGCTGACCTTGCACACATTTCTACAGCAGTTATGTTTTGACATAAAACTGCAATGTTGTTATTGTAAATCCCTGGGGCAAAGGCTGTGTTTCCCTCTCTGTACGTCACATGGGAGGAGAGGGGAAGCTTCTTTTACAAGGCAGTTTGAGACATAACTGTTTTGGGATTCCTGCCAAGTGTTTTGCAAACTGTTACCACATGGATTGGAACACAGGTACATTAACAAAGTGTTTGTCAAGCAGAGAAACTCCATTACAAAAGTAGATTTACAGGATAAAAACAGGATACTGAAGCATGCCGTACAAGGCAAAGTTTTTGAACGACAAATGAAAAGACATTGGCAGTACTTATTGTGACACCTGACTTAATCAGATTTAGAAAACAGACCCTGTGAATGTCCTGAACATCTTCCTTTTGCTTTTAAAACCAAAAACCACAAACGGTGTTCCACACTGAACAGTAGCAGCACCTTACTGCTCCTGACAACTATCTGTGGATGTAGATTGTTCAAAACTCAGTTCCATGATGACTTCTTCAACGTGGCTTTAAGTAAATATCTGCCCAGCAGGCGAGGAGGGTTTGGGTACATTGCTGTTTTGTTTGTGAGAGCAGCATGATGGTTTCCTGAAGTGGCTGATCTGCAGATCTGTATCAGAACTCCTGACATAACATGAAACTGGGTTTTAAACGTGGCTGCACAGATGGCTTTTAGCTCAAAACAGAGAAATCAGCCATTCTTATATAATAAATAAATAAACCATGCACTTTATGTGAATGCACTTTTTTAATCTGTAGATCTCAGGGCTGTTCAAAGGCAGGTAGGTACCATTTTAACTTCACAAATGGGCTATCAATTTTCAGATATTGACTAGAGGAAAATGGAGTTCATTACTTCAATAATTATAAATCCTACCAATTTTAAGAAAGGGAACAGTGAATGTCAAAGTTACCTTCAAAAACCTTTGAACTGTGTGAAAGACTTTGATCTTATCAATGTATTTTGCAAGTATAGATCAAATCTCTATATAAGTTTCTTGAATAACAAAGATGAAGGGTGTGTTTAACCATACGACCCTATTTCAAACCAGATAAATTAAGATTTTACAAATAAAAAAGGAGACAAGCAATGCTAACAAATTTTACGAGCATGCTGACATTACCTGCATTTTAGAAAACAAGATGTTTTAAAAAAATAATATATATTAACAAGTGTGTGCCAGCTGCAGTTAAGTATGGTCTGCCCTACCCAACTTCTCAAATGCTGATTTACTTACTTAGTATTGCAAATTCATATACACTTCTCAAGAACTAGTTGACAAAGTAAAAAGTTTTAGGAAAACAAGATGAATATCCATCTATAATACTGCAAACAGCAGCAAAACAAAAACACAGCCAAGACCAAAAAAAAGCAGATGCTTTCTCAAAATCAAAGTAACTTTTACATCCTTGCAAAGGCTGAGGAGAGGCCACTCTCGCCCCACACACACTTGAAAGGCACCACCCATAATCCTTTCACTGGAAACCCATCTGAACTCAAGCACAGGGCCCTCACTCTGCTGAACTTTTAATCGCCTCCACTCCAGATAACCTGCATGCAGAGCTGTGGATTCAGAACAGAAAACAACTGGTCTCCAGCTCCTGCATCAGGACTGAACTGTGACCCTGGAATAGCCCTAAAGTTATTACAAGTAAGATGGTTTTAGAAAATGGCTGGTCTGTTTATTCCTCCATTCCTACAATTCAGATTTATTTTGTAGGAATCAGCAAGTTTAATTCTTGGTAAGTCCACAAAGACAAAATGTTACATTAAACAGTTTTAAACCTTTCTAAAAACTGTCAAAGATAATAAAAAATCTCAAATGTCTCTGCAGTGACACTTTAATTTGTCCTGCCAAGGTAGAGCTGACAATTTCCCATCCAGGCTGTAGGAACTGATGAACTCCACCTAGAAGCTGTGTATCACAATACTTATATGTACCTTCACCACTAATGTACCTGGTACACAGGCTGCTCATGATACCAAAGTTACCCTCTAAAATAGATGACAGGTACAAAAAAAGTACAGTTTTCTTGAAGAAAATGCAGATTCGAGGAAAAAAACACAAAGAGAATCCCCAACCAAGCAACTGCAAAGTGTCCTGCATATAGTCATGGAACACAAAATACTTCTGCTCCATCATATTGCCTTGTACCCATCATAAATTCTGGGCAATATCCACAACGAGGGGACCAGAGGAACAAAAAATCAAGTACATGTCATGAGAACAACTTTCCCTGTCCCCCCACCCCAACTGTGCCTTGGCTTTACAAACATTCATGACCTTTTCCTGCCCATGTCCTGTGTGAAACACGCTGCTTTCAGCCACACCTGACCAGCAGTCCAGGGCACCTCCTACCAACACCTCTCACTGTCTGGCACATCCAAACCAAGCGGGTTTGTCTCGGTTTGAGGGGAAAAACCAAAATGTTTTACCCACAAGCAGGGGAGGGGCCTCCTCCTCAATAATCACACCACTCTTTATCAAATTTAAGAAAAGGAATTTTAATACAAGAAGGATAACTGCTATATATATATATATATATGTAAACAGACTAGTGCAACCCACTTCCCCAACACCATAAGAGGAAAAAAAAAAAACAACAACAACAAAACCCAGCAGGTTTTCCTCCGGGAGAAAAGGTTATACTTAAGTGTCCTTGTCACAGCCCGCTGGCTGCAGAGTGAGTTTCAGTCCCTCTCCAGCGAAACAGACGAGCAGTGGGCTTTCAGATGGACTCAGTCTCTTTCCCTTGTGTTCCCCGTCCAAGAAGCAGAAAAGGTACGAGCGACCAGCAGCAAATCCAAGGCAGGTAGCAGCACGGCAGGAAAAAGTAATCCGAAGTAGGCAGCGGCAAGACAGCCAGGGAAAACCCCAGCAGTAACCAGCAGGGCAGCCTGCCTCCTTGGAGCCCCCACTCCCCCGTTCCGCCGAGCCAAGACTGAGGAGAATATCCAAAAAAAAAACCAAAAGAGACAAACCTGCCCCCACCCCAGCGATCACAGTTAACTACTTCTTTTGTCAACCGCTGGCCTGGGCAGTTAAGTGGCAGGGGAGAGAATTTACATAATAATCCCAAACTACAACATTATCCACCCCTAAATTCTCTTCCATGCCGATACTCTACATTAAACTTAAATTTTCTTTCAAATAATTAAGTGTTTACAAATACAGTAATATGAGTCGTTTACCCAGAGATAAGTTCCCCTTGAGGTACACATCGTGTCTCTCCATCTTCCTGCATCACCCACCAGGTGGAACCAGATCCTTGAGCAAAGACAACCCCACGAATGGGTTTGCCTTTGCCTGAGGCAGGGTTGATCCAGACTGTTTTCCCTAGCATACCTCTCAGGTGTATTACAGGGACTTTGTCTCCATCTACAGTGTGAAGGGGTTCTGATTGGGCAGGGCCGGCTCGATTGACAGAGCCTCTAGTGTTGACTAGCCATGTAGCCTTTGCTAAGTGTTGATCCCAGTGTTTGAAAGTCCCTCCACCCAACGCCTTTAAAGTGGTTTTCAACAGTCCATTACACCGCTCAACTTTCCCGGCAGCTGGTGCATGGTAGGGGATATGATACACCCACTCAATGCCATGTTCTCTCGCCCAGGTAGCAACTAAGCTGTTTTTGAAATGAGTTCCATTATCTGACTCAATTCGTTCTGGGGTGCCATGTCGCCACAGCACTTGTTTTTCCAGGCCTAGGATGGTGTTCCGAGCAGTGGCGTGAGGCACTGGGTGTGTCTCCAGCCACCCTGTGGTTGCTTCCACCATGGTGAGCACATAGCGCTTGCCTTGGCGGGTCTGTGGCAGTGTGATGTAGTCAACCTGCCAGGCCTCCCCGTACTTATACTTATCCCAGCGTCCACCATACCACAGGGGCTTCACTCTCTTAGCCTGCTTAATGGCAGCACATGTCTCGCAGTCGTGGATAACCTGAGAGATAATGTCCATGGTTAAATCCACCCCTCGGTCTCGTGCCCATTTATAAGTGGCATCTCTGCCCTGATGGCCCGAGGCATCATGGGCCCATCGAGCCAAGAACAGCTCTCCCTTGTGCTGCCAGTCCAGATCTGTCTGTGATACTTTCACTTGCGCAGCTCGGTCTGCCTGTTGGTTGTTGAGATGTTCCTCATTGGCCCGATTTTTGGGCACGTGTGCGTCTACGTGGCGGACTCTCACAATCAGCTTCGCTACTCGGGTGGCAATATCTTGCCATATATCGGCAGCCCAGATGGGTTTTCCTCTGCGTTTCCAATTGGTTTTCTTCCATCGGTCTAACCATCCCCAGAGAGCATTGGCCACCATCCATGAGTCGGTGTAGAGGTAAAGCTTTGGCCATTTCTCTCGTTCAGCAATGTCCAGGGCCAACTGCACGGCTTTAAGCTCTGCAAACTGACTCGACCCACCTTCTCCTTCAGTAGCTTCTGCAACTTGTCGTGTGGGACTCCATACAGCTGCTTTCCATTTGCGATTAGTCCCTACAATGCGACAGGAGCCATCGGTGAAGAGGGCGTAGCGTATTTCCTCTTTTGGCAATTGATTGTATGGTGGAGCTTCTTCCGCACGTGTCACCTGCTCTTCCTCTTCATCTGCTAGACCAAAATTTTCACCTTCAGGCCAGTTTGTGATGATTTCCAGGATCCCAGGGCGATTTGATTTTCCTATACGGGCGCGCTGCGTAATCAGGGCAATCCACTTGCTCCAGGTAGCATCAGTGGCGTGATGTGTAGAGGCAGCCTGTCCTGACAACATCCACTTCAGCACTGGTAGTCGAGGTGCCAGAAACAGCTGTGCTTCTGTGCCAATCACCTCTGAGGCGGCTTGGACTCCTTCATAGGCGGCTAGGATCTCTTTCTCTGTGGGGGTATAGTTGGCTTCAGATCCTCTGTAGCCTCGGCTCCAGAATCCAAGTGGTCGGCCTCGAGTCTCACCAGGCACCTTCTGCCAAAGGCTCCAAGACAGGCCATTATTCCCGGCGGCGGAGTAGAGCATGTTCTGTACGTCTGGTCCTGTCCTGACTGGTCCAAGGGCTACAGCCTGAGCAATCTCATGCTTGATCTGGTCAAAGGCTTGTTGCTGCTCAGGGCCCCAGTGGAAATCATTCTTCTTACGGGTTACCAAGTAGAGAGGGCTTACGATCTGACTGTATGCTGGGATATGCATCCTCCAGAACCCTATGGCACCCAGGAAGGCTTGTGTTTCCTTTTTGCTGGTAGGTGGAGACATTGCTGTGATCTTATTGATGACTTCTGTTGGAATCTGACGGCGTCCATCCTGCCACTTCACTCCCAGGAACTGGATCTCTTGGGCTGGTCCCTTAACCTTACTCCGTTTGATGGCAAAGCCAGCTCCCAAAAGGATCTGGATGATTTTCTCTCCTTTCTGAAAAACCTCTTCTGCTGTGTCCCCCCACACAATGATGTCATCAATGTATTGCAGGTGTTCTGGAGCCTCACCCTTCTCCAGTGCAGTCTGGATCAGTCCATGACAGATGGTGGGACTGTGTTTCCACCCCTGGGGTAGTCGGTTCCAGGTGTACTGCACGCCCCTCCAGGTGAAAGCAAACTGTGGCCTGCACTCTGGTGCCAGAGGAATGGAGAAGAACGCATTAGCAATGTCAATAGTGGCATACCACTTTGCTGCCCTGGACTCCAGTTCATACTGGAGCTCCAGCATGTCCGGCACAGCGGCACTCAGCGGTGGGGTAACTTCATTCAAGCCACGATAGTCCACAGTCAATCTCCATTCTCCATCAGACTTATGCACAGGCCAGATGGGGCTGTTGAAGGGTGAGTGGGTTTTGCTGACCACCCCTTGGCTCTCCAGTTCACGGATCATCTTATGGATGGGGATCACAGCATCACGGTTCGTTCGGTATTGCCGACGGTGCACTGTCGTGGTGGCAATTGGCACTTGCTGTTCCTCAACTTTCAACAGTCCAACAGCAGAAGGACTTTCTGAGAGACCTGGCAATGAGTTCAATTGTTCAATCCCTTCTGTCTGTACAGTGGCTATTCCAAAAGCCCATCTATGCCCCTTTGGGTCCTTAAAATATCCATTCCTGAGGTAGTCAATGCCCAGGATACATGGGGCGGCTGGACCAGTCACAATGGGGTGTTTCTGCCAATCTCTCCCTGTCAAGCTCACTTCAGCTTCTAGCACAGTCAACTCTTGAGATCCCCCTGTCACCCCAGAAATAGAAATAGTTTCTGAGCCCACATGTCCTGATGGCATTAATGTGCATTGAGCGCCAGTATCAACCAAAGCCTTATACTTTTGTGGGTCTGATGTACCAGGCCATCGAATCCACACAGTCCAATAGACACGGTTGTCCCGTGCCTCTACCTGGCTAGAGGCAGGGCCCCTCTAACACTGATCCTGGTCATAGCGGTCAGAACCTTTTCTCGATGAGTACACCTGGGAGGTGCCCTCCTGTGGGTCAGATTCTTGCCCGTGGGAAACTGGGACTGCACTTACTCTCACTGACCTTCTTCCATTCTCCTTCAGTTCTTGTACTCGGGCTGCAAGGGCACGGGTGGGTTTCCCATCCCACCGTCCCATGTCTTCTCCATGTTTGGCCAGGAAGTACCACATCTCAGTTCGTGAGGTCTGTCCACTTCCTCTGGCTGGGGGGCGTCTGGCTCTGACTTCAGAGGTCCTCATTCGCACTGGTGCCACTTGGAGACTTTCCCTAATTTCCTCTCTGATCGCTTTTACCTCTGCAGGCAGCGTCTTGAGACTCTCAACCAATGTCTCTACAGCAGAAATACGGGCCTGCATTGGGCTGTGGGTCATGCTTTCATATATCCGGAGCTTATTTGCTACTGCGCCCACTGTTTCATGGTTCTCTTCCCTATACATGGATGCCAGGAAATCGGTGTATTCAGCTGGCCCCGAGCGTGAAAGGTCCCACCACATATGTGGTGTGCATCTGACCTTGTCAGGGTCATTATTGGCTTGCCCACCTCTTCCAAAAAGCACGTCCATCATTGCCATCTCCCTCAGACGTAAAATTCCTTCTTCCATCGTCTTCCAAGTCTTCCTAATATGATGTTCCTGCAGGATTTCTCTATAAACAAACTTCTCTCTTACACTCGTTAGAAGTCGTGCCCAGAGTGAAAGGGGCTTTGATTCCCTCACGAACACCTGTTCAATAGCCACGTCCTGGGCCAGAGCCCCCAAAAACCTGGCTTCAGCACCATCCAGTTGTAAGGTTTCACCCATAAGGTCCCAAACTCGGATCAACCAAGTCAGGATGGGCTCACCCGGGTGTCGAGCAATGTCTTTCCGCAAACTACGGAGATTATCAAATGACAATGACTCAGTGATAATCTCAGGCTCTGGGTCTGCTTGCTGTGGAGGTGCAGCAGCCCCCTCATCGTCTGCTGGATGGTCTAATTTGGTCTTATATTTCCTTTTCTGAATAGGGGCAACTTCCATAGGCTTGGCCTGTCCTCCTGGTTTAGCCTCATCCTTTTCTCCCTTCACTGTGGCATCAGGGGTTTTATTCTCTCGCTTTTCCCCCTTCACTGGGCTAGGTTTCTGAATGCATTCTGGAAAAACCCTGGCCCTACCTTCAAACATTCTGTAAGCTGCAGGGATACAACCCTGCAGAAAAACCATAAAGAGCAAGATATCTCTGGCATCCAGGGAGAATTTAAACATCTCAAAAGCTGTTGTAGCAGACTTGAATGGGGAATGGACAAAGGGTTGGGAGAAGAGATTCCCCTTTGTTCCTTCCCAAGGGTCCGTACTATTATCACTGAATCCCCAGAGGTAGCAGCTTAGGTTGCGGCAGGAAAACAGCCTGGAGAGCACCACCCACATGACATCCAAAGGCATCGAATTCATGGCACCATAAATCCAGAGTAAGAACTCAATAATAATTGCGGCTATTTGAGTTTTGCTCATTGATTTGTTGATAAGACTTAAACCTGCCGCTCCTTTTGGCATGAATTTGTACCAACAAAAAGCCAATATATTATACAGGATGGTCCTGATGAACTCTAAGCTCAAGACCCACATGGTGCCACAAAATAGCAGTTATCCTTCTTTGTTTACAAGCCCCACACGTTGGGCGCCAAGAAATGTCTCGGTTTGAGGGGAAAAACCAAAATGTTTTACCCACAAGCAGGGGAGGGGCCTCCTCCTCAATAATCACACCACTCTTTATCAAATTTAAGAAAAGGAATTTTAATACAAGAAGGATAACTGCTATATATATATATATATATGTAAACAGACTAGTGCAACCCACTTCCCCAACACCATAAGAGGAAAAAAAAAAAACAACAACAACAAAACCCAGCAGGTTTTCCTCCGGGAGAAAAGGTTATACTTAAGTGTCCTTGTCACAGCCCGCTGGCTGCAGAGTGAGTTTCAGTCCCTCTCCAGCGAAACAGAGGAGCAGTGGGCTTTCAGATGGACTCAGTCTCTTTCCCTTGTGTTCCCCGTCCAAGAAGCAGAAAAGGTACGAGCGACCAGCAGCAAATCCAAGGCAGGTAGCAGCACGGCAGGAAAAAGTAATCCGAAGTAGGCAGCGGCAAGACAGCCAGGGAAAACCCCAGCAGTAACCAGCAGGGCAGCCTGCCTCCTTGGAGCCCCCACTCCCCCGTTCCGCCGAGCCAAGACTGAGGAGAATATCCAAAAAAAAACCAAAAGAGACAAACCTGCCCCCACCCCAGCGATCACAGTTAACTACTTCTTTTGTCAACCGCTGGCCTGGGCAGTTAAGTGGCAGGGGAGAGAATTTACATAATAATCCCAAACTACAACAGGGTTTCAGCTAAATGTGGGAGGTGGGAACTGCTCTCAGCTCCCCTCTAACACAGTTTATGCAAAAATAGATCAGGACAGTGGAGAAACCTACCCAAAAGCCCCAACTCAAGGAAAGGTAAACATGAGGAGTGCAATCCTTAGCAGGGAAGGTCATCTTCTAATGGCAGTGTCACAAAAATTAATATTTTATTCAATACATTTTTGTGACAGAAAAAACACAGTAACCATGACAATGTTTAAGTCAAAGCAGAAACTGCCTTTCAGTTTATATCTGGAAGGTGCTTTCTAGAATATTCAGAGTGGTTCCATGGAAGAATGGGAAGAAGAATGAGACAACTTGCAGCCAGCCTAGATAATCTGTATTTCCCTTCCAAATGGAACTCTTCTATTCCAGCCTATCCTAACTGAACAAGGACTGATTTACAACAGCTGAGAGAAAGTGGTATTCAGGCATTCTGAGAATCTGTCTTCATGTAAAGCAACCATATGTCCTCCAATATACCCAACAGCTGCAGGCTAAACTTACAGCTCACAGATGAGTAATCCTGGAAAATAATATGAGAATTCTGTGCACCTTCAGTTCTGGTAGAAGTAGACAGGGTTCTCCCTAGCCAGAGGGACTTCCAGATTACTAGAAAAATAAAAAGGCTGCCAAGTCTAAGACTTTTGCCCTGAGGCAAATCTGAAAAATCCTATTAAAATCTAATAGTTTATCACAGCAACAAGGCAAAGAGATGCTCAAAAATACTGTTTTATTCTTGAAACTGAACAGAAAATTGCCACAACTTCTAGAGCCATCTCATTTCTACCTATTCCTAGGACAATCCTGACAGAAGAGTTTGAACCACAGACCAAAACACAGCTCTAAAGTGCAAGTTGTTCGATACTGAATGCAAAAACTACTTCAAGATAAGATAAAAGAGCACAGCACAAGTACCTTGAAGTTTCAGAGACCAACAATTTCTTGTCACATAATCAATCACTGTTTCAGCTAACATGACTCAAAAAAATTATTCACAAGTTTCCTAAATCACTCTCAAGTACATGGCTCCTTTTGTGAGCATTTTACACATCAAAATACTGGTAAGACTTTTCCCTTCAAGTCCTCTGCCAGTGTTAAGTGCCAGTAGGAGCAATGAAGCCAGCTCAGCAGTGCAGAATATGCATCATTGTCTAACAAAACTGAAAGGCACAACTCTCACCAGAATGAGACAGAGGCCAAGACCCATCTCCTACAGCTCCATATAATTCTACCATCTCACGCCCTGGTCTGTATTTAACTTTCAAAATGCAATTTAATTGTTACCTGAACCTCTGAATTAGAATCAATAGGTTGAAGCATAAACCAGTTCTCTTTTCCCGTGTAGTTGCATAAATCTTCTTTTTTGATTGACACCTTTCCTGAGAGAGGGTGGCAAGGAAAGATAAGCATAAATACCACTTTCATATGAGCAGAACAAATATTTAAATAGATTTGAAATTTGACTTTTTCTCAACTCTCTTTCTTCTAGGTTTTTTTTAAGCTTATGATGTGATACAAAAACCATGGAAACAAAGAATATCATGGGTAAGTAAAGCTGAAAAATAATTTAAATAAAGACCCATGACGTTAATTAATTATCATTTGTTATCTTGGATATCACTAATAAGAAGATGAGGTAAAATAAAGAAAACACTCCAGCCTGGAAATAACATAGTAGATTTCAGAGAACAGAAATGGTGTTGTAGAATGTTTAAACAGGAAACTGAAGCAGAAGCCTTTTACTTTTCTGATTGCTATTTGGAAAGCTGTTATTATGCCAAATTATCTGACATCCTGGTGCAAATTATTTCCTTCCTCAATTCAAGTAATGTGAAAGCTTCTTGCACAGCAGACTATTAGAGCTTTACAGCAACGAAATTCAAACATCAGCTGCAATAAAGCCATTATGCAGTGTGGGGAAAGGGGGGAATCCACCTCCCACAATTTTTCACCTAAGCTGCCTAAGGTGCTGCCAAATGCTTTGTAAGTCATTAAGTTACAAGTTGCACTGACTGGGAAAAAATTATCTATAAAGAGTTTTATGAATTATTCCATAATTGTAATTATTGTGGAATTATTCCACAATTCATTCTTTAAAGATCTACCAGTAGTAACAATTATTCAAATATTCCAATGAAGCAGAAGTGGAGAAGTAACAAGTAGAATTTAAAAAACAACCGTATTGAAACCATAATAAGACTACAAAATGTCCTATTACCCTAAAAAATAACTATATTTTAGTATAATAGAATAAAGCAAGGAAACAAAACCCTGCTTTTCAAACTTTATGGGAACATTTACTTCAGTGTTTTGAAGAATGCACCACCAATCCTTGCATCCCTAATGCTACAGACAATGCTACTGAAAATAACCAAGTGTTAAATCAGGATGGAGACAGCACCTTACAGACACTCACCTATACGTAGGTCTTTCTGTAAAACACTTTTATCATAAATGTAGAAGGACAACCACTGGAACGTTCTTGGAATCTCAAAGTAAAACTCTTCCCCAAAATAAGGGCTGAAAGGGAAGACTGAAAGTTAAAACAAAAACACTGTACACAATTTATATAGAAGGTGAACATTAAAATGCTGCATTTTCCTGCTGTCCCACACTGGGCCTTCAGCAGGACCCTGACCCACCAAAGCCACTCAGAACACACCAACCACTGCAATGCCCCAGCACCTCAGGGATGGACAGAACAGAGAAAAACCAGAGCACATGTGCAGAAAGTGTTGTCTCCTCTCCAATTTTACTTTTCTGTCCTGAAATTACTCTAGTTGGTTCTCTACAAATCCCATGTAACTTCCTGAGACACTCACAAGTTCTGTTTAATTTCTTTATTCCGTATATGATTCAACTACATTAAAATACAATTTATTAATCACTGCTCTAACTTCCATGTCAGTCTTGCTGCTCAAAGATTCAGACTTGTGAAAGGCATCCATAAGCATTAGAAACCATAAAAAAGTAAAAAAGAGAAATGTTAACCTCAAATACATATGCTGAAACAGTCACCACATGTCTGCAAGCTGTGAAGTTCAATACAGTGTTTACAGTTCACCCTATTTAAGTACCATCTGCATGTCCCTCCACAGAAAAAGACTTGGTGTTCCTCTGTGTTACACACATTTCATACAATGTGTTGGTATTTTCACTCATGGAGTTTATATTCCCGTTAAACTTAAGAGTACCTATTGATGCAGTCAGAGCACTGTATTTCAAGGCTGAACAAAACCACAATGTTGCTTGTGTCACTGCAGGTGGTGAATTCTGAAAGCCAAGTGCATCCACAAACAAAACTGCTGTTTTAGAACAACTGAATTCTTAAAAGACATTAGATAGTTTCAGTTCCAATGTATTAACATCACCAGGGAAAGGTGCCCACGTTGGCAAAACTGATTTTATGCAGAAAATACTGTGATGATGGTTATACCACACCCAGAAACAAAGGCTGGGGTTCTTTGGTTCCCAATAAAGTATCATTCTGACACTAATACAATACTAATTGTAAACTAATATAGATATGCTTATGTTTGAAACAAGCAGCTCACATTATTACCTACTCAAAGGATACTGGGAAAAATACATCACCATCTCTGTTCTCTTCCCTCCAAAACAAGTCACAGAAAAACAAAACATGACTCAATGCTTAAGGACAATGGCTCATTAAAAAAGTTAAAAAGAAGAGTTTGTAACTAACTTTAAAAAAACGTAAAATCTTCTAGGAAAGAACAGAGTTGAATAATCTAGTATTGCAAATGTCTAGGAGATATTTTTAAAGACAAGAGCTTTAACTGCAGAGATTCACTGCAGGAATTTCACAGGTGAAAATGTTCTCTTAGTTCAAACAAACTTTTTACTGTAGGTTTCAAAACAGGCAAAGCAGCATCAGCCTTTGCACTACATGGAAATAATCTAAGAATCCTCAGTTGAAAAATTCACTTGCAGTTTTTCAGATCCCCATTTCTTCCCCTTTTTTAACAATTTTGAAGGCAACAAATTCTGCTTTGATTTCAGGGCTCAGGTTCTTGCCTGCACCATGACTGAAGGTGTAAATTCACAACCATTAAATTTAGCAGCAGTGCAGCCCTGAACAGCCTCAACTTTCTTATTACCATCACCACTCCTTTTAACTGTATTGACACAATAACTCAGACTAAAAAATGATGAAACAAAGGCTTATTTTAAACTTAGGGCAATTTGATATAACAGCTATACAAATATTAGCTGCAGCAGCACAAACAAAAACTGTGCAGCAGAAGGAGGGAACAGTGGGAGAACAAGTGGCACTGGTGTCCAGGGAAAGTGCTCCTGGCTCAGCTTCAGTCAGACATCCTAAGAGGGACACCAGACTGCACAGCAACAACTGCCCATCACCAAGGGTTAAGTCCTTACTCTTGATGGATCTGTGTGACTCTATGCACACAACTCTAATTAGTCTGGGATAGAGACTACTAGCAGAGACTTCAAAAAAATGTTTATCACCAGTGTCCCATGGCTAAGAGAGCAAGTTCCACAACTACACATATCCCCCAGCCCCCAAAAGGAACATCTCTTAACAATCACTATTACAATTTTGACTTCAACCTTACACAAAGTCTCAGATTTGGCAAGCCGGAGCAGGTCAACAGTATGAGTGTAAACAGAAGGTAATGCACTGGTTTATTCATGTTGATACATTCTTCCTTACCTAAATTAAAGAAATTCTTAGGTGGATACAGACCTGGCGGATGGGGCACAATATAGGTTATACCAATGAGGAATAATTAAAATGGAGAACTGACTCATCCTGTTCCTCAAATTCAGTGAGTTCAGTGCTTTCATTTGCGACTTTGATGCAAGAACTTTAAAGACTGTTATGGATATAAAATTAGAAGATAGTGCTAATTCAAAGGAAGACCAGATTGTCATACAGGAAGAACTGGATTGCAGTAATGCAGGAGATTAAATTTCAGTGTGTGACACACTCCTCTGGTCTTGCCTTCCCATCACATTAACCTGGCAGTTCTGTGACAGGGAATGACCAAAGCCCCATGATCTGTCACTTGATGAAAGCAACAGTTACATCAAAAGGGAATTCATTTCTCCTATAACTCTGCACTGCCATGAAGTTCAGGTTAAAAAAAAAACCCAAACGTGAACTCAGTTTAAATAAAAATTTAAAAAAAAGGGGACACACATACCACAACTCCCCCTGCTTCCCAATTCCTCATATTGGACCACAGACATTTGAGGAGGCTCACGGATGTTCTTTAAACTTTCCAGGGGAAAAAAATCTTTTTCTTCAGAACCCAGAGAAATCCCACACCATGTCAGGAAATATTTCTTGAGTCATTAGCCAAAATATCCTTCTTTCATTTCAGTATTAATTCACGTTTTTCTAAATTTGGAAAGTAATTTGTTTTACATCTGCACTCTAACAATTCTCCCAGTGCTGGTGGAAGCTCAAAACTATTTGCACATTTAAAAAAATACACTTCTTAATAGTTTTCAATCACTGTAGTCAAAACTAATTTTAATTCTTGTGATAATTACTTCCACAGACATTTAACTAGCGGATATTTGTGGACTAAACTTTAGATTACAGCTTGTATAAATTTGCAACCCATAATACAGTGACAGATTGTGAATTATATGTGTACGAAAAAGCAAGCAAATCATGTAAAAACAAAACAATGAAATTTGAAGTTGTATATGTGACTAGAACCACACTGTACTACATCTTACTGAAAAGCAATTTATAAAGTTTTCAGACTAATAGGAGGTTGGAGTTTCAGCTCCTGCTCCAATAGCTCCAGGTTAGTACAGGATTCCAGTTTAACACAGCAATAAAGAACAAGATGGTATAATTAAGTTTCTGGAATGTAGTGCACACACACCAGCAATCAAGTGTAAGCATCCAACTCTGGTTGCTGCTAATAGAGGATGACTTATTTTATTAAATTTCTCTGGTTTGTATGAAAGCCACCTCATTCTGTGAATCCAGCCCAGCACAGCTCTAATTCAGAGCACAAAGGCGTTACCTATGAAGGCAGGGGAGAAGAAAGGCACCTACAGGCAAAGAGTGGTTCAGAACACGGGGTTCTAACTCCTAATACAGTGTTCTCAACTTGGAAATATTTCCAAGCATAGCAGTAGCTTTTAGGGTTTCTATTATTAAAATATCAAAAATTGGACAGCAAACTCTTTCAAAGACATGTTGGATTGTCTGTGTTGGGTTTTTTTCTCATCAAACTACTGTATATTTGAAAGGGAAATGTTTTTGCTTCATTAACACCGTCTCAAACATTCTTCTCTGAAGGATTATTCAGTTGAGTCTGTTTGGTAGTCAATCTCAGCTGCAGACAGTAAAATTCAGAAAATGTTATGGATCTGACTACAGCAGTTACAGATCAGGAGTACAAGCAAAATATTTGTTCCTGACTGCACATATGTGGCATTTGCTTTCCATGCAGAAGCACAAGGAAGCTCTGACAAAATGCTTTGGAAAAGTACAATTCCCTATTTAGGTTTGCCACATGAGCAATATGCTGTTACTTACCTGCAAATATTTGGAGAAACAGCTCAAAGAACAAACACAATAAAACCACTGGAAACAGGAATTAGGAAGACTTTCAAAAGTTTGAACAGACTTCCTGGGTTTAATGTCCCCTCCAGGTAACTCAAGGTGTCACTCAGAATGCAGCTGTGGGGATGCTCCAGTTCTGAGGCACAAAAGCACCTGCATTACTGCAGCTTTGTTAGCACGAGTTTATCATCTGCTTTTAGTGCTGTGATACAGTAGCAGAATGTACAGCTCAGTCCTGCTCAGGGAGCCCTCACTGTGGGTCCTGGTTACAGCTCCCAGAACGAGAATTTCAGGAGACAATGAGGCCTATTCAGGGGGACATCCCACAGCACAGAAAACTCTCTAACATGGAAAACTTCCGGTTCCTTCATTCTAGAAACAGGTTTTACCAGACAGACACTAAGAGCAGAATTCCAGCAACAAAGCCCAACTGCACGTCAGAAGTAGGAAACGACACAGAGAACAAGTATCAGGTAGATTTCTTTCCCTTGAAAACAACATGGCAAGAAAAAGAATGCTATGCTGCCCAATGGAATGGAATAAAGTAATAGCAAAATGTTTTAGCATGCTCCCTTTTAATAGCACTGTTCTGCTCACAAGCCTCAAGTTTGTCTTCTTTCAGCTACTCTTATGATTTTCACATTGCTGTAACATCTGAGTAGCTGCCACAAGTCAGGTCTCATTTTAAAGCTGTACAAGCAAAAGCACATCCACATTGCTACATATCCTGTTTCTATTCAGAACTCGGGCAGCCTTGCTTATCATATCTATTTAAAAATTGAGCTTACCTTAAAGATTTTTCAACTACCTGTGTACGAAAAACTTCTTCTTGGTCCAAGTTTATGGTACAGAAAAAGTCTCTCATTTTGTTGGGTACTAAGTGTTTCGCATCATCTGTAAATAAAAAAATTACTGTAAATATTGAAGGGGAAAACCCTACAAAATAGCTACAAGAATTTTATAGTTTTAATGTGTCCAAAATTTGCAATTCCACTCAGTTAGCACATGCATTTCCACATTAATTTTCAATTCATAAGCTCCAGGAGGGCACAGAAATTGCTCCATCCACCTTCACGTGGCATCATCGGCAGGAAGAGACACACACTGACTCACCACCACCACTTCCTGCAGCACCTGCACTTTCCCTGGAGAGGTCTCATCTCAGGCTTGACCCTGCACAGCTGCTAAATCCGAGCAGCCCCAGGTGATGTGGCACTCGGTCACAGCACCAAGACATGATCTGGCTGAGCTATTTTCACTTGGTATTATCCCTGCAAATACTCTGGCTAAAGAAAGCTGATAAGAACTTGCCCATCAAACTTTATTTTGTTTTCTGCGATGAACAACGGATTTTAAGTTGGCTGAACCTTTGCAAATATATCAGTCATAAGCACTGTTTCATTTTTTCCTAACTGTCTGGTCTAGTAGAAGAGAGAAATAATCATCTCCTGACTCAATGTAACATGGGTAAGAACAAGCAGAAAAGGAAGTTTCTAATGAGAAAGAAAGATTGCCAACATAAGAATACCAAGATTTGCTGGGTATTGAATCTAGGTCACTGCAGTAACAGGCTGGACATAAGGCAGCCCTTTCTGGAAACAGCTGCTGCTAAGCAGTCACAGCTAAAACCAGTTTCCAGTGTTTAAACTGGAAAGCTCTTCTGAAATCTGAATGCCACAGCCATCTACAGTAACTCACAGCAATGCTGTCCTTTACCTTAACCAGTTGTTTCCCCACCCCGGCTGTTTCCTTCCCCTCTGAATGTCTTTGAAGACAGCAGTCAGACCCTTCTCAGCTTTTATTCTGCTAAAATTCTGCAAGGTTTGCTGGTACTCTCTCCTGTGAGGCCCCTGATCAGCAGCAGCCGCTCTCTGTCCCCGTTCCACTTTGCTGTCTAAATCACAGGCAGCCAAGAATTCTGTTGTTCTGCAATAGGTCTGAGCCAGGACTCTTCACAGCTCATCCTCGCCTGCTACTGGAAATACTTCTCCCAGGGAAATGTGGAATCAACATAACCTATTAACACAGAATATTAAAAGGTAATAGGATGAAAACTACATCAATGTATTGAGCTTTAATTACCTGTCACATCTGAATAACATATGACCTTTCAGAAACCAGTCTGAAACTAGATTTGTCATGTCATACGTTTCTTTTTTTAAAAAATGAAGGTATGAAGCACAGTGGAATAAGGTGTATTTGCCGTGCTGTTAAGGTGTAAAATCAGAATTCTGTTTTTTCTCTCCTCCACACTTTTTTTGTGTGTTCAATGATTCATTTAAGTTAAATTATTACAATCCTGAAAGTTAAGTAAGTAATGCCAAGGCCATCCCAAGTGTATCTGAGCAGAGAACGTGACTGTTTAACAGGAACAGAGACGGAGCTTCATGCATGTTTTCCAAGTGAGGGACATGAACACTGATGGAAAGCATGAACAGACACTTAAGAATTTCCACAGTTAAACCTTACGCTGTCAGAGGCATCAACAAGCTTTTCATCACCTTGGCTGTGGGAGAGGAGGAAGCACAGGTGTAATTTTTAAACACTACACCTGATGTTGAGACATAAACAGAACCTGTTTTTAATGTCATTAGACTCCAAAAAGGGACTAAACTCAAAGCTACTCTTAAGCGAGATATTGCAGAAGAGCTGAGAGAAGCACTAGATTGAACACTGCCTTAAAATTTAATATCTTTTTTAAAAAGCCATTTTAATAAAACATGTGAAATACAAAAATCAAGTAATGAAATAGGCTGGTAATTATTATTAATAATAATTATTATTATTATTATTATACATTTTCTTAAAGGGAGTAAAAATTATTTCTACATCATTCACTATTTGCATGTCTACTCTACTGCAGGTTTTCAGTAATAAAAGAAATTTTCTACATAAGGTAATAGAAGAAAGATAAGTTTTTATTTCCTAATGAGATAAAAACCTTTATTTTGCAGCCCAAGTGCCTGGCTTTAAGGTACAGACAAATTTATTAAGGTTTCTGGTAGGCAGGGAATGATTCTCAGTTCTGAGCTAAAAATAACCTCAGAGCACTTTGTCAGGTGAAGGACAGAGCAGGAGATTTCACATCCTTTCCAACAGCCTCTCTGTGACTGGGAGAGACTCTTCATCCATATAAGTGGTCCAACTTTTCCAAGGGGCTTGGCTGCTTTGAAGAGAAGAGGCTCAAGTGTTTGATTACACTGAGGCTTCCTTTTCCTGAGAAACCTAAGGCTATAATGGTTGCATAAAAATCAAGTATTAACAACATCAGAGCCTGCTTGAATATTCAGATTTTCAGTGCATGTATATGATATCCTCTGTCTAGCGAGAATGTGCAATTAGTGTACATCTTCTAAATGTCTTTGTTCTGAGTCCCTGTCACAGGACATTAATGCACACAAACTCCAAAGCATTTGCCTCACAGGACTAAACATATTATATATCAACAATCACAGCCACTCCAGGAGTGGAGCATAATCCAAGATCACCATGCAGTGTTAAAAACTTCATGAAAGTTTGAAAAAGAATGCATCCTGAATTTTATCAAATAAGCTCTGGAAATGACAGGGACATTTTCCAAGTGCTCCACTAAGACAGGTTTTAGAAAACACTTCAAAAATCAAAGCAACTAAAAACACTTGCCACCTACTACTGTCATCAAATGAAAATACGAGCAAATTCTACAGCTTAAAACACTGCACTACGAGATATGCCTAAAGCTACAGAACACCCACAGACCTTTGTAAGGCATTTTTGTCATTGCTATGACACATAAAATAGAGCCAACAATACGAAAGTGCCATCATAAAGACAGACTTTCAGTGGACTTTTGGTGAAAACCTGCTTAAGTGTAATATCACATTTTCAAAAAATATTATGGGGTCTTAAACTTGTATGAGCAGTTCATCTTGCCTCTCACTTGGAAACTGGAGGCAGGACACTGGCTGCAAAGACTACAGCCCTCAAAAGCAGAGCACCGGGGACTGCAAATGTGTTCTTACTCAGTATTTTCACTGCTATGTATGTAATGGGTACTTAAAACACCTTCAAGTACATGTCTCAATTCTGAATATGGTGTGATGATTTGTAGAACATCACTAACTTTAGATTTTACCACCTATTTGTGTATTGCAAAACAACGGTATAAATAACAACTTACTGCAGATGGTGTTTTCTATACATGCAGAATTCCACAGAACTGTATTACCTTATTAAAACTACCATGCTCTCTCATGCAACACACATAAAATGAGTCACTGTGGAGTCCTATGGTAGTTTAATTGCCAAGAAAGTTTAAGCATAGAAATGTATTCTGCCTGTAAGAAATGAGTTACAAGGAATTCCTTCAGACTATGAACATCAGCTTTCCAAAGTGAGGTGTGCTACTGCTGATCCTTCCAGATCAAGGGGAATTACACTGTTACATTTGTTTATTATTGTTCATTCAGAGGGTTTTCCCTTACAAATCACAGCATTAAAATACTAGCAAGAAATGGAAATAAAATACTATTTGTTGTGCCAAGAAGCTAAAAGAGCATCTAAGCATTAGAGGATTCCCAACCTTCCACAGCATATTTAACTCACCTATTTTTTAAACAGCTTTTGCATTGTTAGAAAAAACAGGTAGGTTCACAAAGTGATTTTCACACTGTTTCAAGACACATCTTTTACTGCAGCTGTTACTTCCACTCATTTTCCAAATGGTTCTTAGAGGTTCATCTTTGGCAATCAACTTTTTATATATTCCCTAGGAAGCAGGTGACAATGCTCTGTTCATTGCGACTTTGGTCAGGTAACTGGACCTTCAAAGCTACAATACAACCAGAGGCTCCATCCAGAACACATGAATGGGATAAGAGAACCAGTTTCAATGTAAGTCTCAAGACACTGAGTTTTGCCTTTCAATTCCTAGAGGAAAACTTTTAACAAGTTGCTGTGTAGTCCCGTGTTGACAAAACCTTGAGACAAAAGGTGTTAAAAAATAAGTCAGCTGCAGTTATCTTTAGCAATCTACTTTTTATGTCTTCCCTAGTATTCATAGCACTATGCCCTGCTCCCTAGGGGATACATAAAAAGTTGGTTGCTGAAGATTACTGAAGACAGGCTAAGAAAGCTGGGGCTGTTCAGCCTGGGGAAGAGAAGGTTCTGTGGGGTCCTCATAGCACCTTCCAGTAAGTGATGGGGCGTCCAGGGAAGCTGCAGAGGAACTCTTCATTAGGAACTGTAGTGATAGGACAAGGAGTAATGGGTTCAAACTGAAAGAGGGAAAATTCAGGTTAGATGTATGGAAGAGTCTTTCCTGTGCGGGCGGTGAGGCCCTGGCAGAGGCTGCCCAGAGAAGCTGTGGCTGCCCCATCCCTGGGAGCGTTCAAAGCCAGGTTGGAAGGAGCTCTGACCAACCTGCTCTAGTCAAAGGTGTTCCTGCCCGTGGGGGGGGGGGTTTGAAACCAGGTAATATTTAGGTTCCTTCCAAACCATTCTATGATTCTGTGAACCTCAAACCTAACCGTATTCTTTTCCAAAGCCAAGGTGACATGTATTATTCCTGTGCCAATTGCTCCAAGCAGACCTCGGAGTGTGTGTTCAGACCCGCACGCCCGACAGGCGATCGGGCTCTATCGCTGACACACCGCAGCGACAGCAGCTCCAGCCCCAGCCAGGCCTTCTCCTGTTCACACGGCCCAGACTCCTATTTGCTGAAGACAAATTTAACTCTACGCCGCATGACGGTATTTAAGTAAACATGACTCCATTCCGCACCAAACCTAATCCTTCAGCACGTTTTCACAAAGGTTCTCAACCGCAGCGCCGTGCCCGATTCACCCCGTACCGCTCCATTCTCAAAAAAGCCGATGGGTGCGTGAGAAAGGAAACCAGCGGGGCGCGTCCGAGCGCAGGAGCGTGCCCGGTGCCCGCAGGAAGCCGCCGCACATCCTGTTCCTACCGCGGGCTCCGAGCGCTGCCCGCGCCGTGAGCGCTGCCCGGCCCCACCGCGTTCCCACGGCCCGCCCGCACCGGCCCCGGCCCCGCCCGCATCAGCCCCGGCCCCGCTCCCCGCCCGCACCGGCCCCGGCCCCGGCTCCGAACACCGCAGCTCCGGCCCCGCTCCGCTCACACACGCCGCACTGAGGCACGGGAGCACCGGTGACCGCGTCCAGCACAGCCCTCCACCACCAACTTCCTGCATATCCCCAATTTCGCAAGTGCTGCCTCACAGACAGACTCCGATGCCCGCGGTCCGCGCGGGAGGGGCATTTCTGCTCGCCCGCTGACTCAAGGGAACCCTCGGTGCGGCGGACGCTTCCCAGCCGCTGCGGGCCTCCAGCGGCCCCGCCGCTCCGTCCGTCCATCCATCCATCCATCCATCCGCACCCCCATCCCGCCCGGCCCGGCCCCGCACGTGTCGCCGCTGCCGCCACAAAGCCCCTTCCCCGGGGCCGCCGAGAGCAGCACGACCCCGACCCCGCCCCGGCCCCTCCGCGTCCTCCCGCTCCCGCCCCGCCGCCTCCAGGGCCCCCGCGCCAGCGCCCGCCCCGCCGCGGACACGGAGCGGGAGCGGCGGAGCCCGGACAGGAGCGGGCCCCGCGCTCCCGGCGCCGCCGCAGCGCCAAACTTACAGATCTTCCCCCGCAGGTTCTGCAGCACCCGCACCTCGTCGCGGCCGTCCCCGGCCGCCATCGCCGCCGCCTGCGCAGTGCAGCGCCGCGGGGGCAGCGAGGGAGCGGCCTGGCTCGGCCCCGCTCTGTCCCAGCCCCGCTCCGCTCCGCCCCGGCCCGGGCCAGCCCCGCGCCACCACCGCCCGACCCGCCCCGGCCCAGCCCCCGCTCCGCCCACCCCCGCCGCCCGCGGGCCCCACGCACCGGCCCGCGCGGGGGGTGGCCGCGCACGCGCCATGGGGCGCCTCCCGCCGGGAGCTGCGCCAGGGCAGGGTCAGGTTGGACATCGAGAGGGGTTTCCGCACAGAAAGGGGATCGGGCACTGGAATGGGCTGCCCGGGGAGGGGATGGAGGCACCGTCCCTGGAGCTGTTTGAGGACAGACTGGACGTGGCACTGGGTGCCGTGGTCTGGTTGACGTGGTGGTGTCGGATCAGAGGTTGGACTCGATGGTCTCAGAGGTATTTTCCAGCCTGATCGATTCCGTGACTCTGCGCCTCCCGCGGGGCAGGGGCTCAGCCCGGCACGGCCACGTTGAACAAGCGGCAGGTCCGGCTGCTTTGGCGTGTCTCTGCACAGCACGCCACGGGCTCCATCGCATCGTCTCCGCTGACACCGGTCAGCGCTGCCCGCTGGGCTGTGTCAGGAACGCCAAAGGGAAGTGTGGAATTGCTCTGCTGGCAGCGCTGCCCAGGAGCAGGGCTGTGCTCCCTGCAGTGCCCCAGGGGAGTTCCAGGCTGCAGCAGCGTGCCCGCTTCAGGAATTGAAGGGCCCTGAGGACACAGATGCTGATGTGAATCTCTGGGATCGGGCAGACACCTGAACTTGGCCGCAGTCCTGCACTGGGCGTGGGTGCCTGACCTGGCGCTGCACAGCCCACCCAGCACCAGCTGCAGGTGTCACACCCACTGTGGGGACACCCGAGGCCAGGCTCAGGTACATCAGCTCCCAGGCCCTGAGGCTCAGAGTCTGGTGAAAGCCCCCGGTGACTGACATACCCTAAAAACCCGTGGTTCAGCAGAATAGTGTTTCAGAAAGCAGCATAGGACTAGGATTCTTCACTTTGCACCTAAAAATCCTCTTCAATGTGTCCTGCTGTTGAAGGGAAGTTTGGAAGGTTGCAGGCCAGCATCTGGCACGTCTCTGACTGCAGTCCCTTGCTGTGGTGCCCTGGCCATTTTTTCTCCTAAATAAATCTTGCTCTTAGTACTGTGATACAGCACTCAGTGACATGATCTGACAGGCACTGCTGCGCCTCATTTCTTAGCAGCTTTTTCTCTGCCCAGCTTTACCCCTGCTGCTCCTTCAGCAGTGGTGACGTTCCCTCCTCGTGCCCATATTGCACACTGTGGCTGGGGGAGGACAGGTGTGGGTTTAAAGGTGGGGGGCAGGGGATGGTGGGGAATGAAATGCTTCATCACAGTAACAGGCATGTTTGTGTTCATGCAAAACCTAGACCTGAACAAAGACATGAGATTGCATAAGTTGAATTTAACCTGTTGGAAATGAGAGGTCCCCTACAGTACAAATTGAGGATTTGATTATGTACAGTTGGCTGGCTGGGCTGGCTGCCCTGTCTGGCTGGTGAACTGAGGCTCACCCAGGCAGAGTCAGGGCTTTGATCTGAGAAGGGAGCAGGGCAGCACTCTGAGAATGGAGATGTGTGCTTAGACTGTGCACTGCCACACTTTGAAGGTTAGTGTGACTGTACTGCCTCCATACTCTCTCAAAAGTTATGACTCCTGTTGGGGTTTAATGGTTTAACTTCGTATCAGCTTTCTTTGATGCACACACCTACTGGCATTACCAACTTTTGCCATTGCCTGATTCCTGATGCTCCCTTTTATTTAAAAAAAGCCTTGTTTTAATCTTAGATACTATATGGAGAATGTTTCAATTGTGTAATGCTCATTTTTGACCTCTCAAGTTATATTTTAGGGTCTGTATCTGTATGACAGGTAGGTCTGTGCAGCTAAGGACACGATTAAACAGACACTGCTGTGCTACCTTGCAGACTTAGGGGAAAGATTTCTCCATTTGACAGTGAGGATGTACCGAGGGGGATCTTTGCTCTTGTGAGATAACCTCACAGCCAAGGTGTTGAGTATTAACTGCTATATTAAGGAAGTTTAGAACAAATAATAGTGATGATAATATGTAGTGGCTTACTTCAAATGCCTGTGGTTTAGCTGTGTCATGCTACCTCGTTTTACAGAAGACAGCAATATCATTTCATACATTTGTTCTAATTTTGGGTATGTCACAGGTAAGGACTGACTGACATTTTGTTTAAATGCACAAACTTTGGGATGATCCATTTGCCTTTTTAATTAGCATTTGAAGTAGAGAAAAAATGTATTTTTTACATGTAGCAAACTTCCAATTATTTTTTTTCATTATACATTGCTCCTGAGAACCATCCCAAAATGACCTGCATAATTTAGCTTACATTTAATTTTTACTGTAGGTTACAGATGAGTAACATCTAGTTGAAGGGGGAAGTACTTTGAATATGCATATCTCCTATTTTGTATGTATCTAATTGCATATGAAAATATGAAGATATTTGCATTCTGAACTATGTTTCTTGACAGTAGTTCCCAAAAATTTGAAGTACAGTGTTTAGAATACACAATCTATAGTGCAAAGGTTGTTACCAGAATTGGAAATAATTTTTCAAGTTTCAGGTCCTCATGAGCACATTTAGGATGTTGCAACTATTGAACACAGTTCACACCTGCCTTCCAAGTCCTCTGGGGCACTGAGCAGGTCGTCTGTTCGGGTGAGCACTGTGTGCACCCCACATGGTGCCAGGAGAGACCAGCACATCACTTGAGCCCTGGCATATTCTCAGTTCGCTCTTCTGACCTTAATGAAGGGATGCTTGGTCACTGTGTTGCTTAACTATTAGACGATACGTATGTGTGGATTTTACAGATTATGTAAGTATTAGAACAATTTAAAAAATGGAGAGACTTAAGGAAAAATAGGAATATGTTGTTTTAATTAAGCAAAAACAGAGTTATAGTCACTCTTTCTAAAAATAAAATTAGACTCTTTATCAATCCTTAACATCTGCATTTAATATTTTCTTCTAAACAAAATACAGATGTGATTATGTAGCAAATTACAGTCTTTGACAACGTATAGTATTTACCTTCTCTTACACTTACTTTAATTCTAATTTGGTCATTAATACTCAATTAATTACTGCAACATGTTACTTGTAGTAAAAGTGCCACAATTGAACTATAAACATGACATTGCCATCTTAAAACTGCTTTGCTATAAACTGTAGAGAATATACAGAATTACAAAGTTGTTGTGTTTTATCAAAATATACAAACCCCCCCCAAACCTAACACAAGCTAACAATATTTTTCCCATGAACTATACAGTTATATAAAATATTTGTAAAATTATCTTTGTATTTATAAATATTCTACCTTATTTGCTTTGGTCTATAATTATCATCATACAAGTCCACTTAGAAGATATCTTTGTGTACTTTCTTTGAAACATCATTATACTTTCCTGTGTTTATTATTCTATCACTCTTATTTAAATGGAACCATGAAGCCAAAATTTCTCAAGGGGTTCACAGCATTCACCAGTGATAGAATAAGTAAGTGGACTGTATTATTACTTCAATCAATACTGTATTATCATCTTAATTGTAATTTTATTATACCCAAGCTATAGTTTCTTTTATAATATCCAAGAAGACAACGTTAAGTAACAAACTGTGAACCATCACACAGAATGAAGCTGAGGATCACTAATCCTTGTCCTGACTTAATTTTTTAACACTTCACAGGGATGACCATACATGAGCAATTGGAAATGCAGATACAGTACAACAGAGCCCTATCATATAAAATGCAACTTGTAGACATACACCCACTTCTTTGACTTTTTTAAACATCTCAGTTAAAATGAATCACATTTCCCCAAAACAGAATCACTTGGAATATTCTGGTGACATCTTTCAGAAGCCCATTCTACCAGTTTTTGAACTGTGAAGCTGTAAGGCTCACCATGCCCTTTGGTGTGGCAGGATGAGGGAGGCAGAGGCCAGCACTCCCTGCTCCAGCAGCCTGTTCCTGCCACCTCTGCCACGGCCACCTCTACCAAGCCTGCCCGGGGCCAGGGCTGGTGTATCTGGGACCACTGGGAAGGGACATCTGAAGGTTCAATGTTGCATTTAAGGCATGGAGATGACAGGGAACCCCACAAACTGGCCCTATCCCTGTTAATACACAAGGATTGCCTCAGGGATATGTATGAAAGCAAGAATCTTATTTATCTACTCCTCTGAAAAGCAAAGTATTTCTGGGGAGTTGCTCTGTCATTTGTGTCCAGGCATTATTCCAGGAAAAGGAAAAAAAAACCTGTCTACATCTCTTCTTCTGCTCAGAAGAATGGCATTTCAAAAAGACAGGAGTTGCTGAGCCACCAGGAGGTGGACATTTCTATACAAGATTTCTTTAAGCAAGGCTGTTTCATTTGTTTTAAATGAACACAGCTGAATAGCTCACCAGGCCATTGACATGGGGATTTACGTGGTTTGGAAGACTGGCTATAATGAGTTCCACTGAATCTTGATTAAATGTCTCAGAGATACCATAAATCTGGAATACTTTGCACACAAGCACTCAGACTTAACAGTTATTATGGTAACTATAAAACTGAATATGGAAAGGAATAGTTTAAACTCCTGAATATGTTTTGTAAATGTTGAGTTACAGAAAAGCATGGCAGAACTCAACTGTACTTTGGTACACCTGAGCCCATGAAACATTTCCCACCTTCACTTTAGAATACACTAGATAACAGTTATGTCCTTTATAAACACATTACTTTTGTAATTTTGTTATAAAAAATGCAATATATAGTTTCTGCAGCAAAAATGCCTTCTACAGGATACACCATGAATTTACTTACTTCTTTTGCCTAAAATGATTGACTCAAAACCAGCACTGTAAAATAGTTCAGTGACTAGTTACCTGTAATGTTAAGTAGAAGGGGTTTGGTTGGTTATTTTTTTCCTTTCTCTCTCTTTCTCTATGTTAAGAGTCTATTGTGGTAAAAGTAATTTATGTATTTCACACTGAATTTATATTATTGCAAATACTATTTATTCTGTGTTATATTTCCTTCCTCTGCATATATTGACTCACATTTAGATAAAGAAACTGGATCTTAGTACATGATACTAATTCGAGTAGAGATGTTTCCCCAATCAATGCATCTGTATCTTCTCCAATATATATTTTTAGGGTTTAATTCTCTTTTGCACAGCTGTCACTCACAGTATAACTTCTGGAGTTACAGTTTGTGTATTTTTTACTTCACTTTCTTCTGAGCCAAGGAGAAGTGGATTTTCCGAAATTTTAGTGCTTTCATTGCAAAACTGTTCTTTTTTATCTTGTGGACCTGAATTTTTGAATAGATGCTTCTTCTGATGCATTCCCAGAGCAGCTGCTGTCTTGCAAATTTTGGGGCATTGAAAGCAAGCATATCCTTTTCCATTGTGCTCCTGTATGTGTCTTTGCTCATGGTTCCTTTTGGTAGAAAGATACAAGAAGCTCTGAAAGCAGAACTGACACTGGTAGCGTTTTTCTCCAGTATGAATTCTTTCATGTATTTTGAGTGTTTCATTTAAAGTGAACGCCTTATTACAGTATTGGCAGACAAACTCTTTGACACCCAGGTGAATACGTTCATGTTTCTGTAGATTTCCAAGAACTGAGAAACATTTACCACAAGTTTTGCAACTATAGGGCTTTTCCCCAGTGTGACACCTCATATGCATTTTTAAAGTGGATGGACTTTGAAATTGTTTTTGGCATAACTCACAAATGTAAGGCTTTGAAGTAGCTACATGCCAGTGTACGTGTTCGTGACTGTCTGCTGTGGAAGATGGGTCTCCCTCACAGACCTCACAATGAAGATTAGGCATTTCTGGTTTCTCTTCCTGGCTGATGGCCTTTTCCTCAGCAGCATTCCTGAGTGCATACTCTCGACTGCTTTCCATAATGGTGTTCTTGCTTCCATGTTTTTTCCTCCATTTGGTCTTTTTCATTTTTCTTAGCTGTTTGGATTTCTTTTTTGGTTTGTAATTATAATAGGGCCTCCAGGGTTTATCACTGGAGTCCTGGTCACTTACATCATCACACATTTCTGTCAGCTCCAGGCATTCTGAGCTATAGAGTCTAGATGGGCTTTTTTCTTTGACCTCCATTTCCGGTTCCTCTATCACGTTGTCCTGCTTGTACTCGTGTTTAGATTTTCGGCCTCTTTTACAAAACAGCTTGGATCCTAAAATATGTCTTTTTACAATAGCTTCATTGCCAATTTTTACAGTTATCTGACAAAGAGGAGCGACGTTGCTGTCAGCAGATGTTCCGGGTAAGGCAGGCTTTGCAATGTATGTTTCAGTTTTACTTGATTCTTGGACAGGATTTGTTGTTTTGCTTGAAGAACCTCCAGATCCTGTGATGTGCTCCATATCCTCAGTTGCTTCTGCTCTGTTGTACAGCAGTGTTTTCTTTTTCTCCTTAAAAGTTTTTGATTTTGTAATGCACTTCCCATAATTATCTGACCCATACTTACTGTCATCACTTATGGACTGACTAGGTAGATTATCTGAAGATTCTGTCTTACTGTTTTCTGTGGAAGTGACAGTTTTACTGTGCATTATTACTGATGACACTCTGCTACTGTGCATTATAACAGAGGGTGCAGAACTGCTGTAACTGATGACAGAGGTTGAATTTTCATTCACGTTAGTTACAGATGCAACTGAGGAATCACACTCCTGAGACCCAGAGTCATTCACAGCAGTGGAAACTACTTCTTCACCTGTGATAAAGTCACTCTGCAAGTCAGCATTTAAGATACTTACTCCCCAGGAGGAAGAATTCTGAGTATTTGTGGAAGGTGCTGTATCATTATGTGAAGATGTATCCAAGGCCAGAGTTCTGTTGTTTGCTATTATACTATGTTGAAAATTCAGTGGTGGTAGCTCAGAGCTAAGGGAAGTTGGAATAAAGCAGTTAGTAGAAGTAGTTTCGTTAGCCTGGGTACTTGTTTGCACATTTTCATATGAAGAGTTTCGGTAGGACTTATAGGACATTCGCCTGCATTTCATAGGTAAGAGTCGGTACAGTTTGTATGGGTACATACTGGGTTTTAAACCTCCGTTGGCTGTCTTTTTATTCACTGAGAGACGATGGTCAATTGCATGGAAAGACTTCTGATGATTTTTCAGTATATAGTAAGTCATGAAAGTCTCCAGACAGAAGATGCACTGATACCGTCTCTCTCCAGTGTGCCAGATCTCGTGCCTGGTGCGGTACTCGGCCAGCGCAAACACTTTATTGCAGTAGTGACACGGGTATGTTCTCCTCCAGGAATGCACATTTGCATGTCTTCGAAGGCTGGACAATGTGACATAGCTACGCTTGCAAACAACACAAGTGTAGAGTATCTGCCCATCAACGACTCTAACCAAATGATCTGTTTCTGGTAAAGTGCAGTTTGTGTTAGAACGATCAGCGACACTGTTTTCAGACAGCTGAGGCTCTGCGTTTGCGTAAGAACTTCCATTCCTTCCCTCCGCAGCAGTAAAGTTATCTGCAAAATTTTGTTCATTTCCATTGTGAACAGATAAGCTACTTGATCTCATGCAGACTTGTTCATGACTTTCCAGTATATTCAGATTTGCAAATTGTTTGCTGCAGTATTTGCATATGAAAGTTTCCTTATGCTCTGAATGGAGCTGAAGGTGAGCAGTGAGTGACGCCCTGTCATTGAATGATTTTGCACAACAGTTACAATTGTAAACAGGTGGAACGAGAGTGGCCTCAGGTACAGGAACATTAGCAGAATTGTCTTCCTCTTCTCTGGATAAGTGGAAATCTCCTGCTTTATTTTGAGGTTTTGGAAAGGAAGTAATTGTCTGATCAGTAACTGCTTCACGCTGGGCTTCTGCAATGGTTACTGTGGAGGCTGGTACTGTTGCTACAGCCAAACCAGTACCCTGGGGCTTAAAGGCTGGCTTAGGAGTACTACCTGTTTGTTTTCCCTGCTGAATGACTGGCGTGGCTTGGTGATTTTCATAGCGGTCCTCAGCCCCCTGGTATGAAGGGCTGCTGTCCTGTTCAACAAAAGGTGCTCCTTGTGAAGTATCTCCGCTGGAAGAAACTGCATAGGAGTGTTCAGCCAAGGTACTGACTGGCTCAGCATCTTTGCAAACATCACTTCTGTTGAGGCTGATGTTGGGAGCTTGTATTGTGTCAGACACCTTTTTAAAGCTGGCCCTCAAATCAAGTGGAGAAAACAAACTGTTTTCCGTTTCAAAAATTGAGAATGCATTTGTAATTCGTGGTCCATTTGTCACAGCAGAGTCTTCATGTCTCTTGTCATGCTTTTCCTCCTTGACAGTCCCTTTTTCATTAACACAGTATGCATAGGGGCAGGGGGAACTGGAAAAGTTTACATCTGTAAGATCTTCTAGAAATGATATTCCCAGTTTTTTCCCTGCAGCTGCAAGGTCCGTTACAGTCTCCTGCCTCTTAACAACTACTGTGGAACTGTAGATGTAGTTCAGAATTTCCGTAAACACTTCAGCTTTGAGATCATCTAACTCCAGTACATGACCTGAAATACAGATAGTACGACTCCAAAAAATGTTTTTAAAGTAAAGGCTTGAAGCTGCCAGCACATTACTATGGGCTTTAAATTTGGTATCTTCCACGATTATGGTGACATCACACAAAATACCCCGAATGCGCTGCTCATTCAGAATGGAAAGTACAGTGTCACTGTGGAAGTCATCCTTGAGATCCTTTGAATGGGACATGACTCTCATCTACAAGGGGAATAAAAAAAGGCATTTTTCAATCACTTTAGTTACAGAGTAAGCTTATAGTTTTGTATTATTTTTTACATTTTAAAAAATATTAACTTTTAAACTTTAAGAATGAGTAAATTTTGTCGCAATATTTCAGGTTTAAGTCATCCTGTGTTCATTGGTGCCAACACTAGTGCAGGACACGTGTGTGCAGATGAAGGAGGCAGAGGATCCCCCCTGTCCCCAGGTGGGTCTGTCACCAACCTGGGCCTCTCCCTGGGGTCTGCAGGTCCCAGCTCTCGCTGTGCTCAGCTCACCCCCAGTGACCCCTTGAGCCCTGGAGGATTCCCCAGTGTGGGCACAGGGATCTGGCAGACACGAAGAGAAGGCTGGATTGCTGTGGTTCCGTGGATACAGAGAACTTGGTTTCTGGGGCTGTTTGTCAGACAATGACTTCACAATACAACTACATTTGATCCCCTTAACAAGCTGACATATAAAGCACCTGCAATAGGGTTTCAGTTACAGGATAAGGCTTTATAAACGAATGCACAAGGAACACAATTTGGTCAACAGTAGTGGAGTACATATAACACTATTTACTTGAACAGAATATTACTTTTTGAATACTGATTAAATTTTATTGAATAGTTTATGCTACTTTAAAATGACTAAAATTTGTGTGTAATGCAAGTAGAGAACAACAGATTTTTTTCTTCACTTATAGTTTAGATTTAGTGTTCACACTTTATAATTTGATAGCATTTTCTGAATTTCTACCAAATAATAAGATCTCATTGCAATAGTGAATACCATTCATTAACTGCCAATATACAATAAAGAGGTTTAATGGTAACAAAACAGAATCTATATTGGCCAGAGTGTTTATGACTCTAATAGTTTATTCCACTGAGATAAAATATGCAAAATACAAATGAAAACTAGACTGAAAAAAATTTATTATTTTGGCAATTGAATTAGAATTTTGACAACTGAATTTTGTATCTGGTTCAAATCTCTGAGTTAATGATTTTTCTGTTTTGTTCAAATTCAGATCTATATCATACAATGAGGTTTGTTCCTTCCCCCTGCCATCTCTGAGTACTGTTTTCAATTACTACTGCCCATTTCTGACTTCAAGTCATGAAGAAAGAGCTGTTCTACTGACAGTTACCAATCCCTATAGTAAAAAAATCTTAGTTATTAAAGACCCTTTTCTTTCAACTTGTGGAATCAAAATGCACCTAGAAGAAAATTGCCACCTATTACAAGTATGTTCTGTGAGACAGGTTAAACAGTACAGCACTGTAGTTCTAAGCTAGGAATTACCATCTAAACATTCCATCTACTGCTCCAGACTTCAATGTTCAGCTTGAAAAAATTTATGAAGATCCTTGTCCTGAAATCATTTATATTAAGAGTGCCAATATACTTACTGAGTTTGATCCAAATGACAAAACAAGGTTTAACCCATTGTGCAAGAGAGATTATAAGTCAGAGTTATAATTTAATGAAAGATATTACCACAAATACACTGACACAAAGAGAAATTGGTTTCAACTCACAAGACCCAGCAGTATAACCCAGTGTCCTGGGGCACAAACCCAAAGGGGTTTGTTAGCCCTTGTGCTGAGACCTGTGTGGTTCCCCCAAGTCCAAAGCAAAAGGAAGTGAAAAAACCTGTTGGTGCAGGTGAGGGCTGTAGTCTGGTCAAGAGTGGCAGTCATAGTCTGGTTAAGAGCGGCGCTCTCCTCCTGTCAAGGTCCTGCTGCTCCTCTGGATCCAACAAGTGGTTCCCAAGGTCTTCTGACCCACCACTTATGCACTGTCAGGGAGCACCCAGTCCCTCCCCCAGGGCGGGGACTCACACAATGAGTGATTAACTCTGGAGCCAGGGGGTATTGTTGAACCATTGAGCAGCCACGCTCCCCCCCCCCCCCCCCCCCCCCCCCCGGGTGTGAAGGTGCAGCTGCTGCTAATGGTCCATTGTCCTTGGGAAATGAATAGAGGGGGTAGAATACACAGCTTTGATCACCCCCACACAGTGATAGCTGGTCCCACCTGCTGAACTAGGACACCCATATTCACTGAGCAAACAGCAATGGCCATGTAGAACACACTGGCTCTCTCACCCAAACCACTGCAAAGTAAACCCTTCTGCAAAACAGGGTCTTCAGCACGCAGTTCAGTAACACAGGGCACATACCCCTGCTCTGACTATTCTAATTACACTCTGGACACTTTATCACAAATCCACCCAGTACTCCACTGCAAATCAAATTACCAAAAGCAGAGACAACCTTACTCTGAAGACAAACATGATGTCCTGTGAACAAGACCATAATTTGGTACATTATGGATGAAGCTTGGAAGTGAAATTTGTACCTTGTAGCATGGCCACTGTTTCTATCAAGAAGGTGTTGCCTTTGCAAATGGTCAAAACTTCTAATACAGTTGAGCGGCTGAGAATTTTCAACACACAGAATTCAGAACAAACAAAACTGATTCATAAAAATGCCCCTGATGTTTATATATGCCACAGACATCAAGAAATTATTCATCATATAATGGTGATAGATGAGTATTATTTTGATTATCTGGTCACTCACAGCAGTTGTAATCTACATGCACTGTTTTGTGCCTTTTAAATTTAAAATCCTAATTTATGATAGGTTTGTTTATGACACTTACTTGGCTTAAAATAAGAGATATTTATTCATTTGGCATGATAGCCTGAAACTCACAGTGGTTAGGTAAGGTTATCTGCTTTGGTTCGGTATCTAAAAACCCAGGTATAATTATAGACAGTTTCTGGCATATCAAATCTTCTACAGAAAGCACACTGACAAAAACACTTCCCTTCCAGCAAGCAGCCACTATCCCATAATTGATTCTTTTTTCTCATTGACAATGTCTGAGATTACATCTGACTTGCTCATGTGATGTGGTATTAGAAACCAACTGTCAGACATCAAAACCATTTCACAACAGGAGCCATTGATAGGGTTATTTCCTGAGCATAGGAAATGAATGATGTCAACTCTGCCTCCTAGTGAACTGCCCCACAGGAACTTGCCTGGTTTTTTTCTGTTTCTTTATTGGAGACAGCTGGTTGTAGTTCAAAGACACATCATCTGACAGATTGTTTGCTAAGTGTCTCACTGCTACTGCTGTGATGAGAGGCACACAAACCCAAGCGGGTTTAGTACAAGTCTTATTATTCAACTAGTTATTTCAACATTTATCCTCCTAAGGACAAAAGTGAGTATTTTAAATTTCTACTTGCATGTACACAGATTGCCAGTTGTTGTAGTCCTAGGTAATTCAATATAATCAGTAAAATACCAAACTAGATTCCTTGTATCAACATGGTAGAAACTATTATTTGCTATTTGGTAATTTAATTTTTTTTCCTGTGTGCTAAACTATATGCTATATATCTAATTGGAGAGCTATACAGAAAAATTCCAGAGCAAATTGGTTTTCAGAGCCAACACTTCTTGCTTCTCCGTCTCCACCTACACATTCCCCAAATAGCCCATTTATTCATGTCTGTAATGATGTTTTACTGCCTTCTATTTTACCTGTCTTGCTTCTTTTCTTGTATTTGCAAAAAATGTGTCTGAAATGCTATCAAATGAGGATACCCTACCTAGCACACACAGAAATGGAGTATTTTAGCAATATTTTACATTCCATTTGCAGTTCATACTGTAAAATGAAAACCTGCTCTTCAGTTTCCAAGACAGCACTACTGAGACCAAAATACACAGAGATTAAACTCTGCAGATGCATTATTGTTAAATATTTTTGATTAAAACACTGGAAAGTCAATTTGAAATGTAATATCTTCTGTATGATTTTTATTATAAAATTATTGAAGAAATTCTAGTATTATTTATAAGTGTTGACCAAAATGTATGTAAAGAGCATTTGACCTATTAAGGGCAACAAAACTCTTCTGCCAACTGAGCCATCTTTTTCTGACATGAGTATGTCTGTTATTTTGATACTTTTTACTCTCAATCCAACCAAATAATTTCTGAGGAATCTGAACAGTACCTTTGTTGTATAACCTAATGGTCCTTGGTACACCTATAGGTAAGTTCAGGTTCTGAACAGCAGAATTTTTGTTTGGGAGTTATGGTACTATTTGCAGATTTTCTGCAAAAACAGTAACAGACTTAACCTGCCACTAAAAGTTGTTGAATCACTTTCAGAAATAAGATTTAAATATTCATCTGAAACTGAGGTGTAACAGTCAGTAGGTTGATTACATTATAATGGTACCTTTTTTCTGACATCAACTCCAGGACAACAGTTGTGACTGAAAATAAGTGACATTAAAAAGTTAATGTCAAGATCAGAGATTGATGCATCCAAACACAAATCTGACTCCTTATGCTTCACAGACAGCACTGCTAATTATAAACACCACACCAGCCAGCTCTACATGGACAGCGCTGACAGAAGCAGCTACTGGTGATTTTGATTTTAGTATTACTTTGAAGTCAAAAAAGGGATCACAAGACATGTTACTGGCCAATAAGTACCAAATATATGTATTTTTTTTACCACCAAAGAGAACTGTCACAATCTAGGAACATTCTTTTAACTTCTGCTAAACTTTTGCAATCCACTGCCAGGCAAGTGTAGTCCAGTACTTATGACAGATTCTTTGATTTCACTTCAGTCAGCTACATTGGAAAGACAAGCTAGTGGCATACCAAAAACCCCAAAACACTAGGGGCAGTTGCCAGTACCCAGACAAAACAAAAACCAGTGAGATAATTGAGGACCTGTAGTAAGAGTTCTTCCTCTGTTTTCTTACTCCATAGATTTCTAACGGGATTTTAAAGATGCCAGTATTTTCTGCTACTTACCAACATGACACTATGGAAATACGTTCCCTGTGTAATTTCCTCACGCTCAGTTTCACCCCACTCTGTTAAGGTACTTGGAAGGCTCTCTGTTTCCAGGCTGCTTCCCCAGCTCAGAGGAGACGTTCACCTGTATCTAACTCTGCTAAAGGATGCCATTTTGTGCTACAGCAGAAACGAAACACCAACAAACAAAAATCCCCAAAACACTACACACCCCACACACATCCCCCAGCTCCGATCCTTGCTCACCTGGAATCCTCCTGTCCAACCGCCACCGTTACCATGACTGCCCAGTTTTTAACGGAATCACTTCACCAGTCCCACCCGGGCCGTAGGGCTGCCCCGAGGGAGGTCCCTGCGGCCTCCTCACAACGACAGGATCGCGTTAATGATGACTAGTAATGTTAATGATGCTAATGATGTCTAAGGACATTCAATGGCTCGCAGGACCATGTCGGTCAGTGCTCCAGTCCACAGACCTACACGTGATTTCTGCAAGTGCATTTAGAGCTTTTCTCTTTTAGACTCTCGCTGCTCACATACTTCCCTTTTACTGTAGAACACTTACCTTGTCTGTTAAAGTCTCGTAAGTATTATAAACCTTAAATGTTTTTTTCAGCCTCATGCTTTCCTCTTATAACTTATATGGCTGGTCAGGGGGCTGGAATTTAGCCTAAGAGCATGATGTCAGTGTTAGCAGCCCTCGGTGAAGTCAGGCGAGGAACCTTTCTCTCAGAGCTGTGGCTCTTTCCCATTATCAACAGCCCGACCTCATTCCCCCACTTCCCACGTTACGCGTTCCCACGGCCGTCTCACAGCGCTGGCAGAGCCCGCGCGGCCTCGGCAGCGCCCGGCGGGGCAGCCCGGGGCGAGCGCGGCCTGCGGGCGGTGCGTGGAGCTCCGCGCTGGGTCAGCCCCGGCCGCGCTGCCCCCGGGCCCTCTGGCCGCTCCGACCGGGGGGTCCGCTCTGCCTCCCCTCTGACCCCTCTGGTCGGGGGCCCCGCTCTGGCGGGGGTCCGCTCTGCCCCCCCTCTGGCTGTGGGTCTGCTCGGACACGGGGGTCTCGCTCTGACCCCTCTCTGTGCGGGGGTCCCCTCTGCCCGGGGGTCCCCTCGGCCGGGCCGGGCCGGGGTCGCGGGCGCTTCCGGCTGTGCCCGCCGGAGGGCGCTGCCCCCGCGCAGTGCCGGCCCCGGCCCCTCGGGGGCCGCGGTGCGAAATAAAGCCCTGCACGGCCACAGCGGCGCGAGCGGCCCCGCCGGCGGCGGCTGCGGACGCTGCAATCGCCCCCTGGTCCCGCACCTGCTGCGCAGCGCTCGGGCCCGCCGGTGCGGGAGTGTGCGGGTGCGTGTCTGTGTGTGCGGGTGTGCCCGAGTGAGAGCGGCGCCCCTCGCGCGGCCCCGCTTATGGCGGAGCGCGGTGCCCGCTCCGCCCGCCCCGCGGGAGCCCGTACTGACCTGCCGCCGCTCCGTGCCCGCCGCCGCAGCGCTCGGCCCGCGCTCGGAGCGCCCCCCGCGCCGCGCCATCATCACTGCCGGCCCCCCGCGCTGCCCGGGCGAAGGGCGAGGCCCGCGGGGCCGGGCGCGCTGCGGGCGGACGGCGCGGCCGCCATTTTGCTGTGGCGCGGCCGCGCGGGGATGGCCCGAGGAGTGCCGGGCAGGGCCGGGCCGGGCCCCGCAACGCCAGCCCGGGCCGTGCGGGGCCCTGCCCGCCGCCGCTGCTCCTGCGGGCTCGGCCCTGGCCGGCGCTGCCCACAGCCACGCTCTGGGGGGCTGCAGAGGGGCGAAGGCGGCGGGGCGCGTACCCAGCCCCGCTCCGCCGCCATCAGCGCGGCCCCGGGCCCGGCCCTGAGAACACAGACCTGCCAGGGCCTCGGTCCTTCCAGGCCTCTCTCCCAGGAAAAAGGGAAAGCATTTCTAGAGACATATCTCTGTGCTACCTCCTGCCACAGTTCCTTGGGAAAAAAATTGAAAAAAAATTACATTTGCTCACTGAAGTATAGTCACATTCACCCTTTTCCTTATCTGATTATGTTAACTATCATTTTTTTGACAGCATCTATACAAAAAGCGTATGAGGAAGTTAATTTTAAACAGTGTTGTTTCTCACTGGGGTTTCCTGCGCTCTTGCAGTGCCCCAGAGACCCAGCCCAGCAGTGCCGTGGGTGCCGATGGGCTCGCAGAGGCTCCAGGGGGACAGGCTGGTTCCCGGGCAGGGGCTCCCCGCTTTGGGGCTGCCTGTCCAGGCAGTGCTTCTCTCAGCCTCTCACTTTAAGTAGTCAGAACAACCTGTTTTCTCAGGACTTGGAACCATGAAGTTCCAAGTTTAGAGGAAAACTGGGCTTTGAGACAGATAAAAAGCATTGCTAGAAAAATTCACAGTTTGGGGTTATTGTCTTAAAGCTTGCATGAAAACACTAATTTTGTCCAAGGCTAACCTGTAATTATTTTTACAAGTTGCTGTGTACAAGCCTTCACGGGACAGTAACTTTGTTTTCAAATCTTAAACCTATGCTTTAGAAGCACTGACTAGTAGGAACTGATTCATTTTAGACAAAAAAAATTCAGAAGCATGAACTATTTTGTCATTGTCATACTTGATGGGCAAGGAATTCAGAACTTTGCTAGAGTCTCTTCATGGTAAGTGCTGCTTATCAGCTCAGGAAACTATCAACATAAGAAAATACAAGGAGGGGAGGTCTATTCCCCATTATTCTGCCTTGGAATGGTCAGTGCTTTCCTGTTTCTTTAAAAGATATGCAAAGAAATTTGTTCATGTCAGGAATATGTTGTAATTTCAATGACTTATCTATACACACCTCTTCTTTCACTAATTCACACCATCCACGTTAAAAGATCATCTTAGAAATACTGAGCATCTCTCTAGGAGTTTAATTGCTTCTCCTGGATCACTTGAATTCTTACTTATAAGTTCACCTACTGAAGCAATGCGGATGTTTTTAGTTTAGGACTCTCTCTGCTACCAAAAAACTATTTTCTTAATCTCATGGCAGACTGAGCCATGATATGACAAGTGGCTGTTCACCCACAGCCGTGGGAGAGGGGAACAAATAATTGAAGAGGACTGTGGTACTGACTGCAAAAGCAAAGTGTGCCCCAAAGTTTTCCCAACCATTTTTTTTATTCCAGCCTACATAACAAGCAAAGTTTCAAACTCACATGTAGGTTACTTTTAATGTTGGACTTTGCCTTTTGCTTATTTGCTATTGTTTGTTTATTACTGGTTTTTATGTGTATATACACAATAATATGTATTAATGAAGATTTCTGACACAAATGCCAAGAAGTATTTATGGCAAATGTGTTGTCAGTAACAATACAATAAAATGGATTAAACGCTGTAATCCTTTAAAAGAAAGAAATGCATTACTGAACAAGCATTTTTTTGATTACATGAAACAATTTTAAGAAAGATTAGGTTATTAATTCCCCCTAAATCTTAATTAAAATTATTTTAAGTTGTATTGAAAATCAGAAACATAACTGTCACTTGTATAGCTGATACCTCCAATTTAGAGACATTAATTTATTTGTACTTGACCATCAGATGCTCTGGCAGTCTAATATCTACAGATCATATACAGATTTGAAGAAAAAAACTTGACTTCTTTCCTGTCTCTTTTTTGTTTTTGTTTTTTTTTAACGAGGTATTTTCTTAAGTCAACTTCAGCTCATCCACTGAAAAAAAGACTCACCTTTTCTGTCACTAGTACTGTAATTGAAGGTACTAGCTTCCATATATTTTCATATGTATCATTTGAACTAATGGGAATTCACACTCATCAGCTCCCTGTGTATTAAAAATATTCTTCAAAATAAGAAATTCTTCCTAAGGCTGCCTTGGCCTCACCCAAGGTTTTATATTATCACCATAATGTTTCATGTAAAAGCAACTGCATGAAAAGAAAATGGAGGAAGTGGCGCTGCAGTCAGACCTGTGTGAATGGACTGCAGTGATATCTGTGAGAGGTCAGACAGGACTCCTTTGCATCTGCAGTCCCGACTCCAGGGTGAAAGCCACAATACAAATTACAGACTTCAAAAATAACAATCTTGCTAGTGTGTATGTACTGACTCCTATTAAACATATAAATGGCTGCACATAATCTCACACAAGTATTATGTTCCTTTTAGTTGAAGTCCAAGTAGTTTAGCAGTGGATAATTTCTAATCTGGTAAAATTGCAAGGTATAGGGAAAATTGTCAGAACTTATTTAAAATGTGTAAAACAGTTCAAAGGTTACTGAAATGGTGGTGTTTGGGTGCTTTGCTGAATAATCTCACTTCTGCAACTCCTGGCACGTGGCATTTTTTCCTTAAGAGTATTTCAGACTGCCTGGAAAAAAAAAAACGTTCCAATGTTCCTCTCTAGCCAAGCAGTTTCAGTTCTTAAGCAACAGCAGGAAACGACATATATAGCATTACTCATGCCTGCAAATTCATCATGAGCAACAGGAGTCTGGCCAGGACTCGACTGGTTTCTGTCCCAGTGCGTAGAGCAGGCCAGTCTATCCATGAGAGAAACGCTGGGATGGACTGTCAGCTCTCTTGCCTTCACTGCTGAGGTCAGAGCAGCCAGGGCTGGAGCTCCTGCACTGCCCTCAGCCAGGCCAGCACTGCACTCACAGGGGGGGTGCAGGAAAGACCCAGCAGCCCATAGTGGCCTCAACTCTGCTCTGTGTTACATGAGCGAGGGAAGGAGTTTGTGTGTGCAACCTTCCCCCTCTTCTCAAGCGTCGAGTGGAGGGAGAGGAGGGGAGAAGGAGCACAGTTAGAGCCCCTGCAGCAGCCACCTGCTCCTCCAGGGGTTGTGGCGAGGAGAGAGACCTGGGACAACTCACCTGCCTCTGAAACTCTGAGCTGTGCACGTGCACCAAACCAAGTCTTTCTCCAAGCTACGCTGCCTTTATAAAATTTAGGAATAGCCTAATCTGAGTGCCACTAACACTAAACAGAACACATACAAGCACTTCTTTAAGGTGTAACTACATCTTTTCCAGCAGTCTAAAAAAGGAAAATGAATCAACAGCAATAACTGACATAAATCCAAATTCTTCTTTTGCACAGAATACAAAAGCTTATGCTGTACTGCTACTAAGAATCAGCTGACTTTACATCTTGCTATCTCTGAACAATCTTAGTATTATTTTCCATTTAAGTCTTTCATTTTTTTATGTGCTGCTGACAAGCCATTTTCTCACCGCCTACATTTGTGGGGCATGTCAGAGTCCTGAGCTAGCACAGATCGATTGCAAGCATGAAGTTTTGTTTACAGACAGAGTGACAACAACAGACATTTTGCTGTTTTTGACTGCTGTCAAATGTAGTGATTTATATGTTTGAATAGTTTTAAACAAAAGCCAATGAAATATTTATTTTCTATTCATTCAGAGCAATTACTGTGTAGTATTCTTTTGCCTACTTGATTATCAGAAAGATAAAATAAAAGTATTGAACTTTTGAACTCAGTTGAACTCAGCCTCTCATTTTCCAATTTTCAGAGGAAACATCCTTTGAATATGGGACCAGCATCCACTGCATGCCCCTGAGGCCACTGTTATTCTGGGTGAGGTGTGCTGGGGACCGGGCAAATGCAGCCATCCCTGCCCTTTACTACAGCTGATGTAGCAAATCATGCTGGACTGAAAATAGAACTAAATCCCATTCCCTGGAAACACCACATTTAGTTTGTCAGAGGGCTGGACACAGCCATTTTGAAAACTAGAATTGGTCTTCAAGCTGGTAACTGGCCAGCATTGCTCTCCAGTATTCCTTAAAATACTGCAAAATAATTTTGGGTTTTCTGTTGTATTGGTAAACCCAAACCAATGCACAAGTGGTGGCTATTGCTCTGAATCATCACTTCAGCATGGCCAATATTATGACAACTTACTGGCCACATAATAACTTTGTATGCTCTTCAATATTCTTGTGCTCCATTTTGTGCTAAGTGGCCCAGCCCAAGCCCCACTTTCCCACCCTACTGCTCAGTTCCAAACTAAAGGCTGTAGCAGGCCCTTCGCTCCTGCCGTGAAGGATGGTACCAAAAGCAGCAGCTGCCAGCAAGAAGACAGTCTTGATGGCTCCAGCTCTGGTTTGTGCTGCTTGCTCTGCCACCAGTGTGAACTGCTCAGCTCTGAGCTCAGCTCAGATGGGGAGCAAACGAATAATATTAATTTTAAAAAACTCAAAACCACAAGCCAAACAACAGTTGACTTCCCTCTCTCTGAAATAATTTCCCAAACTCTTGCTCACTCAAAAGCCTTGGTAGTACTGTAGCACCAGATTGTTTATGGTTCAGGATCATGAAAAGATTAATGTGATAGTGTTCAAACTCTCCGGAATTCATACTAGATTCTGGTATCAAGTCTTGACTGCTGAGAGTTAGAGAAATTTGAACATTCTCAGGATAATCTTCATTTCCTAAGTCTCAATGTTATGTATGAAGTCTTCTCTCTTACTGCACACTCCAAAAATAGTAAATGGGAATGTTTTTATTGATTTCAAGGCAGATTTAATTAGGCTACTGGTCACATAAGCAACTTCTCAAATTACACCCATTGAATTTAAACCCAGGATTTGCAGATTCGCATTTTCCCTGTCTTTTTAATTAATGGGCTTTTCAGACTTATTTTTTAAAAATATATAATTTTGGGATAACCCAAAGGATTGTGTTCACTTTTCATTTTATATACAAATTAATACTTTAAGAAGAAAGGCCAAAAATAACCTGTGCGTAAACTTGCTGAAGTCAGTACAAATATTTGTCAGAACTGTTATTTATCTGAGCTTCTTTTTAATCCAGGACTGTAAATCAAAATAGTACTACACAAACACTTGCACAGAAAGTGTGAGTGCTGCCTAAATGCTACATCCAAATATTATTCCAAAAGTCCATGAACAACTATCATTTTGACTTCCACAGCTTCTCCACTCCTGCCCTTTCCTGTTGTTGACTAGTAGAAGACAACACTTGGCTCTTATCTCCTTCCCTGGATATGTTGGATAGAATCAGAGTGCTTCAAACAACACCAGCTTCATTTTTGTTGAGTGGCTTTAGTTTGTCCCTGTATAAAGCAGTATGATCATGCTTGCTTCTGACTGCTGGTACAAGATTCAAATTTAGAATACCTGAGCATTTCTGAAAGACAACATAAACCATCATTTCCATCCATATTTTGGTGCTGAAGGCAGTACTACAGGTGTGAAAGGTTTCACTTTGCAGACCAAGCCTACCATGCCAATTTTGTCCAGTTATTGCAAGTCCAATTTAACGTGCATTGAAAAAAAAATCACAAGACATATTTCCATTGAAAACATGAGGATTTTCAGTTAAAACCTTTGAGTATTAGGAATCGACATTGGGCCATGCCCAGAAATCTTTTTATATGGTGATTTTCAAGATGCATGCATTATTGTGAGCGCATGGTATGTAAATGCACAGGGTGCTTAATAAGCGTTCACTGACACACATCTGCAGCTTTGCTAATGTACCTTTTATTCGTATGTGGTTGTCAAGGAAACAGGTTATGGCCCAGTATTCTGTCTAAAATGTACTGAGCAAGTGTTCTATAATTTACTTAAAATAGGTACAAACTTAGGTTTGGTAGCTCATTGCTCCTGTAAGTGCAGGTAACCTGAATTTATCTAATAGTAATGTTTCGCTGATTAATTTAAACCGCCAATGCCATTTTATTGTCTCTGAAAATCCATTACCATTTTCACACAACATAGTGTATTAAAAGTAAACTTAAATACTGAAGACATTTTGAGATATTCTACCAATCAAAGAGATTTTTTGGCTTGTGGGTTTGTGTTTTTGTTTGTTTTTTTTTTAATTTGGTTCATTATACATTTTGCTTGGTAACCTTAATTACTTATTTCAACTTAGAGATACCACAGCATGAATGACTGTGATGCAACAAACGGTTTCCTACAGAAATTTGTGCAAATAGTGCCACTGAAAGCAATGGAACTTCCCCATTTCCGTAACGCAAATTATACTCTTTGGTACAAAGGACTGCATTAAAAATTAATGAATTCATCAGGATTTCACTGATTCTTTCATTCAATACATACATATCTTAAATCTAAAGCACAGAAATCAGACATGTTTATTCTAACCAACATTATTATTGGACATTCACAATAAAACAAAATATGGAATGGCTGAGATTTGAAAAAGCTGTGCAGACTGCAAACTGTTATTTTGAAATACCCTGATTATTTATCACACTGAATTTACAAAGTGCTCTTTCCAGCTCATGATCGAGGTTTTTTACTATTCCTGATTACAGTCACAGAGAAAGGGAGAGAGAACTGCACACAGCTGAGCCAACACAACTGACAGAAATGGGCACTGGCACTCAAGGCTCTGCCTTTGCCGTGTGGCACAGGTTTGTAGTGAACACCTGACTGGGATCCCAAGCTCAGGTTTTCTTCCCTACCAGTCTGTTTGGTTTGTACAGGTCACTGGTCGCCGTAACAACCTGTTTCAAAGATCTGTTCTGCCTGATTTTGTTTGTCCAATCTCTATGGCAATAGAAATCTAGCAGGAGCTGGAAAAATCCAACAATATTGACATTCACAGAGTAATGTGGTATCATAGTGAGAACAACTCATAAATTATTATCATAAATTAGAACTTAACAGAAAAATAAATCATGTAATGCAGTGGTTATAATGTTAAATATTTTAGCTCTGTTTATATGTGATATCACCCCATAAACTTACCCACCTAAAATCAGGTTCTTCTTCTGTTTAGAGTCTTTTAAAACTGACAGGTATTTTCAGCAAAACCATCTCAGTAATTTTGTGAACTCTGTGGCTACTCTGTATCAGCCTGCAAAAGGAAAAATCCAAATTTAATGATTGAATTATTGGACAAGCACTAATTTCCACATACATTGTGTAATTCATCAGCATTTTCCCTGGGGTGTTGTAGGACTCCAAATCTACATCTGTGAGGCTTGAAACACACCAGTAATAAAACAGTACCATTAACCAAACTTCTGCTGCATTGTTTTATTATGGTTTAACCTGTGTAGTGCAAACTGGACATAATGATTTGTAGTATGTTCTAGAAAGAAATGCAAGGGCGTTTTCAATTTTAAAATAATTTTTTTCCAGAGATGTTTTCTTTCTTCTCTTTCTATTCCATCACTTTCCTTTCAGTCTCTCTTGTGGCAGATATCATCAGGGTATCTGGTAATGACATTTCTAGGCACCCCCTGTTCACTGGAATATCCTTCCTATATCTCTCCGCTTAAATGATTATTCGTCCTTGTCAAACATCTGGATTTTGTGATTATGTGTCAAATATCCTAAAAAGGTTCTCATGTCATACTCTAAAAATTATTCAGAACAGGGTTTTATTTCAAAGATACTAAACGAAATTAAATTGTTCCATAGGGCAATTGCAGAATCATACAGATAAGGCCTTATGACTCAGCTGATAGGCACCTACACCGCAGCAGTGAGGGAGCAGCAATTAAGAACACGTAGATCCATCTTCCATTTGCAAATACACTGAACACTCTGACAAATAACATTGTACAGGAAATACAGGATCCATTATTTCAGCTTTGAAAGGTAAGAAGGTGAACTAATTTTTTTCTTGATTTAGATGAGTACATTTTTAGATTATGTCAATTTGAATAAGAATTCTATAACTCACATCTGCCCATAACAAAGGCCAGAATGAAAGAAAACTGAGTTAAGCCCTTATTATTACCTCAAATTCCAATAAAGGCATATTCATAAATGACCAAAATACGCTGAATGGGAAGCTTAAACATCTCATTTGAAGGAGTCAAACAGTAAAAGATCTTAATGAAGATAAAGAATTCCCAAATACAATTCAAATACAATATTACACATAATAAAGCCTTTTTAATATATTAAAAAGCAATTTATTTCATAAAATACAACAGACACTAGATGCTTCAAAAGGGTTAATTGATGCCTGTTCATTGCTACCAGAATCTGTCTAACAGTCTGAGAAATATTATCTGAACCCACTGAAAGCCCTGTGGTTTCAAACCAAAATGAAGTTTGGAGGCAGAAGTCACCTTAAGCAGATATGCCACTGAAAAAGTAGGGGAGTGTCTGAGTTTTTACTCATGCTTTATATAGATTTTCTGTTTGGCAGAAATGGAATTTGCATGTCTAAAGGAACAAATTTAATTTATAAAAAGGGAGGCCCAGTATCAACAATTATACTCCTGTGATAAAAGTGGTAAAAAAAACCCCACAACAAAATAACCCCCCAAAAAACCCCACCAAGCCCACTAACAGTAACAGTTGCAGGCTGTGCTGGAGGTGGGAAAAACTGCACCTGCTCCCTCATGCCCTGGGTAGACCCCTGAGCCAAAGAGAATAAAATGGATGAAGTTTACAGATGTCTTATGGCACCTCTGGCTACAACATTCTGACACTGCATTAGCTGAACTATGTACAGCAACCCACGGATAACAGTCAAAGTAGAAACAGCTTGCTAATTACTAGACTCCTCCTTAATAAAGAAATCAGTTTCTTTAGCTGGAAAAAATTACAGTTCACAGGCTGCCAATGAGTTTTTCCGGGCTCATGAAAGCACTCAAGTTCAGTCATATTAATTACAAGAGGACTTGCACCCTTTAACAAAGAACAAATTGGCAAATGCATTTAAAACAACCATAGGGAAGTGTGCTCATGGAGCTAGGTTTTAAAAATGCCTTGAGTGAGTATGCTTGAACACAAAGACATAATAAAAACAGTTTACTAATAAGTGCCCCGTCTTTTCTAAAGATAAATATCAAAGGCAATAAATAGATTGCTTCAACATAGCATTTGCTCAGCAATTTCCTTTAAAAATAACCACAAAAGAAATAAACAAAGAAATGTTCTTTCTTGCTGCATGTAATGGTGCATCTATATTAACATTTTAGGCAGGAAATAATCAGCAGAAGCAAGCTCCTGGAGATAAATCAGATTACAAAAAATGCAAACTTTAATATTGCACTTGAGATGTGCTGTCTGTTACGTTTTCAGTTCTGCTTTAGGTGGAACAGAGGAATATTGCACTGCGTTAAACTAATCTTATAATTATGAATCAAATGGATTTATTTTCACTATTAAGCATTTGCCTGTCACAACAGATGACGAGTCATATTCCTGAACAGTTATACCCTGTTCATTTGGAATGCACTGAACTGATACATTTAGAAATAAATAAGAATTAGTTTGATATTACTGATAATGTCAAGGCTATGATTAATAATTAGCTGTGCTTCTAAACACGTCCTCTGCATTTATTTTCAGTGCTGGGTTCTCATGCACACAAAATATACTTAGTCATTTTAAAGTCAAGGACATGAAAGGAAAATGGCTTCCCTGCTGCAAAAGTCTCAATGCAGTAGTGAGAATTTCTCGAGTCACGTACAAAAGGCATTGACACGGAGATGCCCCATGTTACGAGCTCAGTGCAGACATTCAGTAACATCTGACTCTGTACAGGCAGTTACCTGTGCTACACGTAAGATTTAACTTTACTGGTACTGTAAAAAATAATAGCTAAAAATAGAAATAAAGAATTATAACACTTAAATTTTGCAAAATCTGTCAGGTCTGCAAATTACCGCAGACCACAAGTGAGCTTATTCTCTAAAGGTTTGTTTAAGATCTGACAGGAGCTCTTTGCAGTCTGCTTAAAAACAGTTCTGTACATGAAATTCACATTGGGTCCACTATTTAAAGAAAGCTTTTTGGCATTACTGTGGCTGAATTCAGCAAAGATGAAAGAAGGTTTAAACATTCTTCTGATTCTCTACATTTCTCAGCTGCTAAATATTTTAGTGATATTTTTATACGTGTCATAGTGAAACTATCACTTTATACACACACACAGTACAAACCTTGACCTACATGCAAGATGAGGCTAAATTAAAAAAAGAAACCAGGGTACGTTTCTGGGAACAACCATTGCAAAACAGGAATAAAGCAGGTTTTTGTGTGTACAGCTTTATAAACATGGCATCGTTTAAGAACTGATAGACGCATGGAAACATAAAATGAGATCAGATTCACAGTTAGAACTAAGAGGAAACAACCATTTGCATTGTGATATTGGTATTAAAGAGAATACCATCTTTCTACATCTCTACCATTGAACCTTTTAAAAGGATTTGGTTGCCAAGGAAACTGGTTCTGGCCCAGTATTAATCTGAAACAAACATATTACGAAGTTGGGGTAAGTAATACAGTACTCAATTATTTTTATTCTTAATGCTCAAATTCATGTTTTTGTACTTAAGGCTGTTAAGTTTTTTATTTCATAATCTTTTTTGTGTGAAGTAAAACACATTTCAGTGAACTGATACTCAGTTCAAGCTGACAGGGCCATCTATATCAATCTCTCTCTTTAAAGTCCTTCTACCTTTAAATAGAAGTAAATACTGCAGTTTTATGTTTGTAGCTCATACTGAAAATATAAGCATTAAAACATATTATTCTTTACTTAATATTTCGCACAAAACACAAAACCGCTTACGACAGAATTTGAATATTTTTCATTTTTCTAATCTACCTCAATTTTTATTTCTGCATTTTAGCTGCAAGCTTAGTAATGTTTATAGTCAGCTTTAAAATGTAATGGAATCAATAGGGTTTTCAAAAATTCTTTTGTTGCATAAGCGTTGCCACGCCCTTAGTACATATGATTATTTTAACAGACATGATTGCTCCACTTTCACAACAGATTTAAAAAAAACCACATAAGAGTAATTGCCATGCCAATATGTGAAGCCATCAATTTAATATAGGTTGTGTTCATTAACAGTTTATATATTTTTAAACTGAAAGCTACATTCCAAAGCCCATTTCATGTTCTTGCAACACTGACCGAGAAAGGAGTAAAACATGCAAATCTCAACCTACCTGCATGTACCACTTAGAGCAGTGTTAGCATGGCAATGCACCCAGCCATTTTTATGTAAAGCGATGGAGATTAAGTTCTATTCTTGGTCTTCTTGATAATTTTTTAGAAGCAGTTGTCAAAATTCAGATGGGAAGCAGCTTGAACAGAGCGTAATCTGGAGAACTGAGTTTATCAACAGGGAAAGCAGGAGTGGGGAAAAAAAAATGTCCTCATCCAAGGTTTTCCGAAACTGCAACACAAGGTTGGCTTTTTTTTCTCCTCCTCAGAGGGTTCAAAGCTTGAAGCTGACCACTGCAAAGGCCACTTGTCACATTTACTGAAAATCAACCTATTGATATCACAGCTGAAAATATAAACTCGACAACCAAAGCCCATTGCACAACGTGGACTGCGTAAGAGTTAAAAATAGATTCGACGTGCCTCCTACCTGCATAATAAATATGTAAGTTTCAAGTGGTTTAATTCGATATTCACATTAATTAACAATACAATATACATTATTTAAACTACAGTAAACGCAAGAAGAAAAAGGGTGACACCATCTGGAAGCACAGTTTGCTTTTTTTTTTCCTTTCCAGGGGCTAATAATGTAGTTTGAATGTGATGACAAGCTAACAGCTCACCACATTGCAAATGAAAAAAGAATTCTTAAGGTGATGCTCAAATATCTAAGCCTGTAATGAAGCACAAACCAGTCTTCACTACTGCATGACATGGCACACAGACCATTTACATACTCACATTTGAGATACTAGGCACAGTATAATGAATTCAATACACAGCATGCACACAGCACAAGCAACATTAATCCTGCCTGCCATTTTAGGCTTGCAGGAGTAAGATACATACTGCAGCACAGCTCTGGTAAGGGAGGAGGCAAGGGACAGCTCACCTTAAATGCAGTATCTGATTAATGTTGTAAGTGACATTGCATATCAGCTACAGTCTTGGTTCAACTGGGTGGGAGGGAACAAAGAAAATTGTCATCAACTGGTGATGCAAGATGAGCTCCAGTCACTAACACTGTTAGCAAACTCCAAATTCTACAGTGATACAGTAGCAGGCATTTCAAACTCTTATCAAAATCTGCATGTGCAATGGCTGTCGCCTGCCGAGGAAAACAAAACAGTCTTCTTGCTTATTGGAGAAGCGCTGCATCGACTACAGTAACATCCTCTTGATGCAGAGAGATTTCACGTTGCACATATTGAATCCTGGATGCATTTGCTGTGTTTTCGCAATGTTTAAGTCTCAGAAGTAAAAAATAAAACAAAAAGGCAATGATAGCAGAAATAATATAGCTAAAAGTCTAATGTTCAGTCAAATAAAGCATTTCTTTCTGTTTCCTTTCCGTTTCCTCTCTTTTACAGTCCATCAGAATCCTGAGCAGTATTGACAAACCACACAAGCACCGGGTCTGACTGCATGATCAGCTGTCTGTGTCTATGCTACACCCTGTTAACCACAAGCAGTGTTAGAGCTAAATATATCTGCAATGCAGAAACAGTAGGTGCTATGTGGCATACAATTCTGATCAGTTTTAACATATTTTTCTATCCTCAGATATAATAAATACCAGAAAATTTGGTGCTGATCTCTGTCAAGCACAGTATCTGTCAGACTTACAGAACATAAAAGCTATCCTAAATACACTGACCTAGATAGCACTAAGAAGACTTAAGCAGCATACGAGCATACTCACTGTCAGAGCAAGGAAAGCGAAACAATGATTGTCTAATCAAACTGAAAGCAACAACTCAGTACCACAGCATGAATTCCAAAATGCTACGCACTGTATATGCACATCTCATGTTATTGGAAGACGCAAAGCTCCTTTGTTTTTTTTTTCTCAGAGGCTTTTCTTAGCTACGGTTGCACAATGACATTCTGACATCATGGAGGTCAATGCAGATACGAAAGTGCTGTCGTCTTTAAGAAAAAAATAATTTTGAAACACAAAACCAGTGAGAATAATAATTAAAAATTTCACATCACCTACTTAATGTCTTTCTGTTACCTTCTGAGATTAATGGCATGCGCCTTGTTCAGTCGCTGCATACATTAAATTGGTATCACCCTCTGCAGAGGCTGCAGGAGTAATTGTGGGAATTAGATTTTTATAAATGTCAAAAAAAGCTTATTTACTAGAAAACTTAAAAACACAATAAAATATCTTGTATGTACAATGAAAAATATGCATAGAAAAAAGCATTAAATGCTGCTAATCTGATTTTTTTAAAAATGCCTACTAAGCAAAAATGGTTCTGTTTTCATTGTCACTGTGTCTCCAACGGGAGACGACAGAACGATAGCGCAGTTTACTATAACCTGAATTACCTTCTCCAAAGGCTAAACCAGCAGGTGAAGGAAAACAAGCCATAAGATGTACCTGTTTAGAGATCAGAATCCCCCCCACCATGTCAGTGACTTCGCTCAGCTCCCTCTCTCCCTACCTGCAAATACCGCAAGCAGATACCCAGCAAAGAACAGAATTGTGAAGATTAACGTGTTAGCTCTGAAAACATTTCACTGAAAGAATTCTTTAAGTATTTATCATACATATAAGAGAATACAAATGGTTTCTGGCCAACTGCAGAAATAAACAGCTCCTTGTGAAGCCGGATTTGCCTAGAGAAGCGCTATCTTTCATTCGACCTGCCAATATGGCTAAGAAAGAAAGCAGCCAAATTTTCATGCACATATACTTTCCCTAGGAACCTGTGTACCTTAGGATTTATTTTTTCGTCTAAAAGAGCACGACTGTTTAAAAGTGAAGACTAATACCAAATATTGTGTTAAATCAGAAAATGTTGCACACCAAAAACCAGCCTGCTGTACGTATGTATTCATTTCTTGTAAAAAAATAGACAATCTGATTTTGCTTACCCACACACAACACTTCTTTCTCTTTTAATGATTAAATAGCTATCTGTTTAATTTGGGGTTTTTTTCTTAGTGAAGTTATTTGGCATTTTGTTCCCTTTCATTTTAAAGGCTGGGAATGAGATGATCCTAACAGTCAGTGCTTTAAAATATTCAGAATCCCCTTCCATAAATAGCACATCTGTCACAGAAAGGGAACCCAGCCAACAGAAAGGCAGATCAGACCAGCAAAAACAACTGCTATTGCAATGCATGATTACAAAGTAAGTTAGGATTTCAGCAAGCCTTTATTTGGATTTTTTGTTTGTTTTGAGCTTTTCAAAGTAAGAGCTGTCTGATTATATACATGCCACAATATATCAACTTTAAATTAAGAATAGTAAATACGGATTAATGTTGAGATTTATTTAATATTCATCTCTTGGTCAAATGTGTACTGTCATGTTAGTCATGCCCCATTTAAAATCATGGTAAAGCTCCTATAGATTTCAAGAAGGGAAATTTAGGCTGTATATAGGAGTTTGTTAAAGTATGATATTATTTCAGAAGCCAGTGATAGTTTTGTTTAAAGATGGTGATTTCCAGCAAAAGAAAGATTTCAGCGGAGTCTCACAACAAATACATCTGCTCCTGCATTCTTGAGCTCAGCAGTCTCATCCACCAGAGAAGGACTGCTCTGGGACAGACACAGCAGGGTGTTTTGGGTTGTGTGATTTAGGGAACATTAAAAGCCTGCTGGCAATGAATGCAGTGAGGAATAAACACCTCACAGTGACCAGGGGGGTGAGCGGGCCATTTTCAGTGCTTAATAATATTTTCCAGGCTTAAATTTTGAATCTTTTTGCTTCAGACTCAACATCGTTTCAGTTTAGAAATCAGATTCTAGGTACTTCCACAGCTCCACAATGCATGCCATGATAAATTAATAAATTCAAAAAATTGCATTTTTAAGTTGCACAAAGTAGGCCAGTTTTTTAAAGGTAGAGATATACTCATATTTAATGTAATTTCTCAGTCACCAACTTGGATTTAAGCTCTAACATGATTTATGCCAAAACTGTTACAGTCCCAAGGCACGGGCTCGCTTCATTCCTGACTTCACTATCTCTGTCCATGCTATGAGCTTGTGTTGATTCTTTATTCAATCAGCTTAAAGTCAGGCTATTTCAAGTACCCTCACAGGATCTCACAGGCCATTTGTGCTGCAGCCTTTTGCACTTGCAAGCATCCTACTTGTAAACATGCTTCCTCTTCCTTTATTTATCATCACTCAAGAGCTACATCTTATCTCTCTTCACATACTACACCTTATCAAAATTGGTGAGGAATGAAGAGTTCCAACATCACTTTATATTGCAGCATCCTCCTTGCAGCATACAGTTTCTTAGAGGAAGAGTCCTGGTCCTCCACATCAATCATTTGGCAAAAGGTGGTAGGGTGTCAAAAGAAAGACTCACATGAAGTCCCTAAACCTGTACTGATATTTGTCTCAAAGTGTTGTCAGACCTTGTCTTCCTAAGAAGCAAATACAAAGGGCAGTCTGTAGGCTGGGAACTCTGCCAAGCGCCAACCTTGTAGCAGTAAATACCTGGATGAAGATTACAAGACTTTGAGAAAAAAAGTGACAAACACTTTTAGTTTTATATGGACCAGCTCACTTCTGTCTTTATTCAACATAAGCCCATCTGGACCAAGGGAATAAACTGTCCCTATAGCTATAGAAAGCTGTAGTGAACTGTTTGGTGATACCATCCCTGCAAAGCAGTGACAAGGGGACATGGAACACAGCTGGGAATCCAGAGTGTGTGTTTTAAAAGACATACCAGGACCAGCTACAGCCTTTCAGCAAACCTGCTCTTGGAATGACTCTTTCAGCCTCTGAATTTAGCCGCATCAATTGTATTTGTCTCAACATCCCACTAGTGCCTTTGCAAAAAACACACTTTTGATGAATACTCAGTTTGAAATTAGGAGTTATTTTGGAAAAGAAAAAACACACACTTTTTATCAAGAAGTAAAATTCTCTGACCTAACACATTCAGGAAAGCATCCACATGCCCAGACATTCAGCCTAGTAATTAACTTGTTGGTCAAATGCCTTCTGCCCAAAATCCTACTGCTACATCCTACACAATTTAGAAGGTACCTTCTTCAGTACTGAACACTCCCCTGGTTGTTGGGCTGCAGAAAACAAGGGGAGGGAAGTGAAAAAAGGATTCATGAGAGAACCTCTGCAGTTTGCCTTTTAGAGCCAAAGTAAAGCAAATTGGTACCTGACCCAGCCAATATGCCCTGGACTGCCATTTGTGTACACAGGGAGCTTAAGATGTCCAAGGATACAGACTAATTCAGTTGAGTGCTGACAGTTTTCCCAGGCTGAACAAAGTCTTCCATTACTTGCTGGGATAGAAAACAACTGTTCTTAGTCATACCTGTAATGATTTACACACCTTCATTTTTAATTGCCACACATGTAAAGAGGCCATCAAAAATAATAAGTAAGTGACCTCAGATGCAAGTTTAGACTTCTCCAGTTCCTGTTAGATGGGGATATTTTTCAGCACTAGGAAATTAAAAGCAGCATTTAATGGCAATTCCTTTTATAAAAGGCATATAGTGAGACTCTACAAAAATAGCAAGTATCTGAATATTATTAAATGTATTCTGAATACTCCATTATACCATGAATATTCATTATGGAAAACATGGGCATGCCTAAACTGAAGGATCACAGACAAGCCAGGTATTAAAGTATATTGACATGCTGTATGTTTTTTGTGAAATGCTTCTAATAGCCACTTATAGTCTAGTACTCTATAAACTATAAAATCTTCAAGGATTAGAACACCTGGGAGTCACTGCAAACAAATGGCAGAGAGAGTTTTTTAAAAAACTGTAAAACCATCCATAAAATAAAAAGAAAGGGATACCTTTACAGACATTTGTGCTCATCTTTACATGCTGTACTTCTGTATTTTCTGTGCAATGTGACACTCAAAGTAATTAGCAGTAACAAGTAGCTTTGTGTTGCTTTTTCTCTGAATAGTGCATTAATTACTGGTAAGTGTGGTCTCTCCATCTAATTCTATTTCCTAAGGCCTCATTTGCTTTCTAAACTGCTGCCAGACACTATGAAAAAGTGTAAAATTTTTGTCTCTTATCACTCCAGGCTAATTCACATGATTAGTATTTTTATCCATTTTATTTTGTTCTTATCAATTTTATTTGTCCCTCTACTAAATGGCACAACTTGCTTGATGCCCATACCTGCACTTTTCCTGTGCTTCCCTTCTGTTTATCAGCACATCCACATTCACATCACCTGTTTCTTCTCTTCCAGTTTTATGGGGCAAACTTTAGACATCTTGTGTCAAGTGAAAGGGAGGAGGGAGACAGAAATACAAAGATTTCTAGTCTTAACTGTATTAATTAAAAGTTATTAGCTGTAAGTGCTCCCAGACAAACAGATCCTTATGTACCCCCCAACACTGTCTGCCAACTACCAGACAGCCCCCAGGTTGGAAGGGGTTCTGACCTCTGATATGCAGCCACACTTCAGCCAGGGAGAAATTATAGCAATAAGCACCTCCAGAAAAATTAGAGCCTTATGAACCCAGCACTGCCTGCCGAACTAGGACAGAACACAGGCTGGAAGGTTTTCTAACCCCTGATGTGAGGACCACACAAGCCAGGGAGAAAATTATTAGCAATAAGCGCTTCTAGACAATCAGTCTTATGTTCCCCAACACTGTCTGTCAACTAACAGACAGCCCACAGGTTGGAAGGGTTTCTGACTTCTAATGTGAAGCCACACTTAAGCCAGAAAAGAACTTTTCTCACAACAGCTCCCAAACTAACATTCATTAATACAAATATATGACAGTTATTGTGGGTTCTGCTTTGCCGGTGATAACGTTCAGCTGCAGGATTGTATTTAATTGATAATAAAAGACCCCAAACAAAACCAGCACAAAACACATTCTACAAACACACTAAACTCAAGTTACAATACAGCAGTGTATCCCATTTTCACAACAGAAACTAGCAACAAGAACTACTAACTAAAAACACAGCCACCTAAAGCATTTATCTAGACACTCTCTTGATAACATAAGACAATAAAATATCTTACACACCACTCTCTCTGTAACACAAAAGGGAAGAGCAGAGCTGCTCCTTTATCAACACACATGTTGAAAAAAGAAACTGCACCTCGAAAGTCAAGCAAGTTACTATAGAGCAAAACAGAGCTGGTCTTATAAAGTAAGAATAGCAAAAAGCAATAACCAATATAAAGTAGCAAAGTGTGAAGCAAGTTACTGTTATTAGTATTAAGGTAGCAAAACACATTTAGTAAAAGAAATGCTTATAAAGTAAGAATCAAAGTAAGAAAGGAAGAAGGTAAAGTTAAGAAAGTAAAGTTAGAAAAAATAGAGAGCACATGGTCTCCTCACCCCTACATTGTGCCAAGAGGAGGAGGACAGGACAAGCTGCAGCAGTGACCTTCACAGAGACACTGGCATTTTTCCCTCTCCTACTGGAGTTTAAACTTCAAACACTTTTTATACCTTTTTTTTTCCTTCGTGTGGTTTTGTGACCAATAGTCAATCTATTGTGGGGGTGATGACGATGCAGATGCCTGAGGCGAGGTGGCTCCTAGAAGATATCACAAAGGGAGGCCCTGATATTGCTTAACACTCCACCCTATGTTAATCTTATCAGCTTGAAAGCCTTTATCCTGGGCCAGGAGCATCTCTCCAAGGGGCTGAGATGTCTCCCTCAACCCATCAGGCCTTATCAGAGGGGCCATCACACCACAATCTTGTAATTAGTTAAAAGTGATAGGAGCCAGTCAGAGACCACACTGCTCCCAGTGCCTGGTCCTTGTCAGGGCCAGCTGCTCCCCAGGCACAGGGAGATACAGCACAGCAAGCAGAGCAGATGGCTCACCAGGCACCATCCTGCTGTCCTAAAATAAGGGAGCTGGGAGGCTAGGGACAGTAGCCAGGGTCAAACTAGGTCACCAAGCAAGCTCATAGCAATGAGGCAGGTCCAAGGTCAGGCTGGGAAGTCAGTCGCAGGTCAGGGTCAGACAGAGCCCTGTGACTGACAAGCAGGTCTGTGATGCCAGAGCAGGGCTCAGGTCAAGCCAGGAAAAGGCACAGCCTTGTGATCACCAGCCAGGACCATAGTGACAGGAAAGAGAAAAGGTCAGGCTAGGAAGTCAATCCACAGGTCTGAGGTCAGGACAGTCCACAATGACCCATCACCAGGACCCATGGACAGGCACAGGTATGACTGTGGTAGAAATAGGTACAGCTGAACTTATATAGAACCTCTGGGCCCATGGGCAGGGGTGTGGGAGAGGCAAATAAAGGCTTATTAGTGCTGCCTCCACAGTCTACTCCTTTCTTTTCCTTGTGTCCTGTTCCTCCCACCCTCCTTAAGCCTTAGTGCTTGTGAGGCTGCATGTGTAGTAGGACCAGCTAAGTAAAAACTAACCCTTTTTGGCAAGGTTATTTCTGGTTATCTTAGTAAGCTTATTCATCTCCCCACACTGCTGTATGAACACTAGAACTGGGGCTGTGGAGGCAGCTGGAACATGTGGCTCAGAGTTGGCAATCAACAGATGGTGGCAGATGTGGCAGTGTGGTTGAATTGGGATCTATGCCACTTGTGTAACTATACTCAGACTCTTAGGGAACAGTATAGATATGGAATTTCATACTGCAATTACCTCCTAATTTCAGAGCAGGTGTGTTATTGCCAGTGTCGCTGCTCACAAACATCATCTCTAAGTTAAGTTATTTTTTTATTTTATATAGCTCTACTAGATGATCTACATGCAGCTGGACTAGATGCTTGTTGTGGGGCCCTCCCAACTGAAATATTCTGTTCTACAGAGCTGTGATGTACTTGTATTTGCCTAAAAGTGCTAGAGGATACTCACTGTCTCTAAGAGCATAGTCTGAAGAAGAAACATTAAAATAAAGGCGAACCAGTGGCAAAGAAGAAGAAAGGGAAGAGGAAACAATGTAATTTTATTTTAAATCGGAGCTTGTTTTTTCTTTCCACCCTCTGTGAAATAACTCAGCAATGGAATGCAAATTAACATTCATGGGTTTTTTAAACAATAGCCTTTGTGTTCTGAACCACACTGACAAAGCAGAACAATCCCAGCAAAACATGATCACAAAATCTTTTGCCAGCAATGTGCTAGCCAGTTTTGTTGGAAACGTCTAATGCTGCGAGGGAATCTGTTTTGGAAAGTAATAATGTAAATTTAGCTTCTTTTTACTCAGCTGAGAATCCATTTCATTTTTTCTCAAGCCGAATTTCAAACTGTTGCATCACAGTAAATTCCATGAAGTCAGCATGTCCGAGGCTCTAGGCCTAGGAAGCCAGGCTAGACATACACAGTAAGGGCATAACTCCATCTCCAGGATTTTTGTTGTCAGTTAAAACTGCCTTGAAAAGCACACTGCTTCACTGTCAGAGACCTGACTACTCATTGTGCTTGCAAAGACAGAAAACAGGATGTATCTATCACCAGCACCTATGCCTTTTGATCTGAAGATACTGAGGGATAATACTCATGATATACATGATGCCATCTTTCCTTCCAAGTGGAAACACTACAAGTTCAAAATACGTGCTTTTTCCTGAGAAATCTAAAATTTGTAAAACTAATCCCATTATTGCAGTTATTCCTGGAAGATGTCAGCTCCTGTGGAAGAGAACTTTGCTGCTCTATTAAACTGCTGCATGGCCTCTTTTTAGACCAAATCACTGTTTCCAATCCAAGTGTGTAAAATCCCCCAACATGTGGGCAGAACCACATTGCCTGAGAGACCTTCCTGGAATAAGTGTTGAAAAGCTTTGCAGGATGGTCAAACATTTGTAGTGAAGGTGTCATGAATGAGTGGACAGTACATTGGCAGCATTCAGCAGCAACCCTTCAGGTATAGCAAACTTGAGAGTTCTCTGGCTCTGAGAGGTTGTCCCACTCAGAGGGAGGGCAGACAAAACTAGTGGGATGTCAGATACATCACAGCCCAGTGAGGTCCAGGAGAGCTCCTATTGTCTCACTTAGGACCATTGTTTAGAGGGTGGCAGAAGAGTTGGTTTTAGTCATAGTTATTTTCCATCCTGGCCACAATTAGGGGCAGTAACTTCCTTTGAACAAAAAAATTGTTGTTCCACTCATATTGTTATTTAGGCAAGAAGTTTCCAAGTCTGTTCATTAAGAAACAGGAGCTTTTTAGCCAACTTAGGTTCCTGGGAGCAGTGTTTCTGTAAGCTCAAGAGGAGTGCAGTCCAGGTGCTGTTCGTACAGGGCAAGGCCTAACAAGCATTTCTGAGATCACAGTGCGGCCCAAGGAGGGGGGAGGGTGCACGAGCACAGAAGGCAAGCTTGAAGGTACACTGCAAGGTGTTTCTATCAACATTCTCTGAAATGATAACCATCAACAGCTGTCACCACTGTGAAATCTTCTGCGTAAATCAGAGAAGATATCCTCTGCATTAGCAGTGGAGAATATATGAATATCATACCCAGCAGTAACAATCATAAGCCAGTGGAGGGAAAAGGGAGGACAATTGGGGTTTGTGTGTCTTTCTCTTACACATCATGTAGTTTTCAGCCATTTCCAGGCTGTGGTTACTCACTGTGGGTAAGCAGGTTGGCGGCTGCTGCTGCTGTGCGAGGTTCTCTGCTGCTTTAAAATGGACCAGTGCAACTGGACAAATGCAGAAGAAGAACAGGGACAAAATAACTGTGCATTTAAAGCATAAGAGCACAACAAAGGAAAAATAGCAATCTTAGAACTCTCATAAGGGATAAGGGGAAACAAATTATTAACATCCCTCATGAGTTCTTGCTGACTTGACAAGGATTCCACTGGCACTACCTCTTACTTTGAAACGGAGGACCTTTATTGGAGAAAAGACTTTGATGATTTGGGAATGTTTAGCATCTTGTTAAATATAACATGCTGAGCCTATTTGTTTGAAAAGGTCTATGGTTGCCTTAGCTTGTGATCTCTAATCACCTTACTATGACTAAACAGCACAAAAGCTGATATTATCTAAATGTTTATCAACCAAAATTTAATCTAACTGCATACTGTGCCTTTAAAAGATACCAAAATTATTATGTTTATAACAGCCACCAAAGCTCTGCATTAATGATCTATTCCTAGGGCTGTAACACCAAAGAAGCCATAAAAAGGGAAAACTGAGAATTGCTTCCTGGTATCTAGGACCAAATACTCTTTGCCAGGGCAGTAAGTGCTTGTGAACGAGACACTCAGGACAGAGACCCCCTCGATCATTCAACTTGTGTTACCAAAATTCTGTGGAGATGACAGTTCCCACCCATACTCAGGTTTCAGTCTGCGGCTGCTCTAGATGTGGTCCCGTATTTGCCGTGCGTGCAGTGATACTCAGAACGGACCCTCCATGCCGCGTTACTCCAGGCGTCACACCCGCAGCGCTTTTTTCCATCTGTCAGCTCGGACTTTCCCCACCTCCCTCTGGCAGGATTCTTCTCATCTTCTCTCTCCTCCCCCGCCTCAACACTGTGCATAGCAGGGTGAAATACAAAAAGCAGCAGGATTTAAATTTATTTATGGTGAAAAAAATTTAATAATTAAAAGCCACATCTTTGTTCTTTTATTTTCTAGTATTTGTCTGAATTAACTTTAACTTCCATTGCTAATATGGACCCTATACTATTATATAGCTTGTTTCCACACTTTTACATAGCATTTCAGTGATGTTGAAATGTGTACCGCTCTCGAAGGCCTGTTCAGCAGGTGTGAATGTACACTTCAGGGTTCTGCGTTGTTTTTGACATCCTGTGACGTTTCCTCGCCGCAGTCTCGGGTTACACAAGCGCGGTGCGGGCGCGGCTGAGCGGCCCGGCCGGCGGCCTCTCGGCGGCAGCAGCAGCAGCACCAGCAGCAGCAGCAGCACCAGCAGCAGCAGCAGCACCAGCAGCAGCAGCAGCACCAGCAGCAGCAGCAGCACCAGCAGCAGCAGCAGCACCAGCAGCAGCAGCAGCAGAAGCGTCCCAGCTGGGCTCAGCTCACACAAAAACCTCAGGCCATTCCTTTTTGTCAAGTCACCACCGCAATACCATTCTCTCCCTATGCTATACTGCAAGACAGGAAACTTTTTTCCCCGATCATACCTAAAATTCAGGGCTCATTCCAACTGGCAAAGAGGAACTCATTGTCAGCTGGGTTCAGTTTTCAGTCCCTGTGCAGACTGTGCTGTACGTCTGACAGCATTAAGCTAAAATAAAGGCCAAGCTGAAAACGGCTTATCAGCTGCCTGATCACAGAAGAGATTGACAAGTGGCTGGGCTCGTACTTCCTCATTTTTTGATACTTTAGGTTACAGTGGAGGATCTCATTGGTTCATCTAAGCTCACTGCTAAACAAGCTGTCTTTTACTCCTCCTTTTTCATCTGCTTGTTAGATCTGCAAAAATAAGACCACATACACAAGGCCACTACTTCCAGATTTAAATGTCACAAGTTAAGCATGTCAATATGTAGTGAATGATACAGTAATCCAGCAGTTACTGAAACTTTATCCTGAAGGACAGTGCAACTCTTTTTTTCTCATCACAGCATCACTGGAGAGGCTTTGGGATCCTGTTACTATACTAGGAAGAATATTAGCATTTATGTTAAAATAATTTTTAGCTTCACAGATATATCTCAAAGCTAAAAGCAAGCATACCCTGAAAGGTTAAAAGGCAAGTGAAACAGATTCACTTTTCTTTAATTTTATAATAGTTTAAAAGTTGACAGTTAATTTTCTGGAATAGGTACTTATGAATGGGTCTCTTGGGATTGACAATGCTGGAAAAATTTTCAACAAAAAATTAGTCAATTTTTTTCAGATTTCCGTGTCTATGTATCCTCTCTAAAAATAAACCCTCAAAAAATTAATTAGCCTTACCTTACTCCAAAAGGCAACCTGTAGACTTTTCAGGGCATACAGTGACTGTGGGGAGCAAGAGGTAAAATGTACTCATGTCCTTCCCTCAAGTACAGCACATTTAGAGGTCCTACAAGAACAATGTATCAGCATTGTTAGGGCAAGAACTCATTTCTTTAAATAAAAAAAAAAAGAATTTGTGTTTCTCCTTTTCGAAGTATTTCAGAATTTGATAGTAAAAGGGACAAATTCCCCCCCAAAATGGAGTTTGCTAAAATATTAATAAAACTTCATTGTTCTACATGTAATAAGACAAAATAGTTTACATATTTTCAAATATTAAAAACAATTCCAAAGCTTGATTCTGCAAGCTGATTTCACATTTGGAAAGGCTGTAATCAGAACTTACTCTACTGCTGTTTTCCTATCAAACAGTAGTTACCTTCAGGTGGATTCAGACATTTTCTCTATAATCATCATTTCTACTGCAGCCCAGTGACAGTAGGTTTTCATGTCCTTTAAAATAAACCCTGTTTTAAACCTCCTCAGGCAAACCTGCAGTATTTCCACATGCCAGCTCATACTCCATCTTCTGCTTGATCTTGTTTCCTAGTAAGCTTCATAGTAGTAAGGTCATAATAATAAGGATATGAAAATTGTTAAAGGAGTCAAACAGTACAACTTCCTTTAAGTTCCAGCCAGTGTCATAAAAACACTTTGTGCAGGAGTATCCAAGGCTTTCTTCCTTATTTTACAGCGCTGATGAGCATAGTTTTTAGAAAGTGGAAGAGTTATTTTACATACACCATCAGTCACCTAACTCAGTAAACTAAATAGCTGTTGTGTCGAGAGTTGGCCATGTGATAAGTGCCCCAAGTCTTTGCCTGTTGAATAACTTGGCTTGCAGCTCTTTGTTTCACTGACCATAAACCACAGGATTAAAACATAGTGCAAATAACAAAATAATAAGAAAGGCTGTAAAATAGTGTTTTCAGGATGTCTTCCAACAGCTGTTATCAGAAGTAGCAGAAGATGCAAATACAATTGAAGTCCATGAAAAATAATAGTTTTTCTGTACTTTTTATCTGATTTATTTAAATGGCCACTGTGTTTTTCTTCTCTGCAGAAGAGGCAGTAGCTAATTACAGTGAAGATTTTAGAAAAAAAATCCTCTTTAATAATGGAATATTAAAAGTAATACGAGAAGGAATAGGGATTAGAATAACCCAAGGGAAATAGACTGACATTCTTACAAGGTCTATACTCAGAAAGTATAGCTAAGCAAGATGAAGGGTGTGATTGAGCTCTGATCAGCGCTATCCATTCTGACTGCTTATTACTCAATTCTGCATCTGAGATTGAATGACTGCTGTTTTTATGGAGTCCTATGGCCTTCCATTTGTCCAGGGAGGTTCAGAGACCATCTCCTAAATGCTGTAGAAATACATATATATAAATAGACATAACAATTTAACTGCAAAACAACTCACCTTCAATGAAAAATCTTTCCTGGGACTCCATCACTTTAGAGAATCTCAAATGTACAAAGTAAATTTTAACTGTGGAAAAAAAACATATATGTCTTGGAAAATGTGGGTGAAACAAACACAAAAACCTCCATATTTTTCATCAAAGTTTTTCTCCCAAGCCTTAAAATGACAACAGCTTTCCCCCCAGAGTAGATTTCTATGAAAGTCCTAAATAATTAGCGGCAGCATGCCTTGCTGTGTTCAGATTCACTATGAGCTGCAGGCTGGCAGTCCATGTAGAAAATACCAGCCAGCAGGGGTGTCTGCACAGGTGCATTTTGTGCAATGACAAGGGCACTGGGTACAACCTGTCTACCACCTTCTCTGACGCCCTCGAAAGCTCCTGCTTTGCTCCAACCACCACAAATCCACAGGCAGAATCTCCCCTGGTTGGTTCTTCATGCTGAGGGCACTCTGGGACTGCCTCCATGCACAGGCCTTGCTCAATCTGACTCACATTACAACCCACTGCGTTTTGTTAGCACTTCTCAGACAGGGCTTATGACTTGTAAGGGGCTGCAAAATGCTTTCAGCAAGACAAGAGTGGCTTTGCCAGCTTTGGGCGGGGGGTTTTTTGCATTTAATTCTATGGAACTGGATGATGCAGGAAGGATTTTTGATTTTTTGATTTTCACATTTTATAGATTTTAGGAACACAGTAGCTGTAGCAAAGTAGATCTAGTGTGTTAATATTTCTAGCAGCTTGAGTTTAATGTCTTTCCATCGCTACCTCTGTCCCAGAACAGAGAGCTCAAATTCCTTAGCTGTTTAGTCCTTTTTCAAGGTAGAAGGTTGAAGAATATCAAAAGGAGACATAAACACAGGGCAGAGTGACACAGAAGTCACAACACTGGGAGAACTCCAGAAGCCTGAGGAAGAGGAGGACTGATGAAGAGGAGGTCTCACCGACCCCATACTCAGATCCTGAGGGGGTGGAACAGGGGTGGGACCGGGGTGGGAAAAAGGTTGAACTGGAGATGTGTAAAATAATGATTGGATAGATCATATTATAAAAGCCATGGATATCAGAGCTTACCCACGCACGCGCTGATGTGTTTCTGGGTGAGCCTGGGTGCTCATTAAAGTCACTACCCTCTTACCTCCTACCAAAATTTGGCTTGGAGTCTTTTTTACAGACTTTTCAGGCAACAGAGTTAATGGAATATTCTGGTCAATGGAACAGAGAAAACAGATCTGAGAAGCCATATTATTGCTGTTCCTGAGGAAAAAAACTACTAGGCAGTATGGTGCTGACTGCCAGCAGAGAGGCTGGGGGCCCTGCATCTGTCAGATTATTGTCCACCTGAAGATTCTCAGGGTTCCAGCACTACAAGACAAGCCAGGCTCTCTGGGTGGCAAAGACTGCAAAACTGGTAAGAAGAATTGCAACAGCACACAGTCATCTTTCAGCTAACATCCTACAAACATCAGCTTCCCAGTGGTAAATTGGCAAGGAGAGCAACAACATGCAAGTTAGATGGGTACATGCTGAGGCTGTGAGCAGGTCTCCTCACAGCCTGGCACATTTGGGGTGTGCAGTAATTGGGGTTTGGTTGGTGTGCGGCAAAATCAGGAAATGCAATTTGCACCTCCTTGTGCCAGAAACAGAATGAGTCAGATCCTTAAACCCTCGATTTTAGCTTTGCTTCTGCCTCCTCATTGTTCTGACTAATACAATGATTTCATACCCAGCTAAGTATGGTAGAAAGCCAGCTGCATGGCCCCCAGGTTAGAGCACAGCCCAGCTGTGCTGGCGTCAGAGCTACAAGACTCCCACAGATTTCAGGGGAGCAGCTGCAGGACACTCCAGATAACTGTAAGCAAAGTCATTCACTGCACTAAGAAAGACATAAATCAAAATACATTTAACAATACAACACACTGCACTGCTAATCAAAGCATCAGAAGTCATTAGCATCTCAGTTTTTGGGTGTCAAATTTGAAACATCTTAAAGAGGCCATAAGTTCAGAAGGAACAAAGCAGATGGACATAAGGCTTCTAAAATATTAAAAAACTAGTAACTCATCATAACTCCCAAAACAAGAGACTTAAAACAGACAGCAACTTTCAATGCAAATCTAGCTCTTTAAACATATAAAAAAAAATCCAGAAAAATGCTCTGTATGGTTTCAACCCCAGATGTGCAATGGCAGGATCAGTGTCATATGTATTAACATGGCTTGATCCTGGGTAATGGGCAATTAATGAAACTTGTGTCTTTTATGAGATTCCCTCTATACCTACGGGCAATTTTCAGAGTGTACACATTTACATAATCCAGGCTTCCTTCCTATTTATTTATTTATTTACTATAACAGAAGTATTTCAAAAACCTTTTTTTATCAATGGGTAGAAGGTTTTTCTTTCTGTTTGTAAATTAACTTTAATGAAGAGTGAATAACACTGAGAGTGAAATTAGTTAAAATAGTGTAACATTTGAAAGATGCAGCAACAGTTTTCTCTCCATGTGCTCTCCCACTGAGATGATGACTTGGATTGATAACTGTTCTTCCTCCTAATCTTGTGTAAGCCAAAACCTTGGTCTGACAAATGGTATTGTGAGAACAGTTATCTAAAACTGCCTGGAGCTCTCTGGCAGAATCAGGCCAAGGGCCTTGATGCTAACCCTACAAAAGGTGACAAGGGTTTGCAGTTGGCTATTGACAGAACAGGATTAGACTTGATTCTGTAAGGCTGCTGTAACTACAGAAAATAGAGACCTCATCATTTAGCAGTTTTCCTAGTTAGTCCACAACACTTTCTCTCAACAGGTAAGGAGGATAAGGTCAGTGGTGAAACCCAGAAGCTTTGCCATTCTCCAGAAGAACTGCAGGGAGAAAGATCAGGGCACTTTAACTTTGGCACAAAGGTCAAACTTGGCATATACTTGCTGTTCTGTATCCTGTACTCTCAGAATAGTCCTGCTGACAGCAAGAATCCCTCCTTCCTAACAGGTGTCAGGTGAATTTCAATAAATATCGAAAACATAGATAGTTTTCTGAGTCTGATTGAACATCAGAGGTTCAAAGGCTTCTTGCTTGCAATTTGTAGCCTCCTCAGAGGCTCCCATGATCAGCCTCACCTGCTTTTTGGGTCAAAGAGTCATCAAAAGGGGCAGAGGACAGCTCAGTATTTCCCCTTCCAGCAGTCTCTGCTCCCAGTGTGTTTGTTGGCTCCTCTGTGACGTACATGGCATTGTTTGTGGAACAATATAATGTTTTAATGATTTGCAAGGGCCCTGTGAATGGTGCGTACTAAAGATACTCCACAAGCATTAGCAGCTGTTATTTAGAGCAGCAAAGTTTATAGAATTCCGAGGATATAGACGAATTATGCGTTCAGCAATAGCCCCCATTTTCTCTGGTGGCCTTAGTTAAATCGCCCATCAAAACTTCAATAAACTGGCAACAGCGTAAGAGACATTAATACAGGATTTAAAATACATATTTAATCTATCTTGCTGCATCTGAAGTAGCAGCATTTTCAGATGGATTTTGGTTACATTAAATATAAAAACAGTGTGTCGTTGCCAAACAATCTAACCTTTTCAGAAACCTGCAAGGTGTCTGTCCTCAGCGTGACCCGCTGTCACTGGCGCCATTCCCGGCGCGCACTGCCCGGGGCCACCCCGGTGTGCCGTGTCACACCAGCACCGGGTGTGCCCTGCGGAGCTGCTGCCCGGGCCGTGCCCTGCGGGGCTGCTGTGCCCGTGTCCGGCACGAGTCCCGGCCGACGGTGCCCCCGGTCTGTCCCCGGTCCCGCCCGGCGGTGCCCCCGGTCTGCCCCCGGTCCCTGGTGGCGGTGTCCCCGGTCTGCCCCCGGTCCCTGGTGGCGGTGCCCCCGGTCTGTCCCCGGTCTGCCCCCGGTCCCGGCTGGCGGTGTCCCCGGGCTGCCCCCGGGCTGCCCCCGGTCCCGGCTGGCGGTGCCCCCGGGCTGCCCCCGGGCTGCCCCCGGTCTCGCCCTGCCCGGCCTGAAGCGGCCGCTGCGCCAGCGCGCCCCCTGGCGGGGCGGGAGGGGCCCACACGGAGCCCCCGCGGGGTCCGCGACCTGACGGGGCCCAGCTCCGGCACCGGGGACCGGGGGAGCGCCCTGGAGATCGGGGGAGCGCCCTGGAGATCGGGGCATCGGGGGAGCACCCTGGGGATCGGGGGAGCGCCCTGGGGATCGAAGGAGCGGCCCTGGAGATTGGGGCATCGGGGAAGCGCCATGACCGCTCCGGCACGGGGGATCTGGGGATCGGGGAATCGGGAGACAGGGGGAGCGCCGTCCCCATCGGGGGTCTGGGGAACACCGTCCCCGCTCCGGGATCGGAGACCGCCAGAAGCGCTGGAACATTATTATTTTTAGGGACAGTAAAACGGCTGTGGTGAGTGCTCCTTCCAGGAAGCCTCATTAATACTAATTACAGCTCCTCGTTACAGTTGCGTTACATTCCTGTTAAGAAACGCACTGAGAGGTAAGAACAGGTGGAACTGTGTGGTCAATAATTAAATGGACTGGATAAAGCACGTGCCTCTGGAAGAAAATCGTGAGAAGCAGGGCTGCAATATTGAACCTCAGAGACTGCAGCTGGCAGCACTCCGAGGCTGAAATAGTCATCATCAGGAGCACGTTAATTGGGTGAAAAAACATATCAGATCACACAAAAAAAGTGCCTCTAAAACGATGCTTACAGAGGTTAACAACCATTTCCTTCCTAATAAAGTTGTATTAAATCATATTTGCGTTCCCTATTCATGGAAAGCCGCAGATGTCCAGCTGATTTGAAAGAGCACATGCACTGGTGTGTTTTTTCCATCCCGCGCGGTGGGGCCGGTTCAGCCGCAGCCGCTCCGGCACCTCCCGCATGTGCCGGGCCCTCGGTCCGTCCTGGCACCAGAGCCGGCCCAGTGACCGCCCCGGAGCCCACGCCCTGCTCTCCGTCAAATAACAACGTTTATTGCATTCTTATTACACTGAAAGGGAAGGAATGAGCACTGGGGAAAACAGCCCACAACTACAGGCCGGTGTGTGGGATGACATTTCGACGTTCCCCTGCCCAGCAATCTATTTCTTTTCTCTCTCCATTTGATAATACACTGAGTGGATAAGTGCCCCTTTCACACTTTGCTCCTCCGCTTTTTGTTCTCTGTCACCCTCCCTAAAACAACACAAACTAAACGAGCCGTAAATAGTTTGTCACATTCCAGAGGCTGGGATGCATTTACGCCAGCCTATCTCTTTCTGGATGGAAATGCAGAGCTGCAGCGGCAGCCACAGAAGCGCAGCCTCGCACACTCACCCCTCTGTGCCTCCCCTGCCTCTGCTCTTCACGTTGGCCGTGCTGGCATTTCCACCATCTCCCCTGGATCATCTCGCACTGTTTCACCCCTCTCCCTAAATTTCTGTGCTTCTTAAAGCAATTACAACTCGACTGACTCGTTGCACCACAGTCCTTGGAGTCACTCTCTGGTGCAAGAACATAAAGCTCTCCCTCCTTGCTGGGAGATCTACTTTCTGCTGGCACTTGAGTGAGACGGTGGCAACCCAGAGCCTAACACTTCTTGTCAAGTAGCTTTGTCACCCTTTAGTGACTTGGTAAGAACAACAAATACGCAAACTCAAATGAAATCGTACGGAAATGCTCTCAGGGATACACTCAGTGCAAGGCAGTGATCAGCAGGTGGGAAAGCACCTGTCCCTAAAAGATGAAGGCTCCAAAGTTACCTACATGTGCATCATCTTTCAGATACCCTTGGACTGGCAGATACCCCCACCCCCCCACACACACGTGTGAAATTTTGTATGGCAACAAGAAAGGGAAAGAAAAGTACTAATGGAGAGAGTGAGATAATAAAAACACAAAATAGAAAAATAGGCTAAAAAGAAGCTCAGGAGTAGAATTAGAAATCAAACTTTCCCCTGAAAACAGCAAAAGCAATCTAACCAAGAAACAATTGTCTTGGTAAATTTTGGAAACTAGAAGTGGAATAATTATAGGCATATCTTGTTTAATCAGTAGTACATAAGAAGTACTTTCTACTACTCTAATTATGGACTCAGTAGTGTAAATCTTTACTTACATAAGCAGTTTGTACTTAAAACAAATACCAAATGCTTGGAAGATGTTTATGCTGTTCTTTAAAAGTTTATTAGGAGACTGAAACAAAGCAGTAGATTGTAACATCTAATTATAAAAAGACGATACACGTTGCGTCCAATATTGTGGGTGGCACTCCCCTTCTTCTTTTAAAGTGAACACCACAAATACTGAAAGCATTTGTGTTTATAATTTCATTACCTGCTTTCCAAACTGAGGATCAATCTAGCAAATACCAAGCAAGCTGCTGCTGTGTTCAACATTCTTGTTCGGAAAAGCTTTCAACTTCCATCAGTATTATTTCATGGTTGGAAAAATGGAAAGAAAACTTACTTTATTATCCTCCACTAGAGGGAGAGAGCAGCTCTTGTTGCTAGGCAGATTCTGAAAACAGCTCCATTCTGCACCACTTAAAGCAATGATGTCAAATTTTGTGGGGAAAAAAAACCCGAGTAATTTAGTCCATTAATTTACTGAATACAAAATAATTTCTAAAATAGTAAAGCCCTGAAATCTAAAATTTTATTTCTGATAGGTTACTTTCTGCAATCAGCACTACGCTTTCTTTAGAAGTGGATGTTAACGTATTTATAAAAATATCTAAAATAAATAGCAAAACTAACAGAAATTGTAATATTGAAAAACAGTTACTAATCTGATAATGAAACAAAATGACCTGCATTGTACTTTCCATTCTGTTCGAGATGTAAAACATTCCTACAGGTACTGCACTGTTTTCACTGCTTCCATAGAAATCAGAGCATGATTTCTTCCACCCAACAGATCACCCCTTGTCTCAGGAGCTCAGAGAAGTGTCACCTCCCCAAATACAATTTAACAGCAACTGCTCAGAATGTGTCGATGTTTCCCTTTCATCTAAATACTGTGATGATCCAGTTCATGATATCCACTCGAATTGTCTGAACACCTTTAGTACTATGGACTCGTGATCCTGCCAGTTTGCAGTTTGTTGTACGGTGAGAAAACAAGCTCTGGTGGTCTGTGTGTCCTACAGAACATGTGGAAGCTGCTCCAGCTCACAGAAGCACGAGACACTTGGTCCAGCTTCAGAGCACTGAATAGGACTGAGCTGCTTGTACAGGGAATGTCATTTGGACAGTAGGCAATCTGTAGGTAGTGGGTACCTGTAGGATAATTATGGATGGCATAGAATTGAACTTAGAACTCACTTCAGAACTCACTGCAGAAAGAGTAAGAACAAATGCTGGGAGGGGTTCAAGCATAGACTGACATAGTAATAATCTACCACTGAAAGTTTAATTGACCTTGAAAAGTTGCAAATATTTAATTATATATGGAGATATAGACAAACCAAGCACAAGGCAACAATGTCAATTGTTGTTAGTTTGTGCTGTTTTACATTTAAGGGTAAGCCCTCTGCTTACAGCTGAAGAACAGGAACTTAACAGGGAAACATAACCCAGGCCTTAATGGAATGTTTGAATTTCATTTTCAAGTTTACAAAATGCTCACAAATCAAAAAACACCATAAAATATATCTCTGTTTTGCACTCCTGTTTATATTTATTAACTTTTTCTAAGGAACTTGAGAAAATTTAATAATACATTCCATTTCACTCCCTATCTCTGTTTAGGGAAAACTGTTGCTATTGACAATATGAGTGCTACAGACTGAAAAAAAACCCCAACAAAACAATCAAGTGACATCGGAACAGTTACTGAGAAGGAAGGAATGGCTCTATTTTGGACACATAATGGCACTTTTGTACAAAGAGTTCTGGCTGAGCTCTCACAGGGATCTCTGTTGCAGAATCTCTGGGGTTTGTTGGCCTAATGCAGATCAGTCATACCCCAGCCCAAAACAGCCCGTGCAGCTTTGGCGAGTGCAACAGCAGGAGAGCACTGAGACACCCTGGCAGCTTCACGCAACCTGAAAAGAGCTGGTTCAAGCACTGATGCAGACAACCTTATGAAATTTGAGTCACTAATCACACAATGCAGTCCAGCTGTGAACTGAGGAAGTTACCTGCTCTAACTTGGCTGAAATATTTACAGCTCGCTATCCAGTGGAGAACAGTGTATCTGTCTCCTCCTGCCTCTAATCATTGTTTGCTTGCTGTGTTCTCATTAATCATAACACCACTGCAGTTCTGGTGTTTAAAAATACCTTTTCTGAAAACATATTGCTTTGGGATTTTATACAAATCAAGTTATTAAAATGCTGATGTTAGGATTTCATAAAAGCATTGATATTTCAGGATCTCGTTATAAAGAATGTAGTATCTTGGCAGTGGTGCTACAGAGAATAAAAGGGAAAATCACACAGTTCAAATCCATGTCAGATGAACTCAAGTTTACAAGCATAAACGCTCTTTTAGATCATATTTTCAAAATGTTTAAGATCAGGAGATGCTTTTGACCTCAATGCCTGTCAAGATAAGAATGAAGAAAACTACTACAGAACAAGGCTAGGAACACATTTAAAGCTTTGTCCCTAATCTGCAGTAAACCCAAATGGATTGATTTGGACAAGACATAAGCAAAACATTTACTTCAGACCCACTGGAGAAGAACATTTAAAAAGTGAAAATTTCGAACGCTACTGCACACAGATTTATACTATGATTTGAATGCCACAGAGTGCAGGACCAAGCCCTGATACCACTGAAATAAATAATTTATATTAAGTAGTTCAGTGATAATTTGACCTTGCTGGAATTTGTAATTAATTTGGTATATTTGGAACAGGTGCAACCCATGACCAAGTCATGCAGTTCTCACTGAATGCTCTGAGATCTCTTACATGCACAAGTTTGACCTGGAGGAAGTGACTGCAGTGCGACTGTGAGTCATATTGGAGGCCCCGAGTTCCCTCTCCTCGCACGGTACTTCAGATGTTCAGCCAACTGCAACCACACCCTTATGCTCACACGTTTTAAACCAGAAAAGCGAGATATCACCATGTGCAAAACATGTTACTGTTACAACAGCACTTAGGACTAATGGAACTTTTTTGATAACATAGTTTATTTTACCTCCTCAATATGCAAGTTGGACTGTTAATGTACAAAGCTGAAACTGAATAATGCTGCAAAAAGGACTGGTTTATTACCGCTGCCTTTGTTTTGTAAGCAGGTATCATTCTTCCTGTGCTGTGACTTTCTCAGTCAGGGAAATAACTATAAGAAATTGCAGAACATTAATTTTCCTATGGATGTCTTAATCTACAACAGATTTGCTGCTGCCACTGCCACTGAAGGACTTAAAAGTATGTGGGTGGCAGCAGTTCAGTTCAGAAGCAGAAGCCACTGCAAGTACTGCCACCCACCCAATGTACCCTGCCAGCTCCCTGGGGTTCTCTCCAGCTCAGTGTCCTGTTCCCACTCACTGTCCCCCTTTGTTCTTGCTGCACTTCTTGTGGCAGAAGAGCCTGATCCCAACCTTTCATGTGAGGCAATACTCAGTGTTGCTGGGAGAACTTCTTGACAAGGCACTGATGAAATAGCCGCTCCACTCTGAGGCAGGACTGTTAACCTCTGCAGCATCCTCATCTGCTGAGAAACATCCTTTTGTCCTTTCAACACACTCCAGGAGGATTTTTTACCAAGTTTAAGGACTTTAAACTGAAAGAGGGTAGGTTTAGATTAGATATTATGAAGACATTCTTCACTGTGAGCGTGGTAAGACAGTGGCACAGGTTGCCCAGAGAATGGGCACAGGCTGCCCCATCCCTGGGAGTGTTCAAGGCTGGGCTGGATGGGGCTTTGAGCAGCCTGGGGTAGTGGAAGGTATTCTAGCCACAGCATGTTTGAAACTAGGTACGTTGGTCCCTTGCAACACAAACCATTCTGTGATTCTGCAGTGTCCGTCTGAAGGATCTAAGAAAATTGGACAGGACCTCCTGATCCTTCCCATATCTGTAGCTGCTGTAGTGCAACAGCTCTTGGAGAGAGAAGAAAGAGAAAGAGAAGTAGTTATTCTCCAAATGGAATTCTCCATGCCAGGAATGATAAAAATGTTGCTTTTTCTTCTATTTTTTTAACTCCATTCCCATGGTCTATCCTCCGTCTTGGGTGAACTTGAAGATAGCAAATGAGTTCATTCTTTCCCATTGGAGTAAGACTGCAGCTATCATGGGAGTAGGCAGGAGAATTGCTGAAAATTTTCGTACTTGCTTGGGGTATTGTTTGAGAATGTTGTTTGTGGTGAATCCGCCAAAGATACCAAGGATTCTCCTCAGACAGGCCATGGGAAAACAAGAAAATATGTATTATTTCTGTTTGGCAGTCTGGAGTTACCAAAGTGAAGAGAGCACACAGCTTTTAGGGTACTATAAGAAAGCTGTACTACTGCACAGTCTCTATGGCAAATGACAGTATTAAGTTTGTCTTGTTTTCTTTTGTCTTTTTTACCCCAGAACCAAGGTAATATGCCCTCACAAATACACAGCATTATTCAGTAACCCAAAGAGGCTACTGGAAAAGGGGACAAAATCTATAAATATAAATTATGTTTCCTTTTAAGAATAACTGTAAAACAAAGAATTGACCAGGTTATTTGGTGATACTTGGCACTGGTTAAATGGTCAGTGGTTGAAGAAAACTGAGAGGGGGATGTTTTTTCTGTTCTGTGTCTTGATACTTGCAGCAACCAAGCTCTATTTCAAACTTGTACTTCCTCATCAATTGCTGCAACACTACCATTTCATGGGAAGCAGGGGGGCAACTTAATGAGAGCTTTAGGAAGGAGAAGTATCAGCACTGCAGCAGAAGTAGAGGAAAAATGCTGGGAAGTTAAATAGCACTTTGTATGTTCATCAATACACATTTGCAGAGGGCTGAATGAACTGTAAGCTCTACAGCACAGCTGCCATTCAGAGCATGGGGATTAAGCAATGGGTTCAAGCCCAAGGTGAGGAAAAAGCTGAAGAGTATGGTCTGGATGAATGAATTGCTAGGTGGGTTAAAACTGGATAAGTTGCTGGGCTTGAAGTGTAAGGTTGATGTTTAGTTGGTGACCAGTACAAGCAAAACACTCTGGGGTCAATGCTGGTGCCAGTATTGTTCACTGCTTTCTTTGTAGCTTGGACAATGACACAGGATGCACTGCCAGAAGATTTTCATGTAAGTTTGAAGGGTGGTTTTCAAACCAAACAGTGGAGGTTTGGTTGAGAGGCCTTTGAGAAACTTAAGAACTGGGGCAACAGAAACCTTATAAAGTTTAATGAGGAATGCAGAGTGTACACATGGGGTTGGACAGTGCCAGGCACCAGTACAGGCTCAGAGCAGCAGCAGCTGAAAAGCATGTGGCTGTCACAGTGGACAGTAAGTTGGACATGAGCCAACAGGGTGTTTTCATTGTGAATAAAGTGACGATACACTGAGCTAGATTAGGAAGTTAGAATGGACAGCAGATGAATGGAATTATTATGCCTCTTCATTTATTGCTAGCGAGTCCACACCCAGGATAATGTGTCCTGTTCAGGGTTCCCCAGTTCAAGAAGGATGTCAGGAAACAGGAGAGGAGTGTGCAGAGGTAAATGGCATACAGCATATGACTTGTGAAGGATGTTGTAGAAGTTGGGCTTGGTTTGCCTGGCAAAGAAGAAAATAAAGGGAGATCTGTTAACAATCTAAAACTACCTGAAGTGCGTTGAGCTCTCGCCAGCAGTGGCAAATGGCAAAACAAGGAGCAAAGCTCTGAAGCCGAGTTCCTGGAGTTGTGACTGGATGTGTGTGGCTGTGCATGGGTGGCGCTGCCCAGGTGCTGGCCAGAAAGACTGTCCAGTCTCTGTACTTACAGGGTTTCACAGGCAGGTTAGGCGTGGCTGACCTGAATAACTCCCAGTGCAAGGCTGGACAGGGTGTACCCCAGAGATCCCTTCCAATCACCACTTCTATGATGATGCCACCACAGTGTCCCCCTGGACAGTAAACAAAATTGAGTTATAAGTTCCTCCTACTCCTGCCTTCTTCCCTTTTTCTTCATTCCTCTCTCCCTTTAAGTTATATTATGACATCTAATTACCATTATGTTTTAGGGATGAGTAAAACATCCTATCTTTTCAGCTGGGGTTACTCTGCTTGCCCATCTAAGCATTTTATACAGTTATGATTTCTAAGGCACCAGAGTCTGTCAGACTTGGTTTACATCTTACTTCACTAGATCAGGCACTTTACTCATCTTTGCCAAAAACTGCTGACTTTTTCTGCATAGAACTGTCCTTCCCATTCTTATAAAATGGACTTTTTTCCCCTTATTGAACAGTTCGTACCCTTGCTGTTAGACCTACACAATTTGATGCTTAAAATTCAAGTAGGTCCTTCCATACACACCTTCCTGAGAGACAATCTAAGTCCAAGCTTATAGCCCAGAACCACAATGACATATGAAGCAGAACTGCTGAAGCAGTATGACACAGCTAAGTGAATTCACCATCAGATCAAATCTCTGTTGGCACAAGGATTGAGGCACACAAGCAGCATCTCAGTACTGGAGGCAGCGTGGGGTAACAGCCAGTCAAATCTGTGTCTGTGATAGATTAATGAAGGATGTTAGATAATTGATAAATCCAAATGGATGTGTCTCAAACTTGAATAATAACACTAGTCAATAAGCTGCAACTTTCAAATGTCAAGTCCCTAGCATTACACCTTTTAGGAAACCAGACTTTAGTCAAAAAGCTAATGCCAGAGTTAAATTCTGGGTAGGAATGCCCATACACTGCTGGGCAAGGTATTATTGTAAAACACAAAGTAACCAGGGAATATGCATACTTCAAATGACACACATTTGCAATGCAGTATCACAGTCTTTCAAAATGGGAAATCTAGTTTTGTTTATGAAGGAGAAGTAAATAACCAAATCACAAGTTTCTGACACTAATCTAGTTGTTTATTCTGGAAAAGGATTATTTTTTGAAGACTGCTATGCAAAGTAGTGTAAGTTTTATGGAAAGACTGAAGCCTTAGCAACAGCCCATAGTCTGCCACTCACTTGAACCTAACCCCCACAGAAGAGTTTCATATGGATATATTTAATAGACTAAATACGTAATGAAACAGCACATTTTTAAATGAAAAAGCAGATGAGATTTTCATGTGTAAACAGCAGATAGACCAAACCGTCAAATAAAAATGTAAAAAAAAAAATATATATATTTTTAACACCCCTCAAACCAATTCCAACAGATTCTGTAACACCATGTCTTGTACATAGACAGCATCAATAACACCATTAAGACATGCCTGTTGGCCTCTCCTCATTTTGTTTGCTTTTAAAGTACTTCTTACATATTCTTGAACAGCCTTCATTTATACTACGGTGTGCACTGCTAGGACATCAAGATTCTCTGGCAAGTCAAAGTTTTGTGCAATGGGGTACAATCACTTTAGCCTTGGTGTATTCACTGCAAACAGCCAAAGCAAAGAGTGGAGAATGTATCCCATTAGTCATTTTATTCAGAAAGATAGAGCCAAGGTGTGGATACTGGTCTGAAAAAGTAATGTATTTCTGCAGCTCTTCTCGTAAGGGAGGAATATTTTTGAAAGTTTATTCCTCAAATAAGGTACCATGCAATGAAACTTTCAAGCTTCATTCTTAGGGTGGTTTGGCTACATAAATTCAAGCAAGACATAAACATAATTCAACGGCCGTTAAAATCCTGATACTGGCTGCTTTTATTGGACTATATCCTCTAACTCTCTGGGATGTAAATTTCCGGCGATAACCTGTGCAGCAATAAACTTCATTCAGCCACAAGAGTGTGCATGTGAGAGGATTGCAAATCTGCTCCACCAAACCAGAATTAGCCGGTATCGCAGGAATGAAAGAGCGTGGAGATTTGAAATTGCAGGGAATGGAGACAAGGCGGTGCAGAAGACGAGCCGGCCGGGGGGCAGGGGGCCCCAGACCGATGCCGCACTCCAATGGAAAATAAGCCCCGGGGCGAAGAACGGGGCGAGGCCGGGCCGGCGCGGGGCTGAGCGGAGCCGGGCGCAGGTGGGCACCGCGGCAGCTGCGGGGCTGGACAGGCAGCGGGGCGGCAGGGACGGCGGTGCTGGCGGAGCCCGGCGCGGTGAGTACCTCGGGGGAAGCCGGGAGCCTCCGCACGGCACCGGTAGGGACCGCGGAGCGGCCGCGCCGCCTGCGGCTGGGCGCGCTCGGCTCAGCTGGGCTGGGCTGTCCCGGCGCGGTGCAGCGCAGGGGGCGGCGGGGACCGCGCGGGGCTGCGGCGGAGACCCCCAGCCCCGCGGCACGGACACCCCCGGGACCGCGGCACTGAAACCCCGGCCCCGCCGCACGGACACCCCGGCCCCGCCGCACGAACACCCCGGCCCCGCCGCACGGACACCCCCGGCCCCGGGGCCGGGGCGGGCAGCTGCCGCAGCCGCAGCGAGGTAACTCGCGGTCATTCTTTGTGCTCGGGCGGGCGGTGCCGCCGCCGCGCCGCCCTCCCGAACGCCGCCCCCGCCGCAGCCCCCGCGCCCCCGCCCCGCTGCTGCTCATGGGGAACCTCGCTGGAGGGCTGGGGAGGGCTCTGGGGCTGCCAGATGTGTTATATTGCGGGGAAAAGTACATCTGCTGCCTTCGGACTGCTCTGTAACCCTGTGCAAAGCAGAGGTGCAGCCCTGATGAAAGCTGCCCATGCCCTTGGCAGCGAGAGGAGAAAAATGTGTTACTGTCTGAGCCGCTTCCCGCAGCCCCCGGGGACGTGGCACCACGCGCGGGACACACCGAGGGGCGGGACACACCGAGGAGCAGAACGCACCGAGGGGCAGAACACAGCGAGGGGCGCCCGGAGCGGGCTGAGCGGGGCTTGGGAAACAGCGCTAGGGGAGCAGCAGGGCAGCTCCTCCCTTCTGGAAATGGAACTGTCGCCGACTTCACGCGAACTTGTGACCCTGGCAATTAGCTTAGTCTTTTAAGCATTTAATTTCCCTGGTTTTGTGTTCCTTGCTGGACGCGCACTGTTTCCACTGTGACACTGACTGGCAGAAGTGGCCACTGTCCACATCTCCAGTGAAGTCAGTGACAGCTGAAGTGCTCGGCATGTTGGCGAGGTGAGGTCAGACTGTCAAAACATAAAACAATCAAAATAAACGATGTTTCTAATAATCTTTTTTCCTGTATGGCTTCAGCAGACAAATAATTACGTGTGGCATGTCTACTGGGAATATTGCAAAGCAAAACTCATTACTATTTATAATGCGTTTATGAGTTATCCATTGGAAGTGACTTTAAAGTATGATTTTATTCTACAGCTTTTAACACTGAGGCAGTCAAGTGCTGGGACGTGCTGCCCAAGTATATGTAAATTATTTATCATATGGACTTTTTATATCAAGATCAGGTTTTTTTCGATGATCTAGTCCAACTATAAGCTACACAGCCATAGCTCCACTGATAGTACAGGGAACTTGAGTGTTTTGCAGATAACTTTGGTCTTATTACAGTACCTGCATTTGTCCCTAAAATAGCTTATGAGTCAGATTTTTAAAAAGGCTCAGCATCTTTGCAGGCACTAACATTTGGGCCATTTTTCTAAGAGCTCTGCCTACTTTGCGTGCAGAAAATCTAAAAAGCTTTTCTGAAAAAAAAAATCTCATTCTTCTCCAGCTGACCAAACAAGGATCCAGATTCTCCTGCCTTTAATGCAATCCCCTGTGAGGGCCTGTATTCAAACACTGTTAGCTGTGAGTGGGTCTTCACTGCTTTGCTTATTGGGGAAACTGGCCTGGCTCTCTAGGATTTCATAATGGCTAAGAGTCCCTTGGGTTCCTCTGCCTTTCTGGAGACTGTTCTGCATGAGACTGTTCTTGGCAGTGCTGTGGTGTGGGAAGAAGGTAAGTGCCTTTCTTCTGGGCACAGTAGGACATGGGGCAGAGTCAGTCATGGGGAGGGGAGCCAGGATGATAAGCAAGAATCCAGTTCAAAGGGAAAATATATGCGTTTTCTAAAGATTTGTGGAGGTTGATGCAAGCATGACTTTAACTTGCATCTACTCAATCTAAGCCCGCTGTTGTCAGCAAGACTGCAAAGATGGGTGTCATATCTTTGCAGCTCAATGTCAATTATTTTTGCTTCCAATAATTTAAAATATGTAAAAGATGTGCCTATTTCCTGTCCAAAGAAGAAAATTTTTGTGTCCAATCAGGATTCAGGTATGCACAAAACCAGTCAAAAGAGAAAGGTGAGGCCAGACACATTTAATCCTGATTCTGAATCTTCAGTTACTTAATTTTGTATTCCATTATCTAAGATGTACTATAATATCCATCATACATTTTCGTAACTCTTATACAGAGCATGTGTAACAGCTTGTGATTTTCGTTTATTCTGCTCTTTCTCATGATTTGCCATTAGCAGGATTATTCACTGTGTTTATCACCTTTATGCAGTTAGTCTTTGTCTCTCCTCTGAGTGGGCGGAATCCTCCATAACTAGTCCGATAAACTACAGGAGCAGGGGATCTGGCTCCAAGTATATTCTTATGAAAAAGTTGAGATATCATCTTTAACACCTACCCTTTGTATAAGAAGGATGAGGTATAATTGTAACTAAGGCTATCCCAGGCTGTCCTCTTACAAAAAACCAGTCTGCACCACCACATGGCTCTGACTTGCTCACCTGCCACCCTTCCTGCCTCAAACACCCGCCAGAACCTCTAGAGACACCTCTAAGCACCATCCCCATTCTCTCTGTTTCTCAGTTTGGAAAGAAAAAGCCTGCAAGGAATTTCAGTATCCATTTCCAGTGGCAACCACGTGTGGATTGATCGATCCCAGTTTATCTGCCTGTGCAGTGTTAAATGTGCACAAATTCCTGTTCTTCCTTGCTGTGTCACCAATAGCTTCCGTGGCCAGGTTAGGGCTAGTGAGAACTTAGTCACTGAAGAGTATCCATCTATAAAAAATTTGATGCCAGGATTCAAAGATATTTTAGCTCCAGCTCATATATGAGGCAAATCAATGTGCTGTTGGAGGAATCTGTGTCCAAGCTGCCCAAGTTACACATTATTACCTGTAGTGCCAGGAAGGGCTGGGTAGCACTTGATTACAAAGGTAACTTACCCAGCAGCCAGGCTGGAGACATTGCACAGATCAACAGGTGTTCACTGGTGTCTGGGAAAGACACAGCTTTGACCAAGCAGCTCTGACTTCACTTGTGTATTAGTGTGGAATCCATCAGGGCCCCCTCTATGTTCATATAAGGAAAAAAGCAAAATAGTTTGGGAAGATGGTAACTTGAGAAGCAAAATGTACTCATGTATTAAAGACACATTTTCAGTTGGTCCAGAACCTGAGTTAGTCTGTTCGTTGCCTGTTTGCAGCAGCGAGGAGTGAGCCCAGAGCCACACCCTCTGAGGGCTCACAGAATACGTAAGGAGCTTTTAAAACGACATTTGATAACTTTCTTCTCTGTTTCAACTGTTGTGAAGCTGATGTTTCTTTTTCTTTCTCTGGAGAAGGAAAGACAAAAAATTACCATCTCTGGTAAATTGTATCATTACATTTCTGGTCTCCATAGAAACCTGTGTGGTGCTCCACAGTCGGGTAATACTTCAATCTGTTGCAGCAGAAATCAGATGGAGGGAAGACTGGGTTCTGCACCTTGCATGTTAATAATTAAAATGGTGTTGAAATTATTTTCACATTGTGTTGCAAACTTTGTTTAGAGTAACAAGAGCATAAATTGAAGTAATCAAAATAAGTATGGCCTGATCCTGTATACACCTATGCATGTAACTCAGCCACTCAGTTTGAGTCTGATAGACATTAATTTGGAAGAATTCTTTGTTTTTAGTAGAATTATAAGGATTAATACTATGGAAACTGAAAGCATAATAGCAAACTGTTTGTCACATTGACTCTAATACAAAACTTGCCAGAGAGGTAGTAACAATCTCCTTGTTGTGATTTATGTAAGCAAAGCATTTTGATAATCAAGAACCCTAATCCTTTATCTTATGCTGTCTTCATTTTTGTTCTTCCACTGCTAAGGAAGAAATACATCTAAAAACTGATTTCCTCTGAAAGGATGGGGTAACTTCATCTACCTGCCTCTTCAGAATTTCATTTCCTTACTCCAAGCTTTATGAACTTTAACACAAAGGCACGTAGTCTTAACTGGGACAGCAGAAGGGGATACAGTGAAGAAATACGCAGAGAGAGACCAGACCTTTTGGAGACCACAGTCAACCCAGGAAGAGCGAGTGCTCTCAGCCACCTAAAAGTAAGTAGAATCTATAGTAGTGGAAAAAATGCAGCCTACTGTCAGCCTGTGAATACTCCTGCATGGACAGCCATGATAGTAACGTACACAAAGAAATAAATTAATTGGACAATTTTCTAACCATTTTACATTTGAGCAATGAAATCACAATATTCATTTTACAGCTGCACTAAATCACATTGGTGAAACATGATAGTGATTTGTGGTATTCACTGTAACTAAACTACAAAGTCTGATCTTTTTGTATGTGTTTTTTAGGTATTTACTGCATTTGTTTCAGCATACTGTGGAGAAAATGTATGCTAGTCGAGAGGATATTGGATATGATTTTGGAGATGACTCAAAAGTTGGAAGTCAGCCAATTAAGCCCAATCCAAACATTGATGGAGGATGGGCTTGGATGATTGTATTTTCATCTTTCCTTGTGCACATACTTATCATGGGTTCCCAAATGGCCCTTGGAATACTCAACATGGAATGGCTTGAAGAGTTTAATCAAAGTCGTGGCTTGACAGCATGGGTGAGCTCCCTCAGCATGGGCATTACCCTTATCGTAGGTATGTTCCAGCATCATTTATTTCAAAACTACACAGATTTTTAGAATATATTTATCATTCATCCCTAAAGTATTTTCTTACAGTTTCCCATTTTATTTGCAGAGCTGCCCAAGTTGTCCTGAGTTGTGTTTTTTAAGTCACTTGGACAAATTTTACAATTTAGATGCAGAAAGTGAACAACAGAGAGGATGATGGGGAAGTCAGTTAGTCCAGGAGGCAGCATGAGCAGGACAGCCTGTGACTTCAGTGTCTCACTGGAATTAAGGAAACAGAAGATCTGTGAAGCTTGTGGTGCTCCCTGCACTCTGTCTAGGAGGAGAAAATGTTGAATTCAGACTGTATATTTCAGTTTAGCAGCTGAATTGAAACTTATTTTTTAAGATGTGTTTGGATCAACTCAAACTTGTATCTGGAGGATATGGTTGCCTCTATATGGATAAACAAACCTGTGGCTCCCTAAGTGAAGACTGAAAAAGCTGTGTTTAGATCTGCCTCAAATACTCCACTGAAAACAAAATGTTTACTTTCTAGTTATCTGTGAAAAAGGCCTGCACTTACACAGCATCAGCAATGGGAACAGCAGTTTCAGCTTATTCCTCCATTCAAACTGTCTCTTCTTCAGGGGGCAACTTTCATTTTAGGTCTTGCAGATATTTGCTAAGTATTTGATCAGTTGGTCCTATTTTTCTTTTCATGATTTTAAGCAGCAATATAGAAAATAAACTGAATTGCACGAGTTGCCTGATGTTTTACATTTTATTTAAAACATCAATAAACCTAATGTGAGAAACTACTAGAGCATAAAGATTTTTTTTCATGTTCTTTAACAGGTCCTTTTATTGGTTTATTCATCAGCATGTGTGGGTGCCGCATGACAGCTATAATTGGAGGGATCCTGAATGCCCTGGGCTGGATACTGAGTGCCTATGCCTCAAATGTGCACTACCTCTTCCTTACGTTTGGAGTGACAGCTGGTGAGAGCTGCACTATTGTTGGAAAGTTCTGTCATTTTTCTTTTCTTTTTTTTTTTTGTTTCTCTGAAGGTTTTCTGAGTGAGTAAAGAAGGTAGTTGGACTGTAAAGTTATTCCAGCTCTTATCTCACACTCTTTACAGCCTGCTATCTTTTTAGAAAGCTTAATTATTTACTCAGTGGATTGGGCTTTTATCAGTTTCACTCAAGTGAATATATGAGAGGACATTTTTTATTAGAAGAATTAATGTAACCCAAACTCTAACAAATGAAATATAAAGATACTAAAACACTGTTGAATTATTTATCTATTGAATTATTTAGCTAACTCCTGTCTGTCACAGGAAGAAACAGCAAATGTTTTCTCCAGGAGTTGCTCCACATTAATAAAGTTCTGGATTCTGATAACTATGTACTGCTTCAAAAGTCATTTTAAAAGGTGAAGTGGGTTACAGCTGGTAGGCAGATAAGCTTCATACAGCACCTCACTTGCTCTTGCACAGTGGGATTGGGGAGAGAGTCAGGAAGGTAAACATGAGATAAAACAGTTCAGTAGGTAAAGCAAAAGCTGCGTGCACAGGCAAAACAAAAATAAGGAGTTCATTCACTACATCCTGTAGTCAGGCAGGTGTTTAACCATGCCCAGTAAAGCAGGGCTGGCCATGTGTAGCTGTTACCTGGGAGGACAAATGCCACAGCTCCCAATGCTCTTCCTTTCCCCCGGTTTTATTGCTGAGTACAACATCCTGTGGTGTGGGATATTCCCTCGGGTGGGGTCCCCTGTCCCACAGCATCCCCTCCCAGCTTCCTGGGCTCCCTCAGCCCAGCCACTGTCGGGGTGGTGTGAGGAAAGCACAGGCCTTGGTGCTGTGTGAGCAACAGCTCAAACCTGCCCATATTATCAGTGTCTGGGCCACAGATACAAAACATGGCACTCTGTAAGCTGCTAGGGAGAAAATTAACTCCATCCCAGCCTCAGTTAGGATCATGCACAGGGCTGGATTTCATTCCTAATTTCTAATAAAGGACATTCAGATTGTATCAGCATCCACTTACAGCAACTAATATAGCTACATTTTTTTTACAATCAAAATTACCCAAGTAATATTTTGCCACTTGAATTGGAATTTGATGTCTAGAAAACCTTTTGACAGGTGTAAAAGCCCAATCAAAATTTGAAAAGGCATGTGTGTTTAGGCATTTTTCTTCAAAACCAACAGATCTTCAGTGCCTGAACACTCACTTTCTAGCAATATGTGTCTTGTGAAAAGATTTAGTTACTCTCTGTTATGTAGAAGAGCTCAGTGCTTAAAGCACTACTTCATTTTATTTACTGTTCATTTCTGGAAAGAGATACTGTTAATAGCTACAAAACAAAAATGTGGAAGTTACACAAGTAAAAAGAAAAAAATTGGGGCTTCAATTATCATCTGAGCGACACTGAGCAATTAAGGGGCTTTGAAATATTAGACTCCAGAGATAACATGTCCAGTTGTGTTTGCAAATGAGCACAGTGTCTGCGTTGTATGTGACAGATAGAAAGTTATGAAAAAAGGGAATTGTTTGCAATACCAATAGTAGCTTCAGGGCCCCACATTCTCTTAGCTGTTCTTTCACTGAATTTATAGAAAGCTACAGAACGTCTATATAATTTTTATCTAGCTTTGTGGACGGAGAAATACTGAAACTAGCCAGGGTCACTGTGATGGCTCTTTATGCCACCACACCATAGACCTCAGTAATGTTGTACATTTCTGGACAAAGTACAATGATCACAGACAGGGTTTTGTCCCCATATTAACTGTCCCTGATTGGCTGTGGGATGTTTGTGGCTTTCCAGCAGTGTCATGCTGAACCTGAGGTAAAGGTTTTATCTTTCATGTGTTTAATTTTTTGCAGCAGTTAAATATCAGTCTTGTATTCTCACTGGAATGAGTATTGAAATTTTGGAAAATACTACAAGGCAGAAATGAAAGCTAACATCAGAATTGAATATTTATTATTGGTTTTACCACTATGCTTATATAAATGTTAGGAATAAAGCTGATCTGTTTTTCATTGCTTTTTATGTTGTTGGCAAAAATTCAGATATATTTAGGGGTTTCTTTATTTATTTTCATAGGCATTGGAAGTGGCATGGTTTATCTGCCTGCAGTGGTCATGGTAGGGCAGTATTTTCACAAGAGAAGAGCACTTGCACAAGGGCTCAGTACCACAGGAACAGGATTTGGAGCTTTCTTAATGACTGCCTTACTGAAGTACCTCTGCATTGAATTCGGGTGGAGGAATGCCATGTTCATCCAGGGTGCCATCTCCCTGAACCTCTGTGTCTGTGGGGCGCTTATGAGACCACTCTCTGCCAAAGACCTTCGGGACAAATCTGTTGTGAGAAGTGATAGTGCAGATAATCGGGCAAAAGCTCTGTCCCATTCTACAGAGACTATAAAATCTAATGGAGTCCTTGGTGAAGAACCAGAGAAAAAAGAAGAGGCAGCAAATGAAGAAGTGCTGGAGAGTGTTCAGCGCACAGAAGCTGGAGGTAACTCCAGAAGTGGAAGGAGTTTGCATGGACTGCGCATCCTCAAGAGCGTGAGCCAGCTGACACTTACAGTCAGGAAGGGCTTTGCACTGTGGTACTCCAGCTACTTTGGAGCTGCATCACTGTTTACCAATAGAGTATTTGTGGCCTTTATAATTTGGGCTTTGTTTGCCTATAGCAGCTTTGTCATTCCCTTTATTCATCTTCCAGAAATAGTCAAGCAGTACAACTTATCTAGTCAGGACAATGTATTTCCTTTGACATCCATTATAGCCATTGTTCATATTTTTGGTAAAGTGATCCTTGGTATCATCTCTGATCTCCCATGCATCAGCACATGGAATGTCTTCCTCATGGCTAACTTTACCCTGGTCACCTGCATTCTTACTTTGCCACTAATGCAAACATATGTTGGCCTGGCTGTGGTTTGTGCTCTAATAGGATTTTCTAGTGGCTATTTTTCTCTAATGCCTGTTGTGACTGAAGATTTAGTTGGAACTAAACACCTTGCAAATGCCTATGGCATCATCATTTGTGCCAATGGAATATCTGCATTGTTTGGACCACCCTTTGCAGGTAAAAAGTTCAAATTGCTCAACAACAGATGTTTGTATAATAACCGTGTAACTCTTTCTGTTACTAAACGTTCCTATGTTATGAGCATGTGTAGTTAACAAAATCCCAGCTGCTCCAGAATGGACTGTAACATCCAGCTTTACATTGTCCAAATTTACAGATCCCTTCTGCTGGGTACCAGCTCACTATTCACATCTTGCAAATACAGTTCTTAGAAATAACCCCAAATCTGTTACAATCTGAGCTTTCAATGGTGTGTTTCCTTAAAATAGTATGAGAAGGGTGAACCTATTTTTATGTGTTTTGTGTAGTATATGCACTATATATACTCATTCCTCCACCCACATGAGAAAATGATGATTAGTTCCCAGGGCAAGCAGCTGTTTGTACCACAGTATTACCCCCAAGGACTGTGGTGTGTGTTTGGGTGTCACCAGTCTAAGCTGCCTGTGGATGTGTTTAACTTTGCTTTGCCTTCCTTCAGCCAGAAATACCTACTTTGGGGACTGCAGTGCTTTGCTGCCATCCACAGCAGAAAGCAGAAGTGTATGTATGTTATCCCTAGAGTTACTTAGGTTTAAACAGACATTCATTATGAATTTTCTCATGGAAAGTGATGGGGAAGTGCAGAAGAGATATGGGTACTGATTGCCAATACCATACCAGACTACAGCACTCTCTTACAGGGATGTTGCTCAGAAGAAAGCAGAAAGAAGCCTCAAGAGTTGTGGCCATGGTCAGCCAGGGATGGCTGTGGGCTGAAGGGAAGCCCTTGGCAGCACAAGCAGCCCAGAAAAGAGAGCACACTCACACCTTCTCTGCACTGAGTGAGCCAGCCCGAGTCAGAGGAAAGCTCAGTGCCCTTTGAAAAGCAGCAGTGTTTCCCTGTGCCACGTGTGCTCTCAGCACCTCAGTCTGTGCTGAACTGGCTCTGTATTTGGCCACTGGTTATGGAGCAAATGGGATGCAAGTGGGAGATCTTGTGGTTACATCGCAATGTGACCGGCGTGACATGAGAGAATTTTGCTAATTTTGGTTCTCAGACCTTCCTGAAATAACCTTCATGTGTTTTTGCAAAAGAATTGAGGTTGGAATGCGAGTCACTGCAGTCCTGAGATAGGATCTCTTGAAAAGTCTTTTATTGGTATGCGAGTCTCTGAGGGAGCTATTGGGAATGTGTTTGCTTGCACAGGGCCCAGCATCTGAACTGGGCAGTGTTGGCATTTCACAAAGGCAGGATTAGGGTGGGAGAACTGATTGGTTTGGGATTACTAAATGTCTGTTTTTAAGTCAGACCTGTGACAACTTGTTTGAAAAATGTTTTTTTCCTCAAAACATCTATGGACTGAAATGTCATAAGAGAAATGTGAAGTATTTTTTGTATTTTCCCATGCAATATACCTTGCTGTCAAGCTTTGTAACAAACATGTTTTGTCCTTATTTTCCAGGTTGGATCTATGACATCACACAAAAATACGATTTTTCTTTTTACATAGCTGGCTTGCTGTACATGGTGGGAATAATATTTTTGCTTATACAACCTTGTATTCAAAAGAAACAACCAAGACAAAACTCTACAGAAGAAGCACAAGTATAGAACAAATTCCAGATGTTTTTTTACAGAACTTTTTTTGTTTTCATGTTTCTATTGTGTGACAGTACGAAGATGTTTTTCTTATGGAACCAATCACATTGAACTGTACTTAACTGAAAAGGAAATGTGCTCCATAATGCTAATAAATTATTAGAAACATGCTTTTAAAATGAGTTATTTTGCTTTAGAATTACCAAATACAGTGATTAAAAGCACACTGCTACTCTTTTAATATCAGGACAATGCCTTTACACTTGCTTCTCTTTCAGCTTTTCACCCCTAACCACTGGTGAAAATCCACTGACTGCAATGCAGTTACTCTTGATTTACACTAGTCCTACGAGAGAATTTGGTCAGGACAGGAATGACTTTTAAGTCCTTCCTACTATGTATTCAGTCTGATAAAAGATCAGTTACAGAGTATAAGAAAATGATTTATTTCTTATCTGGCTAGCCAAGTACTGTTGAAATGCTAGTATAATTTCACTAATTCAATGTATTAAAATCACTGTTTCTCTGATACAAAACTGAAGAAAAGTTCCTACATTTTTCTGAAGTGACCTGGTTGGACTTGATGATCCTTGTGTGTCCCTTTGAGCACAGAATATTCTGGGATTCTACTTCTAGGATTTTTAATTTTATTTTTTTTACAGTATCATCTGCATAATAAAGTAGCCATCCTCAGTATATAGGCTGCTTTAGAAATGCTGTGACACTTAATGCACCTGAAGAAAAAAAATCATAAATGCAGAAACAGGAAACATATGGAAAATATTATTGTGACTGGAAAATGCTTCCAGAAACAGTCTGGAGTCTGTGGCCCCTTTACCTAATTAGAGGTACTGTAGAACTTCATAACATTGCTATTGACTCCCTTCATGGGAAAGAACTCTACTACAGCACACTAAATTTTGTTACAATTAATTCAATAACAAAACCTGTTACAATATGAGCAGTTGTGTTGCTGCTTATAAGGTACACCATGAACTGACTAAGACTGGTCACATTTGAGAAGTTTATTCACTAGAAAATTGGATGCTGCAGAGCATGGAAGAGCTAAAGAACATTTAGAATATTCTTAACATTAAGCACCCAGTAACCAATGCAGAAGGTGTTGTATGGTGGGACAGGACATAATTTTTTCAGCTTTGAGAGGTGAATCTGATGTTATTTTTCCTATCAAATAAACAACACTGTGTGTTTTTATCCTCTTAGCCTTATGACAGTTTTTTGCATGACAAGTCAGGTTCTTGGTTTAACACTGATATGTGCTGCTAGAATTCCTTAAAACTCTGATTGATACTGTTATACTATCATATTGAAGAGCTATTAGGACACAGTTCAGTAAGCAACACTATCAATATACTGATCCTCTCTGTAGCTGCAAGGTTGGCTAAGAAGAATCCTGAACCACTATGCCTGTTTGTTCTGTATTGCAATTCACCAGCTTCTTAGTGTTGCACTTACACAACTGTTGGCAGGGACATACTTTAAAATAGATCACTGAAATGAGCCAAGTTAAACAATAAAACCTTAAGAAACCCCTGAACTACTTTAAGATTTAGATCGGTTCAATCATACAGTAGTTACATATGGCCTTTATAATTCACATAAAACAACTGAGGTGGCACGGAAGGACAACAAGGTGTGAACACACAGTAACTTCTTAAAATCAGCTTTTTTGTTGGAGAAAATGTTCACATAAACTTTCACAATAGATCTTTGTTACAGGTTTAATGTCTTCTTGTTGTAAATGCTGCTAATAGCTTATTTCAACTGAGCTATCTTTTATCTGTGAAATATATATTGAAGTGATTATTTCCCCCATTTTGCTTTTTTCTTTATGAAAAATGTACCCTTTATACTTAGATCCTCACTTTGTCTTTTGTCAAAAGCAACTTTATTTGCATATTACAGTAATAAATAATATGCTGTTCACTTGTGATATCTGCAATATATCTTTCTATAGAGGTCCTTACTGGGCCATATGGTGGGAATAAACTTACATTACCCCAAATACACTTTTTGTTAATTTATTAAGTTAATACAGTGTTTATCCACATAATAAAATTTGTATGTCATTATCCTAAAAAATCACAAAGAATAAAGTATAATATGTAAATGTTTTTTCTAAGATCAATGATCACCAAATGCTTCCAGAACATTGGTATGCAGTTGTAAACCAAAATATTCTTAATCTAAACTAGCAAGTAGCTTTTAAGTATTAAGACACTGCTTTATAAAGAAACAGAATAATACAAACCCTGTATTCATAGTTTTTAATGAATTTATAAAATTCAAGTTTCATACTTGACACATTAGGAGATTATAAAGTCATTACATTCTTCAAATAGTGCACTGTTATATCCAAATATTGAAATCACAGTTTTTAATACTTGGGTCCTTAATGTAGTCAATTGCAAATGGTGCATGAATCAACTGGTAGTTTCAGGATAATAGTATTTGGCCTCTTAATTACTGAAGCTGATTGTTGGAGCAAGACAGTCACACCGGTAAGAAGCCACAACTTCTAACATTGCTATTAACTTGTAGTAACTGCTATGATGCTGATTATAACACAATTTCAGGATGCTCAACATATTAAACATCATATTATTTACATGTTGCTCCTAGTAAGACAGATTTTGTTTTTCTTCTTTCATTCCTTAAAAAAATCTGCTTTCCCTATTAGAAAAGTTCACATCTGACCCGATAAACAGCAAACCTACACCTTGTAACCATTATAACAATTTCTTCAGTGAAAAATACACCTTTATTCAGCTAATTTTTTGTTCTGAGCATCTTGTTTCTGCCTCCTCCTTCAGAGCTGTGGCTGCAGCTGATGTCTGTGTGTGAAGGATGGTTCCCAGGGCCCTTCCTGTGCCAGCTCCCTCATTTCAGGTGTGATTGTGTCACACAAGTTCCCCACAAGTTTCTCATAGCTCACTGTCACGTAGGGAGTTGTAAGAGAAAGAAGAGACTTAGAATCATAATTTGACTTACTCATTGCTGATAATTCTAGTGCACAGCACAGAGGCCTTGCATCAAGGTCACCTGCAGTTCAAGCTGCCCATGTGTCCTGAAAGAGGCAGTTTTAGTTAAAACTCACATCAGTGGAAGTTTTGCCCAGTGTCACCTGTGCAGGATATCTCATGTTCTTCTGCACAAATCTGAGAAGCTTCTTCTGGTATGATATCAAAGGCCTCTCTGCCACACTAAAAGCAGCTGTAATGCCACATACTCTCCTGATATGTGACTTGTACAGCTGCTCTGAAATCAACCACACTGTGTAAGCTGATGCAAAAAACTTGTCAGCATGTAGGAATCATGTCAGCAATACAAAAATGTTTCCAAGAAGGTAAGAGAAGCCTCAGGGTTTACAACAGAAATGCCATTTTAGGAAACTTTCGGAAGTACTGTAAAGATTTAGCTTGTTTCTCAGGAGATGCTTCTCTCTTTCAGAATGACTCCATAAACAGAATTAGGTAGAAATATTATAAAGTGGAAGAAAAATTATATAATCTGTTAGATGACAGAACTATCTCAATAATAAATTAGGATGATACTCTGTGTCAATATATATTACCTACCCATTGTAAGTTATACAAGAGCACAGCAACATTGATTTTTACCCTCATCAATCCACTTTACATGTGCAACTGGGGGGACCTGAGTGCAGTTGTACTCGATGCAAGTGGCTGGTAAGTGGTAGCAGAAATAGAAAAGCAAAAGTCCTGGTATAACTTTTGTTAGTGCTGATGAAGCTGGACACGTAAACTGCTTAACTTGCTGCCTGCTACAAAGCTGTCCCTGTCCCTGTCCTCCTGCTGGTTCTTGTGCAGGCACACCCATCCCAGCGCGTTTTAGCGAAGGGAGAGCAGGGATCGTCGAGGCAAAATTGCTGTAGAAGTGCTGAAGTGAAAATACATACCTTTGACAAGTTTTCCTTAAGTTCCTGCTTGCTCTCTGCCTTCCCATTCAGCATTTCCCATGGGAAATGGGCCCTGCGAAGTCAAAAATAGCGGAGCCTGGTGTTCGGTACCACACGTGCCTATTTGCGAACAGTGCTCTGTATAAATAACCGAGCGGGGCCGCTCCCGGGGCCCCCTCTGGCGGCGGATCGGCCCCGCCGCGCCGGGAATTCCGCACAGCTCCTCCCAAATGACCGGAACGCCCCCCCCCCCCCCCCCCCAGCACTTGTGCCGGGACAGAAACTGAAATCTGAACATGGTATTTTCTAATTACAGAGAAAACGGCATTCCAGCCTACACGTAAATTAGTCTGGGAATGAAAACTCATGCTTTATTGGGGCAAATTCCCTGATGAAATGAGAGAGAGCATGGCTTACTATTTCTAGAAGATTATTTCATTGTGCCAAAGTTTTATCTTTCTTATTATGCAACTTAATTCCTTCTAGGATTTCCATAAATTCCAGAATATCCAAACTTTTGTGTCAAACTAGTGAAAAGCTTACTGCCCCCTGCATGGCTCCACTCACACTGCAAATTAATTCCAGATATACTAATAAATCATTTCCTGACCTCTCTTCTATCCATTCTCTTCCTCTCCTTTAGTTGTTTTTATTCCCTTGTTCTCTAACCAGTTGGTTCCCAGTCACAATATCAAGTGTTTTATCTTCAAACTGAAATTCAGCCCAGAACTCTGTAAGCTTATCTACTCCCATCTGGCCTTCATCTCTAAGTCAATGACATGCTGTATTTTCCTGCCTTGCCATTTTTTCCTGTGCTTTCCTTGTGCTGTCTCCTGTTTCTTGTGCTCATCTGAACTCACTCTTGCTGAAGCATCTGTAACACTTTTGCAGCCACACAGAGGAACAGCAGCATGGCCACGTCCTCTGGAATTGCCCGCAGTCTGACACACAACTTGAAATGTTGGCCCACATGCCCTCAAAATACAAACCCTGGAAGCAATTTCCCCCTGACACAGTTTGGAGAAGTGCTCTGTACCAGACATTTGTCCCACTCTCCATACTACATGGCTAGTCTGTCTCTCTGAAGTCTTTCAGAGCATACCTAGTTGTTACAGAAGACTCAAGACAACTAAATCTGGTTTTAACTTCTTCGTAAAGTCTCACCATTACTTAGGTTTTCATTAACTGCTCAACCCATAACTTGACAGACTTCATTCTAGGCTCCTACAGCACCTTTGGGGACAAGAAGTTATTTTTCTCTTTAGAGTATTTCTCTTCCTATTTTTCATAGGCTAAAATCCTTTTCTCCCCCAACCTACTGCAGTTATTGCAGCAGCCTTTTCTCAGGCTTTGACTGGGATAGAAAATACAATTTGGAGGCATTCAGATCCACAAAAATAAGCTTCCTAGATCACAGCTCTGAACATGTTATCTTTCCATCCCAATTTCCTGACCCTGCACAGACCAGGAAGCTGGAACAAATGACCTCTCACAGGCCTTTCCAATAGGACTTTTCTCTTTAGCACCAACAGGTTGCCCCTCATTCTCCTGCAACTTCCAGGGTATCCTTCCAATTCACTGCCCTTCATTCAGCATGAAGAGGTCACCCTTAGCTCCATCAGCCAAGAGTAGTAACTTCTGTTATCCACTCCCTAAAGTTTCAATTCAGCATGTTCATAGTGTTTGCCATACTTTGCTGATCGCTGGAAAGGGCTTCCTACCAAGAAAGCATAAAGCCATCTCTTTCTTCTCCTGTGTCTCTTACAGTTTCTTGATGTGAAGTCTACAAAAAAGAAATTAAAAAAATTCTCTTTCCTTGTGCTCCTGTCTTTTGTCAAAGATGTAAAATGTAAGGAATGGCACTGACTTTTTGTTTGTTAATGAATGTAACATAAGGGGATCCCAGTCTGGCTGAAGTTCCTAGACATTACAATAATAGGAATCATAAAACAAAGCACAGGTTTTACATTTCCAGTATTTAATCCTGGAAGTGGTGCATAGCACCCAGCCATGGGTTGCAACGGAATTATCTGAATCATTGCGTTTATCATAAAACAAAAGTTTTCAGGATGCACACAATCTAAGAGCCTTTCTAAGATCCAGCTTTTACTACACCTTTTCATTTATTGTCTCAAAGAGACAATCCTTACTTTTATTTTATTTATTGTCTTAAGTAAAGCAGACAGATTGATTATGTTAAACCAATGAGATGAATCAAAATGAACATGCTGCACAGCAAAGCTAACTTATTTTTTTTAATTTTTACTGCTTCAAATCTGTGTGAAACTTGAGAAAGTCTGACAATATCTTCAAGCTTCAGAAAGGAAATGAGGTACAGGAGCAATGGGACAGGAAGCTGCTCCAGGAAGTCAGAGTTACCTCGGCACAGACTGAGGACATGTTGCAGAATTTTGGCACCAAACACTACAGCAATCTGAACTGGGGAAAACAGTGAAACCAAACCCAAGTGGCAACAGACTTGTAAAAGCCTGAAATTTCTTACCAATAATCTCAAGTCATTCAGATACATCTTAGGAAAAAACTCAATAACCCCAAAAACCCAACAGAAAAGTCAGCTTATTTTTTTAGTGTTTTTTTAGAGAAAACAGCACTTAATATGAATGTTCAGATCCATTTTTAGATACACTTTTCCACATATAATTTTTTTTACATAAAGATTGTGCTGATTACTCAGGGGGAGTTTAGTGAAACAACTGAAAAAATACTTCAGTCCTGCTTTGGGGAGAATGATGATGGCTCTGATATCGAGAGTTTCTGAAGTTCTGCTTATCTTATGCAGGTACAGTTAAATGACCAACATGAAATTGAAGACAGTTACCTTCTACAGTGACAGGACATTTGTAGACTCATTCCTTTGTAATTTAATACAAAACCAAATTCTCTTTCTGTAGGTCCCCAACTTAGTGGGCTACTCCCCATCCTGCAGTCATACAGGCAATTATTTCTGCTTCTGTGTTCAGCTTGGAACTTGGCCTTTTGGGTTCACGCTGTGTCTTCAGATCACTTATCTATTTAATCAAATTGCTGTAATAAAATTACTAGTTCATTATAAAACCGATTCTGGAATTCGATTTGCTACACTTCTAATGAACAATCAGTGGTACATTTTAATTTCCTAAGATCTGACAAAATGAATGCAGTCATTCAGATTAGAACAGGATTCCCCCCCCCCCCCCCTTTCCATATGTAACCACAATTGAAAGCAGAATTACTATTTTTTATATTAGGAAATTTTTTCTAATACATCTAGAGTGGGGGAGGAGGGTTGGTGTTTGGGGGACCTTTTGTTTTTAACTAACTAGAATCTATCTTCTCATGTACATTAGAGTGACAAAAAGAAAGAAACAGAATCATGGAAGATAAAACTATACCATCGGCCAATTTTGATGCAGCAGTTTTTCTTCCAAAGTATTTTGTAGGATTAGTTACAAAACTCAAGTTTATATGACTACATTTGAAAGAGCTTTGAGAATTATATGATTTCACTGTTAGGATGTTAGGCCATTTTTTGTCTTTTTTTCCCCCCAGTATTCCTAAGGTAGCTGGGTAGAAGGAACTGTTGCCTTATGTCCCTCACATCCTTGGGTAGGTGGCCCAATATGATGCAAGTTTTCATTTCCCTGCTGCAAGTGCAGTTTGCTGTCAGTTCTCCTTTGCTTTTTTGCTTTCCAAACATCTCAGTTCTACGTAGTTGGTAATTTTCCTCAAATTCCTTATGCAAGTACAAAATGATCTACACCACCAGCTAAAAATGGTTGGGCTGATTAATTCAAGCTGATATGGAAGGATGATCCAAATCTTTACATACTGGGAATGACAATAATGTTTACACTGTGGATCTCTTGCATGTTGAAGATTAAGCAGGCTTAATCTGAATATTTCAGGTTTTTTTTATAACTATTTATTTCTAGAAATAATCATGTGGTCTGTTTTGGCTGTTTTAAAATATATTTAGCTGTGTTTATTTTGCACTAATGTATCTGCTGCTAATGATGAACTGTGAAAATCTACTGAACTTCAAATTTTCTATGAAAATTTCATCATGTGAGGGCTGGAGACAATTTGATGACTTGTATTATTTTTTCACTAATCCAGAAATAAAAGTAGACTTCTCTTCTCTTGCTTGACACTATCATCAATTAATTTTCCATCACTGCAAAGCCACATACAAAACCTTGCTGTGCTCTCTTGACTTTATGGAGATGATGAAAAGAAACTAAGGATAAGTTACTTCACTGTCTAAAAAGAACAGAAAACATTTCAAAACAAACCTGGATGTTTCCAGCTGTATGGGAGTTACCACAGATTTACTAAAATGGTAATGTGAATTGTTTAAGCACCTTAAAAAAAAAACAAACAACAACCAAACAAACATAAAAATCCCAACCAGATGAAAACAGATAAAATCTTGGGAATGAAAACGAGGAGGTAACAACAGGAAATACCAATACTTAACAGGAAAACATTTTGGTGGCAGAGGTATGTACCAAATATTCAGCAGCAAACCACGGTTCTCATGAGGAGTTTTTTTATTTTAACCCTCATTTGGCAAAAAGATCAGTGAAGATAACTAGCATATTATTCAAGTATATATTTATATATATATATATTCCTGTATGTATATAAAATTAAGAGAAAAAAAGAGATAATTTGTTAATACTTAGGAACAGCAAAGCTCCTCTTAACAGGAGGTGAGGAGGTGTAAAAACATCTGATTGTGTGGAACAGCAAGAGCTGTGGACAGAAATAGTGTCAGCGTAACAATACAACTTCTCACAAACATAGTAATTTATTCTTATAATACTTCTATTTATATTAGCACTTTTCTGAAAACACTTTTATCTGATATTACAATTTTTTGTAAAAAATAGAGGGAAACCCCCCAAATTTTGTAATAATTTTAGAAGAAGGGAGAAATGACTAAATGTTAGAAAAGAATTGCAACTGTGGCTTTCCATACTTCCTATGGGATAGGAAACATCTGAGCCACTGGTAACACTCCTCAGGAAAAAGCAGGCAGATCTTATTTGTAACCTACTGAAAACACAGAATAACAGTAGAAAACTGCATATTAACACTAATTTAATCCTTTAAATTGCTGTACTCAGGTAATGTAAAACAGATGCTTTATCATGACATCACAATATCAAATGCTGCAGGAAAATCTTGCACTATAAGCAATAAAAAACCCACAGTGAAATCCTTCTCGCCAATATATATTCATGTGTCAAATCTGCTTTTATGAGGTAAATTAAAAAAAAGAGGTAAATAAAAAAGTATAGAAGACTACTTCTCTGAAAGCTCAAGTTTATAAAAATTGATGATCAATTTTGCCACAAATTAAAAGGTGGTACAACTCCGCTTCAACTACCAGAGCAATTATGAACATCTGTGGCAAAATGCAGCATATTTAAAGACACCCTGAGCCAAATTCAACAGGCTCAGGGCTCAATCCATTTTCTCTTGGTTCAGGATACATTCATTCCCTTCTAGTCAAAACAAGCAGTAATAACTGGAATTAAAGATTGGTTTTGTTATGGACTGTGAGTGCTGATTGAATCTTTTTCCCTGGTTTGTGCCTATGCCCAGCCACTGGAGCTCACACTTTGCAGTCTTTCCATCCATGGATCACTCCCAGCAGCCACTTGCAGCCTCCCAACCCAACTGCCCATGGAAGGGTTATTATTTCTATCAAATCACTTGAAATCGATTGGTTGCAACAGTTCTAACAGGGAATCAGAAACACAAACCTAAACATAGAAGTGCAGACCACATTAAATCACCAGTGCTAAAAATCTCTTGATTGTGCTGTAGGAAGTGTTAGATTTTAATAAGCAAAGCACAGGGCATGTGTTGGTCTTATCCAAGACCCTAAATGAAGATACACTCTAATTTATTCTTGAAAAGAGATATGTAGTTTTACCCTCTTCCTTACCACCTTATCATTTTCCCAAGATTCATATACTTGGGAAAGCAGACTTCCTCCACCTAGGTGTAAACAGCCATGGAATATCAGAACAATCAAGGCTGGAAGAGACCCTCAAGATCATCTGGTCCAATCACCACAATCCCCCCTAAACTACTCTCCAAGAGTCACATCCAGACACCTCTTGAAAATTCCTGAGACAGTGACTCCACCACCTTGCTGGACAACTTACTCAAACAAGATGATGATTCAGTAAGATGATGCCTACCAAAGCTGTTTATGAGAAAAACAGGACTTCATTTGAAAAGGACACCTTTCAAGTTTGTAATGAAAATAAGATCAATATGAAGTCACATCTGTAACTATTTTCTTTCAGTGTCTACACACAATCAGAATACAAGAGCAGTTCACTTAAAAAAAAAAATCTCACCAATCCAAGATTTTTGTGTGCTATCAGGTCTCCTGAGCTCCAAAAGCCTCAGATCCCAGCCCAGTACCTGCACATGCAGTTATGAACTTCACCTCCAGGCTGTCATAGCTCACCCCTCCCATTCCTTGGAGGTACTGAATTAATGTGTCTTTAGCTTAGTATTTTCAGGACACCATTTCCTCTGTGAGCCATGACCATGATCAACCATATCTTGTGACATGACCATCTCTTAAAGTTAATCCATAACTGAGAACCAAGACTACAGAAGATGCCTTTCCCTTTGTGACTGTGGCCCTGCAGTTGTGTTGCACTTGTGCGGTCCCAGTTACCTGCTGCATTTGTGGTTACTTGTGTGAAATCAGATTGGGAATACAGGTGGCTCACAACATGGCCATAAAAACAAACGTGCTGGAACAGAGCATTATGAGTTATTAGCCATGAAAATACTGTTTTCTGGTCTACTTTTGATGCTAAAATCTCTGACATCGTCTTATAATGAAACCATCAATGTTATCATATATTCAGGTTTACTGTCACATCTTTATGTTTTTCCTATATTCATACATTAACTTATATTAATAAATTCATAGAAAAAAGTGTATTAGCCAAAGCAATCACATCTTTCATGGAAGTTATTACAGATCAATATTGCTAGGTTATTCCATTATATGCCACCATAAGTTTATAATTATTATTATCATCACATTGTGAAGAGATGAATCATCAAAAAATCCTCCTGGGATTCTTTAATTTCTCCAGGTCTTAATTGATGAAATTCATTCCTAAGTGAAATTTCCCATCACCTGAAAATTACCTACAATTATGGAAGAAGCAAAAGAGAAAAGGCAGAAGAAATGACTATCAAGTGCCATGAGATAAATACCTTACTCAGATTCAGGTGTCAGGTTGTGAAAATATCACTACAGTTCCAAAGCAAAGTTATTGCAGAAGATCAGACCACGGTGACTGTACCAGCAGCCCTAGAACATGCCCCAAAGGACAATAAACACCCCATAATGCACCTAGAACAAGTGTGAAATGGTTTTACATACAAAGAAAAATGTCCCCAACCCCTGCATGCAAATTGTTTGTAGAAATAAACACACACTTAAAGACATCTCTATGGCAAAACTATAAACATTCTGGTTTTGTTTTTCATTTAGTCAGAAAAACATAATTTATCAGACATTAAATTATGTGATTGAGTAGAAATACCCATTCAACTGCTCAGGCAGTCAACAGTGGCAGCGTTGTTAGAAGTTAAACTGTGATTTTAACATTTTGTTAAAATCAGAATTAATAGGACAGTTCAAAGCTCAGCACTTAACACTGTCTGAAAACTCTGGAAAAAGCTCTCCAGAAGCACATATTCAACTCACATTTTCAGAGAGAGAAAAAGAAAATCTGCATTACAAAGCATGCAACTGAGACAAAAAATAAATATGAATAGCAAATTAGGTACCTATGAAATGATGGAGAGTAAGTGGCCCTGACTATCAATAATTTTCCCAGAGTTCTCCTAAAACATTACCTGTGTGCTTCAACACAGTGCCAGCTTTAAATATTGACTTTCTTTTTGTTGCTGCCACAGGTGGGTCTAGAGGAGAGGAAAGTCATAATCACATTTCTCCCTTCACACAACTTACTAGTAAAGATCACACTCCAAGCCACAATCAAGATTCACTTGCTGTTGTAGGCAAGGTTAAAAGCACACATATTCTACTCTTACTAATATCAATCTGGTTTATTTCCTTCCATTTCATGGAGAAGAATGAGGATTTTTTACTGTTGTATCTATAGGTGAATTCCTGATATGATGACTGATAAAACTGACAAACGAGAATATTACTGAGGTGAACATTTATAAACACACACACATGTTTATATAAAACCACACTCCACAGATCTTTATTTTTTCTAGTGGCATGTTGAGAACAAAAATTAAAAGCAAGCCTTGAGCTAACTGTCTGAAGAACACAGAGTTAAATTTTACTGTTACAAATCAGATCTGATGACAGTGTTTACATCTCTTAACATCAAATTTAACTTTAGATCTCTCTGGTGTTTCAGTGATGAAATCTAGATTTTAAAGTCAGAATAAAGTATTTTTAACTCCCACTAAGTTGCATTCATTTTCACCATTTTAATTTCCAAATTAAAGCTCAGATTCCAGATGATCTGTTAAGGCACCAGTAATTTCTGTATTTTCCAAACCTTTCTTTTACCCTGTTGATACCTCATCTACAGCAACAGCAAATAAGTTTGAATAAAGGCTTAAAATCTACATCTCAATGTCAAATATAGCCAGATAAAATTTATCATTTGGATGTTATTGTGGCTAATATGTTATTAGAGGGGGAAATCAGAATTGCTAAATCCTATTTCTGATTGTACACAGGCAAAATATCTTCAACTGCTGCTCAGACATATCCGCAAAACTCTGCACAGTAACTTTTATTATGTGAATAAAAGAAAAAACTTCCTACTCAGTTACATAAGTTCATCGTATTTTACAATACACACAATCTTTATTCCTCTGCAGTGAAACAATTGCCTCCTTGAAGGTAAAAAAGCCCATATTCATCCAATCTGCATTTTAGAATTTAATATATGAAAAATAAATTACACCACTGAAACTTTTGATGGTAGCAGAATTACCATTTCTTAAAGTACATGCACAATACAGATTATCGTGCTGCTGAAGTAACACCATTTCACATACTAGAGGGAATATGAGGATTCAATGCAGAAGTGATTATAAAGCCCTTGCCATTCTGTTTCAGAGACAATTTTACTACCTGGGAAGGCTTTAGAACTTGGTGTGTTTGCAGCCCCCCCCCCGGGGATAACAGGACAGGGAATGCTGTATGGTACTTCTAAAACCTCTTTTTATCTGCAGCAGTGCAGAAGAATCAGCATGGAAGGCTCCTTCCATTCTTATTTGTGGAAAACATGAGGTGAGAATAAGGTCAGAACAAAAGTGATACGCAAATGGAGACAGAAAAGACTTCTTTGTAGCATGTTGTTCAGTTTGAATATCCTTCAACACAATTTGCAAGAATTCAGTATAATAGGGGGGAAACCCCCTTTGTTACAGGAGAAAAGGAACAGGGTTAAGAGGCTTTCTCTCAGCCTTTACATGTTACTGTTGGAAGTGATAATTTATTTTAAAAATCCCCCCAAAACTCCATTTCTCAGCATGAAAATACCAAGTGTAACTGAAAAAAGAAAATAGTTCTACCTGCCCCCAAAACCACTTCCCCAAAATGATTAACAACTGTTGCTTTTTAACTTTTGCACAATGTGCTACAGATAATATCTATAAAGTTACAGAAAATTAACTACACAAATTTTAGAAGTCTAATTTTTTATAAAAGCAGAGCTATGCTGCACCACAATGTGCTCCAATGTGTTATAAAATACATGAATCAATATTTCTCTGGGATGTACAGCACAACAAATCAAAGTGTACACAGATAACAGATACTGAATTCTGCACTAGTGTAAGCAGAACAAAGTTTTCACAGTAAGTGCTCTCTGTATTCTTTGTTTAGCATTTGTGTGAGTGTATTTATCTATAATCTAACTTTATGTGAGTGTAGAAGAACGTTTTTAATCCAGCCACTAGATTGGGCACTTGTGTGTATAGACCCTTGAATAGGATTTTTATTGTTATACAACCAAACAAACTCTAAAATTAAACACTAAGTCAATACTCTACAAATTAAATACCCCTGTGCATTACAGCAGATGTTTTAACATGGCTATAAGAATTTACTTTCTTATAGTATTGTTGTACAATTATAAATTCCAAAGTGTTGTGATAATAATTAAAAAACCCAACAGAAAGACATATTTCCACAATCCCACCTCCTCCCAGTTGGTACACCAGGAATCACACTGCAGTGGAACTATCTGCCAAAATGGAGAGATCAGGCCAACATGCAGAGGCACAGCAAAAGTAAAATATTCAAGTAATTTTATTGAACACCTCTGTGATTTTTCTAACCATTATTCTTTGATTTACAGTGGAACAAACTGTCATAGCACTATTCCATTTAAAAACTTCCCTATGTACAAATACCCACGAGAAACTGCAATTACCTTGATAGTTTGTTAGCACATAGTTATTTCAAATAAAAATATCACATGGATTTTGTAATACCTATACTATTTGCATAGATTAAGAAGATGAGGAATGGAAAGTGTTGTAAGTGCATCCTGGTTACCATGGACACATTCCATTCTCGTGTTCTCTGGAGGTGCAAGTGTTAAGGCAATTCACTATCACATTGCTTATTCCATTGGCATTTCTTCAGGAAAAAAGAGGCAAGAGGAAAGGACAAGCAAAGCCAAATCTAACCAGCAGCAACCAGACAAAGCTTCAGGTAAAAAGTATAGGAAGTTTTTAAACAAATAAAACAACAACAATATTTAATTGAAAATTAGCAATAAATAAACCTTTTAGTAGGTATCTATTGTCAAAATTAACCTGGACTGTAAATTACCAGAAGCACAGTACCATTTACACAGTATGAGAAGGTAACAGTTGAAATTTGTCATATGGTCTTTTAAGGATGCTGGACTCATCCTTTCCTTAATTTAATCTATTTTGGAAGTTACAGAAGCAAAGACAAGTCTCACATGGCAGACCCACACTTATACTGAGAAACCTCTGGGGGAAGTTGGGCAGACAGTGTGAATTGTGAAGCCCTGTACAAAGGCACATATGAGAAACTTGCTCCTTCCCCAATACACATTTTTGGGATTTCAGATTTCTCCAGACTCAACTGCAGAAACTCAAAATATAATTTCTAAGATTACAGTTTATATGGAGATTAATTTTGCCTTTAAATTGTTCCCCTTTAAATAGCTAAACATTCATTGGAGAAGGAACGTGACTCCAGAATCTAGAAAATAGCACAGTTGAAACTCAGGAGATGTAGAATCAAACACTTTCCCCTATCCCAGGTGAACAGCCTAGAGCCCCAGTCTTTGTTTTCACCCTTGGATTTTTCACTGCAGCCCAAGCTCTCATTTCCCTGTGCAGTGAAGGAGTCATTGTGTCTTCTATTAAAAAAAAAAGTCACATTCTCAGTTAGTCTTAAGGACTTTATCACTACTAAATCTCTTCTCTCAGACTATTTCATCCCATATGCTATTAATTTTCCATACAATTAAAAAAAATAAAATCTCTGCCTTTGGCTGGGTTTTGTAGAGTGGAGACCATAAAAACCATATTTCAAAATTAGAGTATTCAAATGCTTCTATCCTCATTCTATCTCTTTTTGTCTTGAACAATATTGTTGCATTTTTACTGCTATTTCAAATGAATCGATTGGTTTTAAAACAATCCATGTTCATGTACCTTGGCATAGAAATTGTCTATTTCACCCTCACATAAATCTTCACAAATGAAAGTGGAATAAATATCAGCATTACTGAAATATCTTAAAGGAGGTAACTACAAAATAGTCTTGATTTGTATACCCAAATATCTTTCAGTTAATTGGTTGCATAATGCCAGTATCTGCTAATCTGTTGCCTACTAATCCGTAAACCCAAGCTCAACTTCCCAGCCATGAATTCAAATGCCTTCACTAGGTAAGTATTTTTAAATTCTGAAATTATTTAGCACAGTGGAAACTACCAGCTTACCTGCTTCCAGTCCAGTTCAGTTCACCCTTCCAGTCCCTGTTAGTGTAGCTGCAATTTTGCTTATGAAAAAGGACCCCTCCTCTCACAGGTTTTTCTACTCTTACTCTAACATAGTCACATCTAATTAACAAAGTGATACTAGAGTACTGTTTTCTTTGCTTTATAGCAAAGTTTTCCATGTAGTTGCAGCTACATCCAAATTACAGCTTTGACTGCATAAGGAATAAAGGGAAATTTGAGTTGGACACAGAAATCTTTAGGCTTACACAAAGCCATGCTCACTTTGCCAGCAAATGAAACTCAGGCTTCTAGGTCACTTTAATAAATGGAAATTAGAGACCTCAAAATTTTACTCACTTTTCACCAAGAGGCAACCACGTATTATGTCTAAACTATGGAATCAGGTAGCACTGACAACGCACAGGTATTTGCAAGAGGACTCAAGTAAAATGTTGAATGAGTGTACACAGAGCCAGAGCGAGGCTGTCCTCCCGCTGTGCCCCCGAGGCACTGGAGGCTGCTCCGATCCTGTGCCAGCAGCTGCTGCAGAACCGGGAGACACACAGCACGTGTCTCAGGTGAGGCCACCATGGCACATTGTGATTAACTCAAGGCAAGAATGCAGACCTGGTGGAACTGAAGAATCTGTTCAGTCTCTTTCTTCCTCCTGCCTCCAAACCCAGTGAGACTCTTGGTAATGAGTTCCTGGCCAAAGGAGATTATTTTGAGAGTCTTGATTTGGTTAATATGCAGGAATGTGAACAGTAGGAAAGGCAGCCTGGCAGAAGGGACTGCACTCTTTTTGGGGGGGGGGGGGGGGGGGTAGTGATGTGTACCTCAAAACTGCTGACAGGTTTTGACCTGTTGTCTTGGAAAAGAAGGTCTAATGGTTGCAGTTACTGAAGGCTTCTTTTATTTAAGGTTCCCAGAAGTCTCTGAAGGACAACTTTCTATGAGTAAGCACAAAAACTGAAACACATCTGGGCGCAATAGTGCAAGATTGCACCAAACTGAAATGAAACCAAAGCCATGCGCTGATTCCATTCCCAATTTCAGGCATGTACAACATGAAATCGAACAGGTATTAGTTGCTGCCTGCTGTGTCTGTGGAGTTGGATGCATTTTGTTCTTCTGACAATTTACTACCTTTCTTTTAAAATTTAAGGTAGGGCTTACAATGTCTCTAGTTCATTTGACGATTGATTTTTGCATTTGCTATAGTACAGGGAATGATACAAATTACTATTTTGTCTACACTGATAGGATTACATCTCTACAGGATAATAGTTTCCTTCTGATGTGCACTCATGAGAAGAATGGGTCTCTTTGGCATTTATTAGACATAGTCCATTTTTCAGCTTTTTAAGGGATATCCATTTCAGGTTTGCCAAAGAGTCTGAAGTGTAAAACCTATTAAGCTGGGCTAAATAAACTGGCCTACAAGAAAAACACCATCCTCTCTGACCAGCACGTTACTTGAAAGTTTGTACAGATTCATCTTAGGGCCATAATAGTCTTCATGCAAACCTACATACCTCCCTTCCCTAAGTCTGCTTTGGTTTTGGAGAAAAAAAATGGCTATTAATAAATAGCAAGAAGTTAAAACAATTAAGTTAGCAAGCAAAAATACCACAGTGACTGTAGCAGAGTACAACTGTAAAGACAATGGCACACAGAAAGAAAGATGACTTCCTGGTGTCAAGGCAAACTGTTTTGTGAGTTGCTATTAACAAATATTTCAAGTGCATAAAGAATAAAAGAAATGTGTCAATTCCAAATTTTCATATGCAGCAACTATGAAGCTGCTAATTTTTCTTCCACTTCACTCATACTTGAAACATCAACCAATTTCAGCTAAGGGATTAGCTCTATATGTGTGACTACCAAAGGCTTCCACTTAAAGCATCTGAAAAACATATTAGGAAAATACAGGAGGAAGATGGAATAAAAAGCTTGGGAAAAAATAACTGCCTTTTCCTTTGGAGAATGGAGTAATTATGTTTGAACCCAAAATCTGCTACCTTGCCATGGTCTCCTCCCTTTTCTCAGTTACATACCTGGTCTATTCTTATTTTAGTATCTTTCCTCATTGGTTTCCCTTGACCTTGCAGGTGGGAGGGGAAATAAATAAAAGTCAAGAAAATAAGGGAAAAAAATAGCTCCAGCTGTTTATCACAGCTGCCAAAAGCACAGGTGCTTTGGAAGGCAACATGCACCTTATACAGGCTTGGGCACACAGATCAGAGAACAACACAAGAGCGAGAGACAATGCAGAGGGAAGGGGATGAGCTGAGGGGAGAGCAACACTATCAGAGGGAATAAAATAATACTCTTGAGGATCAGAGTCTTCAATGATGAACATGATACTTGCCATTTATTAATGTGATTAAACAGACAGACATAGATAAGACTGCCACAAAGAGATTATTCCACTACTTAACAGAACAAAGGATGCAAGCTAAGAGCAAGGCATAACATTCCTCTCTAGATGGATAACACACTGACAGGTTTCATTTAAAACCATTTCTTTTAGTTTTGTCCTCCTTAATTCAGTTTCAAGGTCTTCTTGTTAGAATTTCAGGTCTAGTCAATGCTTCAAATTTCTTCTGCTTTGTTTTTTGGGTGGTCTTTCTTTGTTAGTTTGGTTAGGTTTTTGTGTGGGCCTTTTGTATGGGATTTTTTGCTCTCTATAAATGTAAAAAATCCCAAACAACAGAACAGTCAGACTCCCTGCTATGTGTATAAAAAGTCCTCATGTACAGCAGTGCAAAGTAATTTTTAGGGAATCAGCCCCTCTTTTAGCAGGGTATGTACATATAACTAGCAATCCTTTTTATAATAGATGATGTCTTAGTTCAATCATTCCACCTCTCCTTGGATACTTCTTATCATCCTGATTTGTATAGATCTGCAACCAGTCCAGTATCTGCTGAAAACTGTTTTCCCATATTCTTATGTGGGCAGCTCACTTTCAGCACTGACACTTCTTACTCTAAATTTTGAGAAACATCTATTGCACTGGCCCCTAAAATCTCATAATAATTTTAGGAACAGATAAACACTATTAGTGTGTTTTTCCAAGTTCCCTTGCTCTCTATTTACAGCTTTAATTCTGCCTCAAATCGAAAGCCAGGAACACTGAGAATCCATCACACTGTGCAGGTATTCTGATATATGTGACTCCTACCTGTGTTTCCAGTTTATAGAAAAAGCTGTGTTAACAAGTATGCCCTTTTTCTCAGTCAGTTCTCAGCTCAGTACTACAGGGAGCATACTCTGTGCAAAGTTGGTTGATTTTTTATCCCTGTTTCTTCAAACACTACGTTTTTTTCTCTCCAATTTTAATTACTTGTTTTACATGAAACTTAACATTTGTTACCATTAGGTTTGAGTCTCATTGTAAACTGCAGAGGAGGGAACAACTGCACAATTCATCTGTGGCACCAACGTAGTGAATGCTGAAATCTATCCTTTCATTATCATTTGTCATGATAATTTGATGTGCACACATATTAAAAACATACATTGCCTTTTCTGTCACAAGTATCTGCTTGGGCTTCTGATGCTTTCCAGCTACCCAGCTCCTCTTGCCTGCAATCCCCATCTGTTGTCATTCCTTTAACTCCATTGTTCTCCATCATCCTATTATGTTATTTAGAACTCTGGCTTCAGACACTCTCTTAGGCTTCTGCTTCTACAGTGTTATTTTGTCTTTTCTGACAAATGATTTTGATCATTTTCCCGTGCACTGGTGTTTGTTCTTCCAGTTCCCACCCTCCTCCAGATAATTTGTGTAATTCAGGTTTCAGCCAACAAATGACATTTACACTGGTTGCACCCAGTGCACAATTTTAATCTAATTTAATGAAGTCCATCCAATAGTTACAGGCACTTTTACTTTGGTTTAATTTAGGTTGATTTCGGTTTAACACAAATTGATTTAGTTTACACTCTATCAAAATCAAGCACCTCTTCAGAATAAGAATCCATACAGCAGTTTAGACCAGCGAGTTTGTTTAAAAAGTTTTTAAATTACACTAGTACATCTTTAGATAAGACCTTACATAGCCGAGCCCACACCGAGGTAAAAATTCTGATCCTTTTCTAGCTTTGCTTTCTACCCTTCTTAATTTCTTCGCTCACTTGGACACTTTACTGAGTGCATTTAATTGACTTTTGATAAATGAACCAAGTATAAATAGATGGTATGCCTAGTCAAGTAAACATATCTGAAAGTTCTTCATGAATGCTACTGTGCCTATGGAAAATGAAATAAGGTAAACTGCTCTTGATTAATAAAGGCAGTGGAAAGGAAGAAAATTATTTTCCTAACTTGAAGCAGGAAAAATGAAAACAAGACAACAGATAAAAACACAAACTTACCTTTGGTAACACAAAAGTGGAATTACTCCTGAAGAATCCAAAGACACAGGACAAGGATGCACTGCCTAAAGTAAGGCAAGTGAAAAATATACCTAAATCTTTCTCTGTAAGAAGCAGCCCTGACAGTAATGGACATGGGAACAACACTGGGTATAGCACGAAACATTCACTTAAACAAGCAGAAGGGAGTTGTGGTTGCTCACCTTGGGAAACTATTACACCTTCATGACCTGAAAATCATCCTTGGCAGGTAGGACTACAGCAGGCATGGTACTTTTGAAGAAAGACACAAATATTAAACCATGCATAAAAGTTAAAATGGGAGCTTAAACATTGCAATTCCATGATACTGCTGTCTGTATATTAATGACTAGGTATAAGTAGACAAAACCCAGGCAAGACAAAAGAAAAAATACATCTCCAGGCCACCAGGGATACAGAAAAACAAGAGTAAGAGCAAATAACGGTAACAGAGAATTAACTAAGATTACTTTATCATCTTTAACATACCTTGACTGAAACTGATACAAGAATATTCCAATGCATCTTGAAATAACAGTGCAACTACTACTGAAAAAAATTTTATAAGCCCACACAATAGCACAAAATTATCATAGGCTCACAAACTGTATTATTTCACAAATAATAACCACTTAAGGACTTGGTATCAGTTATATATCTGATTTCAAATTCATAAATGAATGCTTCACAGGGCTAAGCATTTAGCAATGTTTGTGGGGAAAAAAAACCCAAAACAACCATTCCCCCCAAAAGAGAGAACTGAGTCTTCTGGGAAGGAAAACCCACCACTTCCATTGCTGTCTGTGATGCCTTCTGTAGAGAGATCTTGATGCACCAGGAAGGAAAGCCCTGGAATGCCAGCACTGCTGGTGCAACACATCACAACTTGCATTTCAGTTAGCAAAAGCCCATATTTTCCTATGTCAGTTGGTTCCTGTGCTGGATAACATCTTCAGTTTGCAGCGTGGCCAAAGAACTCCCAAATCCTCCCCAAAACCTTATGGATAACCAGCACCTGCACACAGCCAGAGTGGCACATCATGGAGGAAGTGAGAGCTACTGTGAGGCATCCAAACTATAACACAATGCCACAACATTGCTGAGCCAACATAGCTGAGCTTTGCACAGAAACACCTGAAAACAATATTCATATTTTTCCAATACAGCATTAGCTCCCCAGAGACACTGTCTCCATTTTCCAAGCAGGTCTCCTGTTTACTCTGATGTCTGAATTAAGAGACAGCAAAAAAGCAAAGATTTCCTTATGTATTTTAGGCTCAACAAACATTCTCCTGATAAGAATTGCTTAATACTGTGTGATACCATTACCATGAAAGTGTTTGATTATTTTGGAAATACACTTTTTTTAGCATAACATTTTCTGAGCTGGGACAAAATGGCTTCCTTCTGATCTCATCAAACTGTGCTTGAAACATTTCTAATTTAAGACAACAACAAGAAATTTCTAGTTTTATGCAATTAAAGTCCTCCATACAAATACCTCATAATAAAAATATAATTTTTTAAACTCCTTCTAGAGAAATTTCTATGCTTTTCTTGTTTGTTAAGAACATAAATTCTCAGTTTGAAAAGTCAAAGAAGAGACCTGAATAGAGTTGGTCCAGCTAGGCAATAACTAGTATGGCATCCTTCAGGTTTCAAATGCAAATAAAATATTAGAATTTTGAAAAAGGTTCATCTCCAACAGATCTTTACTTAAAATGAGACCTACCTTTCAAAAAAAATTGTTTTGTATAACATGAAATTAATTTCAGCTCAATTACTATTAGAACATCTGTTAATTTCCCCCTCCCATCCATCTGGCTTAAGCACTTCAAAGGGCCTCTGCTGTCAGTCAAATATGTTACATATCAAATGTCCTCATTAAGACTTAAAAATAAGCCTAACACTTACCTTCATAGTTAAAATTTTCCAAATGGAGGAGCTATCCTTGCAGGTTTAATGAAACCTGAAGATACAACTGAAAATCGAATCAACCAGCCCACAATCAGTACAATGATCACTTACTATTAAGACTCCTAAAATTCAAATTTTATTGAAAATGATAAGTTGTGTGTGTTGTTTTGGTTGGTTGGTTTGCTTTTGTTGTTGCTGTGTTTTGGGTTTTTTCTTTTTTTTTTTTTTTTAATTTTGGGCTTATAGGGATCAGACATGGAATTGAGTTCTTTATTGAAAAAGGATGTTTTAAAAAATATTTTAAAAGATTTATGTGCTGTAGGTCCAGAATTTTTACTTAAAACTAAAAACCCAGCAAACAACTTTATTTTTAAAATTAAAACAAGTAATTACAGGATCTTTTAAGAAAATATTGTAGTTCTCAGTATCCAAAACAACATCAGAACGTCTTGATTTAATCAGAAACCGACTGAAAACGTAGAGGCGAACACTAAACAATAGGAGCAATGAGGGGTAAAGAACAAGGACATCCATCAGAAGGTTTGCCTGGTTACTTGCACTGCTCACCTCGATGTCCTGCATGTGTTTGTTACAGAATCCAGTTGCTGAGCTCTGCCCAGACACACAGTTCTGCAGTTGCACATTTGACCAAGTTCAGCCCCGCTGACGGTTCCGTGGGCAGATCCTGAGCAGGTGCTGTGCAGATGAAGGCGGTGCTGTGCACGTGAGATGCTTTTTACGGGGCAGTGGCCACACATTTTACTAACATGACAAAATCCCCTGATTAGTGCAGCATTCATTAAATGGTGACAGATGCTGGTATTAATTACATGTTGAGTGGATCATTTTCCCATTACATTTCTTTTGTTACCAGCCTCATCATTCCAGTTCTCAGCCTGCCCTATAAGCAGATTAAGCACCAGACTTTTTTTGGGGGTGAGGATGTGTGTCTGTAGTCCTTGTTTGACCAAAACAGTGACCGATCTTTTCTGTACTACCCCACCATCTGGATTCGTCTCATTGCACTTTTCAAAACCTGTACTTATCATCTGTTAGACAGTTTATATGAAATTTTATTTTGAAAGGTTATTTGGGTGGCTATCTGAAGCCATCTTACATTTAATGTTGGAAGCCATATGATTTATCACTTGCTTTGCACAAACAGATAACATCTATTGTTGTTTGAGATAAACCTTGCCAAATTATAACTGGCATATCAAATATTAATTTGGCATTTCAATAGTGAAAACCATGTACAGTGAAAGATAATGGAAAGACATACATGAAACAAGTTTCCACCCCTCATGTCAATCTTGAGACAAAAATATTCCCACTCTATGTAATATTACATCCACTCACACAAAACAAAAATTATTCACTGTTCCCCTGAATTCTAGCAAGATTCCTAGTACACATTTTGTGGCCAAGCATGTTTTTCTGTTTAGTATGTTTATGCTGACATGTACACCAACTTCTCCCTCACAACAAATCATAGCAATCCTGGAGAGGGGAAAACAAACAAACAAACAAACAAAAATAAAAACTGAGAATTACAAATGATGAAGTCAATCATTTGGAAGTAATTTCTGCCACAAACCAAAAGGTTATAAATGAAAGTGGATAAAGGAGGAAGACATTAGAATGATAACTAATCAAAGGACGATCGTGAGTCATTAATGTGATTTTGGTAGAGAAAGTTAAATACAATCCTAAAATTTAAATCACACAGGAATTTTCCAGAAGACACTGGGAAGTAACAATGCTTTTGAACACAGCACTCGTTAGGCTTATTATTATTATTAAGAACGAAAGTTCTACTGGTAAGAAATGCAGTGAAGATACCAGAGTGACCAGGAAACAGAGTCTGTTTCAGAAGTGGAAACTGAAAAAACAAAACAAACCTTATTAAGAGGGCATATTTATTAAATATATGCAATATTATATATACACAGAATCACAGAATACGCTGAGTTGGATGGGACCCACGAGGTTCAAGGAGTCCAACTCCTGGCCCTGCACAGGACCATCCTTAGGAGTCACACCATGTGTACAAGAGTATTGTCAAAACATGCCTTGAACTGCATCAGGTTTGGTGCTGTGACCACTGCCCTGAGAGCCTGTTCAGTGTCCAGCCACCCTCTGGGCGAAGAACCTCTTTCTAGCATCCAAATTAAACCTCTCCTGACACAATTTCAGGCTATTCCCTCGGGTCCTGTCACTGGTCACCACAGGGAAGAGATCAGTGTGGGCCCCTCCCCTTCACGAGGAAGTTGTAGACTGTGATGAGGTGATCCCTCAGTCTCCTCTTCTCCAGGTTGAACAGACCAAGTGCCCTCAGCAGCTCCTCCTACAGCTTCCCCTCAAGGCCCCTCCCTATCCTTGTTGCCCTCCTTTGGACACTCTCTAACGGCTTAATATCTTTCTTATATTGTAGTGCACTAGATATGCAAACAAAAGAAGCTGTAAATTAATCTGCATAACTGCCTTTCTAGCCATCAGAGAAGTGATGACCTGGAGCTGTTGTTCTGTGTGAAATAGCAGGGGAAAAAAAGCCTCACTATATTTGAAACATCGGATCCCATTTGTGCTATGAAGACCTATTATGGAGCTGAATGAAACAGCAGGGACTAGGACTTGATGATCTGGAGTCATCTCTTTCAGTCTTATATTTCCTGCACTGGAACTGGCAGATGCCCACACAGAGGGAAATATGGGGAAGAGTTTCTCTGCATTTGTAAAGTTATGACTGCTGACTTAAAGCAGCTACTTGAAAAAGATTATTTGCACTGATGGCTCAAAAGGTCTCTCCTTTTACACAATCCAGCTGGTTGAACTGTATTCCATGAACGCTCATTTATGCACCTGTACTTATATAGTCTCCTTTTATAAGAGTTATTTGCAATCATTTACAGGGCTCTCCCCTTCTTCTTACTCTTCCTACTTGAAGTAGCTTATGCAGTAACTAGTGAGGCCCTATGGCATAACATTCTAGGTTTGTTTGTCTGTCTTGTCCTCTTTATTTGACTGTTGTCCCATACTTAGCTTAGCAAACTTACTGGTGTATGCTTAACTCTGCTCCCAGAGACCCCCTGTCTGTCCATTTTCGGTACTTCCTGTCAGTTATACAGCACTTTGGAGGCTCCTTCAGTGGCTCGAGGCAGAGCAGACTTCTAAAATGCCTTCTGGAGAACCTCCTCAGCCTTTCTGGTTGCATGACAGAAGAGGGATGTAATTTCCCTTAAATGAGGGAAAAAGCTAAAAAAGTCACAGAGACAATTCACATGACTCATTTGAACACAGATCTCTTCTTGGGAGATTACACAGCCTCTAGAAAGGTTAACCAGCATTCAGAAATTTTACATGTAGAAGTTAAAACTACAGAGATTACTTAAGACAAGTTGTTTTCAGCAGTAGTGAATTAAGATTTGACTGAATTGGGAAGTCTTGCTGGAATCAGATACATTAGGTTAGTGATATACCCAAACAGACATGCTCACTGCACCACACTCAAATGATCTGATCCTCATAAAATCAAAGCTGAATTTTTCAAATAATCCAAACCAGTTATTTTGCAATGACACCAACTTGCTGGTAATACCTTGTACAAAAAGTATTTGTGGAACAATTTTAACTTACTTGCAGTGACAGTTACAAAGCTTTTTTTGCATGGTTCATGGTAACTGACTGGTTTGTTTGCAGGATATATTTGGGCAGCTGAAAACAAACCCAAGAACAGATATCTGAAGTGTTTGACAGGAAACAGATACAAGAACCAAAAAGCTGAAGACTGCAATAACAATAATAAGGAGCATCTTATTTCTATTATTTGAGTGCAAAAAGGAATGGTAGAGACCCCACAACATTCAATCACATATTCCATGAACAAGCAGGGCACTGACAGTATTCCCATGGGGCCAATGGGACAGGCCCATTACAAGACTTCAGCTACACAAAAGCATATTTTCCCCACTTACTGTGCAGCAATTCTTCCCTGAAAAAAATATGTTTGTTATCTTGCTCTATTTTATGAAAAAACCCAACAACTTCCTCCTAGTTTCAAAGTATGTTGGGTTTTTCTTTTGTTCTGGTGAGACATTTTAAAAACTTTCTCAGAAAAATTTTTGAAACTTTACGTCTTCCAGCTCAGCATGTTCAGCCAGAGATAAACATTTATGTTCATCTCTCATACTTATAAGGTCAACTAAGCAAAAAACAGATAAAAATTAAATAAAAATTATAGAATGTTTGTGGGTTTATTTCATAATCTTATAAAGTCAAAATCACATTTGTTAAATTTCATTTGTTTACTGTTCAATAATCCTCACTGAAGATTTCTCTTATTCTGAAAAATATCCAAGTAGCATATTTTTTAAAAAAAAGAAAAAACTCTTTCAGGATATTTAACATTGCTTTGATCCCTGTTTGGAGAACCAGCTACATGCACAGGCATTAGAGAGGACATCTAAACATCTTCAAGTACCACGTAGAAAATACACACAGCCTTCCCATTCCCAGATGTGCAATTTCATTTTATATTCTTGGAATGACAGCTTAGACTATTGCTTACCCCCCACCTTAAGCCTAGTTATTCTGAGAGTGCAGCTAAATTTATCTTAGGAGAAACACTGTGACATTACTTAAGGATTTGTTATTTATTTGCTTTAAAAGCTTGGATGTCATTTATTTGTGAGGTCTTTCTGAGAGTAGGCTCATGTCTGTGTTGAGGTTACAAAATCACAGAAGATACTTCTTCACCAGGTTATTAACACAGCCATTTTGAAGGATTTTTTATTTCCCCTTTTCCTCTGGTCCTCACTCAGAGCCCCTTCCCACAGGCGGAAGGAATCTCCGCACACAGAGGTTGCTTGTCTAGGCCCGCTTTCAGCTGCGTTCGGCAGTGACCCTTTTTGGCAGCCAGCCCTTTCCTGCCGCCTTACCTCGGCTACTCACCCTGGCACGTCCCCGGCGCTCCCAGCCCTCGGCAGGCCCGCCCCGGCCCGGCCAGCAGCACCTCCTGGGCCGCGTCCCGGCAATGACAGGCGACCCGAGTCCCGCCCGGCACGAAGGAGCTCCTTGTTCCAGGACAGGCTAAAGCCGGTGGTGCCGCGGGGGCCGGGCCGGGCCAGCCGCGCTGCTCCTGCCCCGGTGAAGGGACAAGGACAGCGCCGGCCCCGCCGCCGCCATCTTGGGACGCCGGCGGGCGGTCGCCATGACAACCAGGAAGGGGCGGACATCGCGCGGGGTCACGGCGGGCCCGGCCCCCTCTTAAAGAAGCAGCCCCGGCGGCGCCGCTGTGCCGGGCAGGGTGCGACCCCCGTGCCGGTGCCAGCGCAGACCTGCGGCCCCGCCGCCCCCGCGGGCGGACATTCTCGCGGGCTCGGGGTGACGACCCCGGCGGAGGGATACGGGCCGCCGCCAGCGGCCCCGCCGAGCGCAGCGAGCGGGCCGCGCTCCGGGCCGCGGCGGGGGCTGCAGGGGGGCGGCAGCCGGGGCAGGGGCCGCCCTCCGGCCCGGGGGGCGAGCGGGCCTCGGCGGGGCCCCGGCGCCGGGAGAAAGTAGTCCCGCGGCCTCCCCCTCGCGCCGCTGGAAGGGGTTCGGCGGCGGAGGCGGCGGACGAGGCGCCGCTCGGTGCTGCGGCTTCAGCTGATAATTGAAGGGAAGCGAGGCGGCCGCTGCCGGGAGGAGCGAGGCACGGAGCGTCTGCGGAGGCCGCACCGGGACAAACTAGGTACCCGGGGCCCCGCCGCTTGGGCCGGGGGTGCCGGGGGGGCGGGCACGGGGCAGCGGGGCGCTCGCTGGGCCCCTCGGCAGCCTCCGGGCCCGGCCTGTTGTGTCATCCCCGGCATTAGCCGAGCTGCCCTTCCTGGCGGCCCGGGGCAGGGGGAGGGGAGCGGCGCCAGCCCGGAGCATTGTTGCGGATGGGAAGGAGGGAGGGCGGGCGAGGGGAAACCGGGAACGACACGGCGCCGCGGTGGTGAGTGTGTGTGGGGCGGCCCGGAGCGGGGAATGGGGCCCTCGCCGCGGAGGGAAGGGCTGGAAACGCAGCTGACAAAATGGCCAGGCATCCCCGAGCCCGCTGCGGGGACAGCCCTCGGCCTCGCCGCCGGGGCCGCCTCGCCGCTGCCAGGCCGCCCCTCCGGGGCCTGTGTGGCTCTGATACAAAAGGGCAGTGTCAGTGTTGACACTGCCGTGCCGATTTCGATGCCCTTCCCCATATTCCTGCCCCCACTCCGCTTGGCCCCCTTTCCCCTAATGGCCCTTTATTACTTCTCGGCCCCCCCCCCCCCCCCCCCTTTAATTTTTTTTTACCTAAAGAAGCTATCGAGTATCTTAAAGGAAAAAAATAGCAATTCCTCTTTTTTCCTCTCTGCCCGGCTCGATAAAAATGCCAAATAATCGGCCGACGTCCATATTTCACAAGCTTTTTTTAGGGGGAGGAAGAAGGTGGGCAGAGAACAAGAGGTGCCCGTGGGGTTGGAGCCACGGAGCTGGCGGCCCACCAGAGGGGTTATTTTCGCAGCTAAATGTTTTAGCCGATGTTTTTCTTGTTTTCAGACAAGAACCAAGTTGCCTGGTCCTTGCGCTTGCTTGCATAATGCGTCGTACTTGGAGGCTGATCAAACACTGGGTTCTGCCTTTCCTGCCGGGCTGTTCCCCGTTCCCCTCCCGGGGCCTGGCCGTGGGACGCGGTGCGGGGGGTCCCGGCGGGGGCTCGGGGGGTCCCGGGGTGCCCCGGCTGTCGGGGCTGGGCAGAGAACCCAGGCCAAGGCTCTCGCCAGACCTGCAGGCCCGTCTTCCTGTGTCCAACTTTTTTATTGTTCCCCCTTCCGAGTGCTCGGGCGCTCCGGCAGTCGGGGCTTTGCACGGCTCGGCAGTCCCCAAGTCTAGACGGGCAACCGGAAAATAATAGGGGAAAGAATGGAAAGTTATGTCAAGGGCTTTGAGGGAAAAACATCGACGTATCGAACAAAGGTCCTGCCTGTTCTGGGGAGAGAGGCCTGCATGTGAGGCCTGATTGTGTCGCATTTACACACGGGGAAGAAATGAGTGCTTGGTACTGGCCTAAATTTATGCTGTAAGTCTGGCAGGCAACTTAAGAACGTTTTTAGAGAGTGTGCAGATTGTCTTGGGAGTGATTTTTATTATGTGTAGCAATCCAGTAATAATTTTTATTTTAAATACTTTTTTTCCCCCACCAACGACTGTTCAGGGTTTCTTTTTTGATTCCTGCCCCATTCAGGAGAAATAATATTGATTCAGAGCTTCTAACACTGTAGCGTAAAACTTTATTCAAACAGGGTAACTTCCGCAGTTATTGTGTTGTGTGTACTACAAGTATTGAGCTCCCTGGTGCTTTAAAGGCTGGCAGAAAGAGGGTTCAGTAGTTGCCACCTGATAAATTTGTGTTACATCTACCATAATGAGGAAGAGGGATTCTGAACGCTTAAATTAACTTTACAGGATTTTCTTAGGGGAGCTGTCACTGTGCACATACTTTTTTGTAAGACTTTAAAAGCTAGCAAGTATTGCTGTGATTATTTCTGTTTATCTCTGGTATTTCTCTTCTTTCCAGTTCTTTCTCTTCTCTCCTGCTCCCAAGACTAGAGTTCTAATTATTCAGGGTCAAGGGTTTCTTTTGTGTTTGGTTTCTTTGATTTTTGTGATTTCTGAGATTTATTAAGTTTTTCATCAAACTAAAAGTTTTTAAACATTTTCTTTCACATATATATGTATAAAAATAAGCATAATAAACATGAAAGCAGTACTTGAAAAATAACTGTATAGGTTTCTATTGTTTGTTAGCCTATTTAATAAATACTTAGAGGAATGAAATGTGTTTATGAAAATAATAGTATTTCAGTTTTTGCAGCTGATATTGTAACAAATTGTTATGTTTAGACTAAGAAGTTGAAGAAGTGTCCTGGTGAGTAAATTCTGTAAATAATACTTCAAGTTTTCAGAAGTATATGTTTTAAACTTGTAGTAATTTCTATATTTGTAAAATCCAGCAGATTGTGAATGGCTCAGTTCTGCATATACACTGGTTTTAGTCTGAAATGGAAAAGTATTTTTAGTTTTTACTGTTTGGTGTATTCTATTGTATTAGAAATACAGGGAATCAGATTTTTTTTCCTGTTCCTGGGGCTTTTTTGAAAAAAATGTGAGTAGTAAACTTGAATTAACAACTTTTAAGTCTTCAGTCTCCAGATGGTTCCGTAGGTCAGAACCGAAACTTGTCTTATCTGTTAGTAGAAAAATTGTAGGTCACCCCCAGTGTGACATTACTACTTATTAATAAAGCAGATGTACTTCAGTGGGAGTGCTGACCTGTTGAGTAAGAGCTTATGAAAATGGAGTCTCTTGATGTCTTGTACAAGTTCTTCAGGCCAGAGTGACCATTAGGGAAACAACCTGCATCTTCCTGGGAAATGAATACTCAGACGTGTCATTCCCAAACAGGAATCATGCAAAAGTTCATTTTATAATTTTCCTTTTTTTTGGAAGGTTTGTCTTCAAACCTAGAATGTAAATATTACAGAGAAAAATTGTAATGAGAATTTGTACTTATAAAAGCATTCCTGAATTTGAGGCCTAAAGCTGTAGACAACAAAGACACTCCGTTCCTTCTGCAGCAGTGAAGCAAAAACATCATGCATTTGGCTTTAATGCCATTAATGGAGACATGAAGAATTTTTGTGTGGGTTCTTCATCACTGATAAGTACAGTTATTTACTCTGTGACAGTGCAGAAACATAACCTGACTAATTTCCTTTTGTTTCTAAGTGATGAAGCTGAAGCATAAATAGGAAAGTTACTGTTTGACTAAACTTAACGTGTTTGTACTTAATTTGTACCATAAGTGAATCTCAGAACTATCTCTGTTAATCTTATAGGCATTGCTGTATTTTCTAATCAGCTAATTAGTAAGCAGCATGTAGAACACTTCTGATCATGAGTCTCTCTTTTGTCACACTGAGGCTAAATTATTGTGACAAAGTATAATCATACCCCAGAGTTGTACAACCTGGTGTGCTGCTGCATTGCCAGAAACTTCACCCATCTCCCATTGGCCTCGTGGGTGATCAGTGTCTTGTCCATCACCTGTCACATTAGGAACATTCCCTGTAAAGCACTTCGTGGACCCTGTGACACTTTTCATCAAGCTGTCACTGCCCCATTCATTACTGTCTCTGAAAATAGGAGTATACCTGTGGAGGTTTTTTTTTCATTTTATTTTTTTAAGGGTAGCAGATTATTTTACTTTTGTGTTGGTAGGTTTATTTTTCTGAAGAAGTAATACTTAGTTTGAATTTGCTTTTAAGATTTTAATCTATATATATTATCATAATTTATGGCAACTTCTTGCTTAGTGTTTTCATAGGTCAGTTTTAACTTGGGATATGATGTTCATAACAGCAAAAAAAAATCACATTAAATCTTTTTCTTCCTGATTTTTTTTCTCAATTTACATGAAATGAAGTGCTTCTCAAGGAGCAAAATTATTTTTAGACTTCACACTGGTGATCAGTAATGGAAAAAAAGCATCTATGTAGCTGCTGGTTTCAGGATATCTTTTTTAAAAAAAATTAGTAACTTTAAAACATGAATTCACCAATCTTCCATAAATCAAGAAATTCTGCCTACGTGTCAGGTTTACAGTCTGTGTGACAGACAGGGCTAAGTCTCCACTGCATGTTTTCAGATACTACAAATGGTTGCTTTAGCACAAAGTTTAGTTTTGAGGAGCAGTTGTCTCCTAATGCTACCATCAGGTTGGTGGAATCTGTGTGAATAGGCCTTCATATTCTCCCTCAGTTCTGCCTGGCAGGGGCTTCGAGCTCTCAGAACTCTGTTTGCTCTTGCTGTCTGTACTGAGGTTTCTCCTGAAATGTACTGATGGTTGCCAGTCTTGACTCTTGAATGTACTCAACACAAATATGGCAGGAAGCTGCCATGGATAAGAGCAGTGCACAGTCAACTCTTGAAGAGATTTTATGTAGGAAAAATGAAAAAGTTAGGTATAATGCAAAGAAATTTAATCATTGTGGTCTAATATTGGACTTCGCTGTTGAAGATGCAATTATGGTGCATGAACAAGGGTGTGTGGTAACACAGTGCTGGCTCCTGGAGCAGGGGGAGATCCTCTTTTCTCAGTGTTTTCTGAATGTCTCAGTGTTTCCTGCTTCGATGGTGCCCACAGTAAAGTGTACATGCTGAACTGCAAAGATCTGAGCTTCATAAAAGGTATGGAGGGATCTGAGTCACCTTCTGGAATGTGAACCTTGAGTTGTCAGGAGCAATTTGGTATTTCAAAATGGAAGCTGAGGTTCCTGGTACTTGTTGAACAAGACAGGTATTTTAAGATCTGAAAGGCAAGGTGTATTTCATGTTTATTCTGCTTTCAGAGCAACTTGTTACTGACAATCTTGGTCCTATTGCATGACATACAAATAAGAAAACTTGGTGTAAAGAAGGACAAATACTTGCCAGACTTTTGTAAAGGTGGAAATGAAAAAATACAAACTTGTTCTTTTATTTTTTTGAAGTGTGTATGTTTTTTGGCAATAAAGGTGTATAACTTTCAGAAGGCTGTCTAGTCCTGAGATAGGCATTATACTCACTACCAGCAGCGTGCACCTCCTGTAGGTTTGTGGCTGGCTGTTTGAAGTGTGGTTAATATCAATTGTTATTAATGCAAAGCAGTAACTGGAATCTTTTACTTTGATTTTTCCGGTGTAGCTCCTAAAGGTAAAACTATTAGGAAAAATAGGTCTGTGATGAACTCATGCTCCAAGATCTAATCTTAGGCTATCTTTGCTTTTAGAAAGCAAGTATGCTGTTTCGTTCTCCCTCACCTTTCTCTGTGTCTTACTTGCCTTACTTTGAGCTTGTTAGGGTTTGTCTGGGTGGGAGAAGTTATCTCTGTACTGTGGGCTTTTATGTGATTCGAGTCTCTTCGGTACCTCTGCTCTAGTCAGAGACTGCTCAGATATAAAAGCAGAACTACAGGTGTACAGCAGAAGTAAACATGGAAATAAAAAATACACTCTTATGTAGTGTCTTCTAAGTTGAAAACGGTTTTTTTGTAGGATGAGGAGAGACATAAATGAGTTGAAGTACCAAAAAAGAAAAGATGGAAACAATGCATAGTGACACCAGTGCTGGTGGAGTTGAGCATCCCCCATGCCTGCCTCCCTCCAGCCCTAGAGAAAAGGAAAAAGAGAAGCACACACCTGCATCCCACCCCTCATCAAAGGACTTAACTGAATGTCCTTGGTACTGATGCAGTTACTAGTTCCATACTTTAACTCCTGGAGACAGTGAGGAGGAGCTGTCTTTGCATCATACACATCTGTGGAATATGTGGTAGATGTGTGGGTTTGGACAAGATAATATTGTGAGATGTGGTTAAATACCCTTATGTGTTAAGATGTGTAAAATCCCTTATGTAATTGGTTTATTCAGCATAGAGAGTGTCCTGTCCTGGAAGGTGTGCAAGGTAACTGAATCTTCTGATCACAGGTGAGATGTGCTGTGCATTTAAAGAGAAGTAATGAAGAAAGTAACTGAAGGTGCATATTAATGGGCTGTGTGCTGAATATAAATTTGGAACTGCCTTCCTTAGTGAGAGTTTTCTTTCTCATTATTTTGAGGATATACTTCATTAATAATCAAGTTACTGACTGGGAACTGTAATTTCTCCTTAAAACTTGACGTGTTTTGCTCTGCAGTTGTTTCAGGTGTGAGGGCTTGACGAGAACACATCACTGTATGGGGTGAGGGCAGGTACGGAATCGCTCACTTGGACACGGGCACACAGTCATGGCCATGGGCTGTGTGAGTGAGCCTGAGTGAACAGCACCTGGGTTTGAGATCTTAAACAGCTGGGGAAGACAATTCCAGCTGAATCACATTTAATGAAAGTGGTGGAAGCTGCATAACTTTGGCAAACTTTAAACCAGGATTTCAGGTGTTGAAAGTTGTGCTTTAAAGATCTGCTGTGGTGTATTCCACAGTGTTTTTCCTGTTCATGTGCTGGCAGTGTGTGCTGCTGTCCTAGAGTGCCTGTTGTATTTAGCAGACAAGTTTCTACCATAGAATACTGGCAACAAAATTTGAGACCTATATTATACCATGAGATTGTGGATCAAGGGTTTGTTTCACTCTCTTACTCAGTTGCAAGAAGCCTTGCAGAAGAACAAATACATTTCTGTGCCAAAAATAAGATACCAAATACGCATTCTTCAAATTTCTTGTGTGGCAGCTTTTAGTTGATAGTTCTGCTACATATTTGTAGACTTGCAGCTGAATGTGGCCATCTTTTATACCAGACTCTTGACAGCCCCTCAGAACTTTGATCAGCACTTGGTAACTAGAATTGGAAGAAGCATGTTAAGAGAAATGCAGTTGTACAGTTCAGTCTGCATATGTAAATGCTTCATGGAGTGAATAGAAACAGCTCTCTGCAGATTATCTGAAAAGAGAAGATGCATTTTGTGCAATTTGGTATATGAAGGAATGGGACCACTGAAATGCCTGCTATTAATGTTGAAATACTCAAACACTGTGGTCACATTTTTTTTTCAATAGCTGAGGGTTCCTTACATACTGCCTAAAATGAACTGGAGTTGGAGCAGAGTTGGGCACTGAAGATTCCAACTTTACTGTGCTGTATACAGAGGAACTCAAGTAAGCTGGAACCTGAGAACTGTGTGTTTAGAAACTGGAGGTAAATAGAAATGTTGTGATCATTACTTTTTGAGAGTACACTTAAAATAAAGTTGCCTGTGAGACTCCACTGAAGTGACAGGCAAAGTAATCCCAATCTGTCACTCCCAAAATACAATGCAGTGAACACACTGGTTGCTATACCTTGTGACTTCCAGAGGTTACCTGGAGTAAAGTATATTCCCTGGGTGCTTTGGGATTTTTATTCTGTCACAGGCTAAGCCAAAAGCTGTTGCAACTATTCTTGTAGTTTAAATAAAATGGATTCCTATTAGGTAACAAGTCAGTGGGTAAACAGTGTAATTGTAACATTCATTTTTTAAAACTCTTTGTGTTTTATTCAGATGAAGTCTGAGTTTCTATCAGATTGAGATCTCACACGTAAATGCTAACTGTGCTTCCTGCTGGTAACACCTGTAGTGTCACAGAAACACTTTGTCAACTCCCTCGACCTGTTCTCAGCAGTCTGATCATTCTAAACTAGAGTTACTGTTTGTGAGATCCCCATTGTTGTTGTGGTTTCGTGTCCATTTCAAATTACTCGAAACCCTATTAGATCTCACCTGTACTATTAATGCAATTAATTTTTAATCTTACTTTAGTGGTGGTGGAATGTGTTAAAAATTTAATCAGAAGTAAGCCAATTAGATTACTCTGCATCACAAAATTGAGTAGTGTGTTTTAATCTAAAAGCTGTTCTCCTTCAACTAAGAAATTATTTCTTCCTTAGACTTGCAGGTTTGCGATATTGTTTTCCTTCCCTGAAATGGTATCAGGCTATTTGGAGAGTCATCTCAGTCAGATGGCAAATCAAAACCAGGTAGTAGGTGATACTGCTAATTGATCCAACAGCAGAGTTCAGTGAGTATTTTGATTTTCTCTGTTCTGTAACCCATTTTGAAATACCAATTGTCTTGAATGTTATAACTCAGTTCCAAGTTTTGCTGTTGGACTTTCATAGCATTCCTGTATTTTTGTCTGCTCATTCTACATGGAGGGAGCTCTGCAGAGAATCGAGGAGCTGGTTTGGTTTCTGGAATGTGGTAACTCTGGCATATTTCTCCCCCCACCCCCCCCCGCACATGTGGCAGATATCAAACGTGAACAGATGGGCACAGAGTGACACAGCAATTGAGGGATCAAGCTGGATAAACAACCTCTGCACAGACTAACCCTGTCCAAAAGTGTGGTGTATGGTTTGTGGTTTTTTATTTTTAAATCCCAGAACTGGCTGCTTACTGCAATAACTTGCTTTGTGGAGGGCTGTCTGCTGCTTCCCCTTCTGCTTCCCAGGATTAGATGTGGGGACAAGTTTTCTTTCCTTAGTCATAGCAGAGTTTCAGTGGTAGGTCCCATGGGACAAGAAGGTCAAGAAAAGCTTCACAAATTGAAGATAATACAGATTTGCCTCTGCAGTGTCTCCTGTTTTACCTTCTGTGAAAGAATGGGTGTTGTGATAACAGGAACAGTGTTCCAGTTACTTCCTTAACAAAAAGATCAAAGTGAGGGGACAAGACTTTTCTAGGAACTGAGCCTTTAGCGAGGTTTTTGATCCTGAGTGTCTCAGTCTTGAGCAACATCTCTGTTTGTGGGCCTTGTGGAACAACAGAGCTTTTTGTCAGTTGTCTGTAAGGACAGTGAAGACTCCAGAAGCTTAGTAAGAGACCTCATGGTGTCAAAACTATAATTTACTACTGTAAATACTAAAATACTAATACATCACTTAGCTGCTTTCTAGATGGCAGAAAGTTAGATTGAAGTGCACACGTTGGTTTTGTTTTCATACTTGCTTTTTTAATTCTTCATTTCAGCATGTCATTTCTCAAAATTTAGGGTCATCTAATTGCCAGCCTAAAAGTTTCTCATAACTCTTTGCCCACTAACTATATTAATACACTCCTCTCTTTCTACATTATTTTCTTCTGTCGATGTTTTACCCTTGGCACTTACAAAAAGCATTTATAATGTTGTTGTCAAGTTAAATACTAAAGACTTTATTAGTTAACTCTTCTAAGAGGACTCTTCTGTTTTGCAGTTGGAATGCACGTCTCTTGACCAGGGCCAGCTGTGACGGGATAGTATTGCAGATAACCATTTTCTTTACAAAAGCATTGAGAATTCTTGGTTGCTCTGTCATGATGTATCTACCTAAGCCTTGATTTCTTTTCCACACCTCACCTTTTCCATTCCCCTCCACTACCACTCTGGGAGGAACTGGAACATGCAGTCTCTAATGCTTTTGTCAACTGACGAGGCTTGGCTCATACCAGCCCTTTCCGAGTTCAGCACTGACGTGCAGCACCTCCATATTGATTGGTGTTATTGTACTTCAGGCATTGCTGGTGTCTCATTAGAGCAATTTACTGTTCCATATTTTTGGTGCACACTTAGAGAAGTTCTGTCTCCTCTGTCCCTCCTGCAAAATAGTAAGTTTTGGTAGTTTGTAAAAAAAAAAAAAAAAAGAGGGAGTTTTGAGTGAACAGCTCTGTGTTTAGGTAACCATATCCCATATCACCTGGGTAGTTACATGGCAATAAACAAGACTAACAATAATAATGCTTTCATCGTATTTCATAGTTGCCTCTAATCTTCCCTCATTAAAAATACTTTCTGTTAAACTCATACAATGGTGCATTCCATTTGAATGTTACTTAACAGTGATTGGTTGTTTAAATAGTTTTGGGTTTAACAAAACAGAAATAAAACAGCGAATGACCTCTGTTCTGTGAGCCTGGAAATAGTAGCAAGTGTCCCAAGTTCTGCTGTCAAAACATCTTTCACTTCTGGAGTCTGCTGATACACTGTCATTTCTGAACTAGGATTTCAAGATTTAATACCATTACAGGTTAAACATTACTGCCTGCCCTCAGATGTTAGAGATGTTTAAGCACCTATAACTCATGGAGACACTCATTTTCAGGTGTTTTTCAAAGTGCTGGGCCTTCAACATTCACAGTAACTGAGAGTATTTTAAGTCCTTCTGTCGTTCAGATATGGGTGCACTTTGGCCAAAAATATTCTTGCTCTGGTGTGTTTGCTGTAACACAGCTTTGAAACTGGTGGGGTGGAAGCTGTAGCCCTCATCAAGGAGTGCTCATACTCTTTTGCTCAGCTCTGCTCAGTGGGAATGTCTGTCCCTTCAGAGAGTAAACAAAGGTCATTTCGTGGCAGTGCTGACATAGGGAAGGAGGGTAGGTGTCCTGTAAAAGTACCTGAAAAAAGACTTTGTTTCCTATAAAAGGATGGAAATACTGTGAACACTAAGGGGATGTCTTTTTAAACAGTAATTTGGTTTTATTTGTTTTTTAAAGCAGAGGGACAATTCTTCCTTAGTGTGGTGTTGTATCACTTTAGATTGGAGAACTTTACTGCCTGACTTTAGTGTAAAATACCTAGTTGTCAATGAAGTGCAAAAGTGTGTGTTCAGTTTTTATACCACTGACTCAAACTGTGTTGTGTTACAGCTGTACCATGACAGTTCCCGTGGGGCTCTCTGTGCTTGTGTCCCTTAAGGGAAGGCTTTCTAAAGATGTTAACCTGCCATGCCTAAGCTTTGAACAACTGAGGCAGGGAATTCAAGGACCCAGAGTTTTGTCTGTGGACTCAGGAATGCTGCTGGGAGATCAGAGTGTGACAGGTAGAGGAGATGCAAATGGCTGTATTTTTTCTGATTCTCACATAACTTGTGTGACACAGCTGAGTTGGGGCTTGTAAGTCCCTATCTTTGCTTTATGTGTAATATCTGCCTTGTTGAAAAGCTGCCTTCAGAGGGCTTTCCTTTGGCAGTGTGAAAAGCAGGAAGTCACTGGTGCAAGCCCAGACCTGTGGCAGCTCAAAGCAGAAGCTTAACCTGTGGTAGAATACAGTGATTTAAATATGTTTCACTTAGATCCATCCAAAGTCAAGGTAGTTTGCTACTACTTAATAGTCTTATAGGTCATGACAACAAACTAGAGTTGCTTCTCTCTTGGTGTGTGTTTGCTGTGTTGTTGGGAAGGTTGGTGGCCCAGCTTTGAGGTGGAAATAACTTGAAAATACAAATTTGTCTTGGCTATCATATAAGCTGCTTTGTTCTTCATACATGAATGGACTGGAGTGCTCTTTGTGGGGGGACAGGGAAGAGAAGCTGCTGCAGTTTCAGATTGGTTGGTTCAGCAGAATATGTAAAGTTTTACTTTTGACAGTTGGTGACACATCAAAGTGTCAAGTTTTAAATTGTATCAACTTGTGCAGATATATTTGACCAACTCTTGAAGTTTCATGTGCTGATTCTTAACATGAAAATAGTCTACACAGACATAGACTGAAGCTTACAGTTGTACTCTATTCCTGCACCTTCTGAGGCATTTGTGTCAGAGAAGGGGCTTGAAATAATGACATGTTCCAAAGTAGGAACTTTGGATAAGTGTATGTAGTAGCTGGAAACTGCCTTCTGTGAAGTACACAAGACTTTCACTTAGGTTTGGATTAGAGGAAATAACTTTATCTAATCTATCCAGGTGACCACAGTCACCAGGCTGTCTCCCAAGAAACACAGGTGGAAATTTTGGCTTCTGTCAGATCCTTGGTACTCGGAAGATACAGTGGAGCTCAGCTGAGAAACTGCGTAGTGTGCAGACTGAGCTCTGATGCCCTCAAGTCTGGCCTATTTGCTTTCTCTCCTTAGTCTGTACTGTAACTTCAGTAGTAAGTTAAAACTTATGTGAAGATTATAAGGAAGTATAATCATTACTAAGCTTAGAAGGAATGGAGTTATAAAAGAAATGCAAGTGTGTTTGTCTCAGAATGTCATACTTGCATATGTACAGAATGTTTATGCTGTCACTTTAATTAAAAAAGTATCCCTTGTAAAGCACAGACTGCAATACATCAGAAATGCTTTTCTTGAAAGTGAAATAACCATGCCTGAGACTTTAGGCTCTTACTGTGCAGCTGTTTAATGTATTAAATATTGCCATGTTAGTAATATGCTGATGGCAGGTGCTGTCCTTGATACATGGAAAAACACTACACTGCTGGTTTGAAAATTCATTGTTAGATGCTTTATACCATCCACTGTGTGGTTAGTTTAAATAGACACTTGATAGAAAATGGTTGAAACTATTTCTTAGTAAGATAACTGCAAGTTTGGTGAACAGTCCTTTAATCAACTTCCAGTTCTGTGGCAGAAGCTTCTGCTGCACAGATCAGGGCTGTTTTCAGATTGTAGTACACAGTACCTGTATCCCAAAACTGTTCTGCCAGGGGTGCCTTTAAATACAAGTTAAACATTCAAATGATGTTTGAAAAGCATAGAAGAAAGACTCCAAGTTAGTGCAATTTTTTGACATCCTTAGTAGCTGATGGCATTTGGAGGTGCTTGAAAACAGTTGATGGGAGAAAGACTTGACATGGGAAGCAGAGGTAGTGAAGATACTGGGATTAGTAGAACATTTCTTTTCACGTTGATCATATGTGAGGTGGGGATGTGCATGTTCCAAGCTGGGTATCTTTAATTAACAAAACAGATACAGGATTAGGAGAGGCTGCAACCTTTATGAAATTCATTTTAGATTTGATATGCTAACCTACTGTGCCAAGGGATGAAGGAAGAAATTGCTCACTTCTGGGCCTACAGGTATTTTCCCGTCTTTCTTTACAAGCCTGTCTGCTTCAGTTCTTTTATATTTCCAGAAAGTCACTCCCTTCTCTGTGTGTTGTAAGGAGAGTTAGTCTTCCTTGCACTGTGATGAAGTTGCCCTCTCCAGTTAAACACCAGTTTGTTTTTCTTGTCTTCCTTACTAGTGCATTTTATTAAATGGTTTATAATAAATAGTAAAGAGTATATTGTGCAGTAGTTCTAGAGTGTCTTATGGATATTTTTTAAGAAAAAACACAAAACCAAATCAGAAAGACAAGAAATCTTGCATAGGAGTTAACTGAACTCTGCTTCCAGTTCAGTGTCATATTAACAGTATGGGATTGTTTTAATGTTTCCAAAAATGTCTTTTAGGAGCGTAGCAAGAGGGATGCATTGCTTTGCTCCAGTGTGTTCCATCACTGATGTACACACAAAGCACTTAAGAGAAACACTCTCTCCTTTTCCTCTCTTTCTTGCCATATTCTTGTCCCCTCCTGGCCAAGTCCAGTTTTGTGTGTTGTTGGGGACTCGGCTGCAGGTTTGCTTATAAGGCAAAGTTAAACATTAGTGTAGGATGAAAGGTCACCTGTATTAGGAGACAACTCTTGAGTGCTCTGACTGGGTCACAGAGTAAATTACAAGAGCCAAGGCTTAGCAAATCAGCTATTGTCATATCTAGTTCTTAAGTAAATAATCGTTTTGGTCATGCTATAGAAAGCTGTACAGCTCTGCTTACTCTTTTACAAGTATGTCAGGGCTGTGGAGAAACTGTTCTCATGTGTGTTACGCACTAGTCTGTGAATCCCTACAGTACCTCAGAGCAGCAGTTTAGCTGAAGGTAACAAAAGACACTGAACAAATCTGGGCAGCACCTTTTGAAACATGTCATAGGCAGAACGTAAAGGAGCCTTTCTTCCAGCTCTGCAGTGATTGACTGTGGACAAGGAATTCAGGCTTTGACAAACCTGGCCATGCTGTGACCCTAGGAAAAATATCTCATTAGTGTCAACTTGTTAATCTAGTGAACTGTAAGATATGGGCATAGTTATATTTGTTGCTTGTGCAAGGAAAGTGTGTGGGTAGCCTGGAAAGGGTAAGGTAAAAATCATTGCTGAGGTAAAGCAGGAAAAAGGCCTGATTGTACTTGCTCATGTGGGAAGGAAGAGAGGAATTTTATCTATGTTAATATTTGATGATGGTGAGTTTTTGTCTAGCTTAAAGTTAAGACTGAGTCTGGCATCCTGTTAAGAAGCACTTTCAAAGAGCTCTAATATTTAGATTTGTTCAAGGTCAGCATCTTAACCCTCCATATTCAGGTTTTTGGGATACTCGTTTGCCTTTCCCATACTCTGAAATCTCCATGTACAGTGCTTTGTTCCCACAAACTTGTTTTATTTATCAAGCACTGAAAAGTTATGTGTGTGCAGTGTGGAGTAGACACTTATCAATAAAGTATGCCATGAAGTTCCTTAATTCTTTCATAGAGCTCTGGCTTTTGACAAGTTTTTCCATGACTGTAAAAGTCTGAACCTCCCTGAAATACAGCTATGCAAGCTAATATTGGGTATTATTCTCTGTAGTTAACATGAAAGGATAGCTGGGCCCTGTAAAGTCATGATCCTATCAGTGTCAGGATGGTCTTAAAGACGGCTTAATCCTTAGTGTTTAACAGGTGTTTCTTGAGGTGTGACTTCCTTTAGATCAGCTTTACACAGAACTTCTCTTCTGTTTCTCTATTTGGTAGGTAGTTCAGTCCATGATTTCATACAAGGTAAATGTCTTTAATTGTGCCTGTGTCAGTAATTTGGTATGTCCATTGGAGCTTGCTCTTAATTACATCACTGTAAGGGTTGATGTAAATGTGTACATTATTCTTTGGTCAAGAAAAATCATCTGTGGCACATAATTCAAAGTTGTCACTGCCCAGTTTAGGAAACTTAAATGTGTTTTAATCCATTTGTTGCTGCAGTATTCTCGTGATAGTTAAAGATCCAGATCCAGTGCTGAGGAAGCCGGAAACTTAACCTGTTTTAATTGGTTTTCTTCCTCAACAACTACAATTAAACCATTTCCCAGATTGTATCATGTGGCATAGGAATTTTGCTGTGCATTAGGCCTATGACCATTTTTGTGTAGCATTTGGATGGATGTCTCTGTTCAGGAGGATAACAAGACCTGCTTGAGACAGTGCAGGGAAGGAAGCCACAGACCTCAGCTGGAGTCAGTGCTCAGTATCAGTGAGTAGAGAAAAAAAAAGGAAAACTCCTGGAACATCCTTGCTTGTCCAAAACTTGTCAACATTATATTTCAAATATGCATTCTAGGTAAGTAAAAAATAGATGAGTATTAACCCTTCCACCTGCCCTTGGAAACATAAATTATTTTTTTCAACTGTATTTTTAAAGTGTTTCTCTTTGAGATGTGCTGGTATGAGTGAAGAGCCTTCTCAACTTTTGATGTTTCTTTATGTAGACTGGTTTAGAGCTGAAGCTGGATATTATCAAAGTGAAGACCCAGTCTCCTCCCTCTTTACTCTGTTTTCAAAGTAGATCTGTGTAATACCCTTAGACCTGTAATCTTGAGTTCATCTGTGGTGCCCTTGTCTAATCTGCGTGCACAAGTCAGTGGGGTTTTGTGTTTCTTCTTGCAGTGACTTCTGTGAGATTTGGTCTCTGAATTTCTTCAGTGTAGTGGCTGACTTTTGTGGATTTTTGTTGTTGTTTTGTTTGTTGGAATTAATTTGGTTTGATTTGTTTTTTTGTTTTGTTTTTACCTCCCCCCTTCTAGTTGTGTAGAAGATTGCAGAGGGCATCTTGTGTTAATTTAGGCTTTGGGTGACCAAACCGTGTTTTGCTGGCCACTGAGCGCTCTGGGTCTCTCTGTAATTGAAGGCAGCTTGGCAGAGTTGATGAGGAACTTGGCAGGGCTGGGGCAGCTGCCGTGCTGCAGCTTGGGGCTTGTGTTGTCTGACAGGCTCTGCAGGTCGGACATGGCTCTGCACCATATCAGTGTTTGTCTTGTGCTGTTGCACTTGGTTTTGCTTTGGGGCTGTGTGTACCAGATGCAGGTGAATGGCAAACTGCAAACAAGGCACCATCTGCTCTGTGGCATTAGAATAGGGAGGAGGCTTGGTGTTTTAGCAGGAGGTTCTGCATTCAGACTCAGTGTTGAGGTGTAAATGGAGCTGTGCATCTCAAAGGCAGCTGGGCATTGGGCAGGGCAGATTGGGAGTGGGTGATGATTTTGGATGCATCTTAGTTTACTTATATGACAGTAATGAAATAAAGCTTCTAAATTAATATTTGCACTAATTACACAACTGATATTTTGTCTTTTTTTTCCACTGGTAATAAATGCCCACCTGTTTACCTGGTCTTAGCTTGACCACCTGCCTTCTAGCTTGTCTTTTTGTCTGGCAGTGTCACTCTTCTCTGCTTCATGGAGGATTCTGTGCTTTCATTCATGTTGTCTCACAGAAGGTAAAAGCTCCTCACTCAAATTCATTCCTGTCTGCTGAAGAGAATCTCCTCCATTCCTGCCAGACAGTGTGATTTCTTTATAACGTTAGTGAAAGCTTAAGCCACCATACAGATGGTGACTTGTGGCTCCTACCAAACAAAGGTTCCTAGAGAAACTGAAAATGAAGGTCAGATAAGATTTTACTTCTATTGCTTGTGATGGTTTTTGTTGAGTCTACAAGAAATGAAGAGTTCATATCAATTCACTCTGGGTACAAACAGCAGAGTTTTGGTCAGAATTTGGCTGCTGGAAAATGTTTTTTCATTGGAGAGATATGGATGCTTTAGTTTTAAAAAATGAAGGGAACTATTTCTGTTGTTAACAAGTTGGAACCACACTTTTATTAGCACGAGGCAGCAGAATTGCATGCTGAGATTCTCATAGTGTAAGTGTTGCTGTTGAGCAGCTTGTTAGTGACAGTAGTTTTGAAGTTCTGTAGAGGTGAAGTCAAGCTCCTGCTGTAGGGTCTGATCTGGCAGAGAAATTTTGATTTGTGCCACAAGTGTACAGGAGAACAACTTGGAACACATTTTGCTCCTCACTTTTCATTTGTTTGCCATTGCTGAGCTAAAAGGGAAGAGATCTGTCAACAAAGAGATGAAACCTGGTTCAATGTTTTACAGCCAACATTTGCTGTGTTTGTGTCCTCCATGTGGTGTAACCACTCTGGTGTTACTGACATGGCTTGGATACCTCTGGGCTGCTGCTTAAGCTGAGCTGCCTCTGGCTGACTCAGAGCTCTCCTGGTCAGGCTGTTCCTTTATTGAATGTAGATTGGTTCAGAAGTTTCTGGGTGCTCCGTGCTTTTGATAATCTTTATATTTGTGCATAGAAGAAAGTTTTAAGTGCTGCAGAATTAACTGAATTATGCAACAGAACTTAATGTTTAGCTGACTAAAAAGCCAGAATGAAATAGAACACTGAATTCAGACTGAGAAACCAGAGGTGTTGTAAACATGAAAATATTTTCTTCAAGTGTTCTGGCCCTCTGCCACTGAGAGCATTCCCTTCATTAATGAATTCAAGTCAAACCATACACTGGAGAAGACTTTCATTGACTTACATATGAACATGTTGCATGTGGTGACATAGAAGGGTAACAAACTTGGTTTATTTGGAGAAGAAAAACTTAATTATTTGATTTTTTTCCCCCAGCATCTCATTTGGATGAGGATCAAAGATCTGAATGACATTTGTTTTGTGAACCAAAGTGCAGTCCAAAGAGTGACACAGATGATAATATTTCTGTCCTTGATGAACTAAAGTGAAGGAAAGCAGTGAGGTGGCAGAACTGTAGAGGGTTGCCCTCAAGAGAGCATTACATTTGTTCCATTCAGCTCCTTTTTCTCCTCAGATTGCAGTATCTGGTCTTCCAGAAAACAGGACTATATGAGATAAAGATTTTCACTATCTTAGTGTTAGGTAGCCCCCTTAACCAGCTTGCAAGAACTCACTTAAGATTTAGTCCTGGTGTAATTTTCCAGTACATGAATATGGTGATTTTTTTTTTTCTTCAGTGATGAAATGAAGCAGTGGGTTCCTGTGTACCATGAGCTGGGAACACCAGTCATGCAATCAGACCTGAGATACTTGAGCAGCTGGCTTGTTTGTTTCTTTGAGCTATCCAGATGAATGGGAGTGTTCTGCTGTCCAAGTTCTGCAGGTGCTGCTTTTCCCCTGCCCCTCACCTCCAGCTAACTTGGGGCCCTCTCCTCTGTCCACAGGCTCCTCTTGGTTCTTGAGCTGATGTGCTGGTGGTTCTGTTGGCTGCCACCGGCACCTGTACTACTCCTATTTTGAGTGATGTCCCATTTGCTGTTTCAGTTTCACTCTTCCACAGCCAGGACTCGCTGAGGTTCTGGCTCAGGCCAATCCACTGTTTACTTGCTAGAGGAATGATGGGTGTCAGTTCTAGGTAATCTTTATGAAGCTTCTTCCAGGTCACTGAAGACATGTCTAGTTTGCTGTTCCATACTGGATCCAGTGGAAGGTCTCTGCAGTCTCAGACTTCAAATTCCACTGACCTGCCTGAAGCAGAGGAGACTGTTCATCTTCCAAAACTCAGGATCACTGTCGCTGGAACATGGGAGAGCATGGGATGGCATTTTTGTTAAAGAGTGCTTGATCTCTGACTTGCCCAGACTGTTCCTTTTCACAAATATCTTTAGAGAGGAGTGAGTAGGTAAGAGAGATACTTTGCTGGCTTGGGATTATGGCATGTTGGATCACACAGTCCTAACAACTCGGGCATTCATCTGGCAAGTTGTGTTGTGCATCTTCTCAGAGGCGTTTTCAATGTTCTTGTCTCCTGTGGGAACCTGTAAATCTTCAGTTTCAGGGAATGAATGTTTGAACTGCCAGTTAGCAGCATAGTTCCCCCTAGTTCCTACCATAAGGTCACAAATGAGGATGTTTGGCTCTTTTCCGTTCTCTTTCGTGCTAAGCTTTCTCTTCCCAGTCCTTATCTGTATGTCATTACAGACATACACACATAGATGCACTCTAGAGACTCTTAAGCTGGTGGTTACATCCTTTCAGGTTCAAAGCCACTTGTTTTGCTGGTTCTGTGCAAGTGACCTTTGGCATTGCCACTCTCTTGGCTAGAAGGCTGGGCAAGGTCTAAGCTCTTGACTGATGGGGTAAGGAAAGTTTACTTCCTAATGTAGCACGGCCCTAAGGCTGCCAAAATCTTCTGAGGGCTGTTTGTTGTGAAGTCAGTGGAACAGAGGGTAACTCCTGTTCCTTTACTGATTTATTTTGTTGGGGTTTTTTTTCCCTTTTGAGTCTGCAGCTTGAGTGTATTTATGGCCCACTGGTATTTGAGAAGTTTTTTGCAGTATCCATACCTTTCTTTAGTATGTGGGGTATATTTGAAATGGTTAAGAAATGCTTCCACACTAATGATTTTAGAGTAGCTAAATTAAAAATAACTCTTCCACTGTAAATGAATCTAGGAAGAATGTTGTGCTGAAGCTTTTTTCTTTTTTTGTTGGCAATTTGGAAAAAGTCTTCTCTGGCTAACAGTGTATGTATTGTCTGAAGTTACTCAGTGTAGAAATGGGACATGTGAACTGGTCTTAAATGTATAATGCCTTTGGAGACTGGACTCCCTTAACAGTTGTAGCTTATGTGCCCCTTTTCCTTACTTCCTCTTCTTAGTGCAGGTACCTGAATTGCCCTTTGAGGAACTGAAGGAGAAGGAGCTCTTGCAGAGCTGTATGTATGTTTTGTCACCCTGGTTGGCAGTTGTTACTGCTCAGAATGAGAGATCTCTAATGTGAGCTGAGGTCCTGCTTTCAGCAGGTGTTGGACCATATGATCTCAAGATCCTTTTCCACCAAGGCTTTTTTAATCATTATGACTTTAACTCTTGTACTTCAGTTGAACCCTACATCAAAAAGGCATCTGGTCTGAAGAGAGTTTGCCTCTGTGTGCTATCAAACTCCACTTTCCATCAGTACCTTATTAATGTCTTCTGAGAGTATTGGCAAAAGTGATGCACTGTTTAAATCTGTAGAAATTCTCTGCTTGAGGAGTTGCGGAAATCTGTTTCTTTACAATCATACATGGTTGTTTTCCGAAGAAACTTCTTGATACCTACTTATTTGTCTTCTTAGCAGTGAGGTAATGTCAAGGTATTACGAGGCTGTACAATCTTGTTTGTCATGAAGATTTTTCTGTATGTCCTGAATTTGCTGTAGTGTGTTTGTGCACACATTTCTGTGTGAGCTTTCTAGTTTTTGTTAGCATTGGGGAAGGGGAATACAATAAGAATACAGTCCCGCCTAGTACACAGTTCAGTATGATTTTGTCGTGTACTTTCTGTAGCAAAAGAAGTTAATCTGATACAAGTCACTATGTGTAGTGTGACAAGTAAGCCGTAGTGTGCTCTGGCATCTTTGATTCATGTGGGTGGCTTGTGGCTGTTCATCTGGGACAGACAGAAATGAGAGCAGGTAAGAAAGTAAATGGTAGCTTGGTCTTCCTATGTTGGAAGAAGAGAAGTTTGCCATCCCTTAAGGCTCAGTGCTTTCATGCAGCTGAATTACTCAGGATTTGCATGAATGCAGACAAAGTAAATGCACCTTACAGCACCTTGCAGCTTATGGGAGAATATAGTTTTCACTTGTTTGTGTACAGAAATTTGCTGTCTGGAAGAAGGGAGGGATGATGAGAATTTAGGAAATGTTGTAGAAAATTTTTCTAGGAAGTTTTCAGTTTGTTATTGTATCCACTCCCTAAATTCTTCTTAAACTATTTCTACAACCAGAAGGGACAGGAGGCTCCTAAACTGAAATACAAGCTTCAGTGTGCATGGAGCTTTGATGGAAATTTATGCTTCAACGACCTCACTGGAAAAAAAAATGGGCAGAGAGTATAGCAAGGAGGAATATTGTGTCCAAATCAGCTGCAAAAGACAGTCTAAAGAACTATCTGGACTAAAAAGGTCATATTAATTTAAGTCAGCTGGTGAAGTTGTAGAAGTAATTGAATACTTGCAAGTGCTTGCTTGTAAGGCAAGAAAAGAGGTGTGTATGTCTGCAGGTAAATGAGGAGAATCCTGTGAGCAAAAATGAGGTGCAGCTTTGAGATCAGTTGAAAATGAAGTAATGTAGATCTAAAACAATTCAGCAGTTACTAAACCGTAGGCAGCAAGTCCTTCAGTTTAGTTGCAATTAAAGTCTCAAATCTTAAATATGGTGTACACTTACATATTTAGGATGTTTTTCTGTCTTAAGTGAGTAGATGTACCCCAGAAACATCTGATCAAGCACATTAATGTGTCTGCACTGAAGTACGTGAATACAAATCTGAAGTCTTAGACTTAATATTTTCTGATATGTATGCCAGACTCTGAGTTCTGGCTGGCAAGATGTGCAGCTTGCTGGAAGAAAATGTTCTGAACTTAAAAGGCATATAAACATCCTCCTGTCTTTGTCCTTCTCCCCCCCTTCTTTTGCCTAATACTGACTTAAGGGCAGTATGTCTTTGCAGTTTGGAGGCACTGGATTGCAGCAGCAGCATTAAATAAGGCACAGGTTTTTTTGGGCCAAGGTGTGAAGGAGGCAGAGTGTGCCAACCAGTGTGCTTAGCTCAGCACCGAGCAGGTAACAGGTGTTACAATGGAGCTTTATAGGCAGAGGGGCTAGGTGGATGCTGAAATATTTTGGAAACTGGACTGCAAAAGCCTGAAAGAATTCTTGCATTACCGAGATTCTTGCAAAGAACTTAAAAACCTAAAGAAACAAAAAACCCTAACAAACTCCCTGAACAAACAGGTTTTAGAGCTCATGCAAGTAGATTAAGGAAGCCCTTGTGAAAGAGTTGGGTTCATTTTTTGCAGATGTTACTGGTTTGCCCTGTTGCACTGTTAGTGGCCCCAGAGCCTGTGGAAGTTGTGCAGTTACTCATTCTCTTTTCCTCTCTAGCCAATGTCACGGTAGGTGCATTACAGTTCCCAGTATCCTTCAGGGAGTGATTACAGTGCTGAGTAAAAGCTGGTACAGACTTGTTGTGTAGTTGTCTGTTTCCTCTGTTTGCTTCAAAAACATGGAAGAGCATTAGTCATTTCCTGTTGGCTTTTCCACTAGGAGAAAGGTAAAGGCCTCACTGCAAGTTAACAGGTAGTTTTTGTATTGAGTTCCTGTAGAACCTCTCCAAGCAATATATTGGCTATACATGAGCTGCAGTGTTTGCAATAGGTATGTTGGGTCTGCGGAAATTCATTCTAGCTGCTTTCCTGTGCAGTAACAAAGGGGACTGTAAATAGTAATGGAACAGTGTTTGCTACAGCCCTGGAACACTATGTGGGATAATACCCATTGCATGCCAGTGCTGTCCCTGACCTCAGAAGATCTGTGGTGGGTTTATGTGAAATGCTGACTTTGGGAATTCATCCTTGTTCTAAAGAGTCTGCTAAAGAGCATCTGTGGGCCTTGTCACAGCTACGAATGGGGAGTTATGAACCATTGACTACAATGGCTTGTTTGCAGATAAATTTGTGCTAGAATTGGATCTGAGCTTCTTAAAAAATTCCTCAATTGCAAGGCTGTCATGGAGGTCTGATGTACTGTGCCAGCTTTCTCTTAGTTATTGTGGGTGTGGGGAAGAACATTCAGTGTAGATGAGAAAAATATCTTGAAGTCTGACAGGGCTGCACTGGCACATTTGACTGATCTGTGCTGGGTTGCACATTTCAATTTAGGTGTCTAAAGATGGGAAAGAATAAACCAAGTGCTCAGAGCGAGACTCAATGCAGAGGGACAAGTCTGAATGAGAACAGTTAAGATTTAGGAACCTCAGGGCTCTTCTTTGGGTGTTCTATCATGTGGAAGACACAGTTGTGCACAGATCTCTCTTACTGGACTAACTGGGCGCATGGTATTATATGGCTTTAGATGCTTGCAGTGAGACTTAAGTTAGTGTTTTGATGTTAAAGGTCACAGCTGAATCATGAAGTGGCATTATATTTAACAGCAAACTGGGAGTCCTGTGGTAACAAGTACACCATGAGAAGTGCACTTAAGTTGAGAGGTTTCAGTGTAGAAGATAACTCTGGACATTATCTTGACTTGACAGATGCCTTACAGGATAAACCAGATGTCATTTCATTCTTCTACAAAGCTGAAAATATTGCGTACATGACACACATTGTGCTCTGTAACTTCTAAGCACAGTCTACTTAAAGTGTCTGTGCTGTGGCTTAACCCCAGCAGCAGCCAAGCCACAGGCCTCTCTGCCCCACCAGCAGGACTGGGAGAGAACCAGAAGGGTAAAAGCCAGAAAACTTGTGTGTTGATATAGACAGTTTAATAGGGAAAGCAAAAGCTGCTCAAGCAAGCAAAGCAAGAGGAGGAATTAATTCCCTGCTTCCCAAGGGCAGTCAGGTGTTCAGCCATCTCCAGGAGAGCAGGGCCCCATCATGTGTAATGGTGACCTGGGGAGACAAATGGCATCATTCCAAATGTCCTCCCCTTCCTCCTTCTTCCCCCCACTTTATATACTGAACCTGATGCCACAGGGTGTGGAATATCTCTTTGGTCTGTTTGGGTCACCTGTCCTGGCTGTGTCTCCTCCCAGCCTTGCAACTTCCTCCCCAGAGTGACAGATGGAAATCAGGAGAGGCCTTGTCTCTGTCTAAGCAGTGCTCAGCAATAACAAAAACATCTCTCTTGTCAACCGTGTGTTCCCCACAAACCCCAAACATAGTCCTGTACCGGCCACTGGGAATAAATTTAACTCTATCCCAGCTGAAACCAGCACACCTGGACAGGTCAGTGTTAAATTACATTTTCCCTAGACAGGGTCAGGATTGCCTGTACGATCTTTCCTTACCTGACTTATGTGGTGTGTGGAGGAGCCAATGTTCTGGCCCTGGGTGGGAAACTTGGTGGCTACCTTAGCAGAGCTCTTCAGTGAGCACTGCTCCTTGTGGAGAAAAACCTGTTGGAATGCATGTTCTTGCTGTCAGTATGAGGTGAGACAATAGTTCTCTGGTAACCATTTTGTAGTATGACTGAGAGTTTGACATTAGTACAGAGTGTCAACCTCAGCTGACCTTTTACAGAAGGGGACACTGCTTATTTTGGAAAATGCACAAAATGCACCTCATTTCTGGGAGTAAAGAAGAAAGGGTTTTTTTTCATTTGGTGTTTGAATACAAGGAAACAAAAAGAATGCACAGCATTTGCCAGTGCCTGTGATTGACTTCAACCAGACCCCCTGGGTAGTGCTGGAACCTCCTCAGCTTTCAGCCTGGTTAGTGCTGGGCTTTGTTTCTTGCATCGATACTCTGAAGGGAATGCTGCCATTGACCTTCTCCTCAGCTTGACGAATCTGGCTGCACCAGCAACCTGGCATGATTTCCAGCTTTTCCAGGCTTTTTCTGTTCATTGTAAATTTTTCTGTACTCTGAAGTATAAGTAGTAGCCTAATGGTGCCACGTATTACTGAAAAGCTTCAAACCTTTCTGTTGGTGGGACTATTGGCTATGATTAAGGAGTTAGAAATAATTGTGAAGATGGAATGCTCACCTTTGGAGCAGTGGGGTGTACAGTTTTCTCAGCTCTTAGTCATCAAGACTTCTAGCTGTGAGGTTCATCAAACAACTGTATTTTGTAGGATTGTGTATTTTGGCTTTAGATTCCTTCAAATTCCTAAGCATAAGGTTAAAAAAACCCAACCAAACCCAATGAAAGTAAAAGTGATTTGTTAATTAATCCTGCTTTCTGCTTTTGCTGTCTGCTGCTGTGTGGGACCTCATAGTGGAAAGAACATGAAAAACTTTCAAAAGATGCTTTTGACTCTTATAATATGGGGAGTAGGATGGGGAGCAATTCTTCTGCCTGACTTGTATTATTTGATTCTTGAGGCTTATCTGGCATGCTGAGTGTGAGGTTTTATGCTGTGTTCTTACAGCCTAACAAGGTGGAATCTGAGCTAGCAGAATCCTGATCAATAATTTCTTGTGCTGTGCAGATATCTTGATGATATACACGTTCCTTTCAGTGTGAGTGTGAGGTAATGGTTTGCATAATACCAGTTTATGTGCCTGGGTTCTTATGGCCTATAGTAAAACTGCATAATTTAGGATTCTTTCTGTCCCCCAGCCCACCTTGTTCAATTCTATAGGCCCTTTCAGAGGAATAGAAAATTATATTCAACCATCCATTGGCTTTGCTGATGGTGCCAGGCCTTGATAGTTATTTCATTGGAGTCATTTGAATCTGCAGCTGAAGTGTTTTAAACTCTTTCCTGTCAGACTTCTTACTGGGCTATAATAGATACCAAATCAGCAAATAGACTATTGTGTTCTGAAACCTGGGTTCCTTTCCTTCTTCCTTTTTTTTTTTCACCTGCAAGTACCCTTTTTACCAGATTCCACAAAATTAGGAGCAGTAGAACTGGATTTGCTGGTTATGGCCCTGTTACTGTGCTCTCAACATGAAAATACTGATTTAGCACAGGGTACAGAAGTCACCTGTCTTTACTGAGGAATTAAGTGAGTCTTATTCTTGAAATACCTCTGTTTCTGAGGACTGCAGCTGGGTGTCATGGTATTCTTTCATAAGCAACTACTGAAATAATATCTGTAGACCTGTACCAGTCACAAAGCAATTTCAAAAGCAGAAATATAAGGCCATCATATTGATTTTTTTTAAATGATTGTGTGCACTCATTAATCTTTGTCTCAGATACCTTTTTCCCACTCGTGAAACTCTCATAAGCAAGAACTTCTTGCTTATATAGCTAATCTCTTTTCCAAAATTGCTAAATACCTTGTTTTACACAAAAATAAGTTGTTTAGATCAGAATAGAGAAAGAATCTGTTGTAAAAGCATAGTTAAGTTACTTCTGTGATCTAGTGGGTAGTGTTGCTTGTTCCTGAAGCTGGCATTGTCACCTCCCACAGCCAGAGTTAAAATGCTTGAATGCTTTTGCTATCAAGCATTGAGTTTTTCCTTAATGCTGATAAACAGGTTCACCTAAATGGCATTTGTCTTTTCTCAACATAATTACAGAAGCCTGCCAGAGAAGTGTGTCCTCATAGAATCATTGAGGAGTTTGTAGTTTGGATTGGAAGGGACCTTTAAAGGTCATCTAGTCCAATAGGTCACCTGTATGTTATATATTCCTAAAAGTGGTTGCTTTGTGTTAAGGTTCTCCATGTTCTTGAGGAGGATCTTGGTTCGTGTGTCTTTGAACTAAAAGTTGTTTAAAGGGTTTTGGTTGAAGTTTTTGCTGGAGCGGTAGCAGTATTTTCCCTTCCCCTCTGGAGGCAAGGCAGTGGGTTTGCATGCCACGTGTCTCACGACTCTTTCTCTTTTGTCTTGCAGTGAATGATAGTGTCTAGAAAGGGTATGTCCCTTCAGGAGAGAGGTGCCAATGTCCAACCGGCCTAGTAACAATCCAGGGGGGTCACTGCGACGTTCACAGAGGAACACTGCCGGGGCCCAGCCACACGACGACGCAGTAGGAGGAAGGTATGGCTGCTACCTATGAGTGTGTTTCAATGGATAAAAGTAAAATTGATGCCATTTAATTAGAGAATTAAGTTTCCCACCCTGCAAGCCAAACACTGAGATTTGCATAAAACCTTTTTGCCCCTGAATTGCCATCTGTACTGCATGGGATAAACCCGTGATTAACTCACTGCCATGCATGTTCAGCTAGAGGAACAGCATTAGATCTGTGGAGGTAAAAAGTGCAACTGAGCTATGTTCATAAATCATAGGTAGTAACAAATTCCTTTCCCTGATAAAAAAAGTATGTGGGGGGGCATAGGGAGAGTCTGTTATTGGAAATCGGGGATAATCTGTGTTCCTGTTAGAGACGACTGAAGAACTGGTACCACTCTGTTCCTTTTGCACTGCATGTTAATCCTGTGCAGCTTTTGAATAATTCAAGAAAAAATGGTTTGCCTTAATATGCCTGATATAGCAAGCAAGTGGATGAGGTTGTATTTGCTCTTCTGGAAGTGGTTGCCTTTACAGTTCAGAACAAAGATCCTTAAAACTTTCCTGTGGATGGCTGTATAATTACTGCCATGAGTGGGTGAAGCCTTTATGGATAAGTGTTTCTTTAAGTTTGTTCAAGTATTAGTCTAATGAAGAAAGGTTATGGTGTGATGGTAGGCAACATCTGTCTATATTCTGTTCTCTCTGACATGTTTCTGGTGCAGCTGTTTGAATATGTGTACCTTGGGCTCATGTTTTTTTGTTTTTATGTTTTTGGTTTGTTTTAATTTATTTGGGTTTTTGGGGTGGATAAGAGTATTAAAATACTGCAGGTCAGTGTGACTGCCATGTCTTAACCCCAGCAGCAGCCAAGCCACAGGCAGCTCCTTTCTCTCTGCCCCACCAGCAGGACTGGGAGAGAACCAGAAGGGTAAAAGCCAGAAAATTTGTCTGTTGAGATAAAGACAGTTTAATAGGGAAAACAAAAGCTGCTCAAGCGAGCAAAGCAAGAGGAGGAATTAATTCCCTGCTTCCCAAGGGCAGTCAGGTGTTCAGCCATCTCCAGGAGAGCAGGGCCCCATCATGTGTAATGGTGACCTGGGGAGACAAATGGCATCATTCCAAATGTCCTCCCCTTCCTCCTTCTTCCCCCCACTTTATATACTGAACCTGATGCCACAGGGTGTGGAATATCTCTTTGGTCTGTTTGGGTCACCTGTCCTGGCTGTGTCTCCTCCCAGCCTTGCAACTTCCTCCCCAGAGTGACAGATGGAAATCAGGAGAGGCCTTGTCTCTGTCTAAGCACTGCTCAGCAATAACAAAAACATCTCTCTTGTCAACCATGTGTTCCACACAAACTCCAAACATAGTCCTGTACCGGCCACGGGACATAAATGTAACTGTGCTCCAGCTGAAACCAGCACAGGCACAAGAGAAATTCTTTGTTTTGAAGCATTGGGCTATAAAGTTAAGGGTGGTGAGGTGTATTTCTTATGAGTATAAAGTCCAACTGAAAACAAGTTGAACAACTGTTGAACAGGTGAAGGCGGCCAACTGTTCTAGAACTTCTGGGAGAGGAATTCAATCTGAAAAATGCAGCTTTGCTTTCCTAAACTACTCTACTGTACAAATGGATAACCAGATGATAAACACAAGGCTTCTCTCCTGGACTTATGTGGCATAAGGAGGGGGCAGTTGCTGCCTTATGTTGCTGATTATTTTGTAAGCTAGAATTGTTTTTGAAGAATATTTCTTTTAACTGAGGCATAGTGAGCCCTTCATTCCCTTCTGTCCATTCTGTGTTGTCTGTGAATTTCAGTGGATGTTCAGGTCAGGTATTGCCCTACCAACTCCTTTCATTTTACTCTGAGCTTTGACCTGGGGTGAATCACCCTCTCCTAGAATAAGGAATGAGGCACATTATTTAGATGTGGGGTAGGGGATTCTATCTACCATTAATTCAGATTTTATAGCAGAATGCCAGGGAGAAGCTCTACAGTGAGTCAGACAAACTGAGGCATTTTAGGGGTAGCACTCTTCTCTTTCAAAAAAGTTGCTCATCCATTGTTTTGGTGCATTGTGATCTGTTACTTATGCTGTCATACAGTGATTCAAGATGCAGATGTCTGAAGTGACTGGACTTCTTCCACCCCTCACCAAGTCTGTGTCAGTCAGACTCCCACGAGCCACAGTGTGTTGCACTGTTACACTGTTAGACCTTAATGAGAACCAAAGCTCTCTGCTGAAGTAAAGAGGATGGAGAAGTTTACAGTCCTCTTCGAATCTGAGTCTTGTAGAACAGGATCTCCCCTGCCCTTGCATCTCTGAAGAAGCATTTTGGGCGACAAAGCATATAAAAAGGCCTGGATAAAGCATGGGGTTAATACAAAATTCGTAGTAATCATATTTTATTCTTGTCATATGTCCTCTTTAGGAAGCTACTGGGCAGAAATGGCTCATGTAAGATAGATCTGTCAGGTCCTGGAAAAATTTGTGTCTGACATGGAAAGAGACAGGCTCACAGATAAGCGGCTTTTTTGCTGGTTGCCTGTCTTTGGACACAAACCTCAGGACTTCTCCTTCCCTGCATCTGGAGTGCAGTGGGACTGGTGTGTTTGAGTTGTGCTGCTGAGCAGTGTGTGGGAGGGTCCAGAGCTCACTGCTTGATGTGTCATTGTTACACCTTGCTGTACTCCAGTCGTACACACTGCTCTGGCTGCTGTATGGAAAAAAATACCTAAACAAAAAGCAAAACAACTTTTCTTAAGGATTTTTTTTGGGATGCCTGAGAAAATTTATTTCCAGCCTTTTTTGCATTTGTCATCTGTAAAGTGAAACTCTTCAGTTTCAGCTGTAAAATCACTTAAGATAGAATAAACAAACTGTGGAAAGACAGTTTCAATAATACAGTCATATTGTGCAAATAGCTGTGAACTTGGGATGCATCTGTATTAGTATTTTAGTTGGAGCTGGGAATGTTCTTTTGAAACAAGTCAGTCATCCTCACCTGCTGTGCTTTGGCTAACATCATTGAACTGGAATCTTTTTGGGTGAAACTGAACTGAAAGTTGTGCTCTGTGAGAGCAGTTCCTGCCTTCTGGTCACTTGTGGGTGTAATCTGGTCTGCTTTGAAGTGGAAACAATTGAAATGCAGAGATGGTGGACGTTGATCCTTAATGGCAACTCTCTTGCTTTATAGAGTTGCTTCTCTTGATCTGTACTCCTTGTTAACATATTTATATGCAACAGTGTGAGATTTTATTTGGCCCCTTTATTAGATCCACGTGTTTCTTAAAAAACCCCAACAGCAGGCCAATACACAAAGATGAAAAATGTCCAAATCTCACACAAAACAGAAAAACGAGTATTGGAGAGTGAATTAGGCAGTAATGTGAGTCTGAAGTGGGTTGTTGCTTCATGCCTAAAATTAGCCACAAATTTTGTAAGCAAACTTAAGGGCCACACCTTCTGAAGTGTTGGAGGTTACTTCACTTTGGTCAGAGATATGCAATCATAGCCCTTCGAGCAAGGACAAGTTTTGTTACTGTCTCAACTTGTGTACTTGATTGCACTTCTGTTTTGTATAAATAGCTTTCTAAATGCTGGAAATGCAACAGCTTTTTTCTTAAAGCTTTCTTGTGGCTGAACTGCCTGTATTTTCAAAATACAAATTAAGTGACAAAAACTTGGAGTTTCTGCAGTTTGGTACTCATAATTTCAGGCTTAGATGTGAAGTCCAATAATCAAAGGTAAGTGATTGGTAGTGTGGCCAGATGGCCTTGTAATAGTCCTAGAGTTGTCTCAATCTGTTTTATGCTCTGACTGGAGCGAATGTGATAGACTTAAATTGAGAGAGGTGTTACAAAGGAGAGGCAGGAGAGTGATAATCCTGCCAGATTGAAGTGCTAATGTGTGTCCTGTAGTCTTTGATACTCTTACAGGTTAAAGGTCTCTTGTTGAAACTTTGTCAGTTAAAACTGCTCAGTTTGCTGAGCAGTTACTGTTCACTTGCATAAAGACTGGAAATTCCAAACTTGTTTTCGGGCTTTGTAAATGCAGAATCTCCCTCCTGTGACATCTAATATTTACAGATTTGTTGCTTCCAGGTTAAACCACGCAAACCCTTTTGTCTCTAGACTCCGGCTTACTTCATGTCACTTTAACATCGATACTTGGAGTCAAAATAGGCAGAGGGAGCCTGTGATGGTTTTCTCCTGGAGGTTTGCAAGCAGTTTCACACTTAGTGCAGTAACTCGATAGGAGCTTTGAGTGTTTGATTTTTAGAGATGCATTTGTTTGGAAATACAATGATACTTGGCTCACAGACAGGGTAGAAAGATAGATGCTGTTTATTTTCAGTTTGTGCTGCCACAATGACGTGTGCTTTTCACTAAAAGAAGAAAGGGTTGTGTGTTTAAGAAGAGATATATAAACTGGTGAACTGGTGGTGTGTCATTCCTCCCTTGTGTGCACATAACCAAACTGGCCTTGGCCAAGTTGGAATAATGTGATTCTTCACTTTCTGTTGTCAGTGGTGATGTTGAAATAACTTTGTGCTTTGGATGACTTTCAGCTCTTGTAGCTACTGTAGTTTTTATTGGCTTTACTACTGGTTTGAAAAGTATTTGGTGTTACTCTGCTATGTAGAATTACTGTTACGAAGCATCTTCATGACTGTATAGCACGGGCTCTTGCCTGAAGTATCTCTTCCAGCACTTTCCAGTGAAGGATGAGTCTTTGCAGATTTGTAAGGAAGCAGTAATGATACAGAAGTTTCACTTTGCAGCAGTAAACCAAAGAGGAGTGGGAAGCAGATGCCCTAATGAGGGCTTTCTTTTCATAGGGGCTGGAGGAGGGAGTGGAAGGTACTTACTGGCACTTCCTTAACTGTGTGCCTACATTGTTGGCGTGTGTGTTGAAGAATTGTGCCCTTGTGGCTTAGTTCCCAGTGATGCCATAGCATTTACTTGGAGTGGGAGCAATTTGGAAGTGGTTTTGTGAGGCACACAATGAGTTCTTTTCTGGAAGTGGTGCCGTTGACTGTTCTTTCAGTTTGAGCGATGTTTCTCTGTACTGGCGTGGAGTGATGGAAGTAGTCCCGTACACTGGAACTCTTTACTAGTGCTGCAAAATTATTAGTATTTTCCTAGTGGCATTAAATGGCAGTGGTGCTTATTGTCTTTTAACCTGCGTATTGTTGGTCTTATGAAATCTTTAAGAACAGCAGTATTTAGGTAGGACATCAATTTGACATAAATGACTGCTGTGCTGTTGAGTTATATATGAAAGTAGGATACCTCATAAGCATATTTTAATGTTTTTTGAAATACAATATATACATGCTCTTGTGTAATTGAGATTGAAGGCTAAGTGATAAATGAAATCCTTGCTGGCTGCATGTAGGTTGTTGTTATAAGCACAGGGAATGCTTCTGTCAGTTGTCCAGCTTCTGTTCTGAACAGAGTTTGTTTCTGGACCAGTCTTAGTAACATGTTGCCAACTCTTAACAACTTACCTGAGACCCCACGAAATACTGAATTTAATGTTCACATTGGTGGGGAAGACAGGTGGAGTATTTCTGAGGAGAGAAAATAGATGTTTTTCCATAGCTGTTTTCATCTGTGCTATTGCTTTTTTTTTTTTAAATCTCATTTTTGACAGAAGTAAAAGAGAGGTTAGTTTTTGCAGACTTCATGTTTGGAAGCATTTAATAGCTCCCTCTCAGCTGCTGAGGAACACGACTTAGATGAAACACTTCGTTTATTAACTGACTTCAAAAGGTATTTTTTTTAATATGCACAGAGTAACGCTTTGAGAATGGGTTCTAGTTGGTTCTTTATTATGGTTTTGCTCAGGGGTGGCGTTTTTCACCTTACTGTTTATATAACACAGCATCTAAATGGAGGTAAATAGTGGTTTGCTTGTCAACTCTGTGTGTTTCTCTGAACTTGAGTGTCTGCCTGCGAATTAAAACGTGTATCAAAAGACAGCTTTGCCCAATTGAGTGAAGCTTTGGAGTAGTTTATGAAACTGTCTTGGAAGTTGGGGGAGAGGGGGGAGGGAAATAAAAAACCCTTAGAAAACAATGCTTGAAGGTGCAGCAAGAGCTCAGCCTTTCAGGATCTGCCCCTGAGAATGGAAATGGACAAACACAAGCTCACACATCCTTTCCTTACCATTTTTTGTAATTATTGAGGAACTTGGCCTTCTAAAATCCTTGTGGCTGAAATGTTGGTTTAAATGAAGATTCCTTAATGGTACATTAATGGAAGAAACTCAAGAGCTTTAATGGTGAGTTACAAGTGAAAAGCCTTGGATTTTGGACAAGAGTAGAGGTACCTGACAACCTTAAGAAGAGTCAGTGTTGCGGCTGCCCATGGATCTTTCTTGGTTGTTCTTCAAGTGTTGCTGTTTGTTTTGAGCTCTACAGGCTATTTATTATACCTTTGTAAGTTAATTTTTTTAAGGAGACCTTAAGCTGTCACAACTTTAGTATAAATTGGGGCAATAGTACTTGTTAGTTGGTGTGGTTACAGTTCTTTTGCCTTAATCCTGCAGTGTCTCCAAGTTGTCAGTCTTCTTGCTGTTGTATAAACCTTACAGAAGGGGAGGTAATGTCGTGTTCCCTTTAACTGACATGCTCCTGCATGCACAGTTGGTACTGTCTTCTGAACTTTTTCTTTGCAACACATGCAAGGTGAAGGATTAAACTTGAAGTGAGAAGTTAGAGCACAGTAGGTCTTTAAATATAAAAAAAATTCCCCATCAGTTGCGAACTGCCTATTTGTTGTATTTCTAGAGTGACCTTTCTGCTTGGAGTGTTTTTACTGATAGTTTCATGGGTAAAGAAGTAAATGCAGATAGTCTGCATGAAGACTGTTCATGGTCCCAGGAGATGGTTGTAGCTTAATTAATCCACATAAATTAGATAGATATGAAACTGTATTTGTGAAACTTGTAAGACTCTGAAGGGTTTAAAGGTGAAAGGGGAGGAGCCTGAAACAAGTGGAAACTCCAGTTCATGTTTTGTATGTATTGCTTTAGCAATATTTTAGTTGAAAAGATCTTTAATTATTGTGTTCTGTGAAATATCTAAAGCAAAACAAAAAAGGGAAAATAACTCTTTAAAATACACTTCAGAGTAAATGAACCCTGATCAGTTTAGCTTACATAAAAAATGAGATTTCTGCCAAGTGTAAATTATGTAATAACGTCTGTTACTCCCATAATAAAAACATTTCAAGGGGAAAATTAAATTTCACGCCTTAATCTTTTGTTGGGAAAAGAAAAATCCAAACACTCAGGATTAGCTGAAAGGTTCCCAAGTTTACCTTGATGGGGTTTGCTGTTGTAACCTAGAGGTCTAACTATTTTGTTTCACTTCTTTTGATAGTAAAAGTTATTTCTTACAATATGATAAATAAAAACAAATTTCTGGAGTATGGAGAAGATGCTGTTAATTTAATCTTTTCAAACTCTTGTGCTCTTACAAAGATGAGCACGTGGTTATCATCGGCATGGTTAGACTTGGTACTTGTTTTCTGTGGAGGTTTAAGTTTGTGTTGAAGTCCTGAAGAGGAGGGTGAAGTTTTCTGGTCAGTGCTAGACTTCCCTTTGCCTTTGCTATTGGGATTCTAGCATTTGGTTGGAAAAACCTGTTAGAAAACTTGTGGAACTCTTACCACTTCCACTCAGTGTATTGGCCTAAACTGTGGTGTTTTGGGGTCATGGGTTGGAGCAGGACACTTAAATTGGTGTTCTTCCCTTTCTGCTTTAGCATTCCAAGATTTTTGCAGAGCTCACCTCAAAGGACTAGGTAGCTTAGGTTAATGATGTACAAACATAAAACCAGTAGTTCTTCAACTTTGAAATGTGGCTTCTTTCAGCATAATACTGGACTGGTTTGAGGTTTCATAAAGGTTAGTGGTGCTTATATAGGTAGGATTTGTGTGGTGGAGTTTTCCTGGTGACAGCTGAGTCAAAAGTGTGTTCTGTCCAGGGAAGAGCAAGTGAGATGTCTCTTGCCGTAGGAATTATTTATATCGTCCTGTTCTAAATGCTGATGAGCTCTTCTCTGAGTCTTGCAGATGATAATTCTGAGTGGGTTTGAAAGTAATGTGGAATATGTGAAGATGTAACATAAGTCTTAAGTTTTTTCCATGGTGTTATCTTTGTCCTTCAGTCAGAGCTCACACAATCAACCATTTTTTTCATGCAGCTAAAGCTGCTTGGAGGCCTCTTGTAGCAGATCTGTGTGAAACTCATTTCAATCTCTGACGTCACAGGTTTCCTGTCTCATCTGACTGCCTTTACTGCTGGCATGTCTTTCTTCATTCCTCTGACTTCAGGTGTTACCACACAGCTTTGTCCTCTGAACTGATGGATCTGCAGCCAGAAAATAACTGTTAGGGTTGAGCTTTCCTGCCAGGTGGAACTGGCTGCATTCCTATTCTGAGCACTTGATTTTTTAAACTGAAGAACAAAGATAAAAATTCCTATCTGTATAAAGACTTAATGCATGTAATCTTGAGGTAGGTGAGTGTAACTATTTTTGAGAAGAGATCTTTGACAGGTTGTCCAGTCATGTGCCTTACTGTGCTAGCTTAATGCTTTGGTGAATAATTCAGTAACCTTGCAGATCAGAAAAATCTGAATTTATCTGCACAGCTCGGGTGTGAGATGTTGTATTCACTTAAAATGACTAAATAATTGTGTGCCCTGCAAAACAGTTACTAGTAGTGATTTGTAACTGCACCAGGTGATTCTTTTGAAATGCTGCCGTAGTAATGGGAGCTGATATGGAAGGGTTTGTAGCTGTAAATGAATATTTGTAAATGGCCTGAAAATAAACAATAATTCCACCTACAGGTCTGTATCTGTACCTTGGAATCCTGATAGCTTTCTGTTTTGACTTTCTGCTGACAGGTCACATTTAGGGCAGGCAAAACATAAGGCACATAGCCCTCCTGAGAGTAGAAAATCTATTTCAAAGACACCCAAAGTGCAGTCTAATACTACTTCTGAGCAGTCCAAGGGACACTTTTCTAAAAGGTAATTGCACTTCATATTCATATGTTAACCCATGTTATCTGCGCTTACTGTGTATAATATACTGAGTTATACAGAATTCTTATAAAAGTATGACTAATAGATTTTTAACTAATCTAGGTATTGCATTCACTGGATATATTTCAGTGTTTCAAACTATGTTTCTGTTTTGTTTTTCTAATTCACCAACTAAGAGCATTCCATCAGTGATGGGGAGGAAACGATTTCTGCATAACTAGTCCTGGAATACTTGCAAGGTCTTTCTCCCATTCTTCTGCTTCATGTTGGGGGAAGATTGCCCAAGGAGTTTGGAGCAATGTCCAATATGAATTGAAACATGCAATAATCTAAAGTATGCCTGTGTTCAGAGTAATCATCTTGGTATTGCTTTGTCTGCTCTTCATATGCTTCTGCTGTATACACACTGGAACAGTTTTCTATCATGTAGAAGGGAATTTTGCCATTTCTGTGTGTGATTCACTACCTCAGTTTCAAGATTGAGGTGGAACTATCCTTTCATTAAGAGCCTTTCTTGAACTGGAATCCAGTTATGACTAGTTATGCATTACTGAACACTCCTTACTCTCTTGTGGAACTTACATTCTCAAACATTCAGATAATACCTTCATGGCTTGACTTTTTTTTGTTCATTTGTTTTTAATCAGTTTGATGTATCAATATATATCTAAAAGTAAACTCTGTTCAAGTTCTCATAACTTCCTCTATAGCAGGCAGTGTACTGTGCTTTTATTTTGCAATTTATTTAGTTTTTATGCTAGCAAATATGTGCAGTATGATTGTTCTCATACAAGCATGTTGTGGGTTTTTTGTTTGTTTCAATGTAAACTTAACAGTGTTTCCTACATGCAGTTTCCTTTATTACTTGAGAATGATGACATTTATCATGCAAAACTGTTACAACTGTGAGGTTCTCTTGAGTCCAACACTAATGCTGTTCATGCTTACTTCTGCAGAGGCTGTAGTTCATCTGCTGTTTTAATACCACAACAAGAAGATCCAGAGAGAGTCAACACTTCAGAAAAGCAAAAAACGGGGCAAGTGCCTAGGAAAGACAATTCTCGAGGACTTAAACGCAGTGCTAGTCCAGATTACAGGACCAATTCTCCTAGCTCTGCTAAAAAACCCAAAGCACTTCAGCACACTGAAACTTCCTCAGAAACCAACAAGCCACATACCAAGTCTAAGAGAAGACACTCAGACCAAGAACAGCCGAAGTCCACACAATTGCCATCAACAAGCAAGGCTCACACCAGAAAGGGTGGAGCTGCTGGGAGTTCCCGAAGTCAGAAAAGGAAAAGGACAGAGAATCTGTCTTGTATAAAGAGTGGGTCATCAGTTGAATCAACTGGCACTGAAGAGAAGTCAGCAAAAGTCTCCAAGCTGGCTTCAAAATCGGTGACCTCAGCCAAAGCTGGGTGTAGCACCATCACCGATTCTTCTTCTTCAGCTTCCACCTCCTCCTCCTCTTCTGCTGTTGCCTCTGCTTCTTCTACTGTTCCTCAGGGTGCTAGAGTGAAACAGGGAAAGGACCAGAGTAAGGCTCGACGTTCCCGTTCTGCATCCAGCCCCAGTCCAAGAAGGAGTAGCAGGGACAAAGAACCGAGTAAAACCGGCGGCTCTTCAAAGTTTGACTGGGCTGCTCGATTCAGCCCCAAAGTTAGTCTGCCTAAAACAAAACTGTCTCTGCCAGGCTCTTCCAAGTCGGAGACATCAAAACCTGGACCTTCAGGACTACAGGCTAAGCTAGCAAGTAAGTTGTTCTTTTGTGGAAGAATAAACACATATGTTTTAAAATCAAGTCTTCTAAACAAATGCTTCTGTTTTCAAGCTCCTTGGAATCTTCCTAGAAAAATTAACTTTTAGTGTGCTCTGTGAGTTTTTAAGTAAAGCTGTGACTGAAACAATTTACAGCTGATTCTAGTGCAGTCAGTGTTCTGGAAATTTAAGTTCCTTCTCTTGTCTTTCATATTGATTTTAAAAATAAAATATATGCAAAATAATTGGGTGTTGTGGTGGGGACATACACATTATAAAACACTTTTGATTATATTCCTCTTGTCAGATTTTTTCCCCTCATTTTCTTAAGCCTTCTGTCCCAGAGTGGGAAAGATAACTGCTGAAAAACAAGTATATCATGTGTGATTTCTTCTTTCAGACCTACTGTACACATTCTTTCTTGTTGTGAGACTCTCTGATGTTAGTTTAACAACAGTAATCTTGTAAACTTAAGGTGACTGACATCCCTAGAACCAGGTACACTGTCTTCTCAGTTCTTACAGTGTGTGTCTTCTTTTTGGTGCTGAATGTGAATAGCAGGTGCCATTCTTGGGCCTGGTCAGTAAGAAATACAGGCTATTTCCAAGCAGAGCAGCTGTTTGCCTAGTGTGTAGGTATGCTTGTAGCTCTGTTGTCCTAAACAGATTTTCTTTTAAATGCATTATGCTGCCTTTGTGTACTGAATGATTTACTTACAGCATGTACTCTGTAAAATGTGATGCAAAGAGTTGGATTGGTAAGTTTGCTTACTCCTGTTCCTTTACAAAGGAGCTGTGTGTGTGAGCTCAGACACTGCTGTGCACGGGCACAAGCAGCCTGTCCCAGCTGGGGCACATCTGTACCCAACACTAATGTAGGAAATGGGTGGCATGAGCAACAGCAACTGGATGTTTTCCTGTATAATCAACACAGGTCAATTAAATCTAACAGGTATGTTTTGGATAACCTGCATGACTAGTGTATTGGTTCTGGAATGAACTAACCTAATGGATCAAGAATGGCACTGGGGAAAGAGAGGAGTTATGTGCTTTAAGTGTTTGTGGTTTTGTTTGGGTTTTTTTCTACCTGCTTTATGGTTCAAGAGTGAATGATGATGAATTCCAGAATCAAAACTCTGAATTTGCACAGGGTGGAATGAGGAGGAAGGAAGTGAGTGGGAGCCAGGCAACACTGGGAATGACCAACAAGTTCTTAGCAGAGTCAGGGCAACTTTGTAGTGATGGAAGAAAAGCAACAGGGAGGAGAAAGAATTTTTCTCCAGGTGAACAACAAGAAGGTGAAGGCAGAGAGTAATTCATGTGATGTTACAAAACTTTAGCAAGGGGCAAGAAGGGGCAGATGGTACAGTGTGAGGGTCTGTTCAGTAGTTTGAAAAACAGCTTTGAGAATATGAGCCTGAGCTGTCCACAAAACCTGTACTGAGAAAACCAGTTTGACTTAACTTTAGCTCTTCCATGACCTGAAAATTATCTTTTCAAAAAAATAAATTGCAGTTCAACCAGGACAGTCAAGTATATGTGACAAAAGCAAGTTGGTGTGGACTGTAGGGGTGTGTATGTAAGTAAAAAATGTCACTGGTAAGGGGCACAAAGCACAATGACATGTTTCTAGGTGCAGTAGAGGATCAGGTTTTCTATAGCAGCATCCCACTTTGAGAGAGGGGAGAAGTACTGACAGGTGATCCTAGGAAGTCTAAAATGTCTAATGCCTCTTTATTTGACCATCATTTACAGCAAAACTTAGTCCAATAGATATAACTGATCACTGAATATCAGTAAGAGTTCAACCTATAAAAAGTGTTAAACTGTGGTATTTTCAAATAGTCTCAGCCTTTAAAAGAGGTCTTTGACAACAGATTGAAGTGAACTTGGAGTCAATAGGAAGGTTGTTAGCTTAGCCTTTAAAAAAAAAAAGCTTGTGTGATACATAGCTTCAAAATACTGTCATGAATTTGAAGTATTTTGAGAAAATACACATTTTGGATAATGCTGAGAAGTGTCATGAAAATATGAAGACAATAAACCACCAGGGTGGGTTTTTCAGAAAGAATGGGTAAGTTCAAATTTATTTTCCGTAGCAGGGTAGTAGCCTTAGAGGATGAGGGAGCAGAAGTAGGTGATGTCTCACAAAAATATTAACACCCTAGAGCTTTCTAAAGCAGTAAGGCAAACAGTGGTCGTGGTGAAATTGAGGTGTACACCCTTCTGCCTGGAAACATGTCCTTAGAAGTCATAATAATCTTGTATAGAAAGTTTAAACTGAGTAGGCTTGTATAGGTGTATATGATGAAACACATGCTTGGAGAAGTTTGAACTGGGGCTTACAGAACTAGTGGGAGATAAGAAAAAAGCCAAACATTGTAGAAATTAAAAGGTGAGGTTTTCCAGGCTAACATGAGGTCATAAAATGGTTTGAGTTGAAAAAGAACTTTAAGGTCATCTCGTTCCAAGCCCCTGCCACAGGCAGGGCCACCTTCAGGTTGCTCAAAGCTCCATCTGCTCAGGCATGTCTATACAAATGCAATGCTGTTCTCTCCTGGGTGTTGCAGTTCAGGAAGTACAAGAAGAATTATTAGAGGTTTGATCTTTGAAGGAAAAACAAGAGGTGGTCTGGCTTACTCTGCTGAAGAGAAGAGTGAGGAGGAACATGGTTGCTGTCTTTGCAGGAGCTTTTCACTTACTGAAGAATACTCTGAGGTGTCTTGTCCAGTCCTCACTGGATAATTAATAGATGTTAAATCCAGCCAAGATGACTTTCAGAGTGTTAAGCTACACAGCAGTTCTCTGTAACTGAGCAGTGACATCACTGAATAACAACTATACTATATGTTAGAATAATAAAAACAGGCTAGACTAAAGTTTTTCGCATTTATTTGAGTAACTGCGTATTTCTTCATGGGGGGGAGGGGGGCAAAAGAGGGAGAAAAGAAGTTTCTCATTTTGCTGTCTTGATTTGACTATTTTCACATCCCTTTTGATCCATATATATTGTAAGGGCTTTTTAAATGTTGCAAAATGGGTCATCTTACTGCTTATATAATAATATAAAAACAAGCTTAATTATGTTTCCATTATTAGGAAAATCTTTGCTGTCCTATGTGTGATGTCTTGTGGCCCTTAAGTAGGAAAAAGCTGGAAACAGTGGCTGAGGGCAGTGTAACTTAGTGTAGCTGTCCCTGCCTGAGGAATCTCTGTCTAATTCCTTTGGATCTGAGTGGCTGGAGAGGATTTTGGGATACACTGAGAAGCCACATGAACATTAACATGGAGTGTGAATGGTCTATGACTCCTGGCTTTGAGGGGCTTGACAGAGGCGAAGGAGAAAGTGTATGAAAACAGCTCTGAATGAGGTTATTGGGACTGTGGGGGCAGTGCTGGCTTTGGGTGGTGGTTGTTAGAGCCTTGGGATTGTGGGCTGGGGGTTGAGGAAGTCAGATGGCTGACTTGGTGATACTTGCTTTGGTTGTGGTGATGGGCTGTGTGGGGCTGTAAGCAAGAGCTGGGGGTGTCTGGGTTGGTACAGAGGGAGGGCAGTAGTGGAGTATTGGAATGACAGGAGGCTCTTACCTCCCCTGCCACAGTTCTTTCACCCTGTCTCAGTAACTGAGGAGAGCAGGCCAGCAGAGGCTAAACTTCCAGTCTTAACAAGTAAATCTCTCCTGATTACCTTTCTGAACTGCAAATAAATGGTTTTCTGGGTTGTGAACTGTGTAAGTTTGACTAACTTTGTTTTGACTTGGGTAATATGCTCAGACTTAAAATTTAAGTGATCACAGTACAGCTGCATTCAGAACTTGTTTCTTGACACAAAAAAATTATGCCTTTAAAAAAAAGTGCTGACCGTTAAACACACTTAAATGTGAAGTTGTTAAGACTTTTTGGTTTGATTTCTGTTAGGCTGTGCTATTTCAGGTTTAGCCTGTTTGAGTCTATTTTCCTTCTGACTCATAAACATGAGTGTTTGGCATGCAAATAGGATGATGTCAGGGCATAAGCAATATATGTCTGCCATAACAAGGCCTGTGCTTCTGCTTTAATTCTGAAGTTTGCTTCTGAAGTTCTGGCAGGTGCTGAATGTGAACTGCTTGTACCTAATTTTCTTTTGGTTTATTCAAAGTCCATCTCTGTTTGTAGCTTTTACTAGCTCTTTAAAACAGATCTGATGACTTCCTTGGCTGAGGGACTTGGGTTAGAGATCATTTAGGTAAACCTCACACCCACAAATCTGTGGGCCTTGATGGGATGCACCTGCAGGTGCTGAGAGAGCTGGCAGATGTTACTGCTGAGCCACTCTCCATCATTGAAAGGTCATGGAGAACAGCAGAGATGCCTGAGGACTGGAGGAAAGCCACTGTCATTTCAGCCTTCAAAAAGGACAAGAAGGAGGACCCAGGAAACCACAGTCTGGTCACCCTCACCTCTGTCCCTGAAAAGATGATGGAACAGCTCATCCTGAATGTCATCTCTAAGCATGGGAAATAAAAGGTTATCAGTAGTAGTCAACATGGATTCATCAAAGGGAAATAATGCTTCCCCAGTGTGATAGTCTTGTGTGATGGAATGGCTGGCTGGGTAGATGAGGGGAGGGCAGGGGGTGTCGTCTGCCTTGACTTGAGCAAGGCTTTTGATGCTGTCTCCCATAGCACCCTCAGGAAGTGTGGGTAAGATGAGTACAGGGAACTGGACTGAGAAGTGACTGAATGGGTGAGTTCAGAGGGTTGTGATCAGCGACACAATGTCCAGTTGGAGGCCTGTAGCTTATGGTGTTCCCCTGAGGTCAGTCCTGTTCTACTTGTTCATCAGTGACCTGGATAGAGTGGCAGAATGCACCCTCAAGTTTGAAGGTACGAACGTGGGAGGAGTGGCTGATGCTGCAGAAGGCTGTGTTGCCATTGAATGAAACCTGGAGGTGTGGGTGGAGAGAAACAGAATGACGTTCAACAAAGGCAAGTGTGGGTACTGCAGCAGGGGAGGTATAACCCCATGTACCAGTGACCTGCTGGAAAGCAGCTGTGCAGAGAAGGACCTGGGGGTCCTGGTGGTCAGTAAGCTGTCCATGAGACAGCAGTGTTGTGCCCTTGTGGCCAAGATGATCAGGGCACTGAAGCATCTCATGAGGAAAGACTGAGAGCTGCACCTGTTTAGCCTGGAGAGATGACTTCTAAATACATACAAATACTTTTAAGAGAGAGTGTCAAGGGAATGGGGCCAGACGCTTGTCAGTGCTGACCAGTGACAGGACAAGGGACAGAGAACACAAAGTGAACATAGGAAGTTCCATCTGAATATGAGGAGAAACTTTACTTTGAGGGTGACAGCACTAGAACAGGCTGCCCAGAGAGACTGTGGAGTCTACTGCACCTGAACAGGACCCTGTGCAGGCTGCTCTAGGTGAACCTGCTCTGTCAGGGGTGTTGGACTGGATGATCTCCAGAGCTCCCTTCCAGCCCCAACCTTTCTGTAATTCTGTGATGGTAGCTCTCCATGTTACAGAAATAGTGCTGAATAAACAACTCCAGAGATGAACATGAAACCTGTTCCTCTGAAAGCTCTTCCTGTTTGTTTGTGGCAGTGTGACTGGTGCTTTCCTTCATCAGGCAGTCACAGGGCATCTCTAATTGCATTTTCCTGAATGCTGGTTATGCCCCATTGCCAGTGAAGCCTTGCAACTTGAAGCCTTCCACAACTAAAGATGCAGGACTAAGTTTTGATTGGGAAGCTGTGTTGGCCATCCCAAATTTTGATGACAGTGCAAATGAAAGGAAGAAGCTTCTGTACGAAGAAAGTAACAGTCTTACATTTACAGTTTTGGGAAGACTCAAAGAATTTGCAAAAGATGCAGGTGGTAAAATTGACTTAAGCCTTCATAAACAACAGATTTAAGAGCAAAGACTGGCATTGAACAGCAGGAAGAGAACACACTGAGAAGTCTTTCTTTGCTTCCTTTTTAGCCTTTGAAATTAATAGTGCCCTAATAGATGCATCAGAGGTAGAGAAGTAAAGACCTGGGGAAAATAAGCATGCACAAAGATCTGACAAGTTCAACATTCTCTCCTGAGCAGCAGGAGAAAATGTGCTCAACTCTTCTGAGTGCTCAGAATGTGATGTATTATGCAGCTCACCCACCAAATGGTAACTGGATAACTTTACCTTCTCTGCAGTTGAGGTGATTACTGAGGTAATTCAATTTAAAGTGATGGCTCAGCTAATTTAATGCATCTTACAGAAAAGGATTACCCATTTTGTAGCTTCTTTACCCTACTGTGGTGTCTGCTCATCTGACCCTTGTCAAACAAGCTTGGGCTGCCAAACTGGCAGAATAGTAAAGAAGAAAGTGTGTGCTAGGTGTGCACTTTGTACACCTTGGAACTGATTTGGGACAATAAGACATGAGTCAGTGTGCCATACTGTTAAATAGCAGTGAGCTCTGCTGCTTTGTGAAACCTTGTTCCTTAGCACAAGTGCTGTTTGGTGTGGAAGTCAGTCTGAGGTCAGGTGCAGTGAAGGTCTCATTGAGAGCCCATTACTAGGCTGATACAAATATACCTAATGTTAAGGTCTGACTACTTGAAAATAACTACCCACAGATGTGGAGTAGCAAATAGTGTGCTAATATAAAGGATGAAAATGTGTGTTTTTTCCAGTGAACTCTGTAACAAGATATTGTATTCTAAATATAAAGCAAAAGCACACTCAGAATATCCCCATAGTGTTACAGATTCTGAGTAGCCTGCTCTTCCATATGTGTTCTATATGGAAGAGTTACATCTCTGCATCAGAGGGGTAAGCGTTTTTCACCTGGGGAGAAGTGCAGTGCTATACCTAGTCCCAGTTAAAGTATGCCCTTTCTAGTGTGAAATGCAACCAGCTCTGAGGGAAGTTTTGTTGTCTTTGCACTTCTCTTACTTGAGAAACTTAGCTATGGCAGGGGTCCTGCTGCAGCTGCTTCAAATGATTTTAGTCTTCTATCTCTGACACACTTCTCTTTCTCCTGTGAACCCTTCACAAGTGTCTTACTTTCATGTATGTAGGGTTGGAGTCCTTGTGTATTTCTGCTGTAGCTACTTCATTTTTTATTTCAAAGCATGTGCAGTAAAATTACCACTGCTGCCTATTTGGAAAAAGTTGTATTTTGTTCTGTATGTGCAGACCATCTGAAAATTCATGTGTCTGGCCTGATTGAGTTCAGTGCTTGGTGACTTTTAAATATAGAACTCTATTGTTTTCTTAAGGTTGCCAGATTTCCGGAGTTGGTAAGCCAAGTGTGTGGCAAATATGTGAAATCAGGTTAACCTTTGTCTGCATGGAACTTAACTGTACATATTGTTGTGTTCCTGGGTCAGACACTGTAGTGTTTGAACAGATACTCTATGGAGCAGGTCAGTCATAGCTTTTCAGATCTCTTTGCTTTTTTCCATTAAATATCTAGTCAGAAGCTGCATAGTTATTTCATCCCTCAGTGTATTCCTGAAATGTTTTAGGATTAAGGAAATAGTCAGGAACCAGTTTGATAAGTACTGAACTCAAACACATTGTGTGTTTAAATGTGTTTTGTTTCTGCTTTGTTGCCAGAAGAGGGAGCAGTGATTTAACTTACTCATCTTTTCAAAATTATATACATCTGTTCTTGTAATATATCTCTGTTATAAGATTCTCTTTTATATACTGATTTATTGTAAAGGTAGGAGGGCCAGATAAATATTTTTCATTTTGACATTAAAATTATCAGTTTTCTGGTTTGGAAACTGCTATGAGTTATTTCAGCTTGATAATGAGCTTACTGGGGATCATCTGAGAATGTTGTGTTACATTGGAGTTTTTTGTGTGTACAAGATTTACCTGTTTTTGTGGTTGGATGTCATCAGAACAATGGTTTTGTAACCTAGAACAAATTAGTATCAGTGCAAATACTTGCAAATTAAAAACTTGAGAACTCCATTTCCAAATATGAGAATATACTTGATTATTTGCATCAAAGAAAGGCCTTATGACAGCAAGAGGGGCTGATGGGGTGCAGCTGAAATAGGAACACAAATAAGGCAAATAACAGATCTCAGCACTGGCAGTGCTTGACTCGGGAGGAGAGCATGGGTTTGATTTAAACAGTTATTTTTAAGCCAGGCTAATGTGAATAAAACTGACTAAAATTTGAGATACTGACCACAACAGCCCTGCCAAAATGTAATTTCTTTTTCTATTTGGAGCTAAAGCATCTTCTAAGAGTTTGAACATGAGCATGTGGAAATAATAAACTTGCATCCCATAATGTGTTACCTGTTTAGCATTAGAAAAACTTAGAAGCTCTTCTGTAACTGTAGTGTGTATGTTACGAAATGCCTATGCAACAACTTGGAGTTTAGTGTTACTTAGCTTAAAATAATAAGTAAAAGTAAATGCCTTAACTTTTCTTTTACTGGTCTAGCAGCAAAGTGTAAGGTGATGAAAAGCTGACATGGGCTTACTGTGGTTCTTATGTAGAAGCTGTTTTTCTATGTGGAGGTTTCCTGTACAGGAAAATTTCTTTGTAGAACTGCTGAGTATTTAAAGATTGATTTACCCTCAATTCTTTCTATCTTGCACAGGTCTAAGAAAATCTACCAAGAAGCGCAGTGAATCCCCACCTGCTGAGCTCCCCAGTTTGCGGCGGAGCACACGGCAAAAGACCACGGGCTCCTGTGCTAGCACCAGGTACAGCCTGAGAAAATGGAACATCATTTCTGCCGGGAATTGGTATTGGTGTCATTTGCATGCACAAAAACTGGCCTTGTCTACCCCTTGCCTGGCTGTTGTAAAAGCATCTGTAGCTCTGATGGCTCTGTAGGGCCGTGTTGTGGATAGGGCACGGCATTTGTCAGCAGGCTTTGAGTAAGTCCCTCAGCTGTGGAGGTGGAGAGTAAGAAAGGCCAAAGCCAGTATCACAAACTTAAGTAATCTGTCCTGTGGGAGATGTTGTTTAAACAGATACTTAACACAGAGAGAGAGTGCTGAACTGTTGTCCATCATGACTAGTAAAATGGAAGATTGTTTTGAAAAATGAAACTTCATGGTACCATGCAGAAAGGGGTCTGTTTTAACAGTGTGCATTGTTAAGCTGACTCAGCTAGTCAGCAGCTTCATCTGAACAATACTGTGTTTAAGTGCTTAGTATACTTCCTGATGCAGAGGAAAATAGCCTAGAATCAGTTATTTTAAACAGCTGGTAGGTTAAATGGCAGAAGAGAGTTAATGTGTCCTGTGGTGCAAAAAACTTTTGTTGTTGCATGTGTTCTAGAACTAGACTAGGAAGCCTGAACAAGCTTTGTTTTAATTCTTACACCTAAACTATGTTTAATAGTTGCAGCACCCCTTCTTTTTCCTCTCCTGCACCCTAAAAAAGCCCCACTTCTGAAGCCTTGATTCTGTTGGCAAGTATGCATTTCAGTTTGACTGTTTCCTTTGTAGGCTTTTGTACTTGTAGTTATGATGACAGTAGTGTTTAAAACAGCAGGTTTAAATAGGCTGATCCCTTCAGACTTGTTTGGGCACTGAAAACCAAGCTGAAACATCAGTCTTTGTTCTTTCAGGAGTTTGGAGCTTCCTTAAAATATGGTTGCTCTTGCATTGGACTCGCAAATGTGTACATGATTTGTAACTAACAGTCACTTTAATCTTGCTCATGTTTGCTGTTGTATTTTAGCGTGACTGCCTTGTCTCGAAGGATATAATGTAAGGACCTGGCTGTAACTGGGGTCAGCAGATCAGCGTTGTGGTGTGGGGCAGGGAGGTGAAGAAGAGTTGGATAGTTCTGTGGAGATCAATTCTTAAACGAATTGTTAGTTTGTGCAGTGTTGTGGTAGTAATCTACATAAATGTTTCACAGCCTTGAGTAGATTTACTTTAATAAATCCCATGTCATAGTTGATAATGTCTGACGCTTTGTGTTTTGCCCCCTCAGTCGGCGAGGCTCTGGCCTGGGCAAAAGAGGAGCAGCTGAAGCTCGCCGACAGGAGAAGATGGCTGATCCTGACAACAACCAGGATGGAGTTAACTCTTCAGCTGCACGAACAGATGAGCCTCCCCAGGGAGCTGCAGGTAAGAAGAAATTCCAGCTACAGCATTTTTAGCATAATAATGATGATGTGTAATAGTGGTATAAACTCCTTTGTATTTAAAAATAGTTAAATGCGTGCAGTTCTGAGGAAAGCTTATTATTTAGGCTGGTAAATAATTCTGGAAGGTTTTTTGAGTGAGAGGGACATTCGCTTTTGAATTTGACCTCTTGGCTATCTGATACATGTTTCAGTTATGCTTTTTTGTCATTTCCAAACTATGCTCATTAAGCCAGATTTCAGTTCTCAAGCTTCTTCCTCTGTTAAAAAAGTAACTTCATCTGATGCTACATAGATTATTACCAACTGAAAAGACATCAAACTGTCGGAATGCAGAGGGCATCATGTACTTGTAAAAGCTCTGTTGAAATTACTCATAAGTATTCCACAGGTTTTCTGTTGAAATTGCAAGAGTGTCTGTACTGGAGAAATTTGTAACCAAGTTAAATATTTGTACTTGCACAGTCCTATGAAATAATAATTTTATCATCTGGTCCTAATCAGTAGTGAGTTCAAAGGTGCTTTCTAGTAGTTACACTGAATGATAGAAAATATTAAATGTTCTCTGCTTAAAGCTGGCTACATCGGTACTGAAAGTCATAATTAATGGAAACTTAAATGCAGCACAATACTCAATTAAGAAAAGCATGTATTTATTAAGGATACATGTAAATCTGTCTGAACTGTAATTTGTGGATACAGCTGTACGTAAATTTTTCATAATCTTGATGTAGCCACTCTTCAGCTTTTGCAAAGTGCTAGACCTGTACACTGGTCTGTTTTAAAATGAAAGCTGTACAGAGTTGGCTGGTGGCAGTGTTAGATGCAGACTACACTTTTGATGGTGGAGAATTTATTTCATATGAATTTTGTAGTTTAAAAGGCAGTGTAACTTGCAATAATCTCTATTTTGTTCCTTTAGCTTCTAGCTCTGTTGCTGGAGCTGTAGGTATGACAACTTCTGGAGAAAGTGAGTCAGATGATTCTGAGATGGGAAGACTACAAGGTATAAAAGTTGTTATTTATTTACCCTTTTTGTTGTTTGCAGCCTATAAATAGCCATACCTACACAAATTCTGTATTACGTGAAGGGGGAAGGGGTGTATTTCGTTTCACTGTGTGAATGTGTTCCTGGGCTTACAGTAGTTCTGAAGTATTGGAGTTACCAACCTTAATTCACTAAAGATGCAAGAGCAGTGTCTGGAGGGCGTGGCACAGTGTCCTTATTCATTGACATGGTGTATAATACACGATTATTGATGATTTTCCAGGAGGAGGTGGGGGGAGAGAACTGAGAACTCGGTTTATTAAGTGTGTAAGCTCGAATATGAAAACAGGTTTTGCGAGCATGCTTTCAGTTCATGGGCCAGGTTGGGCCAACTGTTCTCTGCCTGCTTCTGGATAACATTTTTTTGTGCTTGTCATTGATACCCATGTTGCTGTAAGCTTTGACAAAAAAAATCTAAATGTTCTTAAAATGCTTGCTTTTGTGCTTGGGCTAAAGGACTTGGGTCTCTCAAAACCTGAGAGTACAAACAGGTATAAATTCAGTTTGCATGTTCTGCAAGTGGGCTAATGATTTTGCTACTGTTGCAGGAAGTCCTGAGATTATGGTCTCCCTTGCAAATGACAGGTTTTTGGTAATCTGGATATTTAATGTGAAATGAGTGCTGTGTTGCCACCAGTTCACTTGCCTGTAGTCCTCAGTTAAACACAGGTGTGCCTTAGGAATATAGACCTAAATTGGTTTTCACTGTTAATTATCAGCAGTAGTCATGATTGCTACAACAAAAATTGTCATCCCCCAATTAGTTTAGCTAAAGTAACACTACTGTATTTAAAATCAATCAGAAAACAAACCCGCTAGTACCTGGCAGAGTTCTTCCCTTTCCTGTTTATCAGCAAATACAGCTGTGAACCTGTTTTTCAGTGTCCTCCAGTTTCTGAAAATGTGAAGATCAGTTTAACCTATGTAGTTTGAGTTCAGATTTAAAATTACAGCCTGGTATACCTGCTGTTTTGGGTCTAGGCTTAAAACAGTTTAACAGAGCAAATTTCTTCTGTAAAACGCAGAACTCTAGAAATTCAGCGGGTGACTTCTGAAAGGGCCTTAATGCTCTGATGCATAAAAAAATGAGTTACTTTTTCCCTAAACTTCATATTTTTGGTGGGTTTTTTTGAAATTGAGGTAGCTGCAGTCATCTAATCCTAACTCTTCTTTCTTAAAATATCAAAATTCTAGTCTTAAATGATAACATCATGGAATTTAAGCTTTTAAAAATATACGTAGAAGCTTTGACAATGGCTGTTATCCTCTGTTTGCTTTTAGCTCTATTAGAGGCTAGGGGTCTTCCTCCTCACCTGTTTGGCCCTCTTGGTCCTCGGATGTCGCAGCTCTTCCACAGGACAATTGGAAGTGGAGCTAGTAAGCAAAGTTTGTCTAATTTGACTTAATTCTTTCCACTTCCAGACTAGTAGAATTCAGCCACTAGTAAATCTAATATTTGTATTAGCTTCATAGTTTATTATATTTTACATGTTGGAGACTTGTATGTCGTGATAGTGCTAGACCACTGATCAGCAATATTAATTTGCTTGTCTTCCTTTAAGGAAGAGAAATCTTCCCTAGCCATATTTCTTTTCTTTTCCTTTTTGGGGCATTTTGATGTTCCATTCTAGGTGGGGAAGGGAGGGTTCTTGCCTTTTCATCCCTTCCTTTTTCTTTTGCATGATGGGCTGCTTAACAAAAGACCTCTCCGACCCCCTTGGGTTTTTTGCTAGCTTTAAACAAATGCTTAAGCTAGCTTTAAAACTGCTAGTAGATGTCAGTTCTAAGTAATGTTGGTTTTAGTTTCAGAAGTGTCTTAGGTTTCGGACAAAAGTAACTCCCTTCAGGTTGTGTGTCAGTGAGAACGTGGGTCCTTAGACTTGCTCCACCAGGTCTGCGTTACGCAGCTGGAGGAGATGTGTACCTTCCAGTCCCAGTCTGTTTGGCTTCCCAGGAGAGCCACAGGCAGCCTGTTCCACTGCATGCCAAGAGGAGCATGGGGGCTCTCATGTGCTGTGTTACCTGGGCGTGTTGGGAAGTCCTTTGCTTTACAAAGGTGGGGTGGGTTCTGGCACGTGCTGTAGGTTGGCAGGATGGCTGTGGTGAGCAGTGTGGTGGACTCCCTGTGCTGACCAGTCTGCACTGGAAAGACAGCCAAGAGTGAGATTTTGTCTCCCTTTCCTATCCTCCCTTTTTATGACAGGGAAAGGAAGTGAAACTACAAATACAGAGGAAAACAAACTCTCTCTGGTCTTCCACTCTGACAGAAGTATAGCATTCCCCTGAACACTTAGGTTTTCTAATACCTTCTTCCCTAATTTTTTTTTTCTGGACATGTAGGTTCTAAAGCCCAACAGCTTTTACAAGGTCTTCAAGCCACTGATGAAAGTCAGCAACTACAGGCAGTGATTGAGATGTGCCAGCTGTTGGTTATGGGAAATGAAGAAACATTAGGAGGATTTCCAGTCAAGAGTGTTGTACCAGCTTTGGTAAAGATTTAATCTTATGTTTCTATTGAGGATGTGGTATTTCACTCAGTATCTTGCTTAAATTATTTTTTTAATTTATAATGTACACACTTGTACGTGTGTGTGTGTGTGTCTACCTGTCTCATTGTTGAGTTTTGAGGGCATGTTTTGCTAAACTTGGATAGTCCTATCAATTCTTTAATAGCTCAAGAATAGGTGGTGGCTCTTTTGAAACTCTTACCAGCATTCAAAGTCCTGAGTCGAGCTACAGTAGTGATTTGTGCCCTTTTAATTACGATACCTAGATATTTTTTTCCAAACTAACAATACATTTTTTTCAAAAACAGATAACACTGCTGCAGATGGAGCACAACTTTGACATTGTAAGTAGTTTGTAATAGTTAAGAAACTTTTGAAATACAAAAGTATGTTATCTAAACTTAAACCTAAACATCTGTATGTTTAATAGATGAATCATGCGTGTCGAGCCTTAACATACATGATGGAAGCACTTCCCAGATCATCTGCTGTAGTGGTGGATGCAATTCCCGTCTTCTTGGAAAAGGTAAAATGAAATCAAAATAGTGATAAAATAGTATGAGGGGATTTCAACTTCTGTTTTAACTTTAGAAAATACCATTAAGAAAACGGCTTCTTTTCATGGCTTACAAGATAACACATAATGCATTAGAAGGCTTTAAAACCACGTTTAATTTTCATTCCCACCCTTTCTGAGTAGTGCAGTCTCATCCATTGAGGATTTTTTGTGGAGTTGGTGTTGCAAAGATAGTGTAATTACATGTCTCTTGGAGTAGCTGTATGGCTGAGGTGGCCTTAACCTGGCAGTCTGGCTTGCAGCTGGCTCCGTTAGCATGTGTATTGGTAGAGACTGTCTGTCCTAGTGTTGATGAAGATGATGATGTTTACAAATTGGTTTAGAAATTGATTTACAAACCTTTTTGTTCCCTTGTAGCTGCAAGTTATCCAGTGCATTGATGTGGCAGAGCAGGCACTTACAGCGCTGGAGATGTTGTCGCGCAGGCACAGCAAAGCCATTCTGCAGGCAGTAAGTGGAACTACTGCACTCCTACCTCTGCCAGTTCCACATCTTGGTGGTCTTCTGTGAAGATAAAACAAGAAAACAACCTTCTATGACTTTAGCAGTGTTGAGATTGAAACTGTTTGTTTTATTACAGGGTGGGTTGGCAGACTGTTTGCTGTATCTGGAATTCTTCAGTATAAATGCACAGAGGAATGCACTCGCTATCGCTGCCAACTGCTGCCAGAGCATCACACCTGATGAGTTTCACTTTGTGGCAGACTCTTTGCCGCTGCTTACACAAAGGTTAACCCATCAGGTAAGAAGCTATTGAAAAATGGGAAGTTCTAATTTTGATGTGAAAATAGTATAAAGTTGCCTCCAGATACCTGCTTTGCTGTGTATTATTTGCCTTTGCAAAGTGGTAGTTGCCTCAAGTTTCTATACCATCAAGTTTTGATACCCTAATGTGTGTACGGACCTTTTGTTCTTTGCAAACATGCTGTAAGGATTTATGGTGTTTTATAAAATAAGATAAATAAGGTACTTCAACGTAAAGCATGAATAACAGTGGTTTTGCAGTCCTTGTAAGAACTACAAGGACATCAGAAAGAGGAGGCCCAGTAGTATTGCTGTTTTTTTTTTTTCTTAACAAATGGCTTGCAGAGTTCTCTCAGATTTTTGACTCAGAACGGCTTTAGTTTCAGTTTTTGTCTTTTTTTCCCACTGCTTTGACTTTTTGGGAGGGCTTATGGCTTTTTAAAAGAAAAGTTCCTACACGATAGTTTGAAGTGATGAATCCTAAGTCATGTGGGTCCTAAAGGCTGCCTATCCTGCAGTGCTGCTGTGTTCATAAATGAGTACTTACAATGACTGGTGCAGCAAAAGAGGGTTTTGGTGATCTTGGTTAGCAGATCTCCATTAAAAAGATGAAAAATGAGAAATATTTTGTTTTTCAACAAATGCAACTAAATGGAAGCTTCCAGGTAATGGTTTTGTGTACTCTTGTGCTATTAATTTTGCCAATGTCATCTTGCTGAAAGACTACTTGAATCTTTAAAGCAACTTTCACAGAGTGAAATGTCAGCATTAGATTTTACTTCAGAAACAGGAAGCACCATTCTGAGCAGTAGTAGGGACAAGTACTGATTCCTGCTCTCTGAAGAGAAGCTACAACCCCCAAAAGTAAGATTTCAAGAAATTTTGAATGGGAATTTTTCTGGAAGAGAATCTTGAAGTAGCTCTTAACAGAACAGTTGAGCCTGGGAGAGACCTCTGAACTATCTCTAGTCGTAGCTCCCCCCCCGCAAGGTCAGTTAGAGCAGATTGCCCAGGAGCACGTCCAGCTGTTTTTTTTGTTTGTTTGAAGTATCTCCAAGGATGGAGACCTAATCGCTCTGGGTAACCTCCTCCAGTGTTCAACTCCCCTTACAGTTAACTTTTTTATTATGTTCAGATGAACTTTTGGGAGTGTTTCATTGAACTTCTAACTAGAGCTGCTTTCAGAGTAGTCTTTACTATCTTGGTGTCTTTGCATTTGCTGTGCTGGCTGCACTGCATGATACCAAAATGAGGCTTCATGTATTCTGTAGAACGTAGCCTCCACTCCTGCTTATTATCTAAATCTCCTGTTACTTGGCTTTGTAGCTCCTTTCCCTTTTATTTCCTCCTTGCAGAATCCAAAAAGAATATTATAGATCCCTTTATTTATCTCTGAAGGCCCCTAGAGGTATTAGTGTTGCAAGTGTGGGTTGTTTCCCAGGGAATATACAGGACCACAGCCATATCAGAGGTCAGTTCAGACTGTATCACTGAATTTAAAGTTCAGAGCTGTGGTCTTCTGTAAAATGTCATTCAGCTGGCCTTTTTGGAGATACTTTATGAATGCCTGAAAATGACAGGGTGATCTAAGGCAAGTTAAAGTATTTCAGTTCAAACAAATACTTCACTTTTTTTGTAACAGGACAAGAAGTCTGTTGAAAGTACTTGTCTCTGTTTTGCACGGCTAGTGGACAACTTCCAGCATGAAGAGGTGAGGGTGTGGAGGGGGGGGCATTTTTGTTTGCTTCTTCCCTCCCTCTGTTTCTCTTGAGGGCTTACCTTTCAAAGACTAATGTTTTGCATTTTGCTGTTCCCTACTGAAGAATTTACTACAGCAGGTTGCTTCCAAGGACTTGTTAACGAATATCCAGCAGCTCTTGGTGGTGACACCTCCTATCCTGAGCTCAGGAATGTTCATCATGGTGGTGCGCATGTTCTCCTTGATGTGCTCCAATTGCCCTACACTTGCAGTCCAGCTTATGAAGCAAAGTGAGTTCTTACTCTTTTATATTCAGGGGACCTGTTCAAGTCAATGCCTACAGTCAATATGGGCCTCTGTGCACTTGATTATATAAATATTCTGTTCTATCAGTTTTTCTCTTGCTATGCTTCCCCTGGGATGTAGTTTAGTTAAATTTGTTGAAACCTTTTATCCAAAGGTTTTTTCTGCCCTTTCCTATCTAGTTGTTGTCACTGGAGTGCTCATCTAATTTTAAGTCTGTATTAGCTGCATAAGTTAGTCTCATTCCAACACAAGTTGAATCATTCTTTTTGTACTCTATACCATGGGGGAACTGTGTGATTTAAGTACTTTTTCTGAGGGAAAATATCTCATAAGTTTTGACTTGTCACTTCAAGTGTCCTTTATGTTTCCCTGTTTTCTTCTGTGTGCTGTATATTAAGTGATACTTTTCCCCTAAATGTCTATTAGAGGAAAAAAAACCCAAATCAAAAAAGCCGCAAATCCCAGAGCTGAGAAAAAACATGTTTTTTATGCTGGTCAAAGAGATGGCTTTTGTCTTCTTCTCTACTATGTGTTTGCTTTGGGCAGTAACTCTCTCTTCTGTGTAGTGTCCAACAGGAAGTGGAGTCCATATTCTGATATAGGCCATCTCATGAATAATAATTTTTATAGATATTGCAGAAACGCTTCACTTCCTCCTTTGTGGAGCCTCAAATGGGAGTTGTCAAGAACAAATTGACCTTGTTCCACGCAGTCCTCAAGAACTTTATGAGCTTACTTCTCTTATCTGGTAAGTTTTGCAGTCCTGAGTTTTGGGTCTGGTTGGTATGTTGAAATTCTTAACTTCACTAAAATGAAGGCAAAGAGTTTTCAGCTTATATGGACTTTATTGTATATTTCTAGTAAAATACTGTTTTAATGTTCTTTACAGTGAACTGATGCCTTGCCTGCCAAAAGAGGGAATCTTTGCTGTTGATACTATGCTAAAGAAAGGAAATGCACAAAATACAGATGGTGCAATATGGCAATGGCGAGATGACAGGGGTCTCTGGCATCCCTATAACAGGATTGATAGTCGAATAATAGAGGTAGTAATTCCACACATTTGTGTGGTGATGCTTTTAAAATACGCGTGCGGTTGTAGAGGGATGGAGCGCTTTCTTTGCGTCTCTTGATCTTTCTGAGTAAGAAACACAAGTTTCCTCAAACATCCTGCTGTAGTATTGCACTGTTTTGGTATTCTGTCATCCCAGATCACTTAATTGCTTAATCACTGTTCTTACTGTGTTTCCTACTGTGTTACCCTCCTCCTCACCTTTCATATAGTTTCTGTTTGTTAGGGATTTCTTAACTTGAAACATTTTCTTGGTTTTAGGCAGCTCATCAGGTTGGCGAGGATGAGATAAGCCTGTCTACACTTGGGCGTGTCTATACTATTGATTTTAACTCTATGCAGCAAATAAATGAGGATACTGGAACAGCACGTGCCATTCAGCGAAAACCAAACCCTTTAGCCAATACAAACACTAGTAAGTACAGCTCAGGAAAAACCTGGTGTCTCTACCTATGCCTCATTTATGCTGGGTTGTGCAGCAGTTTACTGCTTAAGTAATAACTTACTTATGGCTTCTGTGAAGTGTCAAACTGTTCTGATTTACATGAACGAAGACAGGTTCGTAACAGAACTCGTGCTCTTGGCATGTGTGCTTTTTAACATGTAAGCTGTTCCTGCGAGCTGGAAAGGTATTTAACTGGGAGGGAGCTGGGGGGTTGTTCCTGGATTGGGGGGGATGTTCCTGGCTTGGGATTTTCTGGAACAGTTTTGTTCATACAGCTCTCTTGTTTAACAAAGGCTGAGGGCTTTTGCTATTGTATAGAAATGCATAAGAAAGCTGCAGGAAAAAAAAGACTGAACTCTTTGAAAGTGGAGGATTTGTACCTATATTCTTGCCATGACTTTGACTTCTGATTCTTAACTTATATCTTTTAAATTTAAGTGTTGAATTAAATCTGCTTTAATGGAAGAAAGTAAATCATCAGAGCAGAGGTGCACAGAACTAAACAATGATTTGTTGTGCACTTTCTTACAGGTGGACATTCAGAATTGAAGAAGGATGATGCTCGAGCACAATTAATGAAAGAGGACCCAGAACTGGCAAAATCCTTTATCAAAACACTGTTTGGTGTTCTTTATGAAGTGTATAGTTCTTCGGCTGGACCTGCTGTTAGACACAAGTGCCTTAGAGCAATTCTTAGGATAATTTATTTTGCTGATGCTGAACTTCTGAAGGATGTGCTGAAAAACCATGCTGTTTCAAGGTGGGTTCATTAACCATTGTCAATGAAATTAATTTTGAGCTTACAGTTCAAACTTGTGATTACTTTTTTGAATCATCTCTTTTAAGGGAAAACGATACTTTTAGTCTTGTGTATTTGCCAAAGCTGAGGCTGCCAGCCCTGCAGGAATGTTTTGTCACGGGTTTTGCAGTACTTGCTGACACTGGGCATTCTTACTAGAAACTTAGATCACCTATGGCTGTGGGTAGTAGTAGTGTACTATTACTCCTTACTGGTTTTTTGATTTCTGAAACTACCCTATGAACTTCTCTGAGGGCAAGATAGCTTTTGAGGTAATACAGTGTGAGTAGTAACAGACACTCACGGGATTCAGTTGGGAAGTTTTATTCATGAAACTTTCTTACATGTTACACAAAGTTATGGAGCTAGATAAAAGAGTGCAATTAGAAAATAAACTGAGTAGTTTTTCAAAGACGACAGTATCAAGTTCTGTAACATCATGTTTATGAAGGGAGGAAAGTTTATACTATGTTAAGACTTCGTAAAAGTCATTTAGCTGGGAAGAAGACTGTTTTAGTCCTTTTATTTGTAGCTTTTATAGAAGCTCTGTGAAATTTGTTTGCTTTCAGTCTTCAGTGCTGTGTATGCAAGATGAACTGACTTGATTTTAAAGAAAAACCCAACAAAAAGGAGACAAAGCTAATTCTAATAAATTATCTGTTTTAGTCATATTGCCTCCATGCTGTCGAGTCAAGACCTTAAGATAGTAGTTGGAGCCCTGCAGATGGCAGAGATCTTAATGCAGAAGTTACCTGACATTTTTAGTGTTTACTTCAGAAGAGAAGGTAAATCTTGCTTTCTCTTTTTCTCTTCACCTCTTTAAGGTAGTTTTTTAAAAATGTGTCTGCGGAGTATCCATACCATTTACCCCTCCTCTCCAACCTCCCCAGGCTGTAAAAATTGAATATTGTTCTGGATTGTTATTGTAAAGGCAAATCTGTGCAAGCTGTCCTCATGTGACTTGGGAGGAGCTGACCAAGGCACTGGAAGAGACAAGTTTGTGTTTTCTGGATCTGAAACAAGTTTGTACAGGCTTGCCGGATCCTTGGGCTTTAGGTGGCTGGCATTACATGGGATGTCTTACTGGAAAAAACTGATGAACCTTTGGCAGGAAGTCTGTGTTCTACTCCACTGGCGATTTTAGGGTTTCTTTAGCTACTGGTCATGCTGCTGTAATTTATTTTTAAACTATGTAGGTTAATTTTTTGATAATGGATTGAACTGCTTTTAAAACTTTGTATTGATGGGTGGGGTGAGCCAGTACTGCCAGAGTCAGAGCAGGGGTTCAGGTAACAGACTTACATTTGCAAACACCTTTGTTCCTACTGCCACATCTGCACCCCTCAAACCAGCCCCCCACACAACGATTTCTTCTTTTGCACAGGGGTGATGCACCAAGTGAAAAACTTGGCAGAGTCTGAGGCTTTGCTCACAAGCCCTCCAAAGGTGTGCACCAATGGGTCAGGAACGCTGGGCACCACCACCACAATAAACACGGGAACAGCCACGGCTGCCAGTAACGCGGCTGCGGATTTGGGCTCTCCCAGCCTGCAGCACGGCAGGGAGGATTCCTTGGATCTGAGCCCACAGGGGTAAGTGCACCTTCTGAAAAATCACGTGTTTGGTTGGTTTGGTGGTTTGTGGGGTTTTGAGTTGGTTGGTTGTTGTTTTTTGGGTTTTTTTGTAATGCAGAGTGACGTGGACTGCCATGTTGTTGTCTGCATTTTGCTGTGGTACTTTCCTCTAAAGAACTAAAGTGGAGTGGTGTTGAAGCTTTCAGTGGGTAGTTTTGATTCATTTTATATTAAATGTTCAAAATAAAAACCCAGTGATGTGATAGTTATGTTGTAATAATATGAAATAATTTGCTGTTCTGGGACAATGCCAAGAGCAACAGCTGTAGTGTCATCTAACTTGAGGACAGAGTGACTCTTTCAGAGCTGTGCTGTGTGGTGCCTTTCTGCTGCAGACTGGAGAAAAATCATCCTTTAGTTGTTTCATTGGAAGGCAACCATTTTAAACACTTGTACAATTAAAATCTCCTGTAGGAATAAGTTACTTTTGTGTTACAAAGTTTGCCCTTATTTTAAAGGTCAAGTGTTTGTCACTTGAAACCAGAATTGAAATATGTGAACTTTGGAAGTGTAGAGAGTAGAAATGCCACAAATTATTGAAAAAGTGCTTTCTGGGCTTTAATAAGAGAGGCAGATTAAATATCCAATGGCTCTTTGTGTTTATTCAGTAGAGGTTTTTTAGGGTTTTTTTAATCTTTTTAAGAGTATTCAAATAAGTGAATAAACAGAATATACAAATTAAAACATGGGAATTATGAGAGACCTTATTTACTGTCGCTTCTGGCTGCGTTTGGCTGTTTGTAGAAAAAAGGTGACAGCAAGCAAAAAACACCTTCTTTCTGAGAGGAATAGTCACTTCGTCCTGTCAGTTGAGTATTTAGGCCCCTTCTCCCAGAGCAAGGAATGTTCTCCTTGTTATGGGGTGAAACCTGTTCTTTAGTTCTTGAGAAAGTAGCTGACAGGTGCATCTTAATCTGAGGGGTGGGTTTGTGTGTGAATATGGTGGGCAGAAACGTGTTTCTTTTTTTTTTGAACTTTGGATAGACGACTCAGTGATGTTCTAAAGAGAAAAAGACTGCCAAAACGAGGGCCAAGGAGACCAAAATACTCTCCTCCAAGAGATGATGAGAAAGTAGACAATCAAGGTGAATAATTTTTATGATACTTTATGTCCTCCTAAAATAGGTTTATAAGCTGCCAGAAGTGCTAGCTGTAATTAAATGTGTTGATTCTCTTAACTTTTTCTTTACTTCCTCCAGCTAAAAGCCCTACAACTACTCAATCTCCTAAATCTTCTTTCTTGGCAAGTTTAAATCCTAAAACATGGGGAAGATTAAGCACACAGTCCAACAGTAATAATATTGAACCAGCACGAACAGCAGGAGTAAGTGGTCTTGCAAGGGCTGCTTCCAAGGACACCATTTCCAATAACAGGTACACACACACACAAAAGTCAAAATACTTGTAATACTATGTTGACTTTGAGGGTGCAGATGCTTGTGATGAGCCAGTAGTATGTAACAAAGAAGCTTGACCTTAACCACAGTTAAAATAACTGGAGAAAGAATCAAGAAATTACGGTATAGAAAATAACCTTTTAGTGGTTTAAAGTAGCAGAGTGGGGAAAACTGGATAACTGAGAAAAACAATGTAAGAATGCGATCTGTAGAGAAAAGAACTTCTACTGTGTTGGGGTAAGAGCAAAGAGTTTTTGTCTGTTGAACATGGAGAAAATCATACTCGACTGTATTTACTTGTAATGTTGGTGTATGCAAATGCCAAGTGTGGCCAAATGCCTTTTCTGTGCTTCTTTACAGAGAAAAAATTAAGGGCTGGATTAAGGAGCAAGCCCATAAATTTGTAGAACATTATTTTAGTTCTGAAAACATGGATGGAAGCAATCCTGCACTAAATGTATTACAGAGACTTTGCACTGCAACTGAACAACTCAACCTCCAGGTTAGAAATGGCAGACTTAATGGGAGTGGGGATTCATTTCTCGACTTGACTTATGAGTCATTATGACTTGGAGTGATTTTTTGGAATGAGTATATAAGCTTTGACACACATCACTTATGATAAAAGACCAGAATTATTTAATGGTGTTCTTGATCCCTGGCAATACCTCACTTACATAGCAGTTTATTTCAGATTTAAAATTTCCACAGTTAAATGTTAAGGATTGACTTTATATCTAAAGAACAACACAATTTGTAGTAAGGACTTTGGGAATGGGAGGAGGACAAGAGGGAAGTGGTGTTTTGTTAAAACAATATGCTGGTTTAAAGGTAAACTGGCAGGAGAAATGAATCCAACACAAAAGACATTATTTGAGTTACAATTTAATAAAAATATTACAATAAATGCAATGATACAAAGAGAGATTGATTTTAACCCACAAAACCCAACACTCCGGGGCACAAACAGAAATGGTGTTTGTTGGCCTCTGTGCTGAGCCCCATGTGGTTCTCCTGAGTCCAGAGTAAAAGGAGAAAACCTGTTGGTGCAGATGATGGTCACAGTCTGGTTGAGAGTGGTGGTCTCCTCCTGTCGAGGTTCTGCTCCTCCTCTGGATCTGATGAGTGGTCCCAGAAGTCCCCAAATCCCAAGATTATATACCCTCAGGTCCAGGTGGGAGCACCCAATGCCTCCCCAGGGCAGGGAGTTCCACAGTGAGTGATTTAACTCTGTCAGTCATGCGGTGTTTTTGGAATCATTGATGGCCCATGAGCAGCCATGACCCCTCAGGCTGGGTGTGGAGGTGCCAACGACCATCTCTTATCTCACAGGTGTCTTTCACACCCAGCTCACAACCTGAGGGGTCTGGTGTGCCCTGGGCATCTGCTGCAGATGGTCCATTGTTAACATTTCTTGGGAAATGGCGTAGAGGGTTTAGAATACACAGCTTTGGTCACACCCACACAGTGATAAACTGGCCCCACCTGCTGAACTAGGACAAACAGTATCAAAAAAATGCAGATTGGAGCAAATCTGTAAACATCTCAGGAGCTCGAGTCTTGCTTTTTAGAGAGTTGTGGTCTTTGATAAGTGATCTAAACAGGTTGATCTAAGCAATCTTTAAAATGCAGAAGTTTCCCTTCTCCTCTCTCTCACATGGATGTCATGTAAAATATATACCAGTCTGAGTTGTTTGGGTTTCTTTTTGTTTTGTTGCTGTTTTTATTGTTTGTTTGTTTTTTAAAACAAATACCACCTCTGTTTGAAGATCATTTTTACTTTGCATGCAGAAATGCACTTTTCTTAAAATAGAGAAAGTGTAGATGTTTGCCTTGATGACTCCCCTTGAATAGGGAAGTGCTTATCCTCAGATTATTTGCCCTGTTACTGCTTGTATTAAGTTACTATGTGCTCCAGACCTTCCCTTTTTGCTGTGCTATGCAGGAGAACTAGTATGTTTTAAGCCCTTAATGCCTGAGTAGTAAAACACTGCCTTTGCTGTTTTTCAGGTGGATGGGGGAACAGAGTGCCTTGTAGAAATCCGTAGCATTGTCTCGGAGTCTGATGTCTCCTCATTTGAAATCCAGCATAGTGGGTTTGTTAAACAACTGCTGCTTTATTTAACATCTAAAAGTGAAAAAGATGCTGTAAACAGGGATATCAGATTGAAAAGATTTCTTCATGTATTTTTTTCTTCTCCGGTAAGTTTTCTTGTTTGTTGTTTCGGTTTTCTATCTTAGTTTTCTGTCTTTCTTGAAAAACCACTGAGATGTTCAGTGTTGATCTTATCTCAAAGATGGAGTACAGAAGGAATGTTGTGTTCATGCCTAAGCTGTATACCCCTACAACTTTGACATAGTTCTACGTCTTTATAGGTCGTGAACTTTTTTGAATACCCTGTAATTACAGAAAATTCTACCCAGCAGTGGAAAAAATTCCAAATGGCCAATTTCCTGAGTCTTGAACATCTTTCAAGTTGTTTGTCTTTTAAGAAGTTGATATGGGAAGAGTTTGGCTAGTAATCTTACTGTTTTTCTTCTTCAGTGCTAAATAGTGCAACAAACTAGTGTTCTGTTGTTGAAGGCAGAAATTTAAAGTGGAAGACTGGAAGGTAGATAACTACAACTTGCACAAAGCTTATTGCTCATGGTTAAGGGTGAATGCTTAAAATTTGTAGGGCTATTCCACTGAAACCAGGAGAGAAAAGTATGTTCTTTGAAATAAGTATTTGATTATCTTGTTATGTGTCATGTACTCATCCTGATACTGCTGCTGCTTTCAGTGAGAATAGTGATTCTTAATTTTACTTTTTAAAAAGAATTGGTGATATAAATTGTTGAAGATGATTTAATTCAAGCACACAACTAAAAGAATGGACTGTATTTCAGCTTCCTGGAGAAGAGCCCCTTGGAAGATTAGAGCCATTAGAAAATGCACCTTTGTTGGCATTAGTCCACAAAATGAACAATTGCCTCAGTCAGATGGAGCAGTTTCCTGTTAAAGTGCATGACTTCCCTAGTGGAAATGGAACAGGGAGCAGGTAAGGATTAATGCTCAGGTAACAGCTTTGTTACAAGCTTTTGTTTTCTAAAACTTGTTTGAAACAACACCATATGTTCCAAGAGGTAATAGAAACTTTTGACCCTGTTAAAAACAAAAGCAATTACACAGTTGGGCTTTCTTATTCTGTGGAAGATTGAGTACTTTAACCAAAGGTTTGGTTACCATCTTGAAACTTCTGTCACTTGGATTGAAAGTGGATGTGTAACTTTAAATGCGATCTCTAAATTTAAGCTTTAAAAATTCAAATGTCTTCTATGTCCCCACTTAACAAACACTGGAAAGAAACACTCTGTTTGTTGCTGGGGAACTGTTGTTTTTAGTGAAGTAGTTAAACTGCAGGGAGTTTGTATTACAGTGCTAAGCTTTGTTTTTCATATAGTTTTGTTCTCTAGAATAATAAGGGATTGAGTGACAGCTGTTGGCTGTCAACGTAATTTAAAATAGCTGTAGACCTGCCCTGAGTCTTAAGATGATAGATTAAATTTGGAATTGAACTCGTTACAAATTTAGTGTAACAATTACAAATTAAGTAACAAATTTAAGTGACTAAAGATCTATTTCTACAATGCCTTTGCTGTACTTTTCTTCAGTAAATCAACAGTAGCTTTTGCTCACTGCATCACAGTTAGTAAATCTGTTTCAGTATAAGTTGCATAGATATTTTGAGACTATTTTTTGGTACTGACTAAAGGCTCAGCTTGATTATAGACACTCTTGTGACTGTGTAGAAATTAGGAGAGAAGGACCATTGAACATGAATTTTTGCCAACTCTTCTTTATAGAAATGCCAGAAGTTTTCTATGTGTCAGAGATAGTGTGGATTATTTTTTGTCACTAGTGATGACTCAACATCCATCATATTTAGAAGTATTGGAGCCTCACACTGTAACATTAATGTAACTAACATTAAAATTCAGGTTCTTATTAAAAAAAACATATGAATGAATACTTGCATTTTCTATGCCCATTTCTGATCCTTACTGCACTGCAGGTAAACACAGCTCTAGGTCTCATGTGGCTTCAGCTGTCCACTGAACAACTTCAGGTTTCAAAGATGGTTAGTATAGACCATATTGTAATCAGTCATCAGGGCTGGACTTTCTCTTCATCTGTGTAGCTTCCAGATTTTGTCCAACTTGCATTCTGATGTTCTTGTAGAAGAAAACTTTTAATCTATTTACCCAAACTGTAGTAGTTTATTTGAGGAGAAATAGTCTGACAAATAATATACTGAACAAATGAAATCATAAATGCATGTCTAAGCCTATTTTAATGCAATTATTGTGATTAGATTCTTTGTGTAGCAACTTTTTTCACAAATTATTTTGAGTTTTTCTCTTAACAGAGGATCCCAAGCTTTAAAATTCTTCAATACGCACCAATTAAAATGCCAACTGCAAAGACATCCTGACTGTGCTAATGTGAAACAGTGGAAAGGTGGACCTGTGAAGATCGATCCTCTGGCTTTGGTACAAGCCATTGAAAGATACCTTGTAGTCAGAGGTATTTATATATTATACAGTCACTTATGTTTTGCTCCTTAGGGTAGTTGCTGTTGTCAGTGTAGACCCTAAAAACCTGTGAGGGATTACACTGAATGCAAATGGGAGGTACCTATAAATACATGTTCCTCACAGAGAGGAGACGTAAGACTGTAGAAAGTCTTCCCTCTTTTGGGACAAAGTGTTTCCTTTTGTAAACAGTTCAATCAGAATACTAACAGAAGTATAATCTACTTTACTGACAGACTGGCTGTATCCTGGCAGGTTTGATACTGAAATTGTTCTGGCATTTCTGAATCTTACTGTTTTTAACTGGTGCACTTGAACTGTTTTCAACAGTGGAGTTTATAAGAGTACCAAAGCATTGCCACATTTCAGGTAAAAAAGCTAATGAGGAAGTTTCTTCCTTCTCTCTTGCCTCAGGCTATGGAAGAGTTAGAGAAGATGATGAAGATAGTGATGATGATGGGTCAGATGAAGAAATAGATGAATCCTTGGTAAGCTTTTGGTCTGGGAGCAAGGGGAGAGAGTACTCTGGGGGAGAGGATTAAAGAAAAGCCATGGAACAAGTTTCCTAACTTTTGTGGGGTTGTTTTGTTCTCTTCAGGCTGCTCAATTCTTGAATTCAGGGAATGTGAGACACAGACTGCAGTTTTACATTGGAGATCACTTGCTGCCATACAATATGACTGTGTATCAAGCAGTCAGGCAGTACAGTTTGCAGTCTGAGGAAGAGAGGGAGTCTACAGATGATGAAAGCAACCCATTAGGAAGAGCTGGAATTTGGACAAAAACACATACTATTTGGTAAGTTGCATAGAGAAATCTTTCTGCTTTTAACTGTCATTCAAGTAAAATTCTGGTAATCAAAATGCTATTGCTTTCATAAGTGCTTTTGTTTCCATAAAAATTAGCATTTCAAAACCACTTTTAAACTTCTGTTTACTTTTTAGGTACAAGCCTGTGCGAGAGGATGAGGATGGTAATAAGGACTGTGTTGGTGGTAAAAGAGGAAGAGCACAAACTGCTCCCACGAAAACCTCCCCTAGAAATTCTAAAAAACATGATGAGTTGTGGCATGGTAAGTGTGTTACCTTGCTAATATGTTAGATTTCTTCCCCTTCTTTCAGGAATTTGACAGGAATGTTTAGACACAGCATAGTGTTTCTTTTAAAGCAAGCATAGTATAGGAATAGTAAGCATACATTAATATGTGTATTAAAATTAAAAATAAGATAGTTACTGAGTTGTCCAAATAAACTGTTATAGCAAAGTGAATGGCATGACTAATACTGCCTAGGGTCCTAATAATTAAATCTTGAGATGACCTCTAATTGATTTGTTTTGCTAACATGTTCTTTTTTCCTGCTAGATGGTGTATGCCCTTCAGTATTAAATCCTCTGGAAATTTACCTCATATCTACTCCACCTGAGAATATAACCTTTGAAGATCCCTCATTAGATGTTATTCTTCTTTTGAGAGTTTTACATGCTATCAGTCGATACTGGTATTACTTGTATGATGTGAGTAGAGCACTTTTTAAATCACTTTCATACTTGACACAGATGATTCTGTTCTCAAACACCTTAAATAACCCTCCCTTGTCTGCTGACCCCAACACAACAGAATAATGCAAATCCTTACTGTTATCTTGCCCTGCATGTTTCTCTAACTCCTGGTAAGATGAAGACTGTAAATTATTTTTGTTGGCCATATTTTCCCTGTAGTGTGTTGAACATACTTCCTGTGCTTTTTCCTTTTTTAAGTTCAAAACCCAACATTATTCCTGAAAAGAAAATGAGTAGTAAAAGCTATTCGGCCTTTCTTTCAAGGCTTACACGTTGGATGGCCGAAATGACAAGGGTGTTTCCTCATGATAAGAAAGCTAGAAGCATTAAACAAATGTCTTAACAAAGACTCGGTGTTTCTTTCAACATGTTTCTAACTAGAGTATGTTGATTTTATTTAACACAGAATGCAGTCTGCAAGGAGATAATTCCAACCTCAGAGTTCATCAACAGTAAACTGACAGCAAAAGCAAACAGGCAGCTTCAGGATCCTTTGGTCATTATGACAGGAAACATCCCAACCTGGCTGACAGAACTGGGGAAAACATGGTATGAGTGATTTGCTGTGCACTGTCTCTGGTTTGAGTTCAGCGGGTCTCTTGGCTGGGCAGCACAGGGGCATTGTACAGTACAGGACTCCTGGGAGTGCCAGAGGAGGGTAAAATGTGGTCACAGAAGTCCTGCCAAGTTACAGAAGTGACACTGGGGTGGATATTTACACCCATATTGCATAGTTTAAACCATATACTAAGGGACAGACTAACTACAAAGTTTGGACCACTTCTCACAGAAATTTCTGAACAGTTTGAAGTTTTCTCATTGAAATTATGGTACTTGATTATTCAGGTGATGTTTTTTCTTCTGTTAAACTCCTTAATAGGATTCTTACCATACTACTGCATTTATCTTGACATATTCAATATGGTACAAAGGACAATACATTTATCATTATTGATAAAATATTCTCAGTGATTTTTAGAAAGCTTTAGTCATAGTACTTGATAGAATCTTGATACAGAGTATAAGCTGTAAAGCTCTTGCATGTGAAAAAATGAGAAAGAACTGACATTCTTGGATTTTTCAAGCATGTTAATTGCAGCAGCATCAATGACACCAGGAAATACATGCTCTAGAAAATCTATTTGGCTTTTCATTTTTAAAATAAGATCTCTGAATTCCTTCATAAACATTCCTGGTAATAGATGCTGCATATGAATCTATATTCTTGCACAAGCGTTTGTATCAGTATTTGTTCCATAAAACTGCCTTTTCAGTTAAATGCCAATGGAGAACTATGTTGCTAACATACACATACATTTGTGAACAGTGGAACTGAAAAATTAAAGTTTCTCTGGTAGTCTTTCACAGATTATTTAAAACATGTTTTGGAAATGGTGGAAGGTAGGATACTGGTATTGCTGTAAGCAGGTTTTTATGTCTTCCTGCTGCCAAATGCAGGAGCTGGAGCAACTTTCTCACAGTCTTTTGACCTGTTAGATTTAGTAAATGTACAACAGTTGTGAACAAGGAATTTTATTTTCTGATGGAAATGGCATAACCAAGGTATTCAAGTATTCTGAATTATTTTTGAAGAAGAGTTAAAAGCTTCAGGAGTTTCTTTCGTGTCTCCTTCATATATCGCATATTTCTAGACTCGTGCTCATGAGCATTGTAACTGAAGTGTGTTCTGGAAGGCTTCCTTTGGGGGCTGCTTTTACCAGTGTATAGTGACGCACTAATGTCAGGCAGACTACGTTTGTTTTGTTTTGACTAAATGATAGTCAAGGTGCTCCTTGAATCACAGCTGACTCATCCGTTGCTCCTTACAGCCCGTTTTTCTTTCCATTTGATACCCGCCAAATGCTGTTTTATGTAACTGCTTTTGATCGTGATCGAGCCATGCAACGACTACTGGATACTAATCCAGAGATCAACCAGTCGGATTCTCAGGACAGCAGAGTGGCACCACGACTGGACAGGAAAAAAGTAGGTGTATCTTGTTTGAAGTGGAATGACCGATCTGTTGGTGTTGTCTCTAAGAGTGTAGTGGTGACCAGGATTGATTTGTGGAGCCTGAGGTCTGTGGTGCCGCAGCGAGGGGCAGGTTTGGCACTGAGGCTCAGTGCCCTCCCGGTGCCACAGCGAGGGGCAGGTTTGGCACTGAGGCTCAGTGCCCTCCCGGTGCCGTGGGGAGGGGTAGGTTTGGCACTGAGGCTCAGTGCCCTCCTGGTGCCACTGTGAGGGGCAGGTTTGGCACTGAGGCTCAGTGCCCTCCCTGTGCCAGCCGCAGGGTGGCAGGAGGGGCACAGCTCCATCTGCTCTGGCGGAATTCTGGGAGCTGCACCTCCAGTAGTGAGCGCTGACTTCTAGGGAAAATCGGTGGTATTGGCATGTATGAGCCTGTTTTGCTTGATTTTCAGCAGAATTCAAGCAAAAAGGTTTAGATCCTTAAGTGTGACCTGAATAAACAAAAATGCTGCCCTTGTATTTGGGGAAGGTAAAGCTCCTGTCACAGCATAATAAAATTAAGCTGCAGCAGCTTTGTTAAATTGAGGAAGTCTTGGATGCCTGCCTTGAGTCTGGGGTGATCTTACCTTAAAATAAAGATCTTTTGGATATGCTATATGAGCTTGAATACCTGTGGGGGAAAAAAAGACAGGAGACATGAGAACCAAGTTTAAATAGAATATAGCTTCCAACATATAGGAGTCCCAGTGCTGTTGGGGTGTGTATTTGGGTTGCAGCATTTTTACTCTGTGTTTTCTTCTGCACGTTACAGTTTGATGTGTGTAACACCATGTGGCAACCCTTCTCTGCTATGTTATAGCCCTGTTGCCAGATTCTTGGCAAGCGTAGTAGCTATTACTTATACTGACACAAATGTAAGGCATTGCTTTTTCATATTATATGGAACACTTTAATTCTAAACAGTTTTCATATAAACAAGAATTATGAAAGTTTTAAGTTTACAAGTTGTTGAACTGTGGAACTACTGGCATGGGGTGGAAAAGCTTGCATAACTGATGTTTTTTTCCTGTTGTAACTGCCTTGGGAGCTGGGACTTACAGACATAAATTCACTACTTAAAACTTCTCTCATGTGTAGCGCACTGTGAACAGAGATGAGCTGTTGAAACAGGCAGAATCTGTGATGCAGGATCTAGGCAGTTCAAGAGCCATGTTGGAAATCCAGTATGAGAATGAAGTAAGTAATATCAATGCAGTCTAATTTAACCCCTTTTTATTGAAGATTATTACAAAATAGCTACACCTTTCCTAGAATGACTTGATCAGACTCTTCGTCCTTCACATTGCTGGTGCTACTGAATTTTATCTATTAGTTATCCCTAATGCACTTGGTTGGGATTTTTAGTTGCTAGGAGAAGCTCTTTCTAACCTAAATTTCATCATCAGTCTTACTCTGCAGAGCACATTTTTTTCCCTAACTCTAAGCAAACAGATGTGTGTGTTTTCTCTGTAATATGATCATTAGGTGATTAATGCTTTTATTCCACTGTTACTCCCTTTGACATGTGGTCTCTCCAAGCTGCCTCTGTCTGTTGTAAATGTTACATAGTTATGATCTCTAGATATGATCTCCAGACACTTTTTGCAATGCAGTCTTTTTTAGAGCAAATAATGCACTGTATTTCTTAGACTAAGTAAAGTTTTTGATATTCAAAGTGGTGTAATGGACTAATTTAATTCACTTATTTATCTCATTCCCCTCCTCTCCCTCCCCTGAAGGTTGGCACAGGCCTAGGCCCCACACTAGAGTTCTATGCACTTGTATCTCAGGAACTACAGAGAGCAGACTTAGGCCTTTGGAGGGGAGAAGAAGTGACTTTAGCCAATCCAAAAGGTAATTGCTCTACTCCCTAAACTACCAATATTGATAAATATTGAACTGATTCTAAGCTGACTGTAGTTACTTAAAGGGCACCTTGTTTTGTGGTCTGGTAATACATCTCATGGCTGCATAATTATCTTTGTGGGTTTTGTTTGTTGGTTGTTTGTTTGTTTGCTTGGGGATGTTTTTTGGGTGGGCTTTTTTTTATAAGAAGCTTTAGGTTATGACTATCTGATTGCCACTTTCAAACTTGATTCTGGAATAAAACTGGAAGTGTATGTGCTGAACCATTTTCTTTGTTTCCTTCTTCCTTGCTCAACAGGAAGCCAGGAAGGTACGAAGTACATCCATAACCTTCAGGGCCTTTTTGCACTGCCTTTTGGCCGAACAGCCAAGCCAGCTCACATTGCAAAAGTGAAAATGAAGTTCCGCTTCCTGGGGAAACTGATGGCCAAGGCAATCATGGATTTCAGACTGGTGAGAATAAAGTAGAAAATACGATTTTGAAGGGGTCACATTAAAATAGTAGTTCTGACTGTGGTGCTGCTTTCAGCTCTGGAAGCAAGTGCAGTTTGAGGGAAGGTGGGGAACTGAACTTTGAAGGGGGAGAGGGTAATGTATGTTGAAGATCTTTACAGTGGCTTTTGAGACCATAGTATAAAAAGCAAAAGCCATTGCCTGACATGTATTGCAACCTCTCTCTAGTCTTGTTTCAAGATCATTTTGGGTTTATTGTTATTCCTTGGTGATTACTTTAATGGATATGCCCTAAGCAGTCAATTGTTTTCTCAACTGAATTTCTGAGGCAAAGCCAGTTGAACGCAGTGTTTTGGTTGTGTGCTGGAACTAGAACATAGTATTCTAGGTCTAGTGAAGAGGTAACATAGCAATAGATACACCTTTGGAAGACAGTTCAGTACTAAACAGTTCAGTGCTTTGGTTTCCAGGTGGACCTTCCTCTTGGACTTCCTTTTTATAAGTGGATGCTACGACAGGAAACTTCCTTGACATCGCACGACTTGTTCAGTATTGATCCAGTAGTAGCCAAATCAATATATCACCTTGAAGATATTGTAAGACAAAAGAAAAGACTTGAACAGGATAAAACACAGGTGGGAAAGTAACCGTAAGAATGGAAGAGTGTTTTCACATGTATGGATTTTATGAAGTAGGAGTAATTCAGAGTGCCTGATAGGACTTAAAACTGGTGATAATTACTTCATTTTAATACAAAGTAGTTTTAATGTTATGGGTTCAGTGGCTAGTAATTATAAAACAGTCATTTTGTAAAGCCTAGCATGAGAAATTCATTATGGGATTCTTCTGTGTGATTAAACACAGTGTAGAAATGTTTAAAACTGCCAGATGTTTGCCTGACTTCTCTTTTGGTTCACTTGGAAAAGACTAACCAACTTAAGTATCAGAGGGGGGAAAAATCTATCCTTGGTTCTTGAATGTTCCAAAGGCTTGGCTTTTTAATAGTTGGTTTAGTCAGATTTTCAAATTTTCTTAGAAGAGCCTGTTCTGATGGGTTTTTTTCCCCTCCTCCCTTGAAGAGCTGTGTGCAGAACTGTTGTGAACTGTGTCACAAGTCCATGAGCGTGCAGGTTCTGTCAGACGTACAGAAAAGTCTTTTCTACTTGGCTGAAAATAGCACAATTCACTGTGGCAGAGTAGTGGTGAAAGGTCTTTGGCATGCATGCTGTTCCTAGCATCCCATGTTAATAAAGGTAGCAGTTAATAGCCTAATTTACACTCTTAATACATCTGCTTTGTTACTAGTGAAGTTACTGCAAAACTTTGATGGGTCTGTGTTCCTCTTCGCCTCACTGTCTCTCCTTTGTCACTGCTTGTAATTTCCCAACAAGTTTGAGAAACCTGAAACCTGGTGGATGAAAGCTGAAAAATGTCAGTATGCATGCCAAATATGAATGCCATTGCCTGTGCTAAGGAAAACACAGCCTAAGAGCCTGACCTTATTGCACGTTGCCTGGTCTTGCAGTAGTACTGTCTGGATACATGATAGGCAGGAAGTCCAAGTAATCCCCAAAGTGCTAGAAAAAGTGTACTCCTGTGATCTTTCCAGTTTATTCATTAAGCTAATTTATTTGGTTTGTCTTGGTTTATTGTTATGTATGAAAACTATAGAGGGAAAGCAAGGAGTACTGTAGTGGTTTTAATGGTAATGTTATTGAAATGTCTGCTTAACATCTGGATAAGTGAATTTGAATGATTTGTTCTCACTTGTTTCCACTTCCCATTTTTTAGACCAAAGAAAGTCTGCAGTATGCATTGGAGGCTCTGACTATGAATGGCTGCTCAGTGGAAGATCTAGGGCTGGACTTCACCCTTCCTGGGTTTCCCAATATAGAACTGAAAAAAGGGGGAAAAGATACACCGGTCACCATCCACAATTTAGAGGAGTATCTCAGAGTATGTAAAAGCAAACCTAGGGCTAAAATTTTCTTTATTCTTGGTCCTTGGTAGTTTGTGCCCATTTCATTCTTGTGAACTAGGCACAGCAGGAATTTTCCTACTGATGTCTTCTCTTCTACTAGCTTATTACTTCAGAAAAATGGTTTGAATCTTAGTCAGTGCACCCGACTTTAAAATTTTATTGTACAAAAATGAAATCATCCAAAGTTTGGTTTTTTGGAGAAAGTATTGGAAGTGGACTCATTTCAGCTGTGGACTTTCAGAATGTTTTAACAAGTTCCCACATCTGGTTATGGTAATGAATTTGTTAGCAGTAATAATTTAGCGTCTACTGCCCAGTGGCCTTTGAACTGCTATAATAATGTAATTTTTTTGGACTCAGACTTAAGAAAACATTAGCTCAGTTGTGAGTCAAAATTAGAGCAGTAGTGTTTTGTCAAAAAAAGAGGTGACAAACAAGACCCCATTTAAACCCCCAAAACAAACAAATGAAACACACCAAATATGCATACAAGAAACCCCAAACTATAAAAAGAATAGGCAAGGAAAAGCATTGCTATAATAAGTTGACAGTACACCCATATATTGATTTGCTCCTGTGTCAAGAGGGGCCATGAGGCATAGAAAAACACAGGTTGATACAGCTGAACAAAGGTAGGAAACTGTTTCTCCTTAAGAAAGTGTTGAAAGAAAGAGGTTAAAAACAGCCTGGAAAAAAGATGAGAAAAGACAAGAATGCAATATTATCGCCTGAAGTGAGTGGGATGGAGGTGAAGATCACTGTATTCCAGTTAGTAAATAATGCATTTCCTGGGAGGTTGGTCTGCTGCCAGTTTCACTCTGACTGAAGTTTTAAAGCACTGACAAGAAACACACCTGATTTTTCATAGAAACAATTTGGTAAGGCTCATATAAGCTCCTGCACATCAACTGAGAATTTGCAGTTACTCCATAATTGTTGCAACTGAGTGTTGAGCCAGTTGCTGCTCATCCCACAGTTTAAAACAGTTACCTATCCAGTTCTCATGTATTTATTTGTTGAAAGCAAATTCTGCGAGTCAAGAATCACTTAGAAAATAATTTGCATGTAAAGCTGTTTCCAGACTTAACAAATGGGCAATACAAAACTACCACAGTTTGTTAGAAAGAGAATTTGCAGTCTCTATCTACTGAGCAAGGTTTCTTTCAAGTCTGATTCTCATAGCGTTTGCAGTCATTTTTTTTCTTTCTTCTGGGTAGCTCATGTCAGATGTCTGATACACTGAGAAAGGCTTGCAGATGGCTGTAGTTGTCCTGTTTCAGGCCTCTGACATTGTAAAGAAAAAGCAGATTACTACAGAAAGCTTCTTTCTGTACAACTTTTAGAACTATTTTCTTAAAGGGCACCTTTGCAGTTTTTCCTGTCCTTGTCCTTAGAGCTTTACAGTCTCGATGTGAAGGAAATTGAAAAATTCTGGAGAGAGAACTAGAGTGCTCTCTATCACAAGTATGATGAACTGCATTTTAGAAACAGTATATTTTTATTTATCAGCTGCCCTATAGCTGTGCATCAGCTGCCCTGCTCTTGAAAATGTCCTGTTCATGAAAATCCTTTGTGTGGATTAACATTAAAAGTAGTCAAACCTGGAATATCCTACTGTTGCTTTTCATGATGCTCTTGCCATTGTGCCATTCCACCCTCCACCTCCCTTTGTCCCCTGAGGGCAGTTCCCACAGGAGCTACCTTTATCAGAAAGTAGAACTGCTTCAGCTGCCAGTAAAGCAAAAGACCTTATTTTTTTCTGGTTTTGTCCCCTTCTCCTCTGTACTGTAAAGAAAGAGGCCAACTTCTGTCTTCTAAACTTGTGAACAAAAAGTTTCAGTAGTGTGGCTTTTTGCCTAGAAATTTGATCTTCTCTTTGAAACTGCAAGAATACAGTGCAGCTTAATATTGCCACGTGCTCTTGGTCGTAAAAAAATAATCACAATTCCAGGTAAACAACTCTGCTGTTAGAATAGGCATAGAATGTTCTGAGTTACAGAACAACTGTTGGTGCTGCTGGTGCTTCCTGCCTTCCTCTCCAGTGGTGAAACTGGTGTGTGAAGGTGAGGCTCTGTATCTTACCTGAAATCAGTCCCTTCTGTAGGAAAGCTTATCAGCAGATCCTAATGAGCTTTTTTGTCAGAGCTTTCTGGAGCAAGTAACCCCTCAGTTACTGGGGCAGGGTTGAATACTTGCGTCAGGAGTCCAGCAGTGTCTGTGAGGGTTCAAATCATATTCAGATGCATCCTTAGGTAACTTTAATCAGCATCACAGCTCAGAACTCTTAACACATTTTAAAACTAGTAACTCTGTGTTGACATGTCTTTTACAACCAGCCTTTGTTTCCTGCTAGAGTTGAAGGTATATAAGGCAAGTGTTATCATCAAAAACACTAACAAAAGAATCTGAACTTGGCATAATACATAGTTTCTTAATGTAGTAGAGGAAAAATCTCCACTGGCTGTGGGAGATGTATTTAAAATAATTCCTTTCTCCCCTCTCACTGGTTGTTGTTTCAGTATGTGCTGTCCACTTGGAAAGTTAATTTAATGTTCAGGTAGAAACTACAGATACAAACCCCAAACGAAACAGAAAACTCACACTCAAAAAGCCTGGAGCAGTGTCTTACTGCCTTCTGCTTTATGATTCTTAACTACATTCCAGTAACCTGAAATAAAGGTATTTCCTTTGTTCCCATGTATTCTTGTAATACTAAGCTACTTAATGCATCAAACAGGCTAGAGTTACTTTTTTTTAAAACTCTGTTGGAAAAGGGACCCATATGTTTCCATGGGAAAAACTAGTAGAATATTGCCAGTGATGTCCTGAGGATTTCTGCTTCAGTTGCTGAATTGTAAATGGTGTAGAGAGAGAACACCTAGGATAGGCTTCTAAAAATAACTAATAAACGTTCAGATTTGCTTTAAATGACTTTGTTAAATAGGCTCAGCTGTTCTGAATTGTTTGTGTTGTGTTAAAAACAAAGGCAAATAATGTTTTCAAACTCTGCATGACTTTCATGTTTATGGTAGTGTGAGTTGGGAGTTAAGGCAGAGTGAGGCAGTGCTGTGGAGCAGCTCCATGAGTCCATGTGCAAACTGCTGTAACTCCAGTGAGCATAGGGTGAAACTTGGGGAGTTTGGCCTCTGCAGCTGTACCCTTTTGTTCAGTAGTGATCATTCCACGCTTCCCATGTTTAAATTGATTTTTAATTCTTTTATTTTGTTTTCTCTTTCTCTGCAGTTGGTTATTTTCTGGGCACTAAATGAAGGTGTTGCCAGACAATTTGACTCCTTCAGAGATGGATTTGAGTCAGTCTTCCCCCTCAGTCATCTTCAGTACTTCTATCCTGAGGAGGTTGGTGAATGTGTTTGTGCTGATGCTTTTATAACCTCGTGTCTGTATATGTGGGCAGTTTGAACCTGGTGCAGGGCACTGGTGACAGCCTGGTGACATTACATTTCTAATGCATGTTAGTAAAACTCAGTGTCCCTAAAACTGCATACTTAAAATTTAAAGATTTCTTTGTTCAGTAATGATTTAGTTAATGCTTTTATTATAAACAACTCTGTTTTCTTTAAAATTGTGTGTTTCCAACTTTTCTGAGAAACATGCCTGAATTTCTATCTGTATGTTCTCTGTTGGCATGGATACTGTAATTCCTTGGATTGCAGTACCTCTGATTAGCTGTCCACAGATGTGGATGCTGCCTGGATGTTTTGTGAAAACGAAGCTCTTTAACAAAGGTTTAGACAGTAAGAAGAGATTCAGGTGAAGGTCTTGCCTTGTTCTCACCAGCATCATACAAATTTCCTTGTGAAGTGCTTACACTCCTAAATGGACTGAATTGAGTCACAGCTGTGATTGTCTGGACTAGGAGAGAGAATGTTTTATTGTTCACCCTTTAGGGGAGTCTATTTGAAGACTGTACTTGAAGGGGGTTTTCTCCCTTCATAAAGTTAAGCCTTTGACTTCAAGAACAAACACTAAAGCATTCTCTGAAACATTGTGTTAGCCAAGCCCTTGTGGTACTCATGTTCTTGGTGCTTTGCAGTGTAAGAGTCTCTTAAAGCTGAGACCTGCAGCTACTACACTGATTATTCTTTGTGCATCCCTGCTGGTTCGACTTACCAAGGGTACCAGCACTTCTTTTTTTTTTTTCCTGCAACAAATGTAAGGCAATTAAAAAGGGCAGATATTATGGTTTATCCAGTGTTTTACTCCCTTGTCTGTTTTGTGGTATATGTGATGCTCAGATGCATAGAGAGAACAGACAAAATAACTGAAGTACAGAACTGCCATCTGACAGACCCACTGCTGTCTAATGACCTTTTTTCTTTCAAAGACCTCACATTTCTAAAATGCAGGAGTACGGGCTCTGTTCTTTGCATTCCTCCAGATTTCTTTAAAAATTGTGATATTTCATAAAGCTTATTAGGACTGCCTCTGTTCTAAGAGATAAATTCAGCATCTCACATGGTAATGGATTGTATGCAAAGGCAGATTCAGGAAATGGGACTGAATGGGATGAAGCCTTTGAATCCAAAGAATTTGGGTGGATTGCCTGGCGTGACTGTGTTGGTTTTACACCAAGCCACCCCAGAAAGTGGAGCGTTATAGTGGTATTTAGAACAGATGGTATTATCCTGCCTCAGGGTCTAAAGGGGAGCACTCACTCCTTGTTGTTTAATTTTATAGTTGGAGCAGCTCTTGTGCGGCAGCAAAACAGACACTTGGGATGCAAAGACTTTAATGGAATGTTGCAGGCCTGATCACGGTTATACACATGACAGGTAACGTGTTAAAAAAATCAAACAAAACCCCAAAACCAGTAGAAAATACCTGTTTAATAATTTGGATATATTGTTATTCAAGCTAAAGAAATGACATGAAATTTATTTGAAAATATTCATACTGCACTGAATATGAATCTGATGCAATTATTTTAGCAATAAACAAAATTAACTTTTTTGTGGTTCTTTTCCCCCAGCCGAGCAGTGAAGTATCTCTTTGAAATCCTCAGCAGTTTTGACAGTGAGCAGCAAAGACTGTTTCTTCAGTTTGTGACGGGTAGCCCCAGACTGCCTGTAGGAGGTGGGTTTTCTTTATTACATATTGCTCTATATGAGATCACTATTAATAATGCATTTCAGAGTAAGTGGATCGCTTCAGTAGAGGAAAAAATTATTAGAGGTTCATACTTGTTTGACATTTCTAATTTCAGAAGTGACTGGAAAAATTTCAGGTATAATTTTCATAACCTTCATGTTAATCTCATGTCACTTCATTCATTTGATTCTCCAGGTTTAATTTGTTACCAGAAAACCTATCAGAGAGCAAAAGATAGTTCAAAGTTTAAACTAGACTGAAAGCTCCTACTACTGTATTTCTTGGCTAGAGGTGCATTAAGTTGTGACAACAAAATGATGCATTGTTACCTGCAAAGAATAGTCTCTTTTCTAGAAAGAAGACAACACTAGCATAGTATTTATTTTCTTCAATTTCTCCCCCTCCTCTTTTGAATTGCAGAATTCAGGTGAGAGGCAGTGAGGAAGATGGAGGAGTTTGCTGTCTTTGCTAGGGACCATTGTAGAATACACATTTTACCGTAAATCTCAGCTGGACACTTTGCAAGTAAAAACAGAATTTATGTATCTGTTCCATTACTTACATTTTTGCGGATTTGGGGGAAAGAGTTGATTTTTTTTCTTTTTTAACATTTAAAGTATTTTCTCAGAGCTCTTTTATGGAGACATGGTGCAGACAGGGATTGAGAGTTAGAAGTATAAAAACTGTAGGTGGAGTAAAACCAAATTAGGTATTATACTCAGATAATTCCTGAGAAAATTGTGTGTGAAGCCAAGAAACTCTTAAAAATATTATCATTGGAATAAGGGTTTTACACATACAGACCACAATTAAAAGTAGAGTAGATTCATCTAGCTTATTTCTTTTTTTAAATTCATCTTGGAAAACTAATCTAACAGACAGGATTTTAGGTATTTTTTAGTGCATGGCCTTACAGAGCCACATCATGAACCTGGAGATGCAGCCATTGGTCCCATGTATCCCTCTGTCCCTCCTGGGTGTCGGCAGGGTCAGCTGAGGGATTACAAGAGGGGCAGCCTGACTCTGAATGTCTTTCTCATTGACAGGTTTTCGAAGCCTGAACCCTCCACTGACGATTGTTCGCAAGACGTTTGAGTCTACAGAGAACCCCGATGATTTCTTACCCTCAGTAATGACTTGTGTGAACTATCTCAAATTGCCGGACTATTCAACTATTGAGATAATGCGTGAAAAACTCTTGATAGCTGCAAGAGAAGGGCAGCAGTCATTCCATCTTTCCTGATCACAATGAAAAATGCAATGTCTGCCTGTTACAGCAAAAGAGAAACTCATGATTCTTTTCTAAATATATCACCTGAGTCAAGGAAACGTGTTACGCCTTCTTGTTGTAGAAAAACGGCTTGCAGATTATAAACAAAGACACTTGGTTGATATTCATTAAAAGCCCCTATGGACTTAAAGTGATCAGGCCCTAAAAGTTGTTGTGACAAGGTTTCTTTAGCAAGTTCTTGTTTAAATTATCATTTATTTGATGAGTGAAGTTTTTAACTTGCTTTGCTGTGTGAAATTTAAAAAGGGATGTTTTTCCAGGCTGGAACAATAAATGTCGCTGTGCAGTTTAATACTGGGCTGTGTGTATCCATCTAGCTAAGTCTGAAGTTTTTCCTCCAAAGACAACTTTTGTACATAAGTACAGAAATTAAAACACAACATGTATTTGATGAATCTAGGTTAGTAGGCTAGTTCTGTGTACCCTCACCTGCCTCTAATTTTACCCATCCTCATGTATTGTCTGATGTGCAATTCACTTGGTTCTTTTTGTGTGCAACATTCAACAATTGTTATGTTTTGGTTAGCATGGGCATTTAACTGCTCCATGCATCTTTCTCTGATTAAGATAATTTAAATTTTACTGAAATCAAATATATATTGTCAATATAATTCAGCCTTTGTAACTAGGTAGAACCTTTCTTATAGCATAGTTTTACTGTAGTGGTAGGTTATAATGGTGACAGTTGTTACCAGTCGGCGCTCCAGAGCTGTTTACACAGTGATTCAGGCAGCAAAAGCCTCTTACTGGAGGCGAGGAAGAATTATTTCTTTCATGTAGTTGAAGTCCAACAGCTTGGGCTGGCCAGTGTGTATTGTGGTAAGGCCAGAGCATTTCGAATTGATGTAAAGTTTTTTAAAAGACAAATTAGTTGTTTCATTCACTGTTTGAGTAAACAGTTTTCTTGTTCTTGATCTGAGTTCCTGATTAATTTTGTAGTTTTTCTTTTTTTTTCTTCCCCCCAGTGCTAGCTTGGAACAAGCAGTTCAGCCTTTGTCTTTTGACACAGATAAAGCACCTGTAAGCAATGCTCTGTCCAACTGTTTTCTGTGCTGATTTCTCAAATCTGCAATAATTTACTTCATCAGGTTAATGTTTTTACCTGAATATAAATAAAAAACTTTGCTTCACCTTTTTGTTCATAGTTTTGTACTGTATGCCTAAAGCTCAATTGTGTAAATTACTGTAATGCAAGTAAATCATCCTAAATCTACTTGGCTAACAACCTGCAACTTGTGGATGATTTACTACTAAAACAAGACCTTTTAAGACCTCCAACTTAGAGGGAAATTTTTTCCTTTCTATGGGTTCAAAAAACGGGCAATTACAAATATTCCTGAGATGTTCCTGCTACATAGTTAATCTCTATGAAAATGTGATAGTTAATTACTTTTATTCAACTTTGAGAAATCAAAATTCATTTCAGTGCTTAGAAATTGTTAAATTCTGGCTAATCAGGCTAGTGTTTCCCCTAAACTAACAAGTTTTCTTTTATCTAGCTGAAGAACTTGTACTTCCAGAACATGTAATGGACATTCTTCCAGTGAACAGTCACAGAATTACATGTGGTTGCTCAGACCAGTGCCACTGAAATGTAATGCAGATCTGTGCTGAGCATGAGTAGGATGTGAAATCTTGCACAAAGAACCTGATAACTGAACAGTCTTTCCTACCGTATCACCCCCGAACGGAGGCGCTTCACACTGTACATACAATAATGGTAGCGCACAGTGCGGCATAGCTTTCACTCAACTTCAAGGCAGTGTTTAAACTATGGACTGGTGTTTAAATTGTTCTGAGAACTTGATCAAACTGAGCACAAACAAGTGTTTATAGTGTGTGGATAGCAATTTGTTCATTTTCTAAGGTTCTATATTTTAAAAAAAAACTGACTTGTGTAAAAAAAAAAGAAAAAAGCTAATATTTTGTATTAAAATATCATGTGTATTGATATTTCTTTTTACCCATGTTGTCTCCCTCTAGAATCTGGCTTTCATAGACTGAAATTTTGAGGAGCTTTCAAATTTGATACCATAGCCTTTGTGTAATTTTCAGTGGGAAAATAAGTTGTTGGTTGCCTATTTTAAAAAGGAAGGGAAAAAAGAGAACCTGTGGGTGATGATTTTGGTTGTTCTGGCTGTCATTTTCAGCACAGACTTAAGATTTAGTTGGCCTGGAAAGTGAATTAAACCCTTTTGGTGACAATTCTCTTTTCCTACCGGGGCAGCTTTTAGCGTATTAGAAGAGCAGTTTGGCTTGAAGGTAGATACAGTAAATGGTAAGAATAAACTGAAGAGCCACACTTTGTGTGGCTGCAGTACTTTCTGCAAACAAATGTCATATCTAGGAGTAATTTGGACAAGTGGAGGGGTGGGGCAAGGTGTTGGGGATTCCTCCTTTCAGGAACTTTGGATTAAATGTTCACCAAAATCAATCCTGGGTGTGTGCAGGTGCCAGCTGAGGGCTGTGTAGCCCTCAGAAGAACACACAGTCATCTTTGCACTGCACTGCTTTGTATACCTTTATAAGGTATAATAAAAGGTACAATAAGAAGTCAGAAATCTTATCTTTTAAAATAGGTGGGTTTTTTTAGACTTGGTAAGTTCAACTGATTTTATGTAACACCACCAGTTACTGTTTTGGATGAGTTTCATGTATTTCGGAATGAACAAGAGCAGCAGAAACTCATTCATGGGCCTAAGTGCCATCTAAGCACTGATAGCTGCTACTGAACTTGTGCAGTAATTTTATTTTTGTTATGTGTTGGCTTTTTACCAGAATCTCTTGTGTAGGAACACTTTATAGTGTCCCATCTGACATGAATTAGTTATGGTGCTCCTTCATATTTTGTAGGAAGATGCACAAGAATAAATTTGTGTAAAACCCCTGTGCCATCGCCAAACTTAATTGGATATTTAAACTTCCATATGCAAACTGCATAATTGAATTGCCCGGATCCTTTCTTCTTTCCCCTCAATCATGTCTTATTTCCTTCTATCTCCCTTTCCCTTCCTGAGCTCTTCTCAGTGAGAAGGTGGTATCAAAGGGCAGGCACTAGTCAGATTCCAAGTGTCTGCATCACTTGTGCCCTTTCTTCATCCACTGCTGGAGGGAGGACTGTCCCACCTGTTTCCACATCAGTAATGCCAGTTCTCATTCTCTCTGAGCAGCCTGAACCTCTGCAGAGGGCTTTCTAGGAGGAAAGAAAAGGCTGCCTGACCTGAGGGATAATGCCTTGGCTTTAGTATCAATGTGCGTCCCCCAGCCCAAAACTCTTTTCTATAGCTAAAGCTATTGGCAGAATGGGGAAACATGGAAAGTTTTGCTGAAATGGATTAGAATGAAAAGTTTGGGAGGCAGAATCTTTCTGAGGTTGAGCCTTTTCAGGGCTTGCTCTGTCTTCCTCGTATTTTCCTTTCCTGGTAGTTTCAACTGAAAAACCTCTGTGCTATGTGATCTCTTCTGTGGTCTTGCAGGAATTTCACAGCTGTGTGTTCCTGACTTGCATTGTGTTTTCAGTAGCTTTTCTCAGATAAGTGCAGGTGGTTGCCCCAAGAATTGGAGTAGTTGCCCCACCCCAGTGCACCAGCACAAGGTGCAGTCACAGCGTTTGATCAGAATACTGGTGCGTGTTTATCCAGCAGGTAGGAAACAAATTGCAGGGCCCTGGTGCCTGTGGCTGAGAGTGATGGCTCAAGGAATAACTGATGCCTTTAGAGGAATACCATGTCCTTGTCTCCTGGTGCTGCAGTGTGTGTGTATTGATCAGGTAGAGCTGCTTTGTGGGTGGAGGGAGGAACAGATCTTGGGTCTCTTCCTTTGCTGTGTGCATTCTGGGAGTAATGGAATCAGACTAAATGGGAGCACTTGAGAGAGGGGTAATAGGCAAGACACATCCAGTGTTTTCAAGTTACTAAAGTTTGTGATAGCTCTAGAACTAGCTTGGCAGCAACTTTTGGAAACCTGGTTCAAAGAGGGAAAAGGAAAATTAAAAACAATAAAATAAAAAAACCAAGAAGACTCAAACCACCCTAAAAGGAGTAATAGACATGAAAGTGTTCCTCTCTCCTCCCACCAGCCTCCCCAAACTTGGGAGGAATTCCTGACTCCTGTGACACTTCTATGTAAGGAAGACACTGACCAGTTCAAGCTGTAAGCAGCATGTTGGGGTAAAGCAACATGTATGCTGTGGGTTGGGCTTTTTTTGGTCTTCTCTGTCTGACCTGCTCCCCCTCTTGCTCCCTCCCCCCTTTAGCATTAGGCTGTGACTATTGCTGAGACCTTGCAAAAGACAGAAATAGATAAGCCTGGGGGAAAATGAGAGATTGACCACTCTGCCCTCTTGTCTGAGAACAGGAAGAGGTGGAAGGAGTAGGCTTCCCTTTGTAAAGGTAAGCTTACACAGTATATGTTCCTACACACTGGCAGGTTGATGGTATGAGATACCCCCAACACAATGAAGCTACCCCATCTCAGCAGACATTTCCCTAATTATTTTACTCTTTTTTTTTAGCTGCTGTCCAGTGTATTCTGGGCTAAATGCAGGCCTGGTTTGACTGCAGCTCTGCTGTTCTTAAGACTTCCATACACAAACCTCTGGCAGGCAGGGATGATGCAAGTAGTGATCCAGAAATTGTTAACCGGTTTAGGAGGTGGCATTTTATTTCCCATGTTTTTTATAGATAATTACTTCTATATATCAAAACTGTCAAGACATTTGAAAATTTCCTACCTGATTATTTTTTCCCCACAGTGTTTTCCAAACTCTGGAAAAAAAGGCAGTATTTAATCTTTATGCCTTATCTTTGAAGCTTTGCATGCTTAATTTACAGGAAGTACTGATGTTTCTAATAATTCAGAAAGGTTTCCCAGGGTTTTGATATTTCTTTTGTATGCAAAGGATCAACCCTTGTTCTGGGACACTAAAAGTAAAAATGCCATTCAAAAGGGGAGAAAAAGTCACTTAAAACCTGTAACCAAACAGCAAAGTTATGCCACCTTTAGTTACACTGGCTTCTAAGGGTGGTAATTTCCTTTTTATGGCCAGGAGAACTGGCTACTTCTGCTGGACCGGAACTTGGAGCCGAGGTGCGAACCCGGCTGCAGAGTCGCTGTGCTGGGAGGGGCCAGCCCGGGGCCATGCTGTGCTCTGGCAGCGAGGGAGCCACAGCGCCCCCCGCTGCAGTGACAGGGGCACAGCTGGTAAATCCAGGGAAGGCATTATTCCTCTTTGCTTCATATTCCCAGAGGAGATTGTGCAGCCTCCCTGGGTGTTTCCAGGCCCAACTGGATATATCTGTTTGTTTCACTAAAATATGCTACAATTCTAAAATGAGCAATTGTCAGAATTTAAAATCAGAACTGTTTGCAGGCACTTACAGATGGCTGAGCATCAAAAGAAGTTGATACACATCTTGGTTTTAGACTGTGTTGTGCTACATCAGTCACATCAATTTAAATAAGCTCAGTGGGAGAAATTTATATGCAGAGAGAAAGGTTTTCTAGATTTTCTGATAAAATAAATGGAAATGACAAGGGTCTTTGTTGCAGCTGCAGATTATGAGTAATCTCCACTTCAGAGGACTCTGCTTCAACTGGTTGAAAACTGCAGGCTTTAATTACTTCTACTTTCTTAAGGGGTTTCAATTTTCAAAAGTTTTCCTGGCATCTTACTCTGTTTTTAATATTGAATGAGTTGGCATTTATCTGTGATCAGAAACTGTTTGTCTCTGCCCCAGCAGGTGGCTGGTCATTTCTAGTTTCTCCCAAAGTGAGTAGCTACCATGATTTGACAGCAATTACAGAGATGCTGTAGTTCCATACACAGGACTTTCTAGAAAGAGTAGTTTTCACAGGTGTTAACAAAAAATAACATCCTGAAAACTTCCCCAAAATTAAAAGATAGATAGAACTAGGAATGTGAAATGGACAAGATAGGAAAAAGTTCTATTCCTATCCCACGTGTGGAATTTGAGCAATGAGTACTGGTTAGGTGAGTGACCACAGCAATGCTGGGTATGTCCATGGTGATGCTCAAGGTGTTTATGGTATGTCACATAACTAAACTTCTGCTTTACTGTGTTAGAGCAAAATCTTAGTGGTACATGCCTGCAACATACACTTCCTACCAAAAGCTGACTGTGCATTTTACAGATTAATTTAGCCTTGATCCTGTGAAAAGTTTAGGCAACGGAACAGGGAGCAAGATGCTGTTTAGGATCAGATGCCCAGTTTTCTGAGACCGTTTTACATTCCAGCTGTCACTAACATTTGATATTGTTGTTGAAAGCTGTAGGAGGCCTGGTTTTGAGTTGATATAGAGTTAGGGTTAGGATGTCCAGATGTTTCATATCTGTAAGTCCAAAATAAGGCTTTTAATAATTCTTTCAGCAGATTAAATTTTTTTTAAAATACAAGCACCCTGCTTGTCAACCTGACCTCAAAAATAGATTCTTGCATCCATCCTGGATCCAAATGTGCTGGTGCTTTGTGCTGAACAGGTCCTACCTACCCACATGCATCATTCAACGAGTATATCGGATCCATTACATAACTGGCCTTTTTGTTTAGGTTTTAATTTTTTTACTAGTAAAGACAACTTTGCTTTGCTTATTCCCATTCAGGGGGCAGGTACAGAGACCGTGGCTTGGTTTATGCCAATCATCTCTTCTCTCCATCTGTATTTCTTAGTTCCCTTTCCTCCACCGCATTAAATACAAACTTATCTTCCAGTGCTCCAAAAGAGAACTGTTCTTCCTTCCCCTGCTCTTCATCTTGCACCTGGATATTTTCCTGAGGACTCTAAAATTAATCATTAAAAAGCTTCTCTGCCACAATATTTGCCCCAGAAATGATCAAGATAAATGACAACTGCTGTCTATGCTCATGGATTGTTGTGATGGTGGATACTGACTCATTGCTTCCCTCGTGCTGTGCAGTTTTTCTGCAGTGCCTGACTCTGCCTTCTCTTGTGCTTTAATGGTAAGCAAAAGTGGGAAGGATTTCCTTGTCCTTCCTCTGTACAGCAGCAAACAGAACGTGGCTACAAGAACATTGTCTCAGAACTGTTACCCAATCTGGAAAGAGAAGCAAAAAATTACCAGCTGTCAGAGATTTACGTTTTAATCTTATGTGAAAAATTTAAAAAGTGAATCTATTAAACTTTGATTGTTATCTAAAGGAAATAATTTAATAGCAATAATTTCAGCTTTTTAATGATTCTTAAATGGAATTAGGCAATTCTGGTTAGTTAGTTGTCAGTGTAAGCACTCATCAGATATGGCTTTTTCTGTTATTTCTTTTCTTTACCTTCCTTACCTTCTTGATTCTTAATCACAAAAATGTATTTCTTCACACCTGAATCAATGTGAAGATCAGTATTAGATATGATACTATGTAATAAGTTTTACACTTCATGTTGTGATCATATAGTTATAAAAGATATTAAGAAGTCTAGGCTGTATTTGCTTTGTATTACACAATATCAGCAAAACAGCTTTCCAAAGGGTGAATCTGCACCTCTCATTCAGTTTTTATAGTAAAATTAATCTCAGTGCAGTGTAATCTTCTTACTTGGCTGAGGCCTTTTATGAAATTTACTGGAAAATTCAAGTGAAGCACTCCTCTACAGAGCTTGCCTGATTTATCATTTGTTGGAGCTTTGTTTAAGTGCCTGCCTTTCCCCTCAGAGCCACAGGGATTGGGCATTTTCCATTTGCTGAGGGATGGCACACAGCTTGGATGTGCTCTGTGCAGCTCCTTTTCCAAACAGGGGGGTGTTTTCCAGAGCCTGAGCTGCAGCACCTCTGCACTGAGCTGGACCTGTCAAATGGAGGGCACAGCTTATTTCTGCAATATGCTTTTGTTGTAATAAGAAGTACTTAATATCTTGCCTCTTTGCCCATGAAGAGTAGAAAAAACCCCATGTGACAGCAGCAAACTAGACACCATGTGAACCATCCCTTGCTCTGCACGCAGAGACAGCACTTTGGTTTTTGAGTTCACAGTTTATGTACCTTTATTTGAAAATCCTTAGTGAACTTGCAAATCTCAGTAACTCAGTTCCTTTGGTTTTTATAATTGCACCTTTTTTTTTTCCCAGAATTGATAATTGCTGAAGAAAGGAGCAATTTTAAGTGGTCAGCACTTTGACACTCTGGCATGTCTTTCTGAAGATTTTTGTAGTTTAAAGAAAAGCCCATGTAATTTTTGGCCAGTAATTATGCAAGGAGAAATGGTGAGGATTCAACTTTTTTGCCACAAAATGTTCATGTGAGCTATAGCACATTAGTTTTAATAAATATGGTGACCAGAAGATGTTCAGCTCATCTAAAAGCACGTTAAAGAATAGCTTGAACTCAGTGTAGAATTATCTACAAAGCAAAGATGCTATGTAAATTACTTTAATAGCATGTAGCTCCTTAACCTGTGAGGAAAAAAAAGGTAAAACTAGATCCAGTGGGAGACTGATGAAATTAGAGTAATTCAAATTATAATTTCAAATCTTGAGAAAAATATACCTAAAGTCTTAATTGCTTGTAGTCTTCAAATAAAGAATGGATACTGTAATTTATGCATATTTCTAGTATGAACATAAAATAAATGAGAGGTTCTTTATGTGGGAGGCCTCATTGGCCCAGAACTGTCTTACAATATTACCATTTTGTTTTCAAAAGGTTTGCAGAAACAGTGGATACAATCTATAACAGGCTGTCATTAACTCTGGCTATGGACTGTATGGAATACCAGTCACATCCACTGCCTCTGCAAACAGCACTGATCCCTTGAATCTCCTGAGTCTCTTTTTTGCCCTGACTTTGAACTGATGTCAACACCACACTGCACAGTGGCCCCTGTTTCAGGACAGTGAAGTCATATTGACTTCATTGTTTTCCCATAAGCATGTAATATTTATTCTTCATTTTTACAGAATTTAGAGCCTGATTGTTTTCTCTAGCAAGGTTTAGGATTGTGTAAATCAGTAGTCCAGAGTTACAGGATGAATTTTGCACTTACCACTGCCTGTCTGTAGATGTTAGGCAAGAATCCAACTTGTTGGTTAGTCCTCTCAATAGTTCAGGGTTTGAGCTGGAGCTTGAGCTGTAAAATTCAGATGGAATCAGTTCCCCCGCTCAGGAGGGCAGCAAGGAGGGGGAGAATCACGGTCAGCACTCAGTTAACTGGGAGCCTGATGATTCACAGAATCACAGACTATTCTGATTTGGAAGGGACCCACAAGGATCATCCAGTCCAACTCTTAAGTCAATGGCCCACACAGGGGATTGAACCCATGACCTTGGCATTGTTACAACCAAGTTTTAACCAACTGAGCTAATCTCAGGATTCAACCTTTAAAGGAGTGGATGCACACTAATTAAAATAGGTGGATACATCTCATTTGAAATAAATGCTTAGGGAGAGAATGAAATTGAAAAGTCAAGGCTGAGCCATAGTCTACTACTTATAAAGACATGTAAAAGAACAAAAAAGATGGAGAAAGGCTGACATTTATTTGTAAATTTTAACTCTGGTGATGGTGATATTATTGAGTCATAATAGATTGAAAAACTTGAAAAGAAATTAATACCTGAAAAAGGTTTGAAAGAAAAATGGCATGAAAGATAAAAAAATGTGCCCAGCACATAATTCAGTTTTGTATTTGCTGAGAAACTTTGTGTTGAAAGTAAAACAGTATTAGGCAGTTCTCTGTTGGGGGTATTTTTACTGCTGGCTGCCCCTTGAGAATCCCAAGTAGTGCTCTTGTGTCTACAAACCAAACCAGTAAGCAAAACACCTTTTTGTTTTACTGCTCAGGAAGAATAACAAAAGAAACATTAAGCCTTAAAACCTCCAAGTAAGTTGCCTTACAGTTTTTGGGGGGAGATGGGGAGGTAGGGCAAGGTGTCTATGGATATTTTATTTGTCCTTCTCCTCTGTACAACTTCCAATGTGTACAGTTTTCCTGTCAACCAGAATATGGATGTCATGTCCTCTGCCATATACACCTTGAAATTCAGAGAAATAAAGAGGAATTTACTAAATGGATATAAAAATAGCTTTTTTTCAGATGTATTACTTCCTTGAAGTTCTCATGGTCAAATACTTGTTCTGATAGCTGTCACATCGAGTATATGACTTGAATTAATGAATCATCTATGTAAATTCCAGGATAAAGATTTAAGGTAATTCTGACATTAAGATCCTGTGCTTTGCACTTGCTCTGTTTTATTGAATAAAAATTACTGTCTGTATGAATGATACATTATGAATTATTTTCTTTATATCTACTGAAATTGTAGTCACATCAGGTCATTATTCAAAAGTCTAAGTAATGGTTTAAGAAGAGAACAAAAGATGAAACTGGCAAAACCTACACATTCTTAATTATTTTGTTGTATCTGCATCATAGGATTTGAACACCTTAAGTTGCACCTGTGTTATTCGCAACATCTGTTTTGTGGTGTTAATTTCTCAGACTTTTCAAACAAGCCCCATAGAATTTAATTCAATGGTATAAATATGCAGAATTTTACCATGCATAGTTCAGTTAAAAGTAGGTCCAGATCAGTTTTTTCGTAAGCCAAATTTCTCATTTCATGAAGTACAGTAATATCTGCTGTGGTGTCACACAGCATGGTCATAAAAAACATTGCAAGAATATAAAAAGCAGATCTTTACTGAAAAGAGTCTATGTTCAGATTATGTGTGCAGCTTTGTGGTGAAAAGGTGCAGTAGCTATTGTGAAAAGCTTTCTCGCAACTTTTAGAGATAGATCTTTCTTAGATATCTGACAGTAATTTTGTTTTGCAAAACCTCTATAGTATGTATATTTTATTCCATTGTTCTAAGAAATATGTAAGAACCACAGAGGCTGATGAAAGTTCCTGTGAACCAAAGAAGTAGGTGAAGATGTGGGTGATGCCACCACTCCAGAAGGGCCCGTCTGTCACTGATACAGCAAGCGCCATGGATTGTCCCAGCACAGCACCTTTGTGCTCCCTGATAGAAGAGTTTAACTTGCCCTCCAGGGATTTTGTCTTAGAACACGATTTATGATTCCCAAGACTTTCTGATTCCTACAGTGAGGAATGTTTGTGTACCCAACTGGCAGCTCTCCCTTGGCACTGGCTGTACCAGCCCCTCTCTGCCTGTACTGGCTCCCCTGAGCTGCAGACATTAAATAATAACACACTTTCACTGCTGACAGGGGAAACAAACCAGCACGACTGTCCCCAGTTCCCCATAGCAAAGTTAGCAAACCAAAAGAAGAAAACATGTAGGCTTCAAACAGCTTAATAAAGGGGAGCAAGGTAAAATAAATATATATGCAAGAGCTGGGTTGAAAAGCAGATAAATGCCCACATATTGTCAGGGAGCAAGGTGTGTGCCAGTCTGCACCGGGAGAAAAGAAAAATAGCAATTATTCAGGAACACATGAATAAAGCAATGTTTCCTCCTCACCCACCTGCAGCAGTGAACTATGTATTTTTAAAAATGTCTCTGCTCAGACCCTTAAAGTATCTTTTTTCTGTAGCCAAAAACTGCTCTCACAAATCCATGACTGTCAGACAAAATAAGTTTCAATATGAAACACCTGAGCATATTCCATCCAAAGTGAGTGTTCTTACTGAATCCTGTGGGCTACTTATATGTTTAAGAGTGTACTCCAATATTTTGGTAAACTGAGATGTGGGTCCTTCAAACAGTTATATTAATAGTTTCTATTCCACCAAACTCTGTGTGCCTGGAAAAAGGAAGTTAAATACATGCAGCAAACATTTTAAGTAAATGCATCTTAAGTTGTATGAAACACAAGGTTAAACAAACAGTAAGTAGCAGCTCCTGTGATTCCACCAATGCTTTTCAAGGGGATTTAGCTTTAAATTTGCTGTATTCAGTATGGGATTGGGAAGATGATGGACATTTTTGGAACATTGACTTCAGCTGTATGAGTGGGACCCTTCTGAAATTTCCCAAATGACATTAAAATCCTAGTCCCTGTGGTAGTTTGAAACGTAAAACTCCTGAGGTGCTGTACAGCAGGCACGAGCTGAGGGAGAGATGAGGAAAATGTCAGTTCTGCGCTCTGCAAACCAATACCAGAGAGACGTGATTTCAGCCTGACCTAGAACAAGAGGCAGAAAAGAATCACAGTCCAGACACTGTTCAGAAAAGGCTCAACACAGTAACTTTCTCATCTAAATTAACTTCTATGCTAGTAAAGAAAAATGTATCTAATAGTAGTTTTAAAGGAATTCATCAATAATTAGAAAAACATCATTGTTGTTATGGGAGATATTTAAAAACATGTAACTTTCTCTTAGGAAATCAGAGAGATTTTTGTTCCTCACTAAATATTTAATCAGAACAGATATAAAAAAAATCTCTGCAAAATCTCCTTCAAGCCACTAGAGGATGAGCACTTCTCCATCAAAATAAATAGTTAAGCTGGAATGTGGCTTATCTAAACCACACTAATAAGCTATTAGACTGGTAATACAATTCAAATCCTAGCAAGTGTAAATGAGTCAGACAGCTTGAATCCTCATTGAAAACTAAGATTAGTAACTTGGTTATGGAAAGTTGACTATAAAATTATTAAAACTATGCATATTGGAACATTATTATGCATAAAATCACTACCTAATTAGGTAAGCATAATATTTTCTGGTTTAAGGTCAAATATTTCCCTATGAAAAGGGCAATTATAATGCAAACATTGCTTACATGTTTTGTAAAATGCTAAGGAAACTGTGATATAGGTATGTACAATCTGACTCAGAGCACCGTCTGATGTCCTGCTTTGTTGGTTATGTTTTGACCAGCTTAATTTTAAAGTTGGTCCTTTCTGCAAATACCAGGTTGCTCCACCAACAGAATTCATTGTCTAGTCTAGCTGTCAGTCTTGAAACTTTTTTTTCCCAATACTTACCTTACATGTTCTACTACTAAACCCCCTCAGATTTAAACCAGAATTATTGAACCCTCTGGGGGTATAAGAACAACTGGAAAAGAGGGTCACTACAGAACCATCTCTTCGGGAATCCTCTTTGTTGTGAAAGTTGGTCAGCAGGTCAACACGATTAGCATCAGCCAGGAGAAGGGCTTGAGCAGAAAGAAAGAGGGGTCAGGCCAGAGAGCAGAGCAGATTTTTTTCAGATTGTCTGGTTTTGATGATTTGTTCTATAAGACATTTAGAGAGCTGGCCAAAACTTGTTATTAACAACTATCTTTGACACTCTCTGTGGAAGGGCAAAGTCTCGGGAGCCTGGAAAGGGACAAACATTGTTATTGAGGAGGAGGACAGAGAGAATTACATCCCTGCTTCTTTAACATCACAGCAGCCGAGATATATACAAGTTATTTCAGAGTACTTGAAAGGTAACAAAGAGACAAGTAGCAGCCTCTGTGGGTTTACCAAGAGCAAATCATGTCAGATGTAAACGGGATCGGTGTAGGCGAGGTGGTCCCTGCAGCGCTGGGGCCGCAGCCGGCGCGGAGGCAGCAGAGGGAGCCGGAGCGGCACCGAACGGCGCTGGGGATGGCGGAGCAGCGCCTGCTCCCAGGAACGGGAGTGCGGGATGCGGGAGCGGGGACAGAGCAGCGCCCGGGAACGGGAACGGGAGTGCAGGGATGCGGGAGCGGGTACAGAGCAGCGCCCGCTCCCGGGAACGGGAGTTCAGGATGAGGGAGCGGGGACAGAGCAGCGTCCGGGAAGGGGAACGGGAACGGGAGTGCGGGATGCGGGAGCGGGGACAGAGCAGCGCTCAGGCTGCTGGAGGCCCTGCCGAATTAATGCGATTGCACCATCAGTTATTTCTGCCCGTCACAGGCTTTCGACCCGACGAGAAGTGTCACGGTTTATGAAAACTGTAGCCAGCAATCCTCTTGTGCCCGGCACTAGACACGTGAGAAATGGTTAGTTAGAGAAATTCACTTCCACAGCAGCAAATGAACGGGAGGCCGGAGAAGGGGCTGCCCTTCTGCTACCCACTCACTGATGTACAGACCCTGTGCCTCAGCTCTGCTAAGAGGGAGTGCAAAAACGCCCAGAAGACGAGCACAATTTAAACCGACTTTTAGAAATCAGCCGTAGATAACCTCAGCTGAGAAAACCCACAGCTTCTTTGCAGTATGAGAAATGACAGGATTAATGTTTCTGTTTTCACCTGCCCCTGCTCCGGTCTCAGCAAAACTTTGAGTATCAGCGGATTACACTTATGAAACAGTAAATAAGCAGCAAACGGTGTCTTGCCCCAAGGAAGGAGCGCCTGTTCCAGGCTGCCCGCCCGGGCCGGTTCTACCTACCACTCGCCCCGGCCCGCGGGCGGGAGGCCGCGCCGGACCGCCCACCGGGCTGTTCTAACCCGGCGTGCCGGGGACACAGCGCCGGTGCCCCATGAGCCCGGCACAGGCCCAGCGCCGCCCCAGCCGGGGCGATGTGTCCGAGGCGATGTGTCCGCCCTGATGCCGGCCCTGCCCCCCGCCCGCAGCGGGTCCCCACCGGGACCGGCCGGGCCGCGCTGTGGCAGGTTGTGCCGGGGGCGCCCCCTGGCGGCTGCGGGTGCGCGCTGGCCCCGCCCCGGCCCGGCCCGGCCCCGCCCGGCGTTGCCCGGGGAACGCGGGCCGGGAGCTGCCGGCGCCGCCGCCTCCATCCGTCCCTCTGCCCTCCTTCCTTCCTTCCTTCCCTCCCTGGCCGGCGCCCGCAGCCGAGCGGCGCCCGCACGCCCCGCCGCCATGCCCCGAACCGCCCCGCTGCTCCTGCTGCTGCTGCTCGCCCTGGCCCAGCACCGCTCCTGCCTCCCCGCGCCGGCCAGCGCGGCGCCACCGGGCCGGGACCCCTGCCTGAGCCAGCCCTGCCGCAACAACGGCACCTGCTCGGCGCTGCCGCCGCCGCGCCGCCTGCGGCTCACCCTGCCCGAGCCGCCGCCCGCCTACAGCTGCTCCTGCCCCCCGGGGGTCACCGGCGAGTCCTGCCAGGTACGGACGCGCCTCCGCCCGCCCCGCGCCCTTGCGCCCGTCCCTGCCCTTGGCTGTCCCCGCGCCGTGCGGGGACGGAGTGAATGTGCCCCCTGCTCGCCCCTGCCCCGTCCACGGGCGGCCGTGCCCGCCCTGCCCCACTCCTCGCCCCGCCGTGCCCGTGCCCGTGCTCGCGCCCGCTGCCGCCCCGGCCGGTCCCGGTCCCTGCGGGCGGTGTCGCGCCCCGCCCGGTGCCGCTCCCTCCGCCGGCTCCGTGCGATGCCCGTGCCTCTCTCGGTCTCCGCGGTGGCCCCGGCACTGCCCGGGCTCTCCGAGGCGCTGCCGGCCCTGCGGACTGGGACCGCGCCGTGGGATGCGCTCCCGACCGGGTGCCGCTGCCCTGGCATCAAACGGAGCGGCGGCGTGCGGGGGGCTCGGCCAGGGCAGCGGGGATGGGGCTGAGCTCGGCCGGTGCCTCGCGGGTTAATGTCAAAGCTACAGCCAGTCCTCGCGGTTTATTTAGCAGTGACTTATTGTAAGGTGAAAAGGATGGTCCTTGGAAGCGGATACTGTATTGCATTGAATGCTAATCCTTAAATCGCGTCTCCAGGGGTTATTTCCATAAGCTGGGAATGCTCGCTGCCGTCTTTCGGGTGCCTCGTGGATTGATTTTGAATTCTGAAAGGTTGAAATGCTCGGAGTAGGGATGATGGTCTAAAATACAGAGAGGCAATAAGCAGTATGTTTCTAATGCACTTGGTCATATTGGGATTTAATTGATAATATAACTGAATGTGATTATTGTTACCCGAAATTGTATTTTTTTCTCTAGTATTAAAGATGATAATCTTTGTTAGCTTGTTCACAAATTCACGAAAACGTAATCCTCCTTATCTCCAGATAAGGAAAAGCAGGTGCAGGGACACGGGTTTGTTTCCTGAGTGGGTTTGTGCCGGGTTACTTTCTGTGAGAGCAGCGTACAAAAGGCTGCAAGGATTGGTGACCATGGCTTTGTCAGTGCTCTTGCTTGTAAGTGGATCTGACAAAGAAGCAAATGATTTCAAGTAATTTCAGCCTGCTTTTTAGGCTTTATTTTATTGTTCCTTGGTCATGTAGTATCTGAATTACACTGCTGAATAGATGAAAGGGATAATACGTTTACTGAAGACTTAATGTGTAGGTGAGTCTAAAAGTAATTGTAAAGTAGGAGCAGAGAGTTCTCTGCTTGCCTTGAAATAACTCAGCTGGTTCACTGTAACAATGAAAGTGAAAATATTTACACTAATGAGATTCTGTAAAATTGAAGAGATGAAAGTGGATTAAATAGATTTCTCTCGGCTAATTTTAGATCTTGCCTTCTTAAGAGTTTACTATGTTTCTGTCGCTACAAAGAGAGAGAGCGCTGTGTGTTCGCTTCTGCTTGTTGTGAGATCCGTGACTGAAAGATTAACGACCCTTTTGAAGACCTAGTAAAATGTAACACTTGCTGCCATCATACCTCCTGTGAAGTGTTGTGCCTGGGGACCCGGTTTTAATTGTTTTTCTAATAAAAGAGATAGGCAGTATGTTATAGCAGTTATGCTTTTATTAACTAATACAAGGAGGCTTTCAGTGTTACACATTTTGTTTCCTTTTTATAAAACACCCACTACTGACCCTTACAAGGGTATTGATAAACAGATGAATGCCACTTCTAGCTTTCATGTCAGAACTTGGAAGTCTGGATACCAGGTACCTCTAAAAAGTTAATATGGTTTTGAAATGTAACTTCAACTGGAGACCAGGCCAGGCTTTTTAAAGGCATAATATAATACAGTGTAGTAATTTTTGACATTTTACTAATTTTGTCAAATAAATAAATATTGCACAAATGCATTATTTTTTGTGTTGCTTTGTCATTCACAAACCTAAGAGCTTAACAGATATTTAAAGGTATAAACAATCAGGTTTTCTAGTCCAATGACAATAAATAATAGTAAGGATTTTAAAGTAACTAAAAGGACTTCTTTTCTTTCATTCCTAAGCGTTATGAGAAAGCTGTTGACTAAATCAGGGAATCACTGGAACATATCTAGACACAGGTTTTTGTCTTACTGTTGAAGTTGTAACTGAATAGTTGGACTTGTAGGGGAGACTGCTGAGAGGGGAACAAACCGCCAGGAATTACTATGCTTAAATACTCAAATCATGGAAAATAAGTTTGAATTTTTGGAATTTTTGATGGAGCTGGATGTCTTTGGGAATCTTGCTTCCCTAAAAAGACAGAATTACTCTCTTGTCACTTCCTGTAGTGAAGGCAACATTTCAGCAATTCTGCTCAGATGTGCTGAGATGTTAGAATGAAGACAAAATGTTCTGAATGTGCCTGTGAGTCAACTGGGCATAGTGAAGTTGGTAATGCAGAAGGATTGCTGAAAGTCAAACTTGGGGGTTGCACATAAATTTTGCTTCCTGAAGATTCTGCTGTAACTGGTTTTGATGCATCTGTGGCTGCTGGTGCTGGCATGAGAAAAGAACAAAACAGAGATCACATGCACATGGGATACTTCTAAAAGTCCAGAGCTTTTCTATCACCAAGTGATGTATTTGACATAGACAAGCCAGTTCCATGATTTCATGTTAAAACTGCTTTAGTAACTCATTATTTATTTAACAACAGAAATTACAGGACCTTTTAGAACATCCATGCCATGAATTATGCATGTGTGTGTACCTCACATTATTTATGGTTTGAGTATACTTTGCTTTGCAAACTTCAGGTTTGTCTTGTTATGGATTGTTTGGTTTCACATTGGGTGACGTGGCTCTGATTTACCTCCATTTCTTTTCATGGATGTGAATTTTTCCCCACTTCTCTTTGCCATACTTCTAGTGTCTGTAAAGAAGAAATAGAATTACTGTGTTTAAGTGTCTTAAACTTTGGGCTGAGCAAAGAAGTCACATGTATTCCCAAGAGAATTGTACAAAAATAGAGTGAATTCAACTGCCTTTCTGCAGAAATTTGAAATTGGCCAATCCTCAGCCTTACACTGAGAGAATTTAATGAAATAAACTGAAATGAACTGAGTAACAGATATTAAGTTTCATTAACTTTATAATCCCTAAATTTTTATTCATATTTCACTTTTAAAACACATTTTTAACCTGTATTTCTGATGACCAGTGTAATGACTACTCTGTTATTTCCAACAACATACGTAGTCCAATAAAATTGCTTTTCTTTACCAGGAAAGTTTTATATAAAAATTAATTTGTATTTGTGCCTTATGAAATAATTTTAGATACATAAAATACAAAATAGCTACATGAGAAATGAAACATTTCATGATCAACTTGGTAATTTGCTTAAAAATACAGAAACTGAACTTAGCTAATTGCATTGAATTGCATGATGTTAATTTGATCCCATGCTAGTGCTAATTTCATTAAAAGGCTATCGCATGAAGAAATATTAAATTATTAATGTATTTTAAAATACTATCATACATGCTTTGTTTAGTTGCTTTTCTTGTTTGTTTTTTTCCCTCTCTACTTCTATTTTTTTATCTTCTTTTTTTGGTTGATAATTTTCTCTCATTCTTTTACTTTGCTGCTTTTTAATATGATTTTAGTTATTCTGTGATAGTGGCAGTAATCAAAACTCAAAACCAAGCAGTGTCCAAGCAAACTGAACCAGAATTCTGACTTTGCAGTTCTCTTCTATCCAGGCTGATTAGTGATGACTGGATGTTTCCCTTCTGAGCGTGATGTGGTAGCCACTGATGCAAGAGCATTTTTGAGTTGGGGTTCAAGTTACTCTTTTGGTAGCAAAGAGATCTCTTTGGTCTTGGGAAGGATTTTTTGGGTTTATTCTAACGGCTCTATTTGTTCTTAGAATTATTTTTATATTTTTAAATTAATTTTTGATTTCTCCTCCTGAATTTTTGCCTGATTATATTTTTCTTCATTCCCTCCTTTTTTTTTTATTAATACTTTTGAAGGCCAGATGAATTTATTCTTGTCTTGGATCACTGTACTTGAATGTTTGTAGTCTATACTGCGGTGATTTCAGCATTTTTTGCTTTGTGAACTCTGTTTTTATTTCTTTTCTCTTGTGTTGGGTTTGTGTTTCTTTTTCTTTGAATTTGTTTCTGTTCTCAATAGATTTCTGATAATATGGTGTTTAGTGCAGAATTCCAGAGTTAGTAAACAGCTGTGTGAAGAAGGGTTGTTGTTTCTTGACTCACTGGTAAATTCCTCAGAGGAAGTGGCACAAATTTCATTGGCCAGGTTATTTCAGGTTGCACTGGACAGTGCTGGGTAAAAGGGCAGCCTTTAATCTAACTGCTAAATCACCTTCATGTCAGTATCCTGATTAATTCCTCACATGATCCTCTTTTCTATTAAATGCTGACATTGCTTCTGGAAGGTCTCTAATCCTTAAATGCCTAATGAATTCTCTAGTACATTTAAAATGCTATTTTTTCCATTCTGCACTCATTAATGAAGCGTTTATACTTAGATTATGTGGCTATTGTGATGTAAGTGTTTTGTGATGTGACCACTGTTTGCTCTTTTACCTTTAATAACAGTAACATGTATAGTTGGCAGATCCCTGCAGTTTTCTTCTTTTCTTTGGATGTAGATTCGTCTCAGTTCTGAGGCACCATGTCATTTCCTGCTGACTAACTCTGCTCACTCTTGCAGTGCTTTCAAGATGCACTGATGAATATATAGATGACTAAAAATAATTTGGGTTGCTGTTATCCACATGAACAATGCTGTATAACATATAGTAGGACTAGAGAAATTCGTGATCCTTTCATACCTGTGAGAATGCTAAAGGCACCTGGAATACTGTGGAACACCATTAATGCATTTATTTGGACCTGGAATACAGGCAGGTGCTGAAGAAGAGGCCAACAGTCAGATTCTCTGGGATACATTGTCATACCCATGTGTGAGGGGAGGCTGTGAGAGCTCAGCTTGTTTTTCTTGGAGAGGAGGAAGCTAAGGGGGATCTGAGTGCCATTCTCAGCTACCCAGTGGGTGCTCATGGAGAAGATGGAGCAAGACTTTTTTCAGACATGGTCCGTGAAAGGATGAGAGTTGACACACTTGTTATAGCAGGGGAAGTTCCAGTAAAATCTAAGGAGAAAATTCCTCACAGTTATGGTGGTCAAACACTGGAGCAACCATTTAGAAAAGCTGTAGGACTTCCATCCTTGAAGATTCTTGGCTTGAGCAGCCAAACCCCCCAGCACCTTCTTCTAGCAATAGCCTTGGCCTGAGCAGGGGTGGGCCAGAGGTTATTTATTTGGTGTCATCTACACAATAACCTTTGTGAATTCTTGTATCGTCTTTTCCAATGTCTTGAAATGCTCCCGTTAAATCTGTTAGAAATAGTTCTTTTTAAATGCTAGTCAGGTCATTACATAGAACAAACTATTTGGTTCTGAAGAATTCCATCATATAAATGAAAGTTTCAAGTGTTGGTTTTTAATAATTTTTTGTGATTAAAGATTGCAAAGAGCTGGATCAGGTGTAAAGTGACTGAATAATAGGAGGAGATACGCTCTGCTAGGATGGTTCAGCTTTTCATATGCAGTGTTTTATTGAAGTTTGTATTCTTTGATCTAAGAGAATCACTTTGCAACAATATCTGCTTAAAAACCATAATTGTTTTACTTTCCTTTAAAAGGCCTGACTTGATGCTGTCATTTCTATATTATGCAGCTCTGGAAATCATGTTTAGTGGAGCAGGTTCCCAATACTCCCTACAAGTGGAGTTGTGTGACTTGACTCAATATTACAGGAGGTAGAATTGCTCCCTTCCCTCTGAGGGCTCCCATAGGGTCTTGTTCATGTTGCCCTTCAGGAAAGGACTTGTTTGAGATCGATAACTTCAGAAATAGCATTTAGCAGGATTTTGCTTGATCATGGTGTCACGAGTCTAGAAATCTTAGAAGATTAATTGAAATTCAAATTCCATTTTAATAGGCAGATCTGCTGAAAATAGTGTCCACTTGAAAGTAAACACAGGTTGGTGGTTTTTTAGGTTTAGGCTTGTTTTTTGGTGCTCTCATAGCTCACTCTGTGCTTGTTAAGTATCAAGTCCCTGTGATATTTTGTGTTCCAATTAACTTGTGTTCCTCAAAACATAAATTGTAAGTGTGCAGTTTCCCAGCAATTCCCAGCAATAACAGGGGCAATGCACATCAAGATAAACATTTAGAAAGTAATGTTACTTGGTAAGAAAACTGCTTAACTTGTTCTGTTGGCTAAATGTGATCTCTCACAAAGAAGCACTCCTGCATCCACAGCTGATTTGTGTGCTGCGTGTGTAACCTGTTTGAGTTCAGCAATACAAGTCACTGCCCTGTGTTATTGCTCAAGTTCACCTTGGTTTGTTTTACAGTTACACAGGCTGTAGTAAGTGTAACAGTTACACTTGTATTTGCAGTATTATATTCTGCTGTAAACCTGAAAAAAGTTGTAAATTCTACAGGAAGGTCTGGAAGTGATACATTGTGACTAGGAATGGGAATATCCGGGTTTGGTGCTGGAAATTCTCACTGCCTTGCTGAGTCACACTGGGCAAAAACTCTTACCACCTTCTTACTTACATCTCTTCCCTATAAATTCAGTTAATCCTGGGTGTTCAAAAGGTTAATTTGTGAATAAGTATGAAGGCTCTAAGAATGCTAAGTGAGAAGCACTTTATAAGGAAGCATAGTTTTGAAATGCCAGATTCTGAATTACACATCAGTGGCCTCTCAGAATATATTTACATTGTAAGGGAAAAAGCCTTTTTATTTATAACAAAAAATAAAAAAAAATCAACCAATTTGGCTATTTCTGTCTCTGGCAAATACTAAGGCTAGCAGTTTACAGATTAATTTAGTTTCATAATGTTCTTTCCCACTGGAAGCAGGGCAATAGATCAGTATGATCAGTATTTCACAGACTTCTGTAGCAAAGGTGTTTGTGAACAAGGTGCTCTTGAATGAGGTAAGAAAAGGATTCAATTTGACTGTGAAAGTAGGATTGTTACACTGAGATAAGGTCACTGAATGTTAATGATTTTGAGAACTTTGCTGTACCTCATGTATTAGTTACAACAGCAACTATTGCCAGCTTGAGAAGACTTTTGGGTAGCTGTAGGAACAATAGCTGTAAAAAAAAGAAAGGAACAAGATATGATTCCTTTTCTTTACAGCAATCCTCTTTTAGAATGCTGTTCCCTTCTGTGAGTGAATAGTGCTTGGTCCCCTGAAGTCAAGTTCATGTACCTTTACTTCAAGATAGGGCAGAAAGAGATATCACCCAGAGAAAGATTAGTAGATTAGTAGGTATGGGACAGTTTGAATAACCTGGATGGATTACTTGTTCACTTCTATACAGAGACAAACAAGGAGAGTCTGAAGGTAATCTTGTGACAAGGACAATACTTAAAAAAAATTAACATGAATGAGACAGTTAAATTCTTCTGGGCATCAGCTATTAATCAAATATGTGGCTAAGGAAAATCTATGAACAATTTTTTTGCAATTTTCCCAAGTTGTTAAGTTGCTGTGCTCTCCCTTTGAAGTATTGTTAGTTGTGTTTGTCAATGGGAACAGTAACTATCACCATGAACTGCGTGACAATTCTTATGTTTCTTATTCAGCCCTAATGATTTGTGCTTTAAATGTGCAAAGCTGTAAAAATTAATGCAAATTTTATTTGTATGTTTGTTTTAAAGATTTATCAGATGTATAGTTTCTTCTGCTGAAGAAATGGACAAATTGTTAAATACCTTTTATCAAACTGATGAATGTTACTTTGTAATGGCAAACCAAACCAAATTTCTTCGGTTTCATACACACCCAGTAGTCTATTAATAACTTGTGATTAACTACATACTTGTACTTCTATTGCAATCACATTTTCAGGCAAATTCATCAGTTTTCAGGCAAACTGAACATTAAGGAGAAGGAAGAAGGCCATAGAAAAGTCTAATAATTTGAGCTAAATGCCTTTTGTGTTGAGATTCCCCATTCTGCTGTCTGGTGGCAAGAGAGTTGTTTTCTGCCATTGATGGTCACTGTGGAATACCAAGGTTGAGTTCTCATGTGGAGGAATCTGAGAACCTTTCTCACCTGAGAATGTCTTTGAATTGCAGTGGGTTGGGTTACACGAGGTTTGCTGTCACAGGTAAGGGCTGTAAGATCAGATACTTGATTAATTCCTTTTACGGCTACAGCGACTGTGCTGATGGCATATGTGACAAGTGAGGAAAATGGTGTTGAGTCCCCTGGGAAATTAACATGTTTAATTGAAGGAAGGACAAATTGACTTAATTTACATAACTGTAATAGACTCTAATGTTAAAATCTGTCTAACTATTTCCTCTTAAAAGTAATGGAAAGGTACTGGGTTGATGTTATAGAAATTCTTGATAATCTTGGTGAGGGTGTGTGGGGACGTGGCTGCTACAGAGAACGCTAAGAATGTGGAGCATCCTCAGAGGGCTGCTTGTGACTCCACTATGATACCACTTAAAGGTGAAGTAAATGCACAGTCATCTCTTTGTCTATAAAAGTAATAAATATAAATTTAGAACTAATTATTTCAGTAACCATTTGAGCTTCAATTTCTTGAAATGTAGCCAAGAAATTCTCTAAGGTGAAAGAATGCAGGAGCAAGGTCAGCTGTGCCACTTGCTTCCAAAACACCTTTCTCCCCAATTAAACAGCTTCCCCTGCAATATCAAATTGTAACTCCTTCTCCAGGTGAGTGGAAAAGGATGAATTAATAGTTATGGGGATTTTACCTTTTCACAAAGGCCTCCTTAAGAACAGCATGACAGATTTTTATCAGTATTTTTATCAGTTCCAGGATTGCCCTCTGACTGTCAAGTCCTGCCAGCAGTAGCAAACCAGGGCCCAAACTTCACTGTGCTTGATTTAGGAACATGGAGGATTTTCAGTTAATGTAACATATTAGTGAATGATTTAACCATATGCTATGTTTCTATGAGACAATTAGTTAAGGATACTCTGGAATAAAAGCTGTACTGGCAAACCTTATCAAGTGACATACAGCAAACACAGGTATAGCATTTTAGTTGATTTCTGCATGATGCATATGCTTTTCACTTTTTAATCAGTACTGCAGCATCTTCTAGCTTGGGATTTCTAGTTCTGAGAACATTTTTCTTTCCCCAAATTTGCTTGCATCCAATCTTTTCTGTATTCTCAGATTCTTCTAATCTCCTTGCCTATGGTGTGGAAGTAGACCCCACTTGGAGGTGGGGCCTTTATTGCAAGCAGCTGTTTGGCTCTGATTGCTGCTTGCTGGTAGAGGCTCTTCCAACCTTCTTGACAGTTTATAAGGGCAGTTCAGTGAAGCTGAGAGGTCTTGAAAGTTCTGAGTTACCCTGGCATTCTTACAGCTTTGAAATTCTGTTCTCTGACTCTGTGTGTGGCTGCAGCTCAGGGCTCCAAGGGCGGCATTCCCCAGTCTTGGAGGAGAGCACTGGTCGGGACAGAGAGAGCTCCTGTCAGAAGCACAGCTGTGATTTGGCTTCCTCTGCTCAGAGGTGCCAGCACAAAACTAATTTTGATCAATGAACTGTCGTTTTCTGATAAACCCCCATGTTCAGCCAGAAGTTTCTACCAATTGTGGTGTCTTAGTGTTTAATAGTGTATTGATTTCAATATTAACTTTCCCATTATCTAATCTAATTTTGGAGATAACTGTAAAACATTAGAATATCAATTGTTGGTCTGCACAGTTTTTATTATTCTCTGTCTTTTAAAAATAACACAGGTGAGGTTCTCTGTTTTTCAAGGGAATTGTAAAGGTCTTAGGTTGATAGCTGATCAGGTTAAGCTGATGGAACTTGTATCCCTCATTTCACAAGAATTTGGTTTCTTTCTAAAGACAATCACATCAAACCCAGAGGAAACCAAAGTTAAAGTAGAAATGAGCAGAAACTAATTTGGTTGTAGTCAGTGAATTGTGGGATGAGTAGAATAATAAGTTGTTCATAGTCCCTTTAAACCTCACGAAGTAAACGGGATGAAGATGAGTATGGAATATGATGTGTGTTTTCTATTTCTTTACCTAAGACATGGAATGCAGGCAGCATCAGGGAAAAAAGGGCAAAAGTTAAACTTTAGGTATTGAATGTCAAGTTTTGGAAGAGAAAAGCTGAAATTTTTGCCATGGATATTCATAATAGAATGAGGAAATCAATAGAATGAGGAAATCAATACATTCCAGCTTAATCACAGAGCACTGTGCTCTGGAATGTTGCAGTTACAGGAGCTTTGGTTGAATGTAGGAAACGTGCTCTCACCAAGGGAGGTGAGCAGAGCTGTGTGTCATGCTTTGGAAGGGAGGGCCTGTCTGTCACCCCCAACCACAGCACTGCTGCTCCTGAGCCACGAGGCTGCCCTTGCCTTGACCTTCACAGGGGCTGGAGTAACTCTGAGGACACTGCCTAGATGAGTGAATGGATACATCAAACCATTAGAAGGCAATCTATTTGAAATACTTTCTACATATATTTTCCTCATTTTCCTCCACCTTTATCAGAATAACATCTGCTCCATTCCCAGGTCGTTTGATACTTAGGCATCTGTTCAGTGCCTGAGATTTTTTTTCACTGTAGTTGCAGGAATGTAATTTCTGTAGCTTCTGTTGTTGTTTTTTAACTCTGAGTCACATAAATAAAGTTTGCTTCCAAAAACTGTTTTTAGTTTCTTTTTAGACAAAGAAGATTTAGATGCTGGAAAAGTCTGATAGCTTTTGTTCTTGCTTGACTTTCACTTCAATGGCATTGTGGGATTTTCATTTCAGTACTGACAGTTCTTTTGGTGTAAGTAAAAGGACAGTGGCTTGAATACCTCAGCTATGTGAATTCACAAAATGTATCCTAGAGAATTTGACTGTTGGCCTTTTCTTCAGCACCTGTCTGTACTCCAGGTCTGAATAAATGCATTAATGATGCTGCACAGTGTTGCAGGTGTCTTCAGCACTTTCATGGGTATGAAAGGATTATGAATTTCTCTACTCCTATCATATGTTATATACCATTGTTCATGTAGGTAACAGCAACCCAAAGTATTTTTAGTCATCTGTGTGGATTTCTGAGTTTTGCTTCCTCTCAGAACAGCATGGCTCTGTAATACCAAGGCAGACACAGACACCTGGCAGAGGATTTCTTCTGATATTTATCAGAAGATAAACAGTAAGAAGTAATTTTTGCTATCAAGGTATGAATTGCAATATACAAGAAGCAGATATTTAGGGAAAAAATAGTAAAGTTTCATTGCTGCTGACCTTGTTCAAGAAGGTAATTTCTCCAGGTCCCCTGAAATGGCTTGATTTGAGCAGTGGAGTTCAGAGGCCTTGCTCTGAAACGTTGAGTCATTTGCTGTGCTCTGTAGATGTGATAAGCACAGTTTGTCCTGGCTGCCCTTGGGGTTTATGCCTCTTTTTTTTTTTTTCAGATTTAATGTTTTTTTTTTAATGCTTTCACTGTGTATTGCTATAGGGTGAGTTCCATGTTGGATTCTGTGTGAAGACAGAAGATTTGATATGGCTCAGGATGAATGAAGGAAGAATGAAATAAGAATCTGTTTTGCAGGCGTATTTAAATTCCTAATTAAAGACTGTTTCCATTGCATTCAGCTGATTGTGGATTGGATCAATAGACTGCAATAGAAACCAATACATGCAAGATCACATTATTGGTCAATTCATATAAACAGGTTCTGGCTACAAAAAATTAAGAGAGGTAGGAGAAAACTCTGGTTTGCATCGTGCTTGTTCTTCTTTCTTTCCTGCCTGATCTGTTAACTCTTTGTTTGATCTAAGGGTTTGGAAACTTGGTTTTGCAAGGCTTGGTTTAGAATCTGCCCCTAGAAATTTCTTCAAATTTTTATACAACATCAAAAGTTTCTGTATCTCGGTAAAAAAGATATTTTCACGCTTCACTTTGGAAATCTCTTGATCTTATGAGAAAATATAGACCTTCAGACAACAAAATGAACTCGTATTTTTCATTTCAAATGTTACCAACGTTCTGGTACAATCTAACAATATGGTGACCTTTAGGAGCTCATAGAGGTGTTCTTCAGAGCTGATAGTACTGTAGTTTTTTACCTGCTGATAGTAATTTACTTTCATTACAGTACATACCAGGTTTATTCTAGAAGTTTTTTAGTGAATTGTCCAGCAATCTGGTGGATTTTGGTCCTATATTTAGTTGTGCCACAGTCTTAAATTGTTCCCCTTTTGTATTAGGCTGCAATTTGGTCCACCTTTTATTTTTACTCTTCCCACTTTACAGTGTCTCAGGATGTTATTCTGGTGAATTGTTTATTTAGTTTGTCTTAATTTCTGTGGAGCAGTTCTGTGTCCCTGGAAGTGTTCCCTTGTGTGGAGTGTAACCTTCTGGAGTGCTCAGTGATGGTTAAAACTCTTCTCATAACGAAGCATTTTCCCTGTATCGTGACAAGCACACCAAATGCACATTCTATTTTTTACTTTATTGCACATTTGCGTTTGTGCACCTGGAGCAATGCAAAGATCTACTTTCTTCTACTAACCCCCTCCTTTCCTTCTCTGTGTTTTTGGGAAGTTTAGACAGAAGGCCTGAAACTGGAGTGGGACATCTTTGGGCAAAATCTTTCTTGTGCCAGTAGTCACTTTCCCTGCTCTGTTCTTGGGGAGGTGTGTGCTCCCCATGGAAGAAGGCTCTGGGATGCTGATGGGGATAGTGTGGAGTCACCTACATTTGCCTGCATAGTGCTGAGCTTTATTTAGAATGGTTAATGCTGATGAGGAGCTAACAAAGCTCCTGACTCCCTGCCAGCTCCACGCACAATTACCCGTCCCTGGAGTGTGGGGCGAGGCACTGCAGCTGACGAGTAATGCAGCATCACGCCAGAATTAACCCTGCTGAGCCAGCGCCAATGTTTTCCCCATCTGGAGTCTGCTTATTTTCCACCCTGAAAAATCTGCTAACAACTGAAAGCTGAATGTACTCATCAAATTGTCCACATGAAATTCCTCTTGCTTTATATGACTATGAGCCAGTTCTAATTTTGTGTCTTAGGAATTTCGCAGAATGCTCTTTACTAATTACAGTAACCTCCAGATGCAGAAGTCTTTTTGTGCTCCTTGTTCTCTGGCTGCCAGGTCAGTTCTCTATAAAGTTTGATGCACATCCAGCTTTCTCCCAGCTGATTGGCTACAAATTGCAAGTCAATATTTGAATGTCAGCAGATCACCTTTTCTGGACTTGGCTGAAGTCAAGAAATTTTTCTTTTATAAATAATTTATGTTTAAATAATTCTTTATTTACAAATAATAAAATAAATGGACTTTTTTCGAAATAGAAGTCCATACTTATGCCTGTTTCTCCTCGCCGCTGTGGCTGCTGTGCCATCATTGACTTCTGTAACTTGGTCTGCTGCAGAGCACAACCCTTCTGCAGGAGAATCTCATCTGAAAGAAGTTAAGCTTGGTGCATGACTGCCCTGGCAGCTGCATGGCTGGCAGATCACACACAGTATCTATGGAAAAGGTAGATCTTGTTCAAGTCTTCGTTGCTCTGCAATTTAACTTATTGGAAGTGTCTCCCGTCCCGCTCCCACCGCCGCCCGTCCCGCTGTCCATCCCTGGAGGGGCTGCTCGTTGCTTGGCGACTGTGGGCGCTGTCCTGTGCCCTTGGCTGCTGTGATGCGCAGCCCCTGCTCACAGGGGAGCAGGACAATTGGCATGGATAAAAATACCTCGCTGGTTGTCAGAATTCAATGATTAACAAAAGAGCTCAGTCTAGGAAATAGTTTCATCTGTAGCACAAATTCTCATCTCATTGCAATGCCATCTGCACCCTTTCTTTCCAGTCTTCTGAAATATCCTTACCAGATCACTTGTATTTTACAGCTGTTTGAGATGTGCACATTTATTAAAGCAAATTTGTTGCCACTTTTTATGTTAAAATAAAATGGAAAAAGGTTTATTGCATTGGGAAATATGGAGTTAGGCCTGGAGGTTTTCTAACTTGTCTGTGAGCAGGAGGAAACGTGTTTTTTGCCAAATATCTTCAATTGTAAGAACAGTAACAAGAGGTCATTCTGATATTGCTGCATGCAGGGAAAGGAGTAAAATATTATTTTCCTTCTACAAATGGGTGAATTATTGAGATTTCAAATATTTAATCTTCAATCTGCTGATTTCAGCAACAACAGGAATTTTTGGCCTATGCTTGACTCTGTGCAGAGATAGTTTATTTCAACCTTCCACTCACCTGATGATCTCTTGCAGTCAAGGAAGGAAGAGGGAATGAAAAGAGAGAGGGAGGTTCACCTGCATAAAGGGCTTGCTTTGCTTACTGCGGTGTTACTGCCATGTGTGGTAGCACTTTAGATGAGGAAGAAATGGCAGTTTAAGAATTTATATTGGCAGATAGAACTCAAATAATTGATTACTTTCTGCAACAGTAGCTTGTACAGGTCTCTGCATCTGTGTTCAAAATGGGTCAAAACTGTTTGATTTTATTTTCAGATTTGCCTTTATGAAATGAAATACACAGTATTTGCTGTGGGCTGGAATGCCAGGTGAGCTGCCCACCTTCCTTGTCACATTGTGTGAGTTCTGTGCTGCCTCCAGGGGTGAGGTGTGTTGCTGAATTGCACAATTTCATGCAATCATGGTGGTTTCTGTTGAAGACCATCAACTGTGCCAGATCAGTGTCCATTATCAGCAAAGTAAGTTTTCTGCCTTGCACTTCTTTCATGAGCGCTTAGTCTTGTCCACATGCAGGGATGTCACTGAACTGGTTCTTTGATGTAATAAACCAAGCACATTCTTCCTAGACATGTCTAAAAATGTGAAATCTTTTGAAGTTTTATGACAGTTGTAAGTAAAAATTTTTGGCTTGAAAGCTGCAGTGCTTAATGACTGCTGTGCTTGAAATTATGTAGAGTTTTGTGTGGTAAAAAAATAATAAATGAAATTGTCAGGAGCATATGCAGTGACACAATTTCTGTTCCATTGCATTTCACATGACACAGGTTTATATGTAAGGAATTAAATCTAAAGGGTTTACATCTACTGGAAACAAGATTATGTTAAAAACAGCAAACAGGATTTCTTTTTTCCTGAACTACAGGAAAGCCAATTTTCTGATTCTGAAACCTTAAGGCTTTTCTGGTCTTAAATGTGTTCTTCCATCTTGATGTCTCTTTTTGTGTCACTTCTGGTATTTCGTACTTTGAATGATTTTTGAGATGTTGTTTCTTCCATGTCTAAGATGGTGTTGGGTGGTAATTCCTCATTAGTCTCAGTTTATTTCTGGAATTGCTTATCCACGTTAAATACTTTTAAATCTTGCACCATGTAATATAGAAAAGAAAAAGTACTGAGGAACATTCCTTGCCTAGTCTCAAAGCAATGATGATCCTTTCAGTAAGTGTAGAAGTGTATCGTGTTCCTCATCTCTTTGTGCCCTCAGAACTATTTGACTCTCCTTTTTGTAAAAGATGCCTCAATGTTATTGAGACAATAAAATTTGCATTTTTGTTTTGTTTTGTTTTGCAGTTCTGATGACTATCACTGCCTTGGTTGCTTCAGGCCTTTACTAATGTGGTGTTCTTTCATTTCTCTCTTTGCTTTCAGCTTTTTAATAGGATTAAATTTTAATGTTCTTTAATAGACATGTTTGACAAGCACAGAAGTTAATGAGGTAATAACAAATGTTTTTAATAACTTTTTAACAAGGTATTTACATGTGAGTTTAAATCTTGCAAGTTACATTAGACCTGACTTTAATATCATATTTTTAATTAAAAATGGAAGTTTAAGGAAGGTGTGTTTGGAAGCTGGGGGACATTTTCTGCTGTGGGGTTTTGTTTTGGTTTCATTAAAAAGTAAATGGTCCTACACATAAGATGGAATAGATAATGAATTCTCAATTATGGAGTGTAATTTGAATAGAAATGGACAAGTCTGGCATCATGGAGAAATTGAATCCGAATGTATGACAGGCAGGACTAGCCTGTATTTGGTTCAGTAAAATGTAAGTGGTTACCCTTAATTATTTTGTAGTTAAAGGAAAGAAAAAACCCACAGCCAAACAAAAAACCCTCCCTATTTTTTCTTACCAATCTGCTTGAGAAATTACACTGAACATAGACCTTGTACTGACCAAAATACTGCGTTTTAGATGATTTTTGTGTCTTATGCAACATTTTAGTACCAGTGAGCCTTGTTTCACATTGAAATCTGGGTAATTTTGATGGCCACACTTTTTTTCTGTTCTCTTAAGAAGACAATGAACATTTACTTGGCATAAAATAGCAGCATCTGGATAGACAAACTTGTATGCTACAGTGAAAAGAGAAATAATTGTATTGTCAGGATACAAATAAGAAAATGTAGGTTAGTTTTTTGTTTCTTGATTTGGCCATCACCACGTGGGTGACACAGGGGTTTGCACTGATGGGAGAATTCAAACTTAGGTATATTGGGGAATTCATGATAAAAATATATAACATAGTTTTTATAATTTTTTTAGAATCTTTAGTGTTGGGTGTTTTTATTTCTAGGAGAAGGTGATGGGATGCTGATTTTAATAAAGGATTAAAAGGCTGCCTTCTAACTTTGTTTACTGGGTGATCTGTGCTTGACAGAGGGTGAAAACAAGTAAACAGAAAGTTGTTTCTCAAACATTTTGCTTATGTAAACCATACTCTTCCAACAAGAAAAAACCCCACTTTCACCCAGTGATTTTTATATTGCTGTTATTGCTTTCTGCTCATAGTTCCACAGCTGCTAAAACAACTTTTAAAGTCAAATGGTTTTGTTACTGCCCTTTATTGCCACCTTTTTTGGGGTTGAACATTAAATATTGTCCTGGTCCCAACTCAAAAAGGTGTCACTGAGAAGACTTATTTGGTTTAATGGATAAAGCTTGTAAAATAGCAAACAGCTTATAAATAATGTACTAATATTGGGCTGGTGAAAATTTAATTCAGAAAATTGATCTAATCAGCATTGCAGGGCTCAACAATGTGGAATGTTTGACTAGGAGTCCAATATAGTATTGATATTACAGAAAGTAAGATGGGACAGAACTGAAAAAGTTGCCAGAAATTATTTGTAAGAAAAATCTTCAGAAGAAATTGTTTATAAAAAATCCTGTAATGGGCTGTCATTACCAATTAATTTTTATTCTCCTAGAAGGTGTATGAACATTTTAATTTTTTTTGGAATTGAATAAAGTAGCATCTTGTCACAGAGCTTATTTTCTGAAAAACTAAGTTCTACCACAGGGGAGGAGTTAATGAGAAGTTTCTGAACTGGGAAGCTCATGGCCAGAGGGTTGGCTTGTTCCTGCCCATGGAGCACACAGGGGCTGTTGGGAAATGTGTGTCTGCAGTTACCCCTCCTATCACACTATCAGGGTTTGATTTCTCCCACATGCTTGGGTTCATATGTCTGGATCAATTAACTGAATGCTCTAATAGTGGAAAAAACCAAACAGCATTCACCACCCTTGCCTAATGTTGGGTGGAGTTGTGGTGGTTCCCCCATATTAGTTAAACAGGAGTAAAAGGAGGGATTATTTTGTGAACTTTCAGCCCTCAAAAAGGGGAAAATACAAGTTTTTGTATGTGAGAGCTTCATGTGGCAGAAAAACTTTTGGACTTCTTTTCCCCAACTTGCATTAATATTCATCTCAGTCATTTTTGTTAAGCTGGCTGTTCATTCTGGATATCCACTTGAGAGTTAAACAATGCTACGTAACAACAGAGAAATAATTTATTTAGTTAAACTAATGGCTGTAACAAAATGTGCTTCAAACTGCTTGGTTTCTTCTACATTTCATGTAGGCGGTGGGAATATTTAGTTTAAAAATAGGCTTTATTTTTATTTTTCCTTCTGGAGCCCCTGACTTTCCCCCCCACCCCACAGGGTTTTTTTGTGGGTTACCTGAGGTAATTCTTGAGACATTTAAGCTCCAAATATAGAATGGCCACAACAGAATTCCAAATGAAAGCTTTGAGTGTGTTCCTACATGTTTAATTGATCAGCTTCTCAATTTAGGGTCACATGTTTTGGGTTCCAGCTAGTTAAATTTTTAGCAGTCTTTAAGGATGTAATATAACATACAGAGCTCTTGCATTTAGGCTTTCTTATAGGGTAGATATTCCCAGGTGTGAAAGCTGGAGGGCAAAATGTCATTTTTCCGAAGCTACCTTTAGATACAACTTCTGAGTTATAAAACTGTTTCTCTTGGATGTAGACTCCTTTCAGATAACACTAACCAGTGAAGGATATCCTTCTTGGGTCAGACAGTGTCAAATACTCTTTGGAGCTCTTGGGCTCATCTTGAGAGCTGTTCACATTGATTTGGCATGTGAAGGGCTGGGCTTTGCGTAGCCTGTCCAGTTTGGGCCAGTTAAGCTGACTGTGATAACCTCCCATGGACGATTCTGACCATGCAGCCCAGGTGTCAACCAAGGCCATAATTTTCTAGTAATTCTGATTGCATTGGGTCCTGTAGGGTTTTGTAGCATCGAGAAAATAAGCCATGAATGTGATGCTGCTGTATTTGTACAAACACAGAAGGAAAGAACGATTCCTGTGTGAAAGAGCTTCCAGTCTGTCACAAAAGGAAGTGGATGGTGTGACATGGAGACCCAGCAGTGTTTGGTTTATCATGACCAACCACGGTTGGTTTATCATGACAGAGCAGAAAAAAGTAGTGTTAAAAGCTTGGTTATTATGACATGAACAAGAAATATTTGTGGCTGTCTTTGGAAATTGATGGGAAGCTGCCTGTGTCCAGCCTAATAATCCTCTTGCCCTATCTCCCTCCCCATGTCTGCCTGCAGCATAAAAGCATGGGATTCTGAAGCAAGAGTTCTTTTGAGTAGGATTATATGACATTCTCATAAAATGAGAATGGCACAACTTTACAGACACAATTTAAGTTGAAATAACTATTTGAAAACCTATTATAGAAGAGTCCTTGCACAAAGAATGTATTAATTTAACAAAACCCATTTCAGTTAACCTGGCATGACTTCAGGGACCAGATTCCATGGGCATTGCAGACATTCTGCTAACCCTGTCTCGGTGGGTCATGGTTGCTGTTTAAATACAGTTTTCTAGTTATAAAAGATATAAATGTAGTTGTTGGCATTATTGTTCATGTTTTGACTAATACATGTTTTGAAAAATACAGAGCAAAGTACCTGTCCCATGGTAAACGGATGTCCTCCACTGTTTCCTTCAGTAGCTTCAGATGAAACTTCACAGAAATATTTGATGAAAAACTTAACTTAAAATGTCTGTTTTATTGAAAAATACCCGTTCTTTCCCCCTCTCTGGTTTTACAAAGTGTCTTATGTGACACAAAATGAAGAACCGAATTACACAGCCTTGAAATATGACAAAGCAGAGTTCTTTCTACTGCAATGAGATAAATTTAAAAAAATAATCCCCTCCCTCAGAATACAGTAATTTTATTTTCATCTGAAATCTTGTATTATTAATTTGGTATTCTTAATATTTTACTCTGAAGTGTAATAAGCAGCCTGAGCTTTTGTAGGGTACTGAAAATAAGCTCCTATTGCAGACTTTTGTGAGTGCTTTTATCTCATCTTTCTTAGACATATCTTCAGTTGAAATCATCCTCATTATTGGATCATGGGAGCATCTTTGTTTTGGCCACTTTTCTGGAGCTAATGTAGGTGTTTTCTGGGAAATGCAGCACTACTGTCCCAATGTGCAACAGACATTTGGCGAGAAGGCAGAGGTCAATCAAGATTGCTAATGATTTTTGTTCCATTACTACATGAGAGTCTGTTGGAACAAGAGATACTCAAAAAGTGCTATGAATGCAAGGAAATTAGAGCAAAAAGTTAAATATTATACATTCTGAAATATGGTAGAGAAAATAAAACCTTTATTCCAATCCAAATACAACTGGAGGAATGTGACTCCAGGAGCAGCAATCAGTGGCAGGAAGGTTGGGATGAACTGCACTTACAGCTTCTGCCTTCTTAGACCCATTTTCTGCTGTAGTTAAAAGATGAGGGGCCCTAAAAGAACTAATTCACAACCACTGTTTTTAATTTTGAGCTCTTGTGTTTCTGCTTTCCACATGGGACCTGATGAACTGCAGTGTGCAGATTGCAGTGTCGCTCATTAAATTTTAGGAATGTCCATTTCTTATATGTATTTATAATAAGTAGTTCCTGTTTATAATATGAGACAGTGCCATGCTCAATATAATATTATAAAGCAACATGGAAATAAGTAGTTCAGATCCTGAAAAAACGAAAATATGTTTGAGTGTCTTCTAAAGATGCTACAGCCTTGTCAGGAAAGGTAGTCAGGGATGTATTTGCTGTTGAAGTCAGCGGAATTGGAGCACATACGGAAAAAGAATGCACATTTTTAATTAAAAAGGTGGTGCTGCAGGTTCCAGCCCTTCATGTTCAAGTCCTGCCAAAGTTCTTTCGGCATTGCACTTAAGTATTACCCTTTTATGTCTGCAGATGTATTTGGAGGCATTGGCATATAAATATCCTGGTAAGTATCTTTCTGAAGGGATGCATTTCTGAGAGCTGCATACGCAGGTGCAGGAGGGTTCCAGCTGTCACTGCATTTGTTTATAAAGGATCTGTACTGTGTCCTGTAATTATTTACATAAGTCTATGGATACACTTGTTTGAAGGAACTAGGAAAGACTTTTTTCCCATGTGTTGTTTATTTTATTTGTATATTTTAACACTTACTAAGGTTATGAAGGGTGTTTTGTGATTGCAGCAAAAGTAAGGAACAAACAGATTTCTGGCTCAAGGTAATGAGTTAGCCGAGGTCAATTGCTGCAGTCTGAGATGTTGACTAAGTGGATTCTAGAAGGGGTTTTAAAAATATTTATGGTAATTACAAATGTCAGTGTGAGATGCAGAAATACCACTGTCTTGTTTAAGCCTCCTTTTCTTACTCAGGAACTTCTGAATTGTTGTAGTCCACATTTTTGAGAGGTTTCTTACTCTTAAAAACATTATTGGGGAAAAATCACTTCTTGGTCACAGAGAGTAAAAATTAAATTGCTTTATTAAAATGAAATTTTTGGAAGGCCACTTTTCTGGACCAGTGTTTTACACCTGTTAGTAACAAGAAGCAGCTGTATCTGGAACTGTCTATGCATTTTTTCCTTTTAAAAATTAAATTAAATCTAGAACACATTATGAAAACATTGCTTCTGCATGACACATGCAGTTTAAACTGAATTATGTTTTTTGTACACCCACTTACTAAACAAAACAGTTTTTAAGTGGGAAAGTATAAAATAAAGCTGATAAAGTGAATGTGATTTGATACTTTTTTGAGGTCCAAAAGCTTGGCTTTCGATGTTTTATGACAGCACACATGTAGATGACATTTGTATTGCATGGTGTAAGGCTGTGAAGCAAAATACATGTCATGCCTGTTTTGGCTGAAATTTGATGTTTTTAGGTTGTTCCTGTCAGTACTGTTTTGTTCTGAAACAGTGAACATGTTAAAATATCCTTCAAGTTATTTTTTTTTCTTTTAACCCCAGTTATGACCCTGAAGCATACACTGTGGACAGGGCTAAGACTTCTACCTAAGTCGATGTTAAATAACAAAAATCCTGCTATTTTACTTTTCTTACTGATAAGCCAAAGTGTTTTGACCTGGGTGAGCTCTGTGATGGCTTCTGAGTGGAAGTGCCTGTTACTGGAGGTTTTGTTGCCAGGTGTAGTTAACTCATCTTGGTGCTCAAGTAAGAAGGCTCATGTTTATAGTCACTTAAAGTATTGGAGGTAATCAAAGACATACTCAAAAATTTCTCACTGCTGTCAGAGACCTGAAGGTCCATTAGAACTGCCAGTACTTGGAGTTCACAGAATTTGAAACTGCCAAAATCAACTCTAAGAGATCATGTGCAAATTTCTGAAAGCTAAAGCAAAAAATATTTGAACTAAGAACGGGAAGATAAGTGTTGATTCTTTTCTCTTTACCTCAGGTAAGCTTAGTTTGGAGAGGTTTCGCCAGAAGTTCCTAAGTTTCCATCACTGAATTCAACATGGAGAAAGTCATCGTTGGGGTGGCCTGGGAGAGAACCCCTCATGGTAAAGTCCTGTCATGAAGGAGATAAAATGTAGGCAGCAAGACTGGGTGGTTGTGGCAACACAAACACTTAGAGATCAACAGGTTTGATGCATACAAAAAAGCAGTTCATGCTCAATGCAGGTCTCAAGGGTCCCCAGGCTTCAAGAGGATGAGGGAGAATGACTGAACTATTGTCTACCCACTCTGCTTTGAGTTCCCAGGGTGAGGGTAATGCTCCCAGGAATTTGATGTGCTCCCAGACTGAGTTTATTTTGTGTTGTGCTTTGCTTGTTCTACTGATCAGTGCTGGCCCACTGGATATAACATCTTGTCAGAGGAGATGTGTTGTGATCATCTAAGGTCGTTCATTAGCACTTTTTTGGGTGATATCTGTGTATGTCCTTTCTAGAGTTCTAGGAATTCTATGGATTTTCCATGACTAGATTTACTCATTAATTTTTTTTTTGTGTGTGAAGTATCACAAACAATGTCAACAGAAGTTAATTTTTATATTTTTTTTGTTCCTCCTTTGTAAGCACATGAAATGTGTGAGCAGTGGTGCTCCTGAATGGCTACCTGGACTTCAAGTGATTTTTCCACATTTGTATGGGCAAAAAGAGGTTAGGGGGATAAAAGTATCAAGTTTTTTTTCCTAAATCCTCTTTATTTTTATATAATAGAACTTCACATTTTTACCAACCCCTGCTTTCAAAGCCCTGGTGAGGACAGCCCGTTTCTGTCTTTCTTCAAAGGAACACCTTCCTGCTTGGCTTAAAATCTCCAGGCTCTTGCTGCAGCTGTGGTTTCAGTTCATCAATTACAGCCCGTTCTGGGTGCTGCAGAATCCTGATAATGAGACTTTGTCATCTTATATAGGTCACCACAAGGACCCAAGAACAGAAATCAGATAAGAGGAAGCAATTGGAAAGAAAATGTGACAATTTAGTAACCATATCTTTTAACAGGGAGCTAATTGGGTAAAACTTTTAATCCAGAAGTTTGATTAGCAAAGCCTCAATTATCATGTAAGACATTATACTTTATGGCCTTTCATTTCTGGATGAAAGACATTTTGTGAGGGTGAAAGATTCAAGCACTTTAAAATGCAGAGGTTCACTGTGCATGCCAGGTTTTTTTATAGAATCCAGGTAAAACAAATATTAGTGAATATTTAACATTTTTGCAGGGATAATCACTATCCAGAAGACCACTCGCTCATTTTAAGCCTCTTTTTGTTGACACAGAGATGCAGCATTTAAGAGCCAGGGATATTCTGCAGTGTATGAGGAGTCTCTGTAAAACCAAGGGGGTTTGGCTACCAAGTGGATTAGTATCATTAATTTGTAGAGTTTTCTTTGACCTTTGAGAAATTCCAAAATTATGATGATCCACTTAACAGGTAAAATTCAGTAAAGTAAATATTGATGGTAGCACCAAAAGGCCATGTCAGGCTTGGATTAAACCATGGTTTAGCATTATATGAATACAAAAAAGAGATTTTGAACATAGTCCAGAAGCCTAGTCTAGTGTAATTATAACCAGTTGCTACACCAGCAGCGAGGGGAATTCTGGTGTGTGCTTATGTTAATAAAACTCACAATTAAATGTTTGTCTTCGTTCACTGAAAACAAACTGATCTGAAAAATGTACAGCATTTCAACAAAGGAAATGAGGGGGATGTGTGCAGATAAATAGCAAGTTTTGGATGTAATACTGGATGCAGGGGCCCACTGTCAAGTCTTTGCTTTGCTTTGGTTTGCTTTGTTTATACCGATGATCTAAGAATGTGTGGTAACCTCCAAAGCTGGGTATGACTTCTGGCTTATCCTTCTCAGAAAATTACTGTATCTTCACAATAAGTGGTACAAAATGTAAACCTACTTCTATTTATAAAGAAGTAAATATTAGAAAATCTGTAATTTTCTATGTCTTGAAAGATACAGGGCTCTGAGTAAAAAAAATAAATTTGGAAGTATTCTAAACTGGGATAGACCAAAAAATATAACATTGTTTTTGCTTTTTGCCTAAAGTTCTCTTAACTTGTGTGGAATTTGCTCTATTTTACCTCTAAGAAGTGCTTAGAAAACCTAGCCTGCATTTTCTGGAAAAGAAAAATAGTTAAATGTAAGCTTTACATTTCAAACTAAAATTGTGCCTGAATGTTGTTACACGCAGTGAAAATTTGTCAGTACTTCTAGTGGAGTTCCAGCCAGTGCACAGGAAGGTGCCCAAAGACATAACTCTAAGAATGTAGCTTTGAGTGGTGGAGGAGGAGCAGAGTGCGGGGGTCTGTTTAGCTAAAGTAGGACCAGAGTTGTGACTGCAGTGAGGTTGGTCTGAGATGAAAATTTTTGAACTCAAGAATGATTTCCAGAAGCCTTTGCTGGAGGGTGACATGTTCCCTAATCAGCAAGACACACAGTAATGTATTCCATTGATGTAAGAGGTTTGTGAAAGGAGCAAAGTTCCGTTTAGTTGAACAAGCAGGAAATGTGACATTCTCCATTTGATGGAGGTGGGAAGGGAGGGAGAATGTTATGAGATGAGGAAGGGACAATGAAGGGACCTGGTGCAGTGAAAGGGCAGCTGAAATACAGAAACATCTCATCCTTCAGGTGAGTCTCAACCACTGTTGCCCCTGGACTAGCAGTGAGACCACACCTGACATTTGTGAGTCACCACTCTTCTTTTTTTTCCTTTTCTTGCATAAAGTCACATTTCTAAACCAGTTACAAACAGATTTCCACTGTAATTCTGTGCGAGCCTTCATAGGATGGGCTGACACTAAATCACAGAAATGTGGCCCATTTCTAGCAGTCTCAGGCTGAGGGAATCTCTTTTGAGTGCCATGTATATAAAGAGAAGTTCTTTTATTTTATAGTAAATAAAAGTAGAGGGGCTATTGCACCATGGATCTTACATAGTCTGTTTTCTCTAATTTAACCCTCCCCTTTCCTTATACCTCCCCCCACCCCTCTGTCTACTGTGTGATTATTTTGGACATTACCAGAATGTTGGGTCTGTCAGAAGGGAGACTCTAAAATACATTGCTGTAAGGAATAAAGAAACAGGGAAAATTTCTGATACATCTTGAAAATGCTTACAATTTTTAAGGCAGGTGATGGTACTAAACACTGAACTAGGTGACCTATGGAACATTTTATTTGGTAGGAAGCTCAACCTTTTGGATTCTAACTAGGCTGTTCACATATTTAGTATTTATACAAGTAATTTTTATTTTAACTTTTTATCTTTCATATTTTATTTTCCCTATCAAATGTTTTTTTAAAAACAGCCTCAATTGTTGTCTTTCAGTTTATTTACTCCTAACTGTTCCATCCCTAATGTCATTTCATGATGCCCATGCACTCTGTCTGGTGTTGGCTTTTGGCCTGGGGGTAAATATTGATTGTAAGGAAAATTAAGGGTGATGTCCTGTTTGGTTTAATTTTTCACTGCAGAGATCAGAGATTCTGCAGTGCTAAGTAGTGTCCAAACTGATACATTTTAAATTTCTGTGATATACCAGGTGTGTTGACTTTTTCATATCAGTTTTGGGAGGCTGGTGCTGTATTTAAGGAATGTGAGATGTATTTACTAGGATTTCTTTCCCCAGCCTCAGGGGTGTTTGCATTGTTCGGTCATTTCTGGCCTGCCAGATGCTGCGGGGTGGAACTTGTCATGTTGTGACAAATTATGGAGAAAAAACTTGCTGCTAAATCAAGAGAATTTCTGTCATCTAGTTGTGCCTGTGCTTGTACGTTAACAATGGAGGTGTCAGTGTTGCTTTAGGTGCAGGGTGTCAGTGTTTCTCAAAGAACAAAACTCTGCCGTCCTGTCACATCATTGAGTGTCTTATCACTTGCTTTGTCAATTAATAGCTTGTTCTGTCTCAGGGCTTGATTGTTCTCTGTAGCTTTTAACTAGCAACTTTAGTTCAGTTTTCCTTCAATATAAAAATACTTTATACCAGTTGGGTGGGCTTTGTAAAAACAAACACATTTTGCTAAGTGGGTTTGATAGTTGGAAAATGCAGACAAGCTAATAATTGTAATTAATAGAACCATTCAAAGGATAAATTGCACAGTTTGTGGGGTGTAATCGGATGTAATGTGGAGTAATATGCATTTCTTGGCAAGAGCACTTTATGAGAAATAAAAATTATGAGAGGAAAAGGTTCAAGTATTGTTTGAAAGCAGAACAGGGATTTATAAGATAAGTGTTAAAAATGTTCAGTGCATTTCATTTGCTGATCTGGGGTAGTAAATCTTGGCCATAGGAGGACTGGTGAGGATACAGAATGTGTCTACTGGGATGGAGATAAAAAAGATACATTTATTTTTGGAAATAGCTCTATAATAGGCAGAGCAGATAAGTAGGTGAAACAGATGTGGTGGCTTTTATTGAAAAAAAAAAAGAGAGAGGAAAAAGAACGAATCCAAGCCCAATATGATTGTACTTTGTTTTGCAAGATCATTGCAATTTGAAATCCAATAAGGGTGGGTGAGAAAGAGCTGTACTAAATCAGCAGGCGTAATTTTCTTTAAATAAAAGCACAAGTACAGTTGCAGTAGGGTATATCCTAAATTGTCAATACAAGTCTAATTTCAGCATTCTAGAGTGCATTTTTAGTTCTAAGCTGATTGTATTGTGGGACAAGAAAATACAGCTAGTTACCAACATATGGAAAGTTATTCTAAAGGAAACAGAGTAATTATTGTAGGCATTTTACCAGATGGTTTGTCATCTAAAAACAGCATTGCTTTGCTTGGCTTTTATTTTTCTGTCTTTGCAATCAAAGTGTGGGCAGAAGGAATGTACCCTAAAGAAATTTAGGATGGGATAGTGCCATGCCTCAATCTGCTTGTAATACCAGCCGTGCAGTTTCCAAATATTTACCTGGCACATCTCTGTACATGTTTGTAGTAGAAAATGGGTTTATTTTTTATGTGCTAGTTACCACAGCAAGGGTTTACAGGCATTTCTTGCTGTCATTCTATTGGCTTGTGAGAGAGGAGGTTTCTCTGGTTGGTTGTTCAGTTAAAATACCCAATGTTTTTTTAGTTGTATTTCAGACATAAATAGCAATGGCTCTGTTCCACATAAGACTAGAATCACAATCCAAGGAGATCATAATTCAGGCAGTCCAAAGGTTGTTCCTCTCCTTTTTATCAAGGTTCAAATCCTATCTGAGGTCATAAATTAAAATGAAATTGCTCATTATTTTGTTCTTACTTGACATTTTTGTGTGCAAGAAATTATTCCTGAATGTCTTCATCAAATATGCAGTGTGTTCAAGTAATGGGTGACAGGAAAGTAACAGAAGTGCGACAAATGAAGATGGAAATATGTTGGCAAAGCAAAGTGACAAAGCTTGTTCATGAGCCACCTGCTTTTGTCTTACCTTTCAGTCTATTACTGTTTCCAAATCCAATACTCATCTATAAGACCAGGAAGATCCCTTAAAACTTTTCTGGATTGCAGGATTCTCTTTTCCCTCTGGATCTGTTGAGGGCCAGCGTGGCTGCCAGAACTGGACTGGCATTGAACCTGAATGTACCTGAATGTCACTAAATTCCAGGAAAATTGTCATGGGCAATAGTTCATTCCTGGTAAGATGTTTCTTAAAATAAATAGAAGTGAAAACACTGGAGAAAGGCCAGCTTTGAGTACAATGAAGTCTGTAATTTGTCTATATTTTGTGTATACCTGTGTTTTAAATAAACTTGTTCTGGCTGATTATTTGTGCAGATGTTGACAATGATTGAAACAGTCCCTGTTACTGCATGCATTGTATACAGTCCATGTTAGGCTTTCTGTTGGTCTGTCCTTTGTTCCACTTGATATGGCAAGAGCAGATAGTGAAGCAGAATTCAGTCTTGCTGAAAGCAGTGAGCAAAGTTTTTTATCTGATTTACATGGGAGTTTAATATTTCATTTACTCTTTTGTTGTTGCTGTCACAGGAAATCAGTGATTTGGCAGAGGGAGACTATAAGAATAACTTTTTATGTATTGCATCTCTCCATCTTTTAGGCTTCAAACATCATTTCAGTAAGATTTCAGAAATCCTTATTCACTTATTCCTTTCAGAGACTCAGACGATGAGGATTTAGTGTGTATCTGGTTGTCTTTTGAGACCATAAAAAAGATTCCACTCCTGTCTTTTTTTTTTCTTCCCCTTTTCTTTTTCATTTGAATGTGTATTTGGTCCTGGAATTCAAGGGGTATTGATAAAGGGTGCATGTAGCAAATGATTATCAGAAATTGATTTGGGTTCGTCTGACTCAAATGCAGGAATGTTGGGATAATGAATTGTTTACTGCCAGGAGATACTGATCCTTCCAGATGAGCTTGTAATTAAGCAGCAGATCATTTGAGCAGGAAGGCAAAATGGTATGGATTCAGTAAACTGGCAGAGCAGATTCTGAGGTTGTAAGGAGGGATGCTTTTTTCCCCAGTGATTTTTGATGAGGAGAGTGGATGTTACAAGGCTAAATACAGTAAGAAAGCTTTTGGACTGATTTGTAACCTGAGTATCCTTTTGCAGCCTCCACAGTGCAAAGGGGATTTTGTTCACATATTGGTGGTTTTCCACCAACTGCACTTCTTTTCTTTCATTTTCACCAAGTAGGTGCATGTATGAAAAATCAGTGTCTGAGTGTTAATTGACTTCACTGTCAGAGGTAAACCACGAGCTAAGGAAGTCCACCATGACATCACCTTCGAGGATATATCAGAATATTCTGAGCTGGAAGGGACCCACTATGAGAGAGTTTCTCCTGAAACAAGCACATGATATTTGGATGGTGGTGTCCTCCAAACAGGAGATTAGAGAGATGTTGGGCGTGCCTGTGAATGTGTGCTTAAGGATCTGAGCCCAGAGAGACAACAGTAAAACTGGATCTAGCAAACCGAATGCTCCTGAAAGCCGTTGGGAGGTTTGGCATGTATGTGAATATCCACCAGAACTGCGTGGAAGGTATCAGAGCTGGGGACAGATTAATTCCTGATCCCTGTCAGGCAGGGGAACAGGATTCTCTAGGATATTTACTGATTCTCTGAGTCTTAAATTGACTTGGCAACTGATAACTCTTTAGTCAAGGATGCAAATATACATCAATGTCCAATGCTCATTGGAGGCTCTGTTCCAAGGGAAGTGTGATCATCAGCTGGATAAAACCAGTTGAAAATAGTAAGGTGTAAGAATCTGCAGTCCTTAAGGATGTAATTGGAGAAGATTTCCCATGATGGTACTCCAATTATAGTATATTTCAGCAATTACAGAGAACTTACAGAAAATTTGATTAAGAAGCAGTAGTGGTATGAGGAAGAATTTCATAAGAAAGTTTTTTGGAAGGTGAGCAACAGCCTGATTTTTCCAGAAGAGGAGAGAGATGGGAGTAGATCATTAACTGATTGTTTCTGTTCTAAAATGTAGGTCCCAGTAGTTCTAAAAATTCATTGTACTCTGTGTCCTGCAATATATGGATATTCCTATTCCTCCTACATATTTACCTGGTAAGTAAAAGTAATATGATGATATGATCTACATTCATAAAGACCATTTTCAGATTTAACGCTTTAGCACTTCAACTTTTTTTCTCCTTTGTCTCCTTAGATTATTATTTCAGAAAGTAGTGCTTTAGTATTCCAAGTATTTTGCAGCTGAATGTTTCAAGAATTCATTGTAGTGGAAGATTTCAGGTTAAGGATACAGTGCCAAGTCTGCCAAGTATAGCTGACTTATTTTTCAAATGTTTTCATGTTATTGTGTAAAATACTTGTTTTCTGTCCTTGCAATACAAATCTATTTTGGGGGGGCTGAAAACTGTAGCACATCCTTCTTCCTCTATTTCATCTGCAACTCAGTGTCTAGTTGCAAATGAGAAAAGAATCCTGAATCCATGTTTCATCATCTGAAAATATTAGAAAATCAGACTAATATTAGAAAATCAGACTAATTCAGTAATTAGATGTTTTGATTAATTAATACTTCTTTCTCCTGTACTGTCAAAATAGGTTTATGCCTGTCCTGGTCAACTTCTCTTAGCAACTTTTGTTCTTGCTCTCGACTCTCTTTGCAGCTTTTATTTCCTAACCTATTTCAGAGTTTTTCGCCTTCTACATTAAATAAGAAATTACTTGATTAAAGGACTTTTTAGATTCTTTATTTCCCAGGAAAAAAATTTAAGTGTTTAATTAAAGAAGAATTTCTGTAATGCAAAAGGCATGTAAATTAATGGGAAGAGGTTTGCCAGGATTAGTAGCTAATCACATCGTGGTTTTTGAGTTCTTTTGACTTTCAGTGGAATCTTGAAGGAATGTTGTAACTCTGAAAGGTCTTATGTGTATAAAGAAGAAAAGCAGAATCAAGACAAATGAAGAGAGAAAATTATTTTCTTGGCTTTTCTTTTTGCTCTCCATATTTTGGTTATCCTTTTAAATACTTAACTAAAACAATTTTTGGACCAACTAACAGTGAGAGAGCAAGGACTAATGACAAAATTTATGCCTCAGTGAGGGTATGTTGTGTTTTGCAAATACAGCATTAAGAATCTGCTCCTTGGCACTTTCTCTCCTCAGAGGGAATGGCAGTTGTGCAGTGTCTGAAAATATCACGTAGCCTGACAGGATAAGATGGGTAGGATATGGCACAGCAGGGATTTAATGAGCCATTGTTTTGTCCATCACCAGAAGCTTCCCGCAAGGCATGCCCATGGCAGTGGTTTAAAATTTTTTTCTTTTTATTTTTTTTCCTATATTTTTCCTATCTTTTTTAAAGAAGTTTGGTTTTGGATGATCCTGTTTGCTGAAGGTGAAGGGCAAAATGCTAATGGAAGTTGTGTATGTGTAATTTTCAATATAAACCCCTGACTTTTGTCCAAACGTGCTATCTCATCCTGTGATGTAAATATGTGAATGTACAAATTGAATTTCATGTTGCACTGGATGGGCCCCCAGAGATTTATATTGTGCAAAATGTGCTGTATGTTCTGCTGTTGGTAGACTCTGTGTTTGGCTGCCTCTTCCAATGTTTCCTAAGCCACCATCTTTCAACAGTTACCGCAGGACAAGCAGCATCGTTGATGTTGTGACCAACCCTTTTCTCAGAGCTGAGCACTGGGAGTGTCAGTGCAGGAGCCTCAGCAGTGCCTGTGATGTGCAGGCAGTGCTGGGGGTGACCCCAGACAACACCTGGAATTCTTTCGCAGGAGCAGGAAATGTTCCCTTGAAGTCTTGGATCTGTTTCAAAAGGACATAAGTGGTTTGGCCCCTGCAAACACAATAATCTGGAGGAAAATAGTATCAATAAACACTTCTTCCCTCTGAAGGGCTCTCAGATACTCTTGTGTGTCTTGCCATCCATTATATCAAAAATTGATACAGGAGAGTACCTTTAAAAAGCCCTAATGTTTGCCACCAAAAATGAATGTTTTGTTATAAGAATAAATGAAAACTTGCAAAAAATAACAGAAAACTATTAATAATGCAAGCATGCCTATAGGACTCTAATTGATGAAAGGCAGCAGGAGTGACCTGCAGCAAACAGAACTCTGCTGCTGTTCCCTGTGTATTCCATGGAGAGCTTCCCAGCATGGCTGTCAGCAGGACTAGAAATCCTTGCCCTCATCATTCCTGTGGGGAATGACCACTGTGTATTGTCCATGTGTGCAGGGGAATGGTGACAGACCCTCAGAGGTGACAGACAGACCCTCTGTGTCTACACCTGTAAAGACAATAATTTTGTCCTTGAATAGAGTGAGGGGAGAGTCACGTAGAGAGGAAACAACACAGAGTGACAAAACAAATGAGAATCGCTGTAAAAGTTGGGTTTAATGTTTTGATTGCTGTGATGAAAGGACCAAAGAAAAAGCAGTAATATCACTATATCAGTATTTAAATCCAAGGTCAACCCACATCTCTGGTACTCAAAAAGGGATAGTGAATGGTAGAAGGTGTATGAAACAGCTTCTGGATATCCTGGACTTCTCTCATTCACCTCTTTTTCAAACAAGGTTGTGAGAGAAGTCTCTTAACCATTAAGGCACTGGGCCAACAGACATAAATTAGTATTGGTATAATTACCTAAACCAGCAGATTTTAAGTTACTCAAAGAGAGTAATAATGGATTTGTAGAAGTAAATAATAGGGAAAATGACCTGTGACACTAAGATTCAACTTGTCTGCATACAGAACAGTTCATGAGGGTAAACCATCAAAAGAGGAATCTGTGTGAGGATAATTGAAGAATGGTATTGTTTAACCAAGATTTCTTTCTAGAGTTTATAGTGGACACTAAATTGACAGTGTGCACACAGTGTAGTCTGATGACAGATAGAAGGTCATCTCATATATTATCTCGGAACAAAATTCATAGAAGAGCTTATTTAGGTCACACCCTTGCTTTCTACACTGCTAGGAAAAACAGACTGTGAAATACTGTGACTGATTTTTCAGATTCCATTGTTTAGACCAACTGAAAAAGAGCCTTAAGCAAAAGAAATCCTATAATGATTTATACCCTAAAGGGGCAGGGTCCTTTCATTTATGCCCTTTCATCTAGAGGGGACACAAATCCTGTCATTTCTTTCAGAAACTGTTCATTAATATTGTAATGCATTTGATAGCAAGGCAGTTCATTGCTGGGCTGAAACATGTCTCGTTTCACCATTTCCATGTGTGCCTTTCATGTTGAACAGTGAGTATGCATGACATGCTGGAGACACCAGTAACAAGATCTTACAACAAACAAGTTTCTGCTTGATAGCTGTGATGTGACAGAAAAGAAGTAGTAAACACACTGAGAGGTAATTTCGCTATCTGTAATGACAGGCTCCCTGCAACTTTCTTCAGGAGCCCAGAGATTGCATACAACTGTCCCAGAGTGTTGGCTGTACTCCAGATTCTGATGTCCCTAGACCTAGAAATTTTAGAATTAGTTTCCTTTATGAATTGTCCTACCAGGAAGCACAGTCTTCTGCACTGAAGAAATTAAAAGTCTATATATATAACTCAAAGTTGTGAGAGTGATTCAGTAGCTGAAATTAAAAGAAAATAATCATATTAGAAATGACATTAGAAAAATTACACTGGCATAAGGTAGCAAGATAAAACCCTGAGCAATTGTTACTGGATAGCATGGGAAAAATGATAATCCAGTTTATTTTAGTACCGATTTTAGAAGGTCTGTTGGACCACAAGATAAATTTGTTTTTAAAATAATTACCCCAAAAGGTTGTTCTATGGAGTGGGCAAAACTGTTATTTCAGATGAGACTGAAAGAAGCTCTGCCTCTCAGCACTGAATATAATGACCTGTTTTATGCATCTGAAGGTTGGCTTATCCTTAAGGTTCAGGCACAGGCTGCTGTTTTCATACCTTAACAAGTTACTGTGTGTGAGCTGCCATGAAGGGGCTGAGTTCCCCCAGCCCGTCACAAACCCTAAAATACAACGGTGTAGTTTAAAGTGGCTTCCCAGAGGTGGAGAGTGTGACAATGGGGACGAGTGCCAACCTGCGTTAGGGTGTTTAAGCAAGGAGGAGCAGTGAAATTTTGGGCTTTTATTTCTCTCCCAGCATTGTTCCAATGTTTAATCCAATTACTTTCGCAGTAAAATGGTAAATTCTTCAGGGATTAGGAAGTGCATGTTGATTGGAAACTCTTTGGATATTGCTCTGTATGTGCAGACAGGTGCTTTGTTATGAGATAAAGATAACTTCAACCCTGTTTTAAAATTAAAAATCTCCTGTGACCAGAAAACTGTTGTGTTCCTAATGCAATAGGGAAGGCTGTGAGTCCTTGTCTGCTCTAACGAGAGAGCTGAAGGCAGTTACCTCACATGGACATCCCTTTTCTTCCATCCTCTTTAGGTGTCTGTTCTGCAGTATGTTTAAGTGCATTGATTAATTAAGTCTATTTAGTTCTTGAGGTAACCCTCAGTAACCACAAAAAAAAGTAGCTGGGTCTTAGAATTCTAATCCTGAGCCCAGGATTAAAATCAAGTGTATGTTAATGTACAAAGGAAAGAGTTATTAAAATGGCACTCATAGGGAGCACCATTGTCCAAGACAGCAAACCAGAGAGTGCCTGCTGGAGAACACATTCATGTGGCCACTGGGTTTTCATCTTTCTTTCAGTATTCCTCCAACTAGACAGTGTTTTAACTTTGGATCTGGTGGGATGTTTAACTATGAGAAATAAGCAAAAAATCAGCAGGCCACATAGCTGTGACTGTCTGTGTTGTCAGTAGTCCTGGCTGGGGTGCAGGAATGTTGGTTGGTTGAAAGCGCTGGAAGAGCCATCTGATGCTCATCTGTTTGAGCTGGTGCAGAACTGTTTGCTGCTTTATTGATGCCCAAATGCCTCAGAGGGCAAAATGTGTAATTTCTGGTGCATGGTGGTTTGAGATTATAACTACTTCTTTTGAACCTCCCCAAATTTAACTGTTTTTTTCATAGTTGATTTGGAAATGTGACATCCGTGAACTGCTGGTTCTATCACATCTCCTGGGTACCTTATGGATGTCTTTGTTATCTTTGCCTGTTTTCACAGCCTCTTGTGGGCAAAAAGCTGTGAGAGGAGCCAGGTGTCACGTGTCGTGAGTTTTTCAGGACTTCATGCAGTGTTGCTGGCTCAGCTGCCCAGCTTTATGCACCACTAACTGTATTATTCAGTCCTTCTCTCATTCTTACAAGAACTGTGTGTCTGTTTCTCTGTATCTCATCTAGAAAATGTCTGAAGCCTTGGACTTGTAAACCAAGAAATGCCATTAGTACTTGAACTAATAAAGTCTTATTTTAGGTGAAGTTGTGTCTTGAGGTTGATTGATGTTGATGCCAAAGAAAATGAGAATGCTGTTGCTGTTCCTCTTGCTGAACTTCCTAAGGGCGCTCTGTCCTGTGTGTAACCGGTGTGAGCTGATGCTGTGCACTTTATATCAGCTGGAACATTTACATGGCTTCCTTCTCTATGTGGTTGCTTGTTCATGCAACAAAAGTAAAACTCTGATTGCTTTTGAGATGTCTAGAAAGTGACAAATCTGTTTTTTTCAGTGGGGTCAGTATTTGTAAAGGTGGACAGACACGTAGATCATGTAGAACTTGGCATTCCTGTAGAGACTGTAGCACACTACTGGTTTTAAAACAGCTAAAATTTTAGGAATTCTAGATCGTCTTACTTTCAATAGGTTAACTAATTTGTTTATTCAGTTTTGAAAATTCCAGTAGAAGATTGTTTGGTATTATTTTTTTCATAACAATATTTGAAGTGTATTCCTCCCTGGTCTAGTTCTGATCCCACCATAATTCAGAATATTCATGGCAGAGCTTTAAGATTTTGAAATATTACTATTAACATTGGTTTAGACTGTGACCTGTATGCTTAACTTCAAATCTAAATTCATTGGAATTAATAAATCTTTTGCAAAAACCCCCTAAATCCTTTGCATGTAAGTTGGAACACTTGCTTGTGGCTTTTTTAATAGAATTCTATTTGTAATATTTTTGGTCAATAACTTCTAGAATAATTTAAAGCATCATATTTACTTAATTTCTGCTTTTCACAAGTTCATTCTAGAAATAAAAAATGTTATGAATTCTCATATCATTACATATCTTAATGTCCCATCATCAAAATATTTTGTGCGCCCTACTGTTGCTCAAGAAAAATTACTTCTAAAAGAGGAAAACAATATTAAGAATAAAGACACTACTGGTAATTCTTTCACTGTGTGATGTTTTAATAAGGAAATAATAGCATAAGATCCAAACAAACAAATGTATTGTGCCACTGTAACGAATGTAATACTTTTTCTTCAGAATTAGCCCCTGATTTTGCCACCAGTAATGAGAACCCTGGGATTCCATCTCACGGCTGTGTGGAGGATGCCAACCCTTACTGAGAGTACAATGAGATGCTGCTGCAGTAACAATATCAATGCTGGTCTTCACATACCTATTTGTTCTTCTTAGATCCTTTCCCTTCAAGTAGTTGTCCTGTCTTCAGGATGGATATTCTGACTTCCTTTGGCTTTTTAGAAAGTGTATATTAAATCCACTATATTTGTTCTAATATCAAACAATTGGAATGTCCTTTTACTACAGAAAAAAAGGCAAATATATATATTAAAAAGAAAGGATTAAAAATTGTCTGATGAGAAAAGCTGAGAAAAAAAAGTTAAGGTGCTTTTCAATAATTGTTTATGTGCATGCTGATATCTGACGGTTCCCTGTGGTTAGTGTGAAGCAAAGATTTTCCTTGTGTTGAGGGAGAGGGGAGGGATCTCAGTTTACTTTGCAGCTATTTCAGTGTGCCTTGAGGTAAGAATGTGCCTGAGGATAGGTAGGGCAAAGCATTTGGTGTCTGGTAACTTATTGCACAAGGGTAAATTAGCTGTTTGCTGGAGCTCTGTTTTAAGATCTGTCATGCTGTTCAAATTTTGCCTTGTTGTATTTGCTGGTTTTGCAGATAGATTTGGGCAGCCATGCTTTGGTTTGCAATTAAACAATTTCTTTAGGCATTTTTTGCTGCTTCACTGAAGTAAAAAAAAAGTTCTATATCCCTTTATTGCATTCACTGACTCTTTCATTAATCTGAATATTCAAAACTCATGGAATGAGAATTGCAGCTTGGAAGGAATCCAAAATTCTCATAATTAATGGTGTTTCAAAGAATCATATTCTGAATTCTCTGATAAAGGTTGCACTTTATTAGTTTCATTGATGGCTTTCTTCGTGGGTTGGGGCATTGAGTTAATTGCCAAATGAAAACAGTCAATGTTTACTTCTAGAAAGACGTTCCTTACATTGTATTTTCAGTGTGACACCGTTCTTGGCCTTAGCCTTCTAAATCTTGATATGGAAAAAAAATCTCATATGGAAAAAGCTCTCCTTCTTCGTAACTCCTGTACTCAGAGTGTATTAGACACTTGTTTATTTCAGTTATGTTTGGCCACAGTTGGAAAATTAATGTATTCTTCAACCTACTTGTTTTCAAGTAAATTTTGAGGAACAATACAGTGTCTAAAGATGTGTTATCAAGATGATTTTTCTGTCATTTATGGGTTAATTAGAAGTGATGGTGTAATTTAGGATTTTTTCTTAACTTTAAAGTTTGCTGGGTGTTTCTCTAAACACTTCTGTTCGTTGGGGCAAAGAAGTGTTCAAAAGAAACCTGAATTTCTTGATTATCTTCATTTGTATTTCACTGCTGCTTGAGAGTTTCTATCTGCATCTGTCTCTGTGCTTCCCATCCTGAAAAAAAAGATTGCTTTCTAACCAGACAACACAGGCAGTGTGAGAAGGGAAGTGCAATCTCCATTTTACGGTTGGGAAAGAGGCAGAGATAGAGTGTGATTGTTCTCAGGTCACACAGGATGTTTGGGGAGCCAGAAATTGTACCCAGATATGTTGTTTGAGTCCTACCGAGTCACAAGGCAGTCTTTTCTCAAAACAGAATAAAATGCATTTATTTGATATACTCAAGTCAGTGATTTTTCTTTGGGTGGTTTTTTGGAACTTCTGAGATTTTTTCTATTTCAATTAATCTTTTTTCCTTGCCTTTGATGTCCTAGTTTGCACTAATATTTAATGTGTGATAGAATGGGATTTACAGCTTCACTGTGTGAAGGATTGAATGTGAATGAATTTAAATAATAGTTTGAACATAATTAAACCATTTTTTCAAAGAGATTACATTTCTAGATAATCTTTATTGCTATTGCTATGTAAAAGATTTAAATCTGTTTCCATCTCTTTTTCATGAATTGATGCATATGCAAAAATAGATGATATTTCAGATGGACTTGTAAGGAAAAAACCCTTTCCCCCCCCTCCTTACTGTATTTAGAGCAGATAATGGCTTAGACTGTAGCTTTTAATTATTTTCTTTCTAAAGTATTCAGAATTTGGTAATTTTTAATGTACCATGAATCTCTTGGAGTTGGTGTGTCTGACCCTGGCGATACAACAGTGGATCTTCCAGGAGAGCAGTTGTCTGGTTTTGTACTGAGGAATTTCTTCAGCAATGTAGGTACAAAACCAGTTTTACTGATTTAAATTTCTCTTAAGATCTTTTATTACCAGAACACATGAAAAAACAGCTGTCCAAATCCCAACCAGCTAAAGTTACTTTACAGATCTGAGAACCACAGCAATTGATCCTGGAAGTGGAAGAATTTTCTCTCTTTAGACTTACAATTCTCTGAAGGATCTACCTGGGGCTGTCCCCAGGTAGAACAAGTAGAACCACTTGGAAGAGATTCTGAATAATTATCAAGTGACAAATTGGTGTCGCCACAAGTAGAACTGACAGAAAGAACTCGCAGATTTACATCCTGCAGTGTTTTATCTTAAACTGAAACCTTAGGAAACAACTGGACTGGCTGGCAAAGGTCAATGTTTGTGAGTGTGATTCTTAAACAAGCCCAGTGTTTATACCATGTTAAATCTGCCTTTGGAAAATTAACTATGATATGAAGGGCACCTTGGTGTGCATCTGTCTTAGGAGTCTGTTGGAAAAATACTCCAAAGATTACAGCTCTCCAGACACAGGGAATAGTTGCTGTGTGCAAATGGATTTTGTGCTGTTTGGCTTGGCTGTGGCAGCTGCAGCGGCTGCCTGGGCCTGTTTAGTCAACAAATGCAGTATGAAAACAGAGAGACTGTTAAATGGAAAAATGGGGATGAAAACAAGAGACCTAAATACTAAATATACCTATGGAAATTTTACACCTAAAAAAACCCCTGTATTTTGCTTCAGTAGTGATCTTACTGTGTATTTAATCATGGACTATATGGATACATGTCACTTGCTTCCTCCTTTTCTCTGTGCAACAGTCTCTTTAAGTGTGAACTTCACAAGGAATGGCTGGAAAAAGGGCTCTTTTAGTCGTGTACTTGCACTATCCTTATGTTCAGCTCATACTGATGAGACCAAGGGTAGTTCTTTCTTTCTTCTTCTTCTTGCCTTTTGTTGTCGTGAACTTCAGTACTTTGTTGAAGGTTAAGCCTTCACATTTAGTTACATTTAATTCTGCTGTGGCCATGCTGTTCAGTGTGTGAGGTGTTTCTCAGATCCCTTGGCCAGCCATCGCTGCCTCCTTGGAAAAGACATGGGGAACCACAGACACATCACAAACAACACAAATGAATCAGTTTTATTTGCCTGACTCTTTTTATCTGCTAATTTAACAGAAAACTTATGCATAAAGGACATTGATCTGTTTTGATAGGCTTATTTGAAACACAAATGAGCTTTAGATTTACTACTAAGAAAAGAGAATGATAAAATCCTGTGAAATACTTCATAAAACAAAGCTCTAAGAAAGTCTGTGGCTGAAGTTCTACATCTTACACTCATCATTTTTTTCTTTTTATTCTTTGTCTAAGTTTCAAATGTTTTCCCTTCCACTCTGTGGAAGGCTGGGGGTGGTTCACGAGGCACAAGGTGTTTTGCAGTGTGTGGCAGGGGCAGGACAAAGCAGGGCTTGTCATGAAGCAAGGCTGTTTCCAGCCAAACAAGCTCGAAAGAGTGTACAGCAAATAGTATGTGTCACACAGCATTTTGTATTATTTTGCTTGTAAAGTGGATGGATGTATTAACTAATGGGGAAAAGTGCCCTTTGTGATTGTTTGAAAAGGTTATTTCATCTTTCTTGTTACTAGGTTTGCAAATTATAACCTTAACATTTTAAGTGTGACAAGAACAATTAAATTGTTAACAAAAAATGGATTAATGCGAGTTTGGATTTATTGTGAAAGTGGGAGTAAAGAGCTTATCCAACAATGTCTTTGAAATTCAGATTTAGTCCAAGATACTGCAATAAGAAAAACTGTTGCAAACAATTTTTGAACTCGGCTTTGTTCACGTGTCAACACTTTTTATCTTTAATACTCTTAAAGGAAAAGGAAATTTCTCTGAATATCTCTGGTACTTGGCTGTGGAACAAGCTTAAAATATAACTGACAAACTATAGAATAGAACTAGTTTTGTTCCTTCCTGGAAATTGTTCTTTTCTGTCACTTAAATATCATTTTGTGGAGGAGAGATCTAGAAATTGTTCTTGGAGAACTTATATACAGGAGAAAGAGACTTTAGGGACATAAGCCCTTCTGATCATAAAGATCCATATTTCTTTGATGTATCAAGTATATACATAAAATTGCTATATAGTTGAATTTTAAAGATGAAGAGGAGACAGAGCTTGCCCCTGATGTCTAATGTATCACCTGATATGTATGAGATGTGTTCCCATGCGAAGCAAATAACATTTGAGCTGTAACCAAACCCACTAGATAAATGAGCAGACCATATACTTTGAAGTGTCTTCCACTGCCTCTGACTCTTCTACATCAGTCAGTACAAAGTCTGACATTCATCATTAACTGACTCCAAAATTAACTTTCATCATAACGTTAGCTCTGTTTTCTGTCCAAAGATGTTACAGTCTGGGATACACAAAAATTCCAGCCAAAGAAAGAATTCCAGCTGAGGCCAATAATAATAGTTTTTTATAAGACAGTGTAGTATTAGGATTTGGTGGCCGTGGCACCAGACCTTTGGAATGATGGAAAGGTAAAATCCCTGGTATAGAGTGACCCAATACTTGTTTTTATGACATTAATCATAGATAAGGTTTATGTCATTCTTGTGATAGTTAAAACAAATGTTTAATAATAGATAACTGTGGTTCTTTACTGAGGAATATAAAAAGAAGCATTGCTTATTCAGGGAAGGACTGGAACATTGTACAGGGAAGAACTGGGAAACCTTTAGAACTGGAGCACTTGGGTGAAATTTGCATTTAAAGACTGAAGAAATGTCTGATTCCAGTGGTGGGTTGTCCTTTTGATGTGAAGACAAATCAGGGGAACCGCCTGACTCTTGGTCAACGGATGACAGTGAGCCAGCAGAGTGATTTGGCTCTAACTGAGGCCGTATTTCCTAAATATTATCAAGGAAGCTGTTTCCAGGACAAACAAAAGTATTGATGTATTTGCAAAAGGCAGTGCTAAACTTTGGAGTCCCAGGTGCAAAAATGAGCACATGTCTGGAGAGAAGGGCTTGTCCTCACTGAGGAGTCTGGACAAGCTTGGCTTGCTTTTCTAGGAGATGAAACTTGAGACGAGTTTGTACATATATTCTATAAATACATTATGGATGTAAAAATCAGCATAGAAGAGGCAAGACATTTAACCTGAACAAAGATGATAAAAGAAACTGAGTGCAAACTAGCTGTAGGTAAGTTTAAGATAGAAATTAAAGGTATGCAAGCCTAGGACAGGAGTTTTCCTACCTCACTGAGCTCAGTCTCACCCTATACTTCTACAAATGCTGTTTTAAGAACAAGCACATTTTTGTCCCTACTTTTGAACTCCTGTTAGAAAGTTTCCAGCACCAAACTGAATTGGATTCTGAAACTGCTGTCCCCTAAATGCAGTGTGGGTAAAAGGCCTGGCTGTTTCACACTGGGAGCTGTGTCCATGATTGGGATTGCGTGATGGGCTTAACTCTGACCACACAGAGCTGCTCCATGACCTGGTGGTCTGTACGAGTTCTGCTCCCCATTCCTATTTCTGTTAATCCCTTAAATTTCAAGATGTCTGTTGTCTTCCTTGAAAAGGTTATTTTTTTAAGACTGTTTTTGAAAATTCCTGATAACCAACGGTGGCCACGTTCCTGTTTCATGCTTATCTCTTTGCTTGAATGTGGCAACAGTGAATTAGCATAAATGGTCTGAGGAAAGTACTTAATACAGATTAATTTGTATTCTTCTTTAATCCTTTGAATTTACCTCCTTGAAGATACATCAAAGATGAGCTTGGTCCATAAATATGTTTAGAAGATAAATACAGTAGGGGGAAAGAATCCTGTTTTATGGTATTCATAAAACTCAGAAATAAATCCTTCATAATCAGTCATTGACCTGTATGATATGTTTTTTCCAGTTTGTTTCAGATCCTTGTGCCAGCAACCCCTGTCACCATGGCAACTGCAGCAGCAGCGGGGATGGCTACCTGTGTCTGTGTGGCGAAGGCTCCGAGGGAGCGAACTGTGAGCGCTCCTCTCCCAGCTCTCTGCTCCCAGCGCCGGAGCGGACGGAGCCGCCGGGGCCGCCGCGCAGCAGCGCAGCCACCGCGGAGCCGGACACGGTCCTGCCGCGCTCCAGAGCCACCGTCACCTTACCCACGTGGCAGCCCAGAGCGGGACAGAGGGTTGTAGATCTGAAGTGGGATGAAATAGAGGTGAGAGTATTCTGTCTAAATGAAAATACACAGGAAAAAACTTTAGTGTTATAATATTTGGGATGTCATTTGTGCATGATTTCGTGGGTGTCTCCATGAGAAGATGCAGGTGTGAACTCTGCCCTGAGTTAATATGCTAAATAAATAAGGTTAAGTTGGCCTGTGTGTTGTGTTAGGTGGTTCTCTGAAATGGAATGCTATTGATTCTTCCAGGCGCTTGTATGACACCGTATCTCCAAACATTAAATTCAGCCAAAAATAAAGGCTGAACCTTTAATATAGTTTTTGCTATTCACAGTTATATGTTGCTTTGGAAAATACATATTCCTGAGGTGTTAAGAAAACATGGTTATTTAAGGATTAAAGTGGTAGTATATGACACAGTTCACAACTCTGGAGATGCAATGACAGTGGTGGAAACATTTAAATGTTTGAACTTTCAAAACATTTGTTGTAACTTTTACAAACAATCTCAAACTTAACATTATCTGGCAAAACTACAGCTGGAAAGCCCACAACATATGATCTTTTGCTTTCTACTGTGTTGTACACTGCTTTCTTAGTAATGCTTAAATGTCTTACATGGACCCAGTATCTGCAAAAATAAAAAAAAATCATGAAACTTTACCTAGTTACTGTTAAAGTAATGACCAGCTTAGTACCAAGCAATAGTGATAATGAAGCTTGTTGATGAATAAATTTCTGTAGGCGATTGTGACATCTTTTTCTTATTGAGAAAAGTCTTTTAAAGTAATTTCATTTCAGTTTATTCAGGAATAAATAGGTAAAATGTCAATTGTATCTTTTTTTGTAGCGTTTCAATGAGTTTGATTCTCCTGAGGTATTTTCACACACTACACAATGTCAAAGTGAACAGGCAGGAGTTTAATCCTGGAAGAAGTGTGTTTTTCATCATTCTTTGCTAGCCCAAATGAATTTGTAGATGTTTTTACTGTAACATTCATTTAAATCAATTTTTTGAAAGTAGAATCAACCTATGTAAAGTATATGTTTGATGGGTTATGACTCTCAGGTTATATCTGAGGTGCGAGTATTTTAGGGCTGTATCACATTTCAGTAGGAGTTCTGGTGGGGAATGTCTGGAGCACAATCTTTATTTCTTGGAATTCCATCTTGCCTGATATTTTACAGTAGAACACGTGCCAGGCACCAAGGATGGAGTTTGGAGAGAGCACTGAAGCAGAAACAAACAATGGTCTGCTCTTATTACTTAGCTGAAATGCAGTCTCATCTCTGCATGGTTGCTCCATATGTCCTGATCAATTAAGGGCATGCTCTTCCCTGTACCACATTTCCCTGGTGTGTATTCCTCAATCTGTAGTCTGGTGTTGTATAAGTAACATTTTTGCCTGGTTTGCATTTTAGGTAGATTCACTAAGAATTTCAGTCAAACAGATTGTTCACAAGTGGGTATTTTAATAGCTCAAATTCACCCTTCTGCATCTCTTCTCTGTTCTTCCTGAGGAATACTGAAGGTTATCAATTGCATTATTAACACAAACATGGAAATTACTCACTGCCCTATTGTAAAATTGCTTGTGTTGATATGTTTTTAATATATTGTGATGGGCCTGGTATTTTTCACAAGCTCTCTAGTTGGCATAATGACCTTCTACCGTGTTCTTTGGAATCTGCAGTGAAAGAGAGGATTATCTGAAACAGAGGGATTTCAGTTGCTGATTCAAGGCATTGTCTCTGATCTATATTAAACTGAAGGGAGTTGATTTGCCTGAAGGTTTGTGTTCCAAAGCCTCTTTGCTGGAGGCTTCAAAAGTAAGAAGTTAAGTGTTAATAAGAAAAATACTACCTTTCCCCATAACTTTAGGGACTTTGCAAAGCTTGATCCTTTCTTGCTCTCTTAAAAGCAAAAAAGTAAAGTAGATGGACATTTTGCATTGCAAAAATGTGCTGTTTTGATGTTTGTTGAGATTCAGGGGACATCAAAGGCTGGTATTATTATGTTGTTTGTTTTTTTTTAATCTTCCAGGGCTCTCTGTTTTCTAAATTATTCTACACTGATACTCGAACTAAACTAATGTTCTTCTGACTCTTGTCTCAGAGCGAAATTTTGCCAGAATCTTTCCAAGTGAAAGCTCTCACTATCTTGCAAGGATGAAGTTTATATGAAAGCTTTTCCAGGAAGTTTTGGGAAGTCAAAAAATGAACACCTGAGAGAAGTAAACTGTCTAAGGGACACATGATCTATGTTTGCAGTTGGACATGTTTTCTGTATTCCTCAGATCCCAGGGATATATTTGGCACTGCTTTGCTGGGATGAACCATCTTGGCAGTGTCTGAACCAGTAGACAACATACAGATATCTTTGGATATAGTTTCATTTCTTAAAGAGGTCTGGATATAGGAAATTAATCTTTCCCTGATATGCAGATTAAGGAGTAAAAACACGGACAATAATATTTTCTCTCAGTAGATTTCTTTAATATAATACAAATTTGTCTTTGTGCTCAGCTGTTGAAAGGGAACTCTTTTTCTTACTTGGGGCAATCAAGTTACTCCCCTTGCAAGAGAGATCCAACTAACAATTCACATTTCCCCAGTTCAATCACCTTTTGTGTTACAGTGTAGAAGAGATATATATTGGCCAATAGTAGAAGAAAAAAGAAACCATCTCATTAATCTGACTCAATTAACAGATTTAATAGAGGTTTCTGTGTACAAAATCAACTGTAAGAATACCAGTACCATATTCTCATGTGTGTCTTTTCCATAAGAGCTCTCAAATTCTTTTCAAAGAAAATCAGCAGTATTATTCACGTTTTGCAGGTGGAGACACTGAAGGATAAAACAGTGAAGGGATTTGCCAGGTGCACAGCCAGGAATTAGAATGCTGAGCACGTGAGTCCTAGTCTAACCTTCTGTTTATACTGCAGGTTTGTAAGGCAGTTAAATGCCTCCCTGACATCCGATCCCGTCAGATCTCGGAAGCTAAGCAGGGTCAGCCCCGGATTGGTACTTGGATGGGAGACCTCCTGGGAAATGCCGGGTGCTGTAGGTTCTAGTCCTGAGTGAAATACTGGCACTGTCCAAGCTCGCTCGGCCATGGCAGATGAACCTCAGGACTTAAACGGTGGGGCCAGTTCTGCGCAAGCTGAGCCTCACCTAAAATCCACTGCGCAGGCTGGAAGGGCACACCCACGTGGGGAGAGCCCTTCCCAAATCTTCGTTCGCGAAGCTGAGCCACACACTGCAGGTGTGTGTTCAGATTCAAGCTTTTGGAACCAATGATTAGAGGCTACAATAAACTTCTAATTCCCCTTGCAATGGGGACAGCATTTGCTTTAGATGTGGCCTTAGCAGTAAATTATAAGCCTTTAAAAAGAGCATGGCTGAGTAGGGTGGAAAATCTTGAAATGGATTGCTCCTCCTCTGCAACAATGGAATATCCTTAAGGAATAATTCTGCTTGAAACAGGGACCTTTGAATCTTGCCTGCTTAATGTGTTGCTAAATGTTTGTGCACTTTTTGACCAAGCATGGAATGGGTGTAGAAGGAGGAACAGAACAGAATCTGAATGGAATCATGGAGGAGAGGCCCATTTGAGGTTGCTAAATGTTGAATAAGAACTCCATCCTTATGAATGACATCTTAGGAAAATCTTTGTCATGGAAATCCCTGAAGGCTGGAATATATAGACTTGCCTCTTTCCTAATCAGTTTTCTTGACATTCCCTTTTATGATTGCTGTTAAAGTACTGGAATGTGTATAATTTTGGTTTAACTTAAGGAAGCTCTTCTACATGTATATAAGATTTGGTTTGGAAATCTCTATTACTTTTCTTTTGTTTTTAGAAAAATATATCCTACAAAGACATAAGGAGACAGAAGAAAACACAGATTTTGCTAGAATAATTTTAACTTTTTTCTAGGATAAATTTGTAACTTCACTAACACTCTCCTCTACAATATTTGCTGATGGAACTTTCTGTACAAACACTATTCTGACAGACAACTTGATGTAAACATCTCTGGATAGGTGATACTCTTTATTATATTTATTTTCAAAGCAAACCCCTAAATGTCTCTAAAAGTGCAATAGCCCCACACAGCCACCTGCTCACTCTCATCCAATGAGAATTGGAAGGGTAAAAGTGCAAGAACTCAAGGGGAGATAAAAACAATTTAAGAATTTTTTAAAAGGAAGAAAAACAAAACAATAAAGAAAAAACCTAAACGAAACACTCACCACCAAGTAATCGATGCCCAGCCAGTCTGAGCAACAGCAACCCTGGCCAGCTTTTACCTCCCACCCCCAGTTCTATTGCTAGGGGTGACATCGTGTGGTGTGGGATGTCCCTTTGGTTGTTTGGGGTCAGCTGTGTCTGTCTGTTCCCCCAAACATGAGCACCCCAGCCCACTTGCTGGCAGGGCAGTCTAAGAAAGAGAAAAGGCCTCGGTGCTGTGTAAGCACCGTTCACTGATAACTAAAACATCCCTGTTATCAACCCTGTGCTCTTCACAAACCCAAAGCACAGCACCACCCAAGCTACTGTGAAGAAAATTAAATCCATCCCAGCCAAAACCTGTGCAGACTGAACATCAGAGTTTATGAAGTTGACATTGATTTTGGTGGTCAGCCTGAGAGCAGAAGGCAGATGGTTAATATGATAACCAGGTAATCTATCTGAGAGACTGTCATTGGGTGAGATAACCTACTGTGCCTGCTGCTGCATCTGCCTCTTAGTGTAATACTGATATTGTTAGTCTGTGACAGAAATACAAAGTTTCAATAGTGTTATCTAGAGGATTGTCAAGCATCAAAATGCACTGGATCCTCTTAGTGGTGTGATTGCTGATCTACAAAGTGACTTCTGCTCAGATGAGCAGAGAAACACAAACTGCCAGGGACAGAACTCGCTGTGTGGATGTGCAGCCTTTCTTACCTCACATTTCAGTGCCACAATAACTGGTAGGCCTTCATTGGATACTGTTTTTGGGTGCAGTCTGTCCATCTCTGCTTGCTGTTCTTCTGTACTCCTACTCTGAACACTTCTGCTTTTCTCTCCCACTGGGGAGATGTGTTAGAAGTAAACCCTAATTTTATTTCTATTCTGGTTTTCTTTTAAGCATTGTCCCCAATGAAACTCTGGCAGATAGAAACAAGTGCACTTGTGTGGAGGTTAAGCTACACAGTAGTTTTTCCATGCTACAGGGCAAGGGTACTGGAACTGCCTTTTTTTTTTTTCTTTTCTTTTTTTATTTTGTTCTGAATTGAATTTCTGTGCCAGAAAAGGTCCTGCTTTATTGCTTGGCATCTTGATTTCCAGGAGATAGTAATACATCCCCCTCTTATGGTTCTTTTATATTGCCCTTTATTTTCCTACTTCTCTTTTCACTTTTAAATTATTTTCAAGATCTATAGTCAGGATCTAAGCTGTTTTATTTCTTTCATATATTATTTTTCCCTTGCATAAGGAAGACTGCCAAACATGTTATGTTTCTTAAAAAATAAGGGATACTTCTTGTCTCAGTTAGAGGATTGAAAGAGAATAAATCCTGCAGGCTCTATCCTGATAGAAAAGTAGTTACATGTTCAGAAAAGCCAAAAGTACACGTTATGAAACTTGCTTTATTGAATTGAAAGTTAATATGAAATCCCTTGGAAGAAGATTTGAAAGAACTAGCATTTACAAGACCATTCCTCATAATGCTTTTAGCGTGACAGCTTCTGTCCCTCTGAAGAGCTGAAAGATTATCCTCCTTAATGCCCACATCAGTTTTTGTGGGGCACCGCTCCAGATTGCAGCCTTGTTTTCCTCAAAGAACTCCTTCAATTAACATGATGTCGTTTCTAATATGTTTAAAGTTTTAATCATTGTTTTTTTCTTTTTTTTTTTACTGTAAGAAGAGTTTGTGTCCATCTCTTTAGTTCAAGAATGATGTGTGCATTCATGTATTCTGTTTATTTCCAGGCTAATTTGCCCCACTTTGCTCTGGCTGCGAGACCATGCAAATGTCTCTGTTGCCCAATTGGGAGGCAAAAACAGGAGAACAGCCTTTTGAGATGGAAGGATGAGAGATTAATCAAAGAGAACCTTCTCAGCTAGCACAGGAGGAAAGTTTCAACTGAAAATGTGTCTGTGTGTGTGAGTGTGCACACACATGCACACTTAGTTCCTTGGGTATCCCTTGGTAACATTTCCAAAAGGAAACACTCTCACTGTGCACTGGAGTGGGGTTTAGTGAAAGCCACGGTGTCACTGGAGCTACAGTGGCAATGTACAGCAAAGACCTGATGGGCACCTGGCTCATGGGGTGAATTTTCCCACACAGCATCACAGAGTAGGTGAGGTTGGAAGGACCTCTGGACATTCTCATCCAAACGCCTTCCTCAAAGCAGGGTCAGCCAGAGCAGGTTGCTCAGAACTGTGTTCAGCTGAGTCTTGAATAACTCAAAGGATGGAGAGTCCACGAGATACTTGACCAACCTCTTCCGGTGTTTAAAAGCAACTGTTAAATTTCAGAACTATTCATTAGTATCTAGTTAATAGGGGAGTGAGGAATTTCTAAGGCTCATATGAATTTAGTCATTCCACTTACAGACCACTTTCAAATTTGAGGGAAGTGTGGCATGTTTTGCAAGAAGGAAAAGCCTCCTGCAATTCTGTGAACTCAGGGGTGGAGGTACAGAGGAAATGCACAGGTGCTGTGGTAGCAGAATGCCTGTATTTTGCATCCTTCAGGATTAGTCTGCCCAGGCTGATAAGCCTTGTAGAAGTACAAATGTCTGCTCAGCTTTTCAGGAAGCATACTATAAAATTTCATATACAATACCTTTCTTCAAAGAACTAATTTCAGTACTGAGGCTGCATAAATGTAGACTTAGTGTCTGTATATGCTACTCTTCTTAGCCTCATTGAATTAAAGTCTAGTGCACTTATCAGTGTAATAAAGGCACTCACTCATGTAAAAATATTGCCTTGGGATTTATATAGGTATTTCAGCACCTGTTGAGTTAAATGTATATCTCATTATTCTGGTTTGTGTAAGGCAGGAGAGTAGGCGTACAATTCACACTATTAAATTTCTTCAGAAAGTTTGTAACATGGAAGAATAGTCTGTGGCTCCCTTTCTAGGTAGCACATGTGATTTTCTTTGCAATCTCATCTGTGCTATTGCTGTGGCCTGTAAGGAAATGTAGCCAGTCCCTGCTGTCTTTTCAAGGTCCAGGTAGAAATTGGAGCAATTCCCTTCTCAACATTTCACTCTTGCTTTCCTGAATGATGCTGCTCTTTACCGATGTAAATCCTTAAAACGTTTGAAGCAGATACGAAATTTTTATATATTATGTTATCTTTTAACACCCAAGAAAATTACTTAGATGCAAATTTATGAAACATGTATGTAAAGAGGAATTCTGTATTTACTATCAACAATTTGATAATAACTTTAAACTCTAAGTAAGGTATTCAGGAACAGCTCTTGAATGTATTCTCTGTTGAATACAGGAGCTTGTTTTTGTAATCAGCTCCTAAACATTCCTCAGGCTCTGGAAGATTTTGTTTTCTTTGGTGACTATTTTTAAAGTAGCTACATTTGTGTTACAGACATAAGTCTGTTCCCCAAGGACTTTCCTTCCTGTCTTAAAGGTTCTGTACTATTGAGTACTTCAGGGGATTCTAAAAGAGATTGATATCATTGCAGTTCCACATAATATTTTTTTTATATTTATTTTTATTTTTGGGAGTGAGAATTACAGATTTGTTTAATCTTCTGAGTGTCCTTTATGATTGCGATGTATTTGTTGTTTTTGGCCTCATTCTTCAGTTGTTCAGCTTTGCAGGGAGCTCTGTTAGGACATGAGAAAGACATCCTTAAAAATCTTTATACAAATTTCTCACAGCTGTTGAAAAACTGTGCAATTTGTTTCTTAATTCAGGTATCAGAGCTATCATTTTTGTCTCCATAGTATTTGCCTGAAATAGAACACTGCTGGGACCATTTTTTGTTCCTTTTGAGAGCTTCTGCTTCTTCTTGCATTTTTTTTTGTCTGATCCAAGTATAAGGGTTTTTAATATATTAAAAAAATAGAATTTCAGCTGTTGTAAAATCCTGGATTTAGTGTCCTACTGGTTTATATGATTGTTTTATCAGATTCTTAGAGCTTGAAGTCAGGGCCAATTACAAATGGAGTACCAGATAAAGACATCAAACGTTACAGATCTTTTAACAGAAGAGTCAAAACTGTGCATTTTGCCTTTCACTCTTCTGATTATCATTAGAGTATTTCTTGTGTGTGCTTTTCCTGCTGAATGATCCTAAATTCTGATGTGTTTGAAAGCTAAAGTTTTTTGTTTGTTTGTTTGGTTTTCTTGTTTCTCTTTCCATTTTCTCAAGGTCATATCTCAGCTCTTGTTTTGCAGCCACTTTGTTCAGTTCTTGCTTCTGTATTTTTATGTTGGCTTTTTTTTTTAATTTCAAAGAGATCAATACTCTTTACTTGACAAACTTCTAATATTAAACAGTAAGTTAAATGAAATACATAAATTCCAGTTTTCCCACTTGTGTTCCAAGGTAACAGAGGCAAGAAATTGTAAAACTACAAAAATGCTGTAAAAGTGAGTGCATTTTTAGATGTAATGTAAGACTGTGTGAGGATAGAGATGTTGATTTCTTTTTTCCCTTTGTTCTAATAGAAATATAGATTCTCAAAGAAAATGGAAGTTTAAGTGGTGGCAATTTTCCTGTTGGCACAGGAAGGGTGTTAGCCAAACTAACTTTGTGCTTTGAAACTTAGCTCCATAATTTGGACTTCTGAGATTTAAAAATTGTAATGGATATATTATTTTTTTTCCAAATTCATGTGAATAATTACAATAAAATTGCACCTCATTTTATTTTCATAAACTGCCTGTATTCATGTTGTATGTACCAGGGAATTCTACACTGAGTTATGTAATCTACACGTCAGAAAATCATTCACTTTGGGAAATGTCCATACTGTTTGTCTTGCCTGAGTCAAAATGAGCTCTGAGTCTCCACAAAAATTTTTACTTACATCCTATTCTGGACTTCTGTTGTTCCTGTTTTTACATGTGTTTAATAGTACAGTTTAGAATAGGAATTTCAATTTTATTTAAGCTTACTGTTTGGATTCTGGCTTTTTATTTGATGTCAAAATAATTAATGGGAGGGTGTCAGGTTGCATTTTCGCCTTTTCAGTAAGGTTGATGTCAAAAGCTTGCACACACCCCCTTGATGACTGACAAAGTAACGTGGCAAACTTGCCTAGAAATTTGAAGCTTAAACTGGCTTGTTTGGGATTTTTTTACAGTGTGATATTTCATAGACAAGCTGATGAAGATACATGAAAACTAGTTATTTAAAACTACTGATGATGTTAATTTAAGTGATAGAAAGACTCAATTATGTCACATAAAATATTACTTATTTGAAATAAATATACCCTTGGAAACATTAATGACTTTCAAGCTGCCTTTAGGAAATTACTACTTTTGAAGGTCTGAATAATTAAGGAGTCTGTCTGTGATTCCTCTGTGTTGTGTGACATCTTTTATGGTGTCTTGATCCAATTAATGCAGTAACTGATTTCCATGCCTGATGGGCATCACTAGGTTTGGCAAACACATCCTTTCACTCTCGACTGGGACCATCATTTTTTTCCATCTGAAAGCACTGTTTGTCTAAGCAACTTTTGCTTGGAAAGAATAGTAAAGGGCAAGTGGAAGAGTGTTTTTAAAGGAAAAAACCACTTCAGTGTAGTAGAAAGACAATGTATTTGCCATTATAAATCCTCCAAGACTGCGTAAATCAATGATTCAATATTTCTTTGATGTGGCAAGTGTTAGAGCTATTTATTATTTTAAAACCAGAAGCCTATTCATCTTATTCTAAACATGTTTGCTTTTAAAAGAAGATGCCTTTAGAAGTTCAGACTTATATGCAGGATTTTTTTGTTACAAAGCCCCTAAAAGGATGGTTATGCAAATTTTCAGAATATTTGTTGGCAGCACAAAGGTTTTGGTGAATGTTTTGGTCCTTCCTGAAGACTTTTAATGATGACTGCTGGACTATTAGTGTCGTCTGTAAAAAAAATTTTAAAAGTTTTCTTTGGTCAGATCATCTCCCTTGGTGTTAAATAGGGCTATTTTTGTTTCCAGATAACCCCAGATGTGGCTTGTGGAAATGCCAGTTCCAACACCTCTGCTGGAGGCCGGCTCATCTCCTTTGAAGTTCCACAGAATACATCAATAAAGTAAGAATATTCCTTATATGTGATGAAACACACAAGTGCTTTTATTCTCATTTGACTGGATAGTTTGGACAGCAGTTTTTGAGACAGGCAGGTTTGTCAGATGGCTAAAAGGCTATGAGAGAACTGCAGGCAGACTCCAGGCACCAAGCAGTGCCACGACAGCTCTGTGCTGGCATCATTTCCCCCACATATTTAATGTTTTAGGAGATGTAAGTGTGTAAGCTGTCTCTGGGCTGTCATAATGCAACAGAAATTAGGGCAGACATGTTGAAGATGTCAGTTTGGAGAAGATATGACATTTCCTTTCTACTTCATGCAGGGAACACTTTTGTACCCCCTTTAATCTCGAGATGCATTTACTGGTACAAAGTGTTACTGTTGACTATATAAATGCATGTATTTTGTGCATTTGTTTTTGATTTCTGGGTTACTGCTTTGGCTGTCATCATCAGCTGTGAAATCTTTGTGTATGTCCTACAAACCACGTTTCTCAAAAATTTGAATTTATTCAGTAACTTGCTTTTCAAACTCTTGCTCTTTCCATCACATACTCGCTTTGTTACTTTTAATTAACAGAACCTGACTTCCTAGAAAGATCTGATTCTGTCAGCTGGGATGAGGCACTTTCTTACTGGAAATTTTATTTTAAATAAAAATCTGCCAACGTAGTTCTCTGGCTCACAGCTTTACTGCAATTTTAGGCTTAGATTTTCCCAAAATAACCTACTTTTCTCATACTGTCATCTTATCTTTCAGAATCCCAGGTTTCTGTTAAGAAAGGCCATGCTCACAGGAAAAAACAAACTGCTGCAAGCAGACAAGCTGCAGACAGTTTGGAGCAGTAACTGTTAAACCTGGGGGCTGTCCTGCCCTTCCCACGGCACTTTGAATTGTGCTCATTCATGAGCCTCAAGCCCAAGTCAGGGAGGTCTGGGAGTGTGGATGCTCTGCCTGGCTGGGATCTGAAAGCAAACAAGTGTCTTTTCTTGGAATCAGGAAAAAGCTGGCATTTGTGCATTCTAAAGCTCTATTTAAGACCCTTGATGGAGGCATCCCATTTTAAAGGAGGTTGCAGAGTACACAGTCATTTTTGATAATTTTTTTACACTGTATATATTTAGTAGTGTTTTATATCTAGGTAGATCAGGGCAGGTCAAGGTATGTCTTTATTTCATTTTATTTCCCATGTTAAGGGCCCAAGTAACACATCTTGTTCAATGGCTACCTATGACAGGAAAATAATTTCACTTTAGTAAGTATGTTTTGTTTTGATCATCAGGTGTGACCCAAGCTGTGAAACCAGTTGCTATCCTGTTCTAGAAGTGAGATATTCAACAATGGACTTGTTCTTAAAGAGGACCCAAGAGAGCATTATCAGTCTTTAGCAGTTGGATATAGTTTTGTTTGGATTTTTGGAGGATTGTTCAAACTCATTCCTTCAGAGGAAATTAATGCAAATATTTGGGAAATTGCTGGAAACCTGACAGGTTTTTGTTTCTTTATGGAGGTGAATAGGCAAAAATACATCCTGAGAGGGCAGAAACATTGGCACAGTAGTGCTCCCTAATGGAGCCAACAGTGTACATGCACTGGGAAACCCCACACCCAATCTGTCAATGTGCAGGAAGGCACCATGGACTCAGTGACCTTGGGAGCATTCCATGACTCCTTTGATTTAAAAGAAGGAACTGTCCTGTGTCTTCAGACTGGTATGTCAGACAAACAGGAGTTTCCACAAGGATCTGTCTCTGGGTGTGGAGCGAACGTCGAATGCTCATCAGTGAACACGAGGCCTGGATGTACCTGAGCTGCAGGAAATGATGGCATTGAACAACGGAGGTGCTGCTCCAACAGTCATAAATACAAAGGCTCAATAAGGATCCTTCACTATTGTGTGATACTTGCGTAAAACTCTTCTTAGGCATAAAGATGGTGACCTTCAAGTATTAGAAATTGGGACTCTGCATGATTTAATCTGCTATTACATATACTATTATGCAAATCGTACAATTGAAGCATTTTTTAATTTTGTGAACATGCTAAAAATCTGCAGGGCTTTTCCTGATTCCATACTTGTAGATTTAAGTTTTCCTACTTTGTTGATAAGCTTTTGTTCTATAGTGATGTATTTCCTAATAACACAAATTTCCCCTGGTGTCAATATTCTCATTATTTCTTTCCTTAGAATAAGGCAAGATGCTACTGCTTCTCTCATTCTGCTGTGGAAGGTCACAAGCACTGGGTTTAAACAGTGTTCCCTCATCGATGGCAGAAGTGTCACTCTGCTCCAGGCGCTGGGTGGACTTGTTCTCTCTGAGGAAATGCTTGCATTGGGGAACAACTACTTTATTGGTGAGTAACATGCTGACCTTCTGTCCATCACCTCTCAGTGACAGCCCATGGCTTACCCAGCATTAGAGGAACAAAAGAGCAATTCCTTTACTGTAGGTGATGCTGAAAGATCCACATGTGGCATTGAGATCACGTTTTAGACATTGGTTCATTCAAACCAGGGAAGAGTTAACATAAATTCTTACACAGGTGGCACCATTCAGTTTAAAATCTAGATGGTCACTTTTGCCTGATCCCTTTAGATGCTGTAAGATATTTATATGTTCTGTTTTAATGACTGTAAAGCTTTAGGTGAATGCTACAGTATGTAACTGAATGCTTGAGGTGTTCCTTTGTCAGGTATTGTGTCATGGGATACTTGGTGGGGAAGCTTAAGTCTGTACACAGTTAAATTGAAAAACTATATTAGAAGATCAGATTTCCTGTTATATTTTAACAGTGTTTATTTGCATTACTTTTTTATTTTCTAGTTTTGCCTCTGTGAATATGAAACATTGGAAATATACTATTTGTTTCATTGGGCAATCAAATGTTAAGCATCTTTGTGTAAGGAGTTGTAATGAAAATGGGCTATGTTATTTTTAAGTGTATAGGAAATAATACTGATTTAATGCAATATTTGTGCATAGATGCAATAGACTTAATTAAATTGAGATTTCTGGGCAGATGTTTTATTATACCAGTGACATGAAACCAAAGTTATTGTAATAAAAGCATTTGTTATTATCTGCTTGAAATGCTGTATATCTTATAATGAACTATAAGCTGCCACAACTGTTGTTCAAGGGCTTATCATGCTCATAAATTTGAAATTAAAAGCACTCTGATATAGGAACTTTGGGACAAATTCCAAATGTGTGGCTAGTACAGAAACTCCAAATGCAGGGACAGTGCCTTGTTCTCTCCTTTTTGAGCTATCACTTAGCAAAGATACTGCTAGAAGGTTCTTAGTATAATAATTTAATTCTTGTCAGCAGTGATTTCTTTCAGTGATATTTATTTTCTTCAAATGAGTTTCCAGTTTAGTTTTTTTATTATTATTCCAAGATACTTAGTTTTAAGCCTTTTTTCTTTTTCTTTTAATCTAGTTTTGCATTTAATTTATCAGATATAAAGCTACGCTTATGTAGGTTCCTGTGGAATAAATTTTTGCACTTGCCTTGAGGAAGTTAATGTACATTAAAAGCATCCTGCAGACAGGATAATTTGTAGCTTTTACACACTCGTGAAAGTGCCTGAAGGCACATCTTGTTTATCAGCTCTCAAAGAGAGGCCTGAGTTGCTGTGTGAAGGCTCCACTGGGCTGTGCACACCCTACAGTGGAGCCCATTAATTTATTTAACTAAAAGGTATGTGCTGTTACTCTTTCATAGTTTGTCTTGTTCTTCTTGTCTCTGTAGCTGCCTTTCTGTCACTGGGATTCTTACTTTGTATTTTTTATTGTGTGCTGGGTAACACACACAATAACATTTTCACCAAAATGTACCTTTCCCTTGTTGAATATAAAATGGGGTCTAGGTCAAAAAAATAGCTTATTTCGTGCAGTGCAAGTTTTCTGAGACCTCTTACTTTAGTTCCATGTGGGTTTTGATATTTTCTTTGGTCTTTCTTTTTAATTTCCTGATAGTGAAATTCTTTGTAGAATTTCCCACTTGCTGCAGTGAATTTGATTTATGTAAAGAACATGAATCATAAATGTGTTTGCATGAACCAGCAGGGAGGCTCCAGGAGTACAATGAGATGTTCGTGAGTAAGAGTGTCTGAGTGCTTAGTCAAGATGAATGAGGTTAAAGTGCATTTGAATTTTTATAAATCCTATTTATTTTAGCAAATGGTTGGATTAGCTGTAGTGCTTTTGAGAGAAAATGAATATGAAACATTCCTTCTGCATATCTTTCAGTCTTGAGGTGGTGCAACTTTATACTATCAGAAAATCAGGTAATGACAGAATTCAACTCTTTTCTGGAGTAAATTATTTTATGTGGCCTTAATTTAGTTATAGCTTTTCCCAGAATTATTTTCTTTATAAAAATGCTTGAGCAAAAAAGGTGAAATGTTAAAGCAATGGAGAAACTGAAACATGAATTTGTTAGTTTAAGAAAGAGAAAACAGAATTGCCTCTGAATTTCCTTCCCAATTTTATGGAAATATTCTCTTTGCTTTCTGTCACCAGTTTTTGTCCAGTAAAGTGTCTTGGGTATAAAACTTAAAAAGTAACTCAGTTACTTGTTATGAAAAATGCTGAATGTTATCCTAACTCAACTGAAACCCATAATTCTGCCAACGCTTACAGTAAAATAATTAAATCTTCAGATTTGATCCAGATGTATGGGAGCGGTCTGTGAGTCTGACATGCCTCACAAGTTTTTAGATTTCAGTCATTTAGTTTTCAATAAGATCACATGAGTATGTTTTTTCTTACAGACAACTTTCCATATGTTTCTTGATATACATGGCAAGTTTGTTCTAAGGTACAATGAATTAAACTGGGTTGTTATGTATAAAAAAGCAATAATGAAGCATGTACTTTATTTCATGCTATTTAAGCTGGAACAATAGGAGGCCACAAGATGCTGTAGGAGGCAGTGAACACAGAGTCACAAAGTATGGACCATGACAGTCCATATATTTACTTTATATAATTTTTCCCCCCTTCTCCCGCTCTTTCTCAGTTTTTTCAAGTGAGATTTTAAAGTTTTCTTCTCTTAATTGGTGAATTCTGTACAATGGCATTTTTTTATTGTTTAAAAATTTTCTAATTAGAACTGCAAAAGTAAAATGGGGAAGATCTGATTGGTGGTGTTTTTTATTTGATTTGTTTTTTGAGGGTGTATCTGCCTTTTTGATCTACATCTTATTTGAGTCATTTTTGAGTCATTTCTCACTGTGTTGCCTCCAAGTATTTTTATCAAAAAGGTACTTTAATTACCTCTTGCACATCTTTCCAAATAAGTTATTTACGTCAAAGATAAAACATTTAGGGAAATACTATTTGCTTTGTGGTACCTCGTGGTGACACAAGTTTCAAGTTGTTTAGACAAGATTGCAAAGCCTCAGAAGTCAGCAGCAATGTGCTGATGTGCTGATCACGTGGTTTGGGGCACGATGTCTGGAGTTGGGGAGAAAGCTGTGCTGACATCTAAAAATAGGCACTTCAGCACCGCTCAGCCCAGACAGGACCTGCCCTGCGTGAGAATGAGGGAGAGGGGAACACACTGAGGGAAAAGGGCACTCTGTGCTCTGTGAGGGGTTATAAAATGGCTGCTGCATCTGCAAACAGTCCCTTGCAGTGCAGGACAAGAATTGCAGTGCTGTGATTATGCAGCATGGTGATGTTGTTAATGTACAGTGTTTGCTCGGTAAAATAAGCCCTGGGAGATGGCAGAGAGTACTGACATGAAGACTGGCTTTTACCTTCTCTAACACCTTCCATGCTTTGCTCAGAGTATTTTTAGAATTTCTTTGTAAACTTTGATACTACACGTGTCAGTCTTTTAAAATGGTTCATTATATTTTTTTAGAAAGGGTGCTCATTAGCCAATGGGATAAAAAGAACAATATGGTTCACATTTTAAAGTGAAAAAGCCCCTGAAAGTATTGACTCACTCAGTAGTTTAAGTGGATTAGGAGTAGGATGAAGCACATGACATATCTCAAGGTGGCTTTTAATGCCACGTTACTGCTGGACAAAGGCAATCACTGCCTGGTTGGTCTGTGGTACCAACCAGGTGAACTTCATCCCTGCTCAGGGTTTGCAACAGAACTGTTTCATATGATGCCAAGAGAATTTAAAAGTTTTGTGCCCAAATCCAGGACCTAAAAAAAAAAAAAAGAGTATTTAATTGAGGCTATTTCTGAATAGGAAATATTTTTAATATCTGTACAGCAGAGTATCTCTTCTGTGGACTGCTATGCATGGGTATCATGATTTGCCAAAGAGATGGTTAGAAAGTGAAGCAGGAGGGAATTAATAATATCTTTAGACAAGAGATGGCAATTACGGGTTCAACATTTAAAACATTAATTCATGGAAAGTCTGTCTGCCTTTTACATCAATGGAGTTATAGATTCATACTATTTGTCCCCGTGTTCTTTAAAGTTAATGAGTGATTCCTGGATAAACTATTTATTGTATTTATAAAATGCCTCATCAGTGTTCGTTTTAGTTGAGGATCTTCATATATTGAAGCAATAATGGTACTAGAACATCTCAAAATGAGTTAGCTGCAAAGCTGTGCCTTGTTAGAGTCACACACCTATTCTTCATTGCAATAACCTGAAAAATTGAAATCAGATGAAATACATTTTACAAATCTGAAAAAATGAGATAAGGGTTCCCTGATGCACTGTCAGTTTGTGCAGGAGCGTTTCAGGCTGAAGTTCTCATGAATGCTAATGGCTTACAGCTTGGGGTCTCTGTGGTGAGCTGAAAGTGCTGCTTGTGCGTGTTCTGGGGGGAATGTAATCCACTCTGCATTGTGCACTTTCTGCTTTCAGGGAATAATATACTGGATTTTGGTACATGTATATATTTTTCTATACAAGCTTCTTGAAAGTGCATAAGATTGACCAAACTGATGAAATAATAGCTCTTTTGAGAAAAACAGTGCACTAACATTTTTCTTTAAAGAACAAAAATGGCCTTGCTGAAGGCCTTTAAAGGACATTTTCAGCCTGTGTGGCAATTCTCTCATAAATGCTGTATGATTTTTTGCATGCATTTCTTTAATCCAGGCATGCAGTCATACTCTGATTGAAAACTGAAACATTAATTTTGAGAACACAGGCTGGTATCAATATACTGAAAAAACCAAACCCAACATATAGTAAAAGCATTAAAGTACTTTTCTTTGTACTAGCATTTTAGAAGTTTTACAGTGCTTGAAGACCATCTCTTTCTTTTGCAAGTCAGTTAATTTACCCTGGCACTAAATTAATACCTGTTCACTAATGCAACAGTTCTGCACTTCAGGTGTATCAAAAAGTACACCTGTGGCTGAGAGACTTGCAGTCAGTCAGTCAGTTCCAATTTCACACAGGTTCCAGTCTGGTTGGAACACGGTACAGGTACACCGGTGTGGCTGTACTGATAGCAGGGTATATTTAACGGTCCACTTAACAGCTTGTAAACAAACCACCACAGCTTCCCCAACCCCTCCAAAGAATAGGAAGATTGAGGAACAATTCATGGAATTATAGAATATTCTGAGTTGTAAGGGATGCATCAGGATCAATTATCAAAGTCCAGCTCCTGGCCCTGCAGGGGACCATCCCCAAGAGTCACACCCTGTGCCTGAGAGTGTCACCCAAATGCTTCCCGAGGTCTGACAGGTTTGGTGCTGTGGACTCTGCCCTGGGAGCCTGTTCAGTGCCCAACCTCCCTCTGGGGAAAGAACCTTTTCCTAATATCTAACCTAAACTTCCCTGGCACAGTTTCTTGCCATTTTCCCTCCCATACCAGTACAAAATTCCATATTGCATGATTATTACTTAGTTCTAAGAAGTGTTTTTTTGGGGGGTTTGGGTGTAATGTAGAGTGAAGCTGGCAGTGCTGTGTGCAAGCAACCTATTTCCTTTCTTTTTCCTAATAACATTAAAAAATGAAATTATGTTTTCAAGTCTCTATCATGGCTTTTAGCATATTATTTCTGTTGAAAAAAACCTGCTTCTCATCAGCTTTCATGATAAAATGTTGGAAAAATTTCTTTTCTGCCTTGGTGTTCCCACTACTGAGGCGGCAATGATGGGAGCTCTTTCAGAAAAACAGTAAAATAAACAGTTTGGTGTATTATTTTGCCTTCATTTTCCCATAGGTAATACGTTAAAAAGTTTGTATATCTAAATGTAAAAAAAAAGCGCTTGCACATAACTTGAAATGACTTGCTTTTTGACTGTGTGCTTTATTTAGCACTTCCATGATGCTGCTTCAAAAACAGCTTTCATGAGATATTGCTACATTAGCTTTTTAGCTTATTATCTGCTTATAAAATCAGAGGAAGAAGTTTATAAGCAAAATTTCTATTTCTCAGATAAGACCTTGCAGATAATAAGGTAGAAGATTTAACATTTATATGAATTAATATTTTATCTGAATAGAAAGTAAATCCTCCAGTGCAATCTTTAAATTATAATGCTTATTTTCATCACAGCAAACAAAAATTGATGTAGGCCAGGCATATAAGCTGGTTTTATCCAAGATGCCCAGCTTTTTAGATCAATACAACTAGCTGTTTTCTTTCCTATCTCTGTTCTGGGAACTTATTTACTCTTTTGATGCTCTTTGGTTATTTATTGAACCTCCTTGCAAGACCTCATCATGCATTAGCAAGTGGTCACCACTAGTATGACTGCAGCTACAGTGAATAGGCAAAATGAAACAGTAAAAATCCTAGGTGAAAAAGAAATAATCTAGGGAGGTATTTTGAAACAAGTCAGTCTTTTCTAGTTCTTTTTGTCTGGATGTAGAATTTTGGTTTAGGAGGCAAGTTGTAACTGGGGCTTTGGGATGTTGCATTTTGTGGTGTTACACACCTTTAAACATGCACACATTTCCATCAAAAGAAAGCAGTTTGCTGTGTCTTGAAATTGTTTTCACTTAAACAAAAAATTAAATAGGACAAATTTACTTCATAATAGAAGATGTGTGAACTGAGTTCAGTGAAAGCCACGTAATGAAGTACTCTGGCTTTAACAAGTGTCAGCAGAGCATCTGTGTGAGCTCCCAGCCCATGGCATATGTGCAGGCATTGGACTTAACCTTCTTTCAGTCTGGACTGAATTAAACCTCCCTGCCCATGGTTGGAGTGTTGGGGCCGTGTGTGCTTGGCCGCCGAGCAGGAGGTCTGTGAGCAGCCTCGCTGGTGGGCACTGTGGGGCCGCTGCTCCAGCTCAGGGGGCTCTCATATTCAGTGTGTGATTTGCCTGGAAGGGCCCTGTGTCTGCAGTGCTGAGCATCCTCCTCAGCTGACTATTCCCTGGGGTTCTGGGCACAAGAGCTAACCTTGCAGAAAATGGCCTTTTGGTAAACAATAGCAGCAGTGGAAGTGCAACAGCAAAAAGGTGCAGTGATGTGCTAATTTCAATGATTTTTTTAAAAGATGGCCTTGTAAGGCAAAAAATGAAGCGTTCAGTTGAAATCCGAACCATTCTGAAGAATGCTGTTGGCTTATATAAGAAAGGGCTTTAAGGAATGGTTTCTTCATAAATGTGATAAAATAAATATCCTGTCCTTTGTGATCACTTTGCATGTACCTCATCAAACAAGTAAGTAGATCTGAACATTAGACTTTTTACATTGTATTATCTTTAAAGCCAGCATGTAAATAATTTTTACTCCTTAGAGTAATCTTTAATTGGTAAAATATCAAAATTAACTTTTATTCATCGCTACTTCTAGCAAGTGACAGTGGGAAATTATTTTTCTAGCCTGTCTTTGGAGGTTCATCTGCTCACATTTCTAATGCTTGGTGAAACACCTTTTGTTTGTTTATTTAATTTTAAGATTTCTCTTTCTTCAAGTATGACTTTTGTGACCAATTCACAGTCAAGATATTTGTGTTCAGCTGATCACATGGTTGTTTGCACCGTGAGATCTTGGACAGTCTGCTTAGCCTGATCTGTGAAATAAAGATGCCAGTACGTAATTGATGCGTTATGCAATGTCCCAATGTGAGGACAATGAGGGGCACATTTTAATAATACTTGTAAAATGCTTTGAGATGTTCAGCTAGTAGTGTAAGATACTGCAATGTGTATTGAAAAGTAGGATAGCCCCTCATAAAGCCTCTAAGCTGAGGTCACTATAGATATATCTAAGTGATCCCTCAGTCACTGTAGGTACCTCCCAGCCACCCTTCCCATCCCATCTTCCACAGCTCCCCTTGCTGCAGTCCCAGGCACATCATCTGATCCCACCACACTTACCTGCTTTTGGGAAGTGTGGTATCACAGACTCTGGTGGTCTACATTTATGCCCAAAATAGTTCACTGACAGTTGGCAGCATTGTTGAAATGCTGACAAATAAGCACATAATGGGAAATTGTGATACAGGAAATCTTTTAGAAGATTAGCCTTGTCATCCTTCACTGTGCTTTCACCATTATTTTGGACTGTGAGCAGAGTCCTTGAAGCTGTTGCAGAAAGTCACTCTCTGAGCTACTGTCACGTCTCCTTAATAAGCAATATGCAAATGGTTTTGTAAATGTACTCTTGCTAGCTAACTATTTCATAGTTCTGTCATGGGGTTTTGGTCCAGTAAAGCTATTAAGTTGGGTAATTGTTTAAGTAACAATGAAATTCAGAAATTGCTATTTGTTCTAGAGGAAATTTAATGAAAGTGTGTTTGAGGATTTTTTTATGCTAAGTGGATTCAACTTGTTTGCTCAGTTCATAAATACATTTAAACTACCAGTCCTGCAAAACTATGTGCTGTTGTTTCCCAAAGTTTTGGTAATAATTTTCTGCCACCCAAATTTTGCTTTATGATCCACCAATGTGACACTGTCATTGCCAGCCTGCCTGGGTAGAATTGCAGTTATGTTACTGAGAATGTAACTCGACCAGCAACACACTTACCTTTAAGGGATTGTGCCTGGGAAGAAAGCATATGCTTGATTTTAGGTGCCCAGGCTGAGTTTTCAGTGTTGGTAGCAAAGAAAGAAAGCATATCTATTTTTAACCTGATTGTGACTATGATATCAATTTGGAGAGGAAAAAAATGCCAACAACAACAAAAAATTCTTTAAATTTCTCTTTCATGTGAATTTTTGAAAAATTAAATCTTTGAAACAGTTCTTAAATTGATTCATAAAATCTTTATATACTTCCAAAAGTAATATCCAACCAAGGCTTCTGTGGTAAAGCACAGTAACCATGCTGATCTATATAGAATTTGGGAGAGTTGTACCACCTATAAATAGTGCTATTTGTGGACAAAATAGCAATTCTGTTATTGCAGCTGTATTTTCGTATCCCCAGATGCTGTGTTGCCTAGCAGCATCATTGGAGAGAGATCTCAGATGTTCTGAGCGGTGCTGATGGCACTGAAGTGCTGCATCAAAGATTGAGAATGGCACTGATTACCTGTTCCTCGCTTCTTGTTTCTGCTTATGTGTGATAATCACCCTGAGCAGCCTTGGAAAGGATTCCTGACCCATTCTTCAGATTCTGTGAACAGTATTGGTGTCGGGGTCCTGAGGGCATTGATGGGCCTTAATGATCCTGAGGATAAGGGCCATGGAAATGCTGGTAAATGTTTGTTCATAAGTCAAAAGCAGGTCTTTGCTACTTAAACTTGTAAAGGTAATTTTTTTCAGAATCAAATACATCACGAGAACATCTTGTTATGCTTTTTTATTTCTCTAAAATGAATTGAACATGATTTCTGTGAACAAGTGAAGGACTGAGCTTGCTTAGATTTGCTTGATGAGTAACTATTGGAGATTATGATACGCAGTGCCATAAGAGAGGGAAATTGGTTTATATACTTAAAATCAATTTACTACTTGATCCCAAGATCCAAAAGGACACTGAAGCTTGGTGGTGATTAGACTCCTGTTTTGTAATTTTCATACTCTTAAATGTTAGCTCTATCATATGATGCATGGACAGTGTGAGTGTTATGGACATGAAATAATGTTTGGATAAAACTTGGACATAAACCATTTTAGGAGCAAGAACTAGAATTCAGGTGTCCCTTTCTCTTTTCTTTCTTTTTTTTTTTTCTGATGAGTACTGTAATCAAAATAGAGTTCCCTTTCTTTCATGTCTTCCTTTCTTTAAAATATTCTTATGTCTGCAAAGTTCAATGGCCACAGAAGAAAAGGTTGAGCATATTGGCCACTCTGTTCAGCTTGCTGGGTAACATTTTCTCCTCTCATGTGAGACAGATGGTCAAACAGAACATTCCTCTTGGCCCTTTCACACTTTAGGTTAATTCAATGACTTTCCATCATCTGTGGATGGACTGTCCTGTGGCTTCTATCCTGGGCCACTAAAGCTCTTAAGCTGTGGTTCGATATGCTCTGGTGACAGCAGAGATGTTTCTCGAAGCTGAAATCTGCTCTGGAACTATTGTGGCTTCAGTATGTGCTGCATGAGATGAACTGAAGGTGTGGTGCAGGCACACCAAATGCTGCTGCTTTGCTCTTGAAGGACTGACACTTCTTGTTTTAATTCTGTTTGAATAAATCCCAGTTTCCCATTTTCCAAATAGTGAATGTTTGACTCTGTTGTACACTGGGAATGGGGTGGAGAAATTACACCACCTTATTCCAGGGCCCTTTTTTGTTTTCCTACCCCTTTTGTCTTACCAATGCCCTTGGTGTCAGGGCTGTATCCTGGGCAGGGAAGCTGTAGGCACTTGGTGTCTTTGAGAACTTCACTGCTTTGCAAGATGTTGAAGTTGGCTACTGACCCCAAAAGCTTGTGGTGTGGGAAGGTGTTGAGAGAGAAAAAGAGAACAGATGGAAACTGATAGACATCCCAGTGCTGTCTCATTTCCTTGGGAAACCAGGCTAAAAATAAGTTAAAGACTTGAGGACTGATTCTTCATTGTGAGTGAGTGCCCAATCCCCTTGGCAGTCATTCTCACTCATCCAAGAAACCTCTAGGTAGACTGAAAGACCTATATTTTTGTGAACTGGAACTTTAGTGTAGAGAACTATAATTATAATCTATTATTTCGGCCACAGGTGAATATCTGTTGGAATACATATATTCTCTGTGTGGTATGTTGAGAAATACATTTGAGCCAATAGCAAAAGGCAGGTGTTTGTGTGTGGCACAGCTTTGGGTACAGACCAAGGGTTGGTTAACTATTAGCAGTGAAGTGTTATGCCTTTCATTAACATTATATGCAACAAGATAATTATCTTGGTGGTCTATTAGCTTCAGTCTTCCTTAGTTTGGCTGTCCACTATGGACCAGTTTGCTGACCTTAGAAGGAAGGCATTGCTCAGAAATGCAGCCTGTAAGGAAGCAAATCAGTTTGTGTAGTCTAGGAAGTCTGCCCTCAATGTTCAGGTAGTGGTAACCTGAATGGCATGGTATGATCTTTCTGAAAGCACCTGGACATAATGCTGGCACTTACCATCTTTTGTTTTGACTTCATTCCTTTTTAACTTCCATTCTTAACTTCCTTGATGTGAGTGAAACAGGAGCATACAAACTTTGTGGTCCTAGACATGAGTAGGTGAATCTCCCAGGCAGGCACGAGCTGTAGTGTATTTTATCACACATCCTGCCAGTGAAATCATGCAGGCATTTCTCTGACTATCAGATGTGCGTGCACAAAGCCTGAAAATGCCTCTCTGCAATCTAAATGACTACTCATATCACGCTGTGATTTATTAGACTTTAGAATTGTTTCCATAACATTACTGTAAATAACTTAACCCTGAATTCTGCAGCTAAAAATGCTTTGATGTCATTATGTTTTAACTGGCTTTAGAAAACCAGCAAGGCTGAGCTGAACAAAATTACCTTTTGATATAAACTGCTATAATGTTTTTCTACAGACTTCAGATGAAGGTAGCTGTAAATATGCTTCTGAAATTATTCTCCTACCTAGAAGTTAAAAATAGAACTGAAAACTCACTCTAGTTCAGTTGCTGTTATGGGAATTGGGAAAGAAATTAATTGAAGTGCTATGACCTGAGCTAAGCAGAGAGTTATATTTAGATGGTCAGATAAGCTGCTTTTAGCCATAAAACCTAGAGATCTCAGAAAGTTGTGTGCGACTCCTGTAGAGTGAAAGTAAATATCCATGTTTGTATTTCTCTAGTATTTGGAAATGAGGTGAGATAATTAGAAATTACAGGAAAATATGTGGCGTTCCAGTGAGAATAATGATTTTTTTCCTGTGGTTTGCCGAAGGGCTTTTGATACCAAAATAGTAACAAGATTCAAAGTACAAAGGAGGTTGATTTAATATTTCTTTAGGGAACTGTCCTGAAGAATATGTAACAATCTGCTTCAGACAAGCAAATGTGAACCCAAAGACATTTTCTAAATACCACATTCGTCCAAGCATTCACGTATAATTGCAGGACTGCCAGTGACAATTGCATTCAGTTGTTAAAATAATTCTGGCTGCATCTTTGAACAGATGGGTAAAAATGGGGTATGTATTGAGGCCAGAATAAATTGGCCAGCTCTGAAGAGGTCACCAGATTACAATAATCTTCACTAGCCAAAACAGACCATTAGACATTTGGAACTATACCCAAAACATTTTTTTTTAAAATCTGATCCATTAGAATATTTAGCTAACTTGTAAAGGCTGTGCTCAAGCTGATGACGTCTGTGTTGGACAGGAGATTTTCCTCCTATAGGATTTAGGGATCATTTAGGGTTTAGGGATCATAGACAACTAATTGTTGAGAGAAAGCAGCATTTTAGAAAGTGAAATCTAAAAATGAAGAACAAAGAATGGAAGTATTCCATATGATTTTTTTATGGAATCTGTAGAATTAGTCATGCTTGACACTTCTGTATGCAGGATGTAAGTAATCCACAGCTGTTCTGAAGGAAACTTCACTTGAAATTCTGAATGTTTCATGAAACTCTTGTTTATTCCTGTTCATGATAAATACTTTGTTGTACTAATTTTTTTTCTGCTTGACTAAATGTTGTGCTATTTCCAGCCTATAATGCAAGATACTAGACTGCATCTTTGAGGCTCCTTAGAGGTTCAGGCTGTAAATGGATTTTAGAATTTAAAGTGGAAAATTTTAGAAAAAAACATTGGCATACATTTCTTGCATCTATTTACTGACATTCTTTTAAAAATTAAGGATATTTAAATTTTTTAGAACAATCCATTTTTTTGCCTAAATTCTCTATTAATTTTTAAAGAAAAGAATAATCCTGCAGTGGTTCTGTGTCTTTAGCGGTCCATACTGGAACTACAGTCTGAAACCCTCTGGAGTCTACCTACACTAAGAACAGGGAAGTCAAATTTGGCAATTTATGGAGGGATCTTTGATGGGTTATTCTGCATCTATTCTGCGCACAGTATATACACAATACCAAACTCACCCATTTTATGTCAGCACACATTCCTTCTGCCACAAGCTCTCCAAACCAAACAGGCACACATGGAAGGGCTGCAACCCAGGGGTCTAATGCCTGTGCTGGAATAACACAGTTTGAGCACAAGGCAAGTACAGGAGCAGGGGCTATATATTTTGAGAAGAACTCTAACTTAATTGTGTATGTCATGGGTTGTGTATGTGCCCTATTTTATCTTTCCTGCTGTCCTTTATTTTATTTTCCAGATATGTCTGTTAGGGGGGTGGCTGATAGTGATGTTGTTAAGCTCCAACTATCAGTGTTTTTAAGTCCATGCAATTACAGCTGCTAGCCAGAGATTCCTGAATTTCCCTCTTCCTTGTCAAATGTTCCATTTTCCTGTTGTGTTCATCTCTACCTGCTGTATCCCCTTTAGAGAGATCAGATCAGATGTTCAATAATGCTTGCATTGCAAATACACACAGAAATGCTGCCAAGTTGTGTATGGATATTCTTGTGGCTTTCATAAAATCAGAGCCAAAGCAAATATCCATCTTTTACCAATGTAATGAATCTGTGTGCATTTTAGCTCTGAAGTAACTTTTATGAATCAATTTAAACATATTTATCCACAAAATTTGATTTTGATGTTCCTTGTCATTAAAAAAATTATTTTTTTTAATTTATCAGAAAGGTAGTGGGCATAAACATTTGATTATTTGAGACCTAAGAATTATTTCAGATCAGGACTCTGGAAGTAGATCTGTTTCACCATCCTGCCTTTCTTTTATTAATCAATATAATGAACATTTGTCTCCAAACTCTATTTTGATTTGTATTTACATCCATTGAATTTAGATAGGTGTGTATTAAGTATGAGCAATGTTGTTCTTTGTTGACAGTTTATTTCAAATCAGTTTTATTTGTTCATCTAGCTGCAGAGCATTAATATGTATGAGTGTATTTTGTCATACAGTAAGACTCTTCTTTTTTTTAAAAAAGGTTTCTTGAATGATTCAGTGACGAAGTGCATTGTGGCTCTGCGCTTGACTGTGATAGTGAAAGTCAGTACCTGCCTGCCCGTGGGAAGCCATTCAGACACCCTGCCGTGTTCAGGGAAAGGAAAATGCATCACCAAACCAGAGGAGGTAAGGGGACCTCACTGAGACCTTCCCGTGGTGCTGCAATTCCATGATAATATCATTATTAGGGTAAATTGTCCTCGGTCCTCTGAGCGTGTGCTGAGCTGTGTCTCAGCTTCTGAAGCTCACAGGTATTACAAGATAACAATACATTTATTTGCTATACCTAAAAATCAAGCACTTGAAGTAAGAAAATAACAAATACTAGATGCAAAGATTCATACCCTGCCCTGGCAATAAAACCAATTATTCAGATTAGGTATGAAGAAGTTTGTACTGCATCTTATTGTCATTATAGAAGAATGTTTCCTTGTGGGAAAAGGACCAGGTGTTGGACACTTGGGATCCCCAATCTCCAGATCAATGTGTTCTGGTTTAAGTCTTCAATCTTGTTTTGGTCTTAGGTCTGATTTAATCTAGTGCTTATCTCTGCATGTCTTAATAATTGGTCACTCAGAGTACACTGGTCAGTGCAATGGAATTATCTGAGCATAATTATCAGGAGAAACAGAACAGAGTAATTTGGTAATGCTTGGACATTTTCCTCTACGTGTTTTTCCCTTATGTAATACCACACTGAGAGATTGCCATGTCAGTTCCATGGGCCACTGTGGACGTTTTGTGTGATTTAGTAATATCAGAAAATAAGAATCAAATCTGTAAAATTTTCAGGCTGTGCTCTGCTTTTATAAAACCAGGCAGGCCTACTGTGATTTAGGTCCTGTATACTCTGTTACCTTCTATACATGCTATTTTTTATTTCGTGGAATGAAAGTCATGTACAGCACAAATATGCGCAGTTAATCTTTGGTTTTATTAATATTCATTTGGGAGATAAAAACAATAGTAACTGTTGAGTAAATATTAACAGCTGTGAGCCTGCTCTGAGCACAGAAAATTTGGCATATTTAGTGAATTCACTTCTAGTTCATCTGCTACCATTTTCTGATTTAAATTCTCAATAAGCATGTTTGATAGAAAAATGTTTTGAATTGTAACAACAATAATTAAATTGCTACAGTAATGTATATATACATGGCATTGCTAACATCTGGAATAATGATCTGTTTTATTCCTCAAAAATGAATTTTATAAAACGCTTGAGGTAATGTATGAACATAATTATTGCAAGATGGGTTTAGGAATAAGTGCTACTCTGCTCTACCAGCTGGCTGATATCCAGATAAATTATTCATTCAGATACAGTGTTCTATTTCATAGTCCAGTTTAGTTTTTCTGCTTTGCTATATTTATAATTTTTATTTTATAAATTCAGCATCTTGATTTTGATTTACGTAAGTAGTATATTCAAATTTGCTATGTGTAACATCATATTAAAATGTAGTCTTTTTCCATTTTTTATCATTTTGAGAGTTAAAGCCTTTGCTAAATAGCCTTATTTTGTATATTTTCTTGTTGTTTGTTTTTATCACTAATTTCCTTCTCTTGTTGCGTGTCATATGTCACAAAATAAGACTAAATAATGTCCTGTATCTATGCAGAAGAATTAATTTTCTGTATTAAGAAAAATGCATATATGGCCTTTAAGAATTATCCATGTGTTAAAAATCTTTGAGACTTAGCAAGTAAAGTAAAATTTTCTTTAAAAAGAAAGACAGATTGACTTCATGGCAAGAAAAAGGAGCAATTATTTCACTCAGAAGATTAACCAGTATGTCCCCCCTTGTAATCTTGACATTGAAAAATGTATGTGCTAAAACTGGAACTGTTGGTGATAAATGAGCCCCACCTTGTGCACATGTAGTATGTTGTTTTCCCTGGAAACAAATGGAAAAATGTAGGACCTGTTCTTGTCTTTCCACTATTCTTTCTCTGAACCTAATGTCAGGAAATGTGTTAAGGCAGTGGTTTTGATGGAACAGGCATTAATGGCTGTGGTTGGCCCACACCCTGTGGCTGAGCTGTGGGACACGCAAACCGTGTCCAAGTCCACTTCTGAAGAGGTGTCCATCAGTTAATAGCAGTCAGAGATCTGGAATTAGCAGTATTCTCCATATCTCTAAATATAATATATAAAATAATATATTAAAAATCAATGTAAATATATTTGTATGAAGATATCTAAGTATATTTTCTCTTCAAATATTATTTTCTTTAGAAATGTGATTGTTTCTATTTACAAACTGCCTTGAACAAATGAGGATTGCCCCCAGTGATCCTCTCGAGTGCCATCACACCTGTGCCAGGTAGCCTGCTGGGCTGGGGTAGCTCACTGAAATCTCAGATACAGTGACCAAAATGTGGATAATTTGTGTCCAGCTTCCTTCTCCAGGGAAAATGAAAATCCATGCTGTCTGTTTGACCGCTGTGTTTGTTTGGATTCATGAGCTTTCTTTGCTCTTTAGCCTGTTAGTTGCATAAGAGAATTTATTCTCAGCCCTGAAACTGATCCCTGCCCAGCATAAGGTGTGTATTTCATTAAGTAGAATGTTTTTGTCATTGTTTAACTCAAAGTATGGGAGATATACCCCAAAATATCTCAATTATTTCCCTAACGATGGAGGAAACACCTGCCAAAATTACTTGCTTGACATGTACAACCATTGTGTTGGTTTCCCAGGGCACACTTCTCTTTGAAGAACTCAAATTTTAATTTTCTTTAAGTTTACAACTCACCCTTTGTGATTTGCTGTTTGGTTTTATCTATAATGCATTCTGGTTTGCACAATCTAGTCTTGCAGGATGCAAAGCAACTTCCTAGGAGAATGCATAGAATACCTAATACCATGAACAATCTCAGAGCTCTGCTGGCTCTAGTCATTGCTTCCAGTGCCAGGAAGATTTATGCTTGTCTTTGGGGCTTTATGTACTTTATAGTTTTATTTCAAATCTAGTTTAATGTAAAAGAATGTAGGAACACATCTGCTTAATGGGCAATGTGAATGTAATTAACAATCTGCAGTGGTATGAGCGCAGTGGCAAACTGTTACCCAAGGAGTGCATACGGCCAGGAACAAATGGGTTCTGGGCTAACCTGGCATCTTGCACAGTTTTTACTCATTCCTTACTGATACATGACTTCTACTCAGCCAGATACTTTTTATAGAGCATGGATATGAAAAGCAAAGTTTTAATGCAGAGTTTCTTTTTCAATTATTGTTGCTTTTGAAAGTAACATAAAATGCACCACTTAGAACAAAGTTCTGTGAGGTGAAGCTGAGTCCAAGGGATGCCTTCTCCTTCCTTTGTATGAACTTCGTACCTCTGTTCTGCTGCCATGCTTTCCACTTGTCCACAAGGGAGGCAGGAATGTGTCAAAAGTATAACACTGGTCTTGGCATCATCACAATATAAGTACAACACTCAGATTCGTATACTCAGCTTTACACCAGAATGAGTTGTCCTCAAACCAGTTAGGTGTTAATGGAAGAGAAAAATCTTGGTATTAACCCAAAGGGGAGAGATTTGTCTGATGTGAATTTCTGACTTTGTGTAGGATTTTGAAGTAAACTTTGGCCATCCATTCATTTTGAATGCCTCAGCTTTCCTTACCTATGAGGATAAAGTTGTTTCTTCCACAGATTGCTCTGTTCCATAACTTCCACTCTCCCATGTAAAATCTGGAAGAGCTGACTGTGTAAACATGAAATTTTATTGCTAGATTTAGAACCCATGAGATTTACCCCAAAATAACTGGCTTCTTACTGCTCAGAGAAATAACATATTGAACTAAATAACAATGGTTTCCATGTCCTCTTTGTGGACTAGGGGCTTTGGGGTACATATATTTAATTATAATTTGTAAAAAGGCAAATTATAAAACCCCCTAATGTATACCTCAAGGCAAGCTGCCCTGCATGTGGACTTCTCTTCCTAAATATAATATACTCCTAAATGCAAAGTATGTAATTATCATACAGCAATGTTTTGCTCAAATATTCTAGCAACTCACTTTGAGTTGTAATAAATACTAAAAGTCTTTCTCAGGAAGCAAAAACTTAGACATTAATTTTGTTCTGGTCATCTTAGCAGTTTCTGTACTATAGTAAAAAAGTGCTCATTACTCTCCTTTACTTAAAATAGGAAAAAAGTACTAGATCCCAACTATCTTTATAGTATGATATAGGTTGAATAATAGATTGTTAAAAATTTTATTTTCTTGCCATCCAAAATGATATATGATAGATTTACACTCTCTTAATCCAGCAGAATACTCAGATGAACTGTTCATTGGTAGTAAATGGGCTTGGAGTTCTTTGGTAGGGACATCAGTACCTGTGTTGTGGCAGTGTGGAGCTGGTTCTTGGCTTAGTTTTCCTCAAATATGGAAGTAAATGTTAGCTATTCAGGAAAAAAATAATAGTATCAGTTGGGGGAAGTGACAATAACACCTAATCTCCACAGAATGACTTGTCAGCAGCTCAGAACTGTTCTCTGTCATTAAACGTTTTAGTCTGAAGTGTTACAAAGCTTTTCTTCTGCAGCTTTCAAACCCCATTTTGTTAACTACTCTTTACGGTAAATTGATGCCTACCTCCAACTCTTAGAGAGATCTCTGCATTATCTGAGGTTTTCTTAACTTCCCATTTCGTCAATATTGTTGAAGCAATGACTGATTGTTACATTGTGTACATACTTACGTTGTTATAATGAGGTTGTAGTGCAGGCAGAGCCACCCCGTTTGTGTCTCTGCAGAGGCTCACATGAATTGTCTTTAAAGTAAGTTACTGTGCTCTGTGAGTATAATAATTTTGACTCTGTTTTTCTTGCCTGACTTTCCTTTCTGTTGAACTGCAGCCTTGTTTGGAAACCTGTCATTTCTAATATGTGAGATATTCAGAGCTCTTTTGTGAAGAGACTTGGGTAAATTCCAGGCCATTTATAGACTGTACACTTAGCAAGGACTTCTGGCACTCCTGATAAATAACATACCCATCATTTTGAGTTTCAGAGATGTATCCTATTGATCCTTGTATAACTCCACCACTGATGTATTTGTAAGGAATATTGAAATCAGAGGCTGAGTAAAGTTTTTATTTATGTGAAGATGCTTATTTTCTATTTAAGCCACAGCTGTTTATTGATATGAAGCAAACAAGAGTAAAAGCAGAAGATCCTCCTCTCTTTGTTTCTAGTTCCATGCACGTTCTGTGCTCTGCATTACAATGTTTGTGTAGCCCTAATGATCTGGCTTTGAAACGTGAGAGTGAGTGATGTTGCCATCTAGTGTTTAATGAACAAATTCAGATAGATATTTAATCTAAATCTGTACTACAGATGGGAGAACTTTCGTTGCTTCTTTTCTTTGCGATTTCCTTGGCCAAGTCAGTGACATAAAGATTTTTTAAATCTAATTTTAATTATTTTATTGCTAATGAAAATGTGCCATATCTTGCCTTTTATGGATATTTAAACCCTCAGCAGGTGTAGTGGTCTTGGTTTCCTATTAAGCAGCAGAGTTTGGAAAAAGTGATGAATACATTCAGAAGAAGATATATTTTAACAAGGCTGAAGTGGAGTGTTGCTGCTGAAGCACCACTGAAGTGACCCTTTGGGAGCCAGTCCTGCCCTTCACTTAAGGGGTGCATATTTATAGCAGGATTTTTTTCAGTAAATCTGCATATTGCTTATCCTGACAGTTGTTTCAGCCTATAAATGTAGTTTCTGGAATGGGAGAGAAAATTTATAGTGATTTAGATGTTATGGCTCTGATCCCAGCCTCCTTGTCTAGCTGAAATGACTCCACATCATTAAAAATTTTAGCTGAAGAATTAGGTTTAATATTTCAAAGAGTAACTCTGTGCAGTGGATGTATTTATGGCAGCTATTGTTGTGATGAACAGGAAAACCAAACATCTTTGTTCAGCAGCGTTAAATGAAAAGATAATCTTTGAGAATTTATTGGGAAGTACATATCCTGTTTGTTTTTAGGCAACATTTTTCTGTGAGTGTGAAGATGCCTACAAGGGTTTCGTGTGTGAGGAGTTCGATGCCTGTCAGAGCCAGCCCTGTCAGAACAACGCCACGTGCACCGACGGAGCGCAGAAACACGACAGGAGCAGCTTCACCTGCAGCTGCCTGCCCGGTAGGTTTGTGTTACACACTGAATTATGCATTTGTGCTTTGACACTCCGTGCATACCTTTTGCAGAGCAGTGAACTGTGCAACTTCAGATACCAGGACAGATGGAAAACACAGCAACGTGAGGACAGTTTCTAAAAGGCTGCAGAGAGTTCTTCATCTGAAAAGTGCCATTGGAAAAGGCACACATCTGAACCATAACTTAAACAAGGGAATTGTTCATAACTGATAGAACTTCACCTATGAAGAAGACACGAGCAAAATTTAGTTTACATCAGCTTTTTCTTAAAAGGCGCCTTCTTTTCAGTTTTCAGATTTTAAGTATATGGTAAAACTATCTGCTCAATAAACATGTTGTCCTTGTGACTGGTAAACTCTTCCTGTATGTTACACCAATCAAACGGAAGAGAATTCTCTCTGTGCTGTGCAGTTCTTGGGCTGTTCCTCAGAACTGACTTTGATTTTGAAAACTTTAAAAAATTACTTTTCCCACCAGAATTTGTGTCCACACATAAAGTAGTGAGGAAAACGAACTGTTTTCATTTAACTTTGAATTTCTGAAGAATATTCATTGCATATGGAAAAAATATTAAAGAAAATGATAGATAAATGTTTAATTGTCATAAATGTTTCCAGATACAAGTTCCAGAAATATCTGTATGTGCATATGATCATTTCCCAAACTTTGATAGAAGGAAATGTTATGAAGTTAAGTATCAGCACAAAATGCAGAGGTGCAGTGACTCTTAAAATGCCTCTCACCAGAAAACTGTTGTTTTTTCCACCTCCGTGGTGCTTGCACAGCTCTGCATTCCTGGCCCTTGCAACATATTTGCTGTGATGCTGTGATATTCCTGAACCATATTGTCTTTCAGATGGACGAAACATACCCCACAGATAATAATAGGATGGGACATCTTTATTTTTGTAGATCTGTCATAAAATGTTATCTCTGATGAGTTTTCCTGCAAGCTGTAATGACCATCACAGGAAGATTCTTGTAGTGAGCTGCAGAGCAGCACAGTTGTGTCTGCCTTTCTGTGCCATGTTCTTCTGGATACATGTTTTATTCTAGGATAATTTTTAACCTTCACAAACTTGGTAACATTCAAAGATGGAAAAAATTTTAAATGAGTCAAGCATATTCAGTACTGTGTTAGGATGGACAAAAATAATCAGCTGGATGTGAGAACTTGAAAAACTGTGAAGCCTGTAAATGGAGTAAATCAGTGGATGTAGTATTCTATAATACTTCATTATTGGCTAGTTTGAGATCAATTAGAATTACAGAAAATCACTAGTTTTCCAGAGAGAGGCTGGAAATTGCCCTCCAAGTGCCTCAACCTGGTCCAGAGGACCTGCCTTGCGAGACTACAGTTCTGGCTTTCAACCTCAGTAGTTTTCTCCAGTTTAGGTGCTTTCATGGAATCCTCTTACAACAAACAACAGTTTCTTTTTCCAGGTTTTGGATTGCAGAGAATAGACTTATAATTCAGCTCTCTATAGCAGATAGAAGTGGAAAATACATAGAGAGGAAAGTCTTACAGATCCTTTTCTGTAGTAGTGCTCTAGCAACTGCAAATACAACAATTTGTGTAGACAGCTATTCTATGGTGATAACAATAGATTTGAAAAGGTATGGGTATTAATCTGCCCCAAACACTCATGCATTTTAATTTTGATTGCATTAAACAATTATTTAATAAAAATACGATTTTTTCCCTCCCGCTATTGTTTGATTTGGGTTTTTTTACCCTTCTTTTCCCTTTTCCTCACCCGCATCAGCAAAATCACAGACTAGGAATGTGCTCTGTCTTACCTTGGGGTCTTTGTCTTCTGTACCTGTTTCTAGCAGTGTATTGGCAGTGTCACCTGATCACAGCTTGCTAGTCTTTAACACCAGCCCTTGAGATAAATCTGCTTGTTGTGGAAGATATTTATAATTTTATGTAGGATTCTTTAAATAAAAACAATGTGTGTATGTGTAGCATGTAGTTTCTTCTTCAGTCATGCACTCGAGATAGTCTCTTGGAGGTAAATAACAATTACGAAAGAAAAATGTGTGGTATTTGTTAAGGAATTTAAGTTTGGAGTGTAGAATGATTTTGACTGTATTTTTAAATTTGTTCATTTTCTGGGGATGTGTTACAGACATCAGACATATGGAACAAAGCAGACTTATGGTCAAATAGTACAGTACACACAATCTGTAGCTTGTGAACTTATAGGAGCTTATTTGGAGGAGTGTGCAACTGTGCTGAGCAGTTCTTCACAGCTCCCACTTAAAATAAACACTCTTTTTGAAGCCCAGAAGTAGGAGAAAATGACAGTCATTCAGCATATGCACAAATAATTCATAGTGTCAAGTTCTGTTAAAATCTTGCTAAAGATTATTGACTTGAGATTCAAGATGTATTTGAAAACCATCCCAAAATGACTTATATTTTGGTTACATGGGTGCTCATGAGGCCCCAGCACCTACCTCCATTGTACTAGTGCTGTCAAAATATTGCTATTGGTAGAATACAATTGATACAAACTCTACTACTTATTTATGTTTCTCCAGTGAAGTATACATTTTAATTAGAAATCTCATTTTATAAAAAAAATAGAAGACTGTCATGGATTCTACCGCTTATTTTGGTTAATTTGGTTCAAGAAAAGTAATGTTCCTCTTTGGATGTCTAGTAATCCATTTGGTGGTAAACCCTCATTTTTGCTCTCTTTTCTAAATATTGTTTGTGTTTGTAGGTTACACCGGAGAGCTGTGCCAGTCAGAGATCGATCATTGCCTCCAGCAGCCGTGCCAGAACGGAGGCACCTGCTTATCCAGCATTCATGGATTCAGTTGTCAGTGCCCAGAAGGTAAAGAGCAAACACCTCATACTAACTGTTGTTTTGTGGGGTGTATTAGCCTAAATTTTCAGTTATCTTTAAAATTGTGCCTTAGCCCATAATAGTAAGCAGAAAAACGATCCAGACAAGAAATCCTTGTATGATCAGCAGTAGGATATGACGTGTGGTCGGAGCTGTGTGTTTCAGTGTGTCTGTGGTGCAGCAATGTTTATTTCTTCTACAACAGGAATCAGGTTCCAGCACTCTGAGAAAGGTGAATTTGAGGAGACTCAGGATGTGATCTGATTTTGATGTTGTCCACTAAATGTGTGAGAAAAAGATGCCTCTCTTGCAGTTATTTGCTCAGTTCTGCGTATGGGCCAGTTGGCTAAAATGTGTGGAAGAGCAGTAAGTCAAAACTAAAGGAATTATTTCAGTCCCCCATTCTCCTTTCTATTTGGACATATTCCTTTCTGGACATGAAAGCTATTCATTGATCCTCACTGGTAAACTCTGTGAATGTCACTCTGTGAGACAAGGACACCCCACTGCCTGTGTGTGCTTTCGTAACCCTATGCTGACTTCAATGACAGATGCCAGAATTGTGCAGCAAAGATCATCATGAGTGGAAGCTTTCAATTATGAAGCCTTTATTAGTTATTTATAATTAAGATTAGAGCTTTGAACTAATTATATTTCTGTGCTTACTTGATCTGTAGATGTTGGATTTGTTCTGCCAGCACCTTATGCTTGCCCTAGGGGTGCAAGTCTTTGATGACTGCTCCAGTAATACCTACTTGCTTAATAATGAAGATTACTTGTGATTTCTTTAGGCTGGTTCCTTACTTTTCTGAAGTGTCATGCTTTAACACTTAACAGCTGTGTTGAAACACAGACACTGACATTTTGACAGCAGTGCAGATCTTGCTTTTGGTAGAATTTTGAAAATGGTTTCCAGTATAACTGATAGCAAAATTCAGCAAGAAAAATATTAAATGCTAGGCTTGGTCAAAAATTTCCTCGCATTTTCCGTAGGAAATCTGTTCTGGAATCTTTAAGGATGCTGTGCAGGAAATGATCTTTCCAATAATAAATGTCAGGAAAAATAGGTATTGGGATTTTTGGTTGTTTTAGATCAGCCGTATTCATCTCTGTGTGTGGCATACCTTAATTACTCACTCCTGATGACCCAATAATGAACATGCTGACCATGTCTCAGCTTCACTCCTGTTGCCATGAGTGGTGCTGGCCAGGGCTGGGGTTACTGCTGGGCTGAGGTCCCTGCATGGCCACCATCCTCTGCTGTGGGGCTGTGGCTGGGATGTGGTGCCTGGCTCCCAGTGCCCTGTTCCCAGTGCCCTGCTGCTTGTGCCCTGCTCCCAGTGCCCTGCTAACTGGCATTTGTGCCTTGGTCGCCGTGGGGAGCTGTGGCTGCCCTCAGGCTCAGGGAGCTCGTGCCAGTGGCAATTAGCCTGTGAGGGAGTGTGGAGGCTGCCAGCTCCGCTTGGCCCGTGGGCCCTGGCACTGCCAGCAGTGGTGCTGCTCTTGCCAATGTTCCTGCTGGCTGTGCCAAGGGCCCCGTGCTGGGCCCTCTGCGTGGGGGAGACCTGGAGCACAGGGGAGGGAAACCTCCCCTCCATCTCCCTCCAGAGCTGTTCTCCCCATGGAGCTGATGGAGACGTTCCTGACGTGCCACTTCTGCATGAACAGCGTTCCCACTGGGAGCAGCGCTTTTACTGCAGGAGACTTACCTTGTCTCTCAGTTTGCTTGTGCGTGGCTCTCTCTGTGTTAAGCTATTTGATTCCTCAGCCTTGTTGCCTGCTTTGTTCCTTGAATATTTATCTTCATCTCCTTTCTTTTCCACTGATCCATATTTGTGTTTGATAAGTTTCCAATTGTTTCTGTTGAGTGCTCTGCTTTAAGTAGGCTTATTTTGGCACTGTTACTGTACTATCTTAGTGTTTAGGCTGCATGTTTTGCTCTTTTTCCTTCTGGGCACAGTGGTATCATTTTCTCAGTATTTTGGTCTTTTTGTTTTTTGGTACTTCTTAATATGTGTTAGAAGCCTGTGCCCCTTTTCTGCTTCAAGTCCTGAGGTTTTCTATGGTTTCTGGACTTAGTGTGATTTTTTTTTGTCCCTTACAGAGGAAAGAAAAAGACAAAACAATTCCTGAACAACTTCAAGGTTCTTAGGTTTTGTTAATAGGCAAATAGGCTTTTTGGGCCATCTTTCTGAACTTTCTGTGCAGAGTTACCAGTTCTAGTCTCCCAGAATTGTTTGTGTTGTAGAGCAAAGATAGAACTGGGGGAAATGCTCTGGTTGCTTCTCTGACGTTCTTACATGGTACAAATGTTTCTAAAACCACTGGCATAATGAAAGAAAAGAGCTTTACTGAAATACACTTACAACTATTAAAGTCAGGTTTTGCACATTTACCGATTTAGAGAAAGCCTTTGGAGGGGATAGAGCATTTCAGGAATTATTTTCTGGGCTGTCCAGGGTTATTTCCCTTAGGAAGACTAGTTTTATATTCTCAGTGTCTGATTCTCAGTTCCTTGGACATGAGAAAATCATTCTTAAGTTTGTGGGAACAAATGACATCTTGTTTGCATGGTTGCTCTTCTTGTGTCAGCCTGTGATGGCTCAACAGCAACACCAAAGATTCTCCCTGAGTCCCCATAGTTGCTGTTGGTTCAAACAGCGAATGCCTCCAATGAGGTGACACGGCTGTGCCTCTGCTCGTGGTGTCACCGTCAGGAGGGCAGGGGCAGAGGGGACACAGCCTGTCTGCAGGGGCCTGTGCCATTGCTCTGGAGTGACCTACTGGCCATATTAAGGAGTAAGATTTGTTCTGGAAGATCTACTAATGTCAATGAGCTCAAGAATTCAAATATTTTGTGGAAAGAAAGAGGTGATTCAATGAAATGTTGCCTGAGTTTACTAATGACTGTCCTTTGATCCTTCTTGCTTCTTTTCATGTGTTGCCCTCTCATAGAGGCATATTTTGAGAGCTTTTGTTTGGGTTTTGAAGGAAATTGTTAATTTTTGTAAATACAACAAAAGATAGTTAATTGAAAATTGCAGATGCAGTAACTTGCAAATTTGCTATTTTTAGCATGTCTTCAAATTTTCCATTAAAACCCCCCTACTAGCCCCCCAATTTTCTAATTTAAGGTCTCTTGCTCTGCTGCTATTCTCCTGCTGTGCTTAATAATAATTGCTTGTTGAGAAAAGGCTGTTCTTTGTGCAGTGCTAGTTCAGCACTCTGGAGAAAGGTAGCCAAGGAGCCTCTGTGTGTGTGAGCTACAGACTGCAGATACAATGTGGTCAGGCAGAAAAGGATAAGAAAGTATGGGAGGTATCACAAAGGGAAAAGAAGAAGATGGCAGATAAAGGAATGAGATGGAAACAATGAGGAATGATCTCGAGATTGTGCATTTCTTTTACAAATGAGATCTGTGGTTCATGAAAGAAGGATGTGATAATGGACAGAAGGTGAGATCTGAGGCACTGAAAAAGCAGCCAATCTCAGATGTGAACAATTCATGATTATTCTTTAGAAAATTTTGCTGTCTTAGAAGCGCTTTAGAAAAGAAAATTTCATTATGCTTGCAGATTCCATTTTCTGTGGGATGCACTGTAGGTTTTAATGTCCAAAATATGTCAGAAAATAAACTGTTACCTGAAGTGGTTGAGTCACGTCTGCTAAAGAGAAATGTGGATTTTACACTCAAATTTATAGTGAAGAGACTTAAACAATACTAAGGACCAAAAAATTTGTTTAAAATTTTGATACTCCATTATTTTGAAAAGGAATCTTGTACCTACAATGGGGTAGGGATCTTTGATTGGCTTCTTAGAAGTTTCATGGTAATAAACAGACATTTAGCAAATATTACCTTCAAGTGCTCATGCAAAGAAATTTTTAGACATTCTAAGAACCTACACACAGTAAACATGGGGATATTTGAAATTTATATTCAGGATGATTCCATAAATCCTCTTGATTTTCTTCCACTTCTTGGAATGTATGACATGCTATTGACAGTAACATCAACACATTTTATTGGAGATGTCTGAGGTATTGATTATCAGTTTAAAAGTTTGGTTTCTCCATTTTCTTTAAGTCGCTGAGAAGTTATGTATTTTTCCAAAGTACCCTGAAATGGAATTAAATATTAAAAAATATTTGAAACATAAAACTCCCCTGATTGGCATAAGCAAATATAATTACATTAAACTAATAAACACATTGTATTAAATCAATAAAAATATGTTTCAGCGATGTAGAAACTAGTCATCCTTACTTATGTAGTTATGAAATTCATGGATATCTTTGTTAGAAGTTACACAAAAGTAACAGCTTGTATGGAAATTGCCTGATTGTGTGGTGGAGAAATGTGTTACTTCCACATTCAAATTTTATAAAATTAGATAGAATGAAAGACTTGGTACTTGTGTATATATTTGTTTTACATATTTTAAACATTTGGAGAACCTTTTTTAATTTTGCTCAGAAAATAATATTAAAATAAATTAGTAGTGCACCATGGTTTTGAACAAACCCAGATAATAATCAGCAAAGTGCTGATCAGTGATAATAAAAAAATAAACTTCTGTTGCAAGATGGTTCTGAATCTCTGTTAACGTCCTGACGGTGAGTTCAGATGAACTGCATTCAGTGTTACAGGAAAACATGAATCTTTGACAGAAATGGCAAGTATTGAACTGGCCAAGCACAGAAACTGGCTCAGGGGTTTGGGCTGGTGTCACCTGCTCAGCGTGGAGGTCACCTGCTCTGACAGAGGGTCAGAAATGTTTCCATTCAGGTTAATGTGTTTTTGAAAAATAATCATCAGCAATAACAGATTTCAGAGCGATCCTCTGGAAGAAGATAGAGAGAAAATAATGTGTATGATTGAGAGTTTAGCATATAGATGACTTAAAATTCACATTTTAGGACTGATTTATTTTACTGTTGAAGTGTGATGTGATTAGCTGCAGGTAACTACTGCTGGCAACTCACTGAGCAAAAGTGTCCTAAAATACCTGCAGGTATTTCTGAAAATACTGGAAAGCAACAAATTTATGAATGCTCTTATTACAGTTCTGTGGTTTTAAAAAAAAGAGTTTGACAGCTACAGAAGATGCTAAGCTGTGATTCATATGTGCTGATTTGCAATAACAGCTAGAAAATGCACATTGTCACCATGAATTTTAATTGACTGGGAGAACAGGCGCTATTTGCCTAAATTTAGAGTAGTTTAAGTTTCAAGGTCTTCACTTTTTTCTGTCCTTCATTTTTCATGTAAAAGTCTTTTTCTCTGGTACATCTTGCAGATGGGATTCTTACTTCTTGATGTTTACATAGAATAACCCTATTTACTGTTGGGTTCCAGAAAGTGGGTCATACAGCTGTTGCATATGGAAGATTTCCCAAGGTTACTGGGGATTAGAGTGCAGAATTCTTCATATTACCACAAGAGAGCTTAATTTACCTGAAGAACATTTTGTTGTTAATTAAAATTTTTTATGGCTGTTTAATTTCTGGTACTTCTGCTAATCTGATGTTTTTACCTGGCACTTTCCCAGATTGCTCTTATTCTAAATAGAATTCTTAATGCTTGAATGGGTTTAGCCTCTGTTCATCTTTATGCATAAAAACTTACCAAGACTGACTTTCAGTCAAAATCTTATAGCTACAATTTAATGATTCCTTGATCCTTCTGATTAGTATCTTTTTTCTCTTTACTGAATTCTGGTGAAATGCCATAAATTTCTATTTCCTCACAAGACAAGTTTCTATAGGGAAAGTAATAAATTGCCTGTATTTCTTTTACTTTTTATCCCTTTACTTCAGATTTAAAGGCTTTGTTATCCTGAGTGCTAGCAATTCACAGACTTAATTTTTCACATTTCTGTAATTCTTGGAATTGGGTGTAACAACATCCAGACAAGTTAGTTGTTCTGCAGACTGTATAAAAGGCAGTCCTACTGTGTCTGCTGAAAGTGTTTAACTTCCTTGACTTGCACATGGCTCTTTTGCTTTCAATAGCAAAGTAATTAAAATCCCACCGTGATGAGAAATCTGGCTTTTATGTAGAGCTTTTTTGTGTCTGAAAACATTTTCTGATCTACTTTCTCTCACTGCCCTGGAGGTCTGCTGCAATTTCTAAAGCAGATCACCTGACTTAGCACTGTTATTCTTCTTGACAACTACCCAAATGGCCTGATCTGTGTAAGCACAAACATTGTATTGTGGTTTTCAGCAGCATAATATTTTCTAGTATTGCCTTTCCCCTTTACCTTCCATGTTATTCCTTTGGTAAATTTTGTATTCAGCTCTTTCAAACCACCAGTAGTGGCTGCACTTCAATCATGCCCCTGTTACACCAATAATGATCCAGTTGCAGGGTTGGGCTCATGTTAGTTGGTTGAAGAGCAATTTAGGGGATGTTTATCTGCAGATAAACAATACTGATTTTTTCCTCTCTACTATCTAATTCTGTTCTCAATCAATACACCTCTGAATTTGATTTTTAAAGTTATGACTTCCATTGTTTGTTTTCAACAATTGTAATGGGGTATGGATTTAAATGTGCATTCAGAAATGCAAATGAATAGATTTCCAGTTTTGCTGCTTTGAGTATTTTCAGATATTTAACTTGTACTAAAGATCTAAACTTCGAGTCAACTGAACACATTTCACAGTGCAGTCAAAGATAGCACAAGGGCAACATGTTTTGGTGTATTTTAAACCTGCATATGTTCTTGAAGTGCTTTGTCACTTGAAACATCAGCCATCTGCCAGTGTCTCCTCTTTGTGGGGAAGGTTGCTGCCAGGGCTGGAGGGAAGCGACATTAGTGGCTTTGTGTGACCTCGGATCTCCTTGATCCTTTGCAATCCGGTTTCAGAGTTAATGTGGAGATTTCACTGGGCTCATTGGCTGATCTCCTCCTGGTAATAGTTAAAAGTCCTTGTGGGTTCCTTTAAATCTGACCAAGGTTTTATGATAACAGTCCAGGGTTTTTTAAAGTTGTCGGTAACCATTGCTGGAATTAGATCCTTGATCTTGGGATTTCTGTTCTGTGCAGTTTCGGATGCTTAATTACCACTAACAGGAGGGACCTCTAATAGAGGATTCCACAGTGTCTGTTTTTAAGCTCTCTCTGTTCAACACTGGTGAGCAGGTGGTCCTGACAAAGCCCACGAAGCAATTAGAGCCACAGGATAGCAAAATGGAGAGGGCAGAAGGGTCTTGCCTGTTCTTCGCTTGTGCCCTGCCAGACCTGCTTTTTTTTCCTGGTCTGTTGCTGAGTTATTCATGATTAAACTGTTAAAATTTCAATCTGTAGACTGTTTTCCTCTTCCTTCCCTTTTGCTTGGTGTTGCTTCAATAAACCATCATCTCTCCTGCTAATGAGAAGTCTGTTCTGATAAAATATATTTTTTAAATTGCTGAAGCTTAAGTAAACCCATGTTCTGTTTGAGGGGTTGCTATACTTAACATACATGTTAACAGTTATGAAAAAAGATCACTTAAGGCTTTTCTGTTTTTTCCCAGGCTAGTCAGCTCCTGATCTTTAGAAAATCTTGTCTGCTTTTCTAGTCAGGTTCACTCAGAGAGCAAATAAGCACTGTCAGGTTCAGCAAATATTTTTGCAATTTACTGCTGTAATCACATAATAGTATGATTTTAGCTGAAGCATCTTTGATGGGCAGAATTAGAGTTTATTATATAGGATGTCTGTATTTTCATAATTTTCCTGGAATTAAGGAAAAGGAATATATCTATATCAATGGCTTACTTTTAACATGCTTCAGTTATTAAAATTGTATGCATATCAAAATGCTTACTCATCAAAACCATCTCTTTCTTTCAGGGTTTTTAGGAACCACTTGTGAAGACAAAATAGACCCTTGTGCATCATCTCCCTGCCAGAACAATGGGACCTGCTATGCAGACAGACTTGCCTTCTCCTGCAGTTGTAGTCCTGGATTTACAGGACCCACATGTGCTCAGCTCATTGACTTCTGTGCCCTGAATCCGTGTGCACATGGCATTTGTCGCAGTGTTGGAACCAGCTACAGGTGCCTCTGTATCCCTGGTTCGTACCAAGTCACTTCCTTTGTAAATCTTCCAGTAGTTTTGTATGTAGCTTCAAAATATAGTTTTAAATTACTTTCTTTTTTTTCCCTTTTCAGTCTGTAAAACATATTGAACAGATGTTTTATCTGTTTAGAGTAATGATAGGAATCTACACATTACACATTCTGTTTGGAAAATCAAAAATTGCAGAGTGAGCTCTGAAAATACCCACTGAGATCCATATGGCTTGGTTAATCACTACAGTTGTATTACAAAACCACAGCCTGCAGGATAAATCTTTTTCAGGTGAGGTATCAGTGCCATTGGAATGAGAAAATTTGGTAGAGAGAATGGGAAATACAATACATCATTAGGGGGGGAGTAAAATCAAACAAGGTGGCTGAACAAAGGTAGAGAAGGAAAAAGAGGGGTTTAGTCCTGCCATCCATGTTTGTATGGATTGTCTCTCTTCAGAAGTTCCAGTGGTGCTGCCCGGGTGGGGACTGTGAGGGGGCTCAGCTGGGAACTGTGTGATAACTCAGCTTGGCAGTGAGTGGTGTCTGGGGAGCACTTGGCACAGCTCCAGGGTTTATTTTCTTCATGTAACACAATATTGGGGTGCTCATAGCTCTCTTCATACATTTTAGCAATGATATTTACTAGGTGAAGTAGCAGTTAGAAGGAGTGATATCCTCTGCTGTACATCCACCACTGCTTAAGCACCTGCAGAGTGAAAACCAATAATCTTTGTTATCATTTGAATAATTTTGGCACCTCTTTTCTTAAGGCTGTTCCCATAAAGCTATAAACTTGAAAACTGAAGAAATTAAGGGGAAAACAAATTTTCAGTGTACCAATGATAAACAAAGGGTGATACTGGGTAGTTAGTAGCTCTCTGTATACATATTGCCGTGACACACCCATTGTTCTGCAAAGTTCCTTCCAGAAAAATAACCTCTCTGCTGCTTTTCCATGAGTTGTGGCAAACCAGTCACAATTCTTCATCTCTTCCTTCTCAGTCAGCAGGATGTGCAGGTATCCTGCAAAACTCGTATTTGTGGATACTTGCGAATATGTTTTTTTTATAATGAAATCTACCAATGCAGCATTTTTAGGTGTCAGAGACATGGAAGGACCATCAGAGGTTTTTTTTGAGATACTCACAAATGAACACAAGCTAGTGGAAATTTGTAGTTGGATTTGACAGATTTATAGCTAAATTACAGACTTCTTTATAAAGGAGAAAAATATGAAAGTGAAATGGAGACAATACCACAGTGGTGCTATCTTATAATTCATTTGTTGACAGCACTTGTGAATTTATACATACAAGATTATAGGAATCTCCTGTAGAACCTTAAACCATTGGAACATACTAATATGTTTAACTAGAAGAAAAGAAAAAAAACAAGCCTCTATTTTATGGACAGCTTTGCAGGAGGAATCTTCAATTCTTCTGTTGAGTGCTTGCAACCTTTCAGAAACCAGAGGGTAGGTAAATTTTTGTGGCAAAATATGTCTAGGTTTTAAGTGACCTCAAATATTTTCAGCCCAAATATTTCTGTGAATGGTGTGGGCAGTTTTCATCTCAAAAGAAGAATGACATTATGTAATGCAGAAATGCATTTCCTAATATTTCAGAAAGTGAAGATGATAATTCTTTCATTACAAATATTAAGTCTTAAGAGGAATCCTTAGAGAAAAGAAGATGGTATTGAGATGAAGAGCAACAGGCTGAACCATATTTAAATACAGCTAGAATATTCTGTTTTATTGAAAGTATAAACTGGAATTCACAACATATAATTAGTTCTGTCTGACAAAGTATCTTTTTGATTTCAGGTGTTTGAAATTGCTAAGTGCTCTTTCCCTACATTCCTTTTCAGAAATGAGTATTTAATGGTTTTTATATTTACTCATTTCTTTTGGATATTCTTCTCCTCAACCAGCCCCCCCAGAGGACTAAACAGCCTAGGGAATGAACAGGGAAAAAGGTCTGAAGTTAAAAAAAAAATCCAGAAACAGGAAAAAGGTGCTCAGCAGGTACTTGGTAGCACCAACCTAATCATGGATTGGGTGGCTAGTATTTTGTTAACTTGTTTGGATTCACAGCAGGAAGTTGCTGTTTTCCACTCTGGAATGGTACACGCAGTCAGGGTGTGGCCAAAAACATCCCAGCAGAGGGGGGGGAAACCTGCTGAGATGAGGCTGAACAACAAGGAAAGTGATCAAAATGCATCAATGTATTTTGATCTTAAACTGGTTTTTAATATATGGCTGAAACCACAGCTGATTGTTGAAACCAGAGACTGATGATGAGCATTTTTAAGGCTTCCAGTTCTGTGTGTGCCCTGGGAAGTTCTGAAAAGAACATTTAGGATTCAAGTGCTTTGAATTGTAGAAATCAAAACACAGGAGGAGATACTCTACCTGTATAAGTGATGGGAAGATAAGTCAACAGAACCCTGAATTTCTGAATTAATGTGAAAAAGTCTTCTAAATGCCTGTGGTGAAAAGGAGCTGCAGCACTGGGAGCTGTCCAGCACAAGGGCCCCTTCCCCAGTCATCCACAGTAGGAAAAACGAGACACTTCGCTTGCCAAGTAAACCAGTTTTAATGTTCTTCAGCACATTCTTTGCCTGGGGTTCAAACAATGAAAAGCTAATTAAATATTCTTGGGCAAATAAAAACTTTTTCTCTGAACTTTTTCACCTAAACCTGATTAACTGTTGATGGTTGGGTTTGTTGAAAGGTTTGTTCAAGTTAATTCTGTGTCTCTCAGGACATAGTCTTAGATCTCTCATGTTATAGAAACTTACTTTTATTTAAATAATATGAGTGCCTTTAAAAGTGAGCCCAATGAGTAACCATAGGGATTGCATGCAGCACTTATTGAACTCTTTTGTGTAGATCCATGTTTGAAATTTAAAAAAGCTATTTCTTTTCTCCAAATGTTATATGGGCTGCTGTAACCGTCACTTTTAAAACTAGCGTTAATTACTTCATATAGGGGTGGACATAAAGACCAAGTGATGTGAGCTTGCCATTAATCTATCACTAATTTAAAAACTTGTGTAGCTCATTTCAGAAGTTCCTTAAAGAACTGCACCTAAGTGGTAGCAAAATGGGAATAGAGAGAATAATTTTTTTCCTTGTTTTATGCCCTTTCATTGTTGTGAATGTACCATTATTGGTTTTTTTGAAGTCATAGCAGCAGGATTTGCACCAGTTGTCTGCAGGTATTTTCCCCATGAGTTAAAGGGAAATAAACAGTGGGTAAATGTGAGTCAACTTCTGTGTAGATCAGCATTTAGGAGACATTGTAAGACACATTTTTCTGGTGGTTTGTGTAATTATTGAGTGTAAGGCAGGTAAGAGCAATTAAATGTGAGGATTCCTATCTTGCAATTCCTGAAGAAAAAAACCCTAAAGTAATGACTACAGACCATGGCCTAACACATTTTTGGTATCTCTATCACAAAGCCGTTTGTTAGAGTGGGTGAGTTACATCTCTGGTATATTAAGAAGCTGATTCTGTCGACAATTTTGCCTGAAGAGACTTTGACAGTCTCTGTTACTTTATTGTAAAGTGGATGAATGAAATTTGTGTGCAGTTTAGGAGCATTATCAGGGGTTAATAATAAAGATCTTATCATACATTAGCAGGAAAGAAATGGTCTCTGCCTCCTGACCCTGCGGCTCTCTGGCTTGCAGGCTCTCAGTGCTGGTGAGCCCTCCTAGACCACTGCCTTCTTTGTACGGGAGTATTTCAGACATGTCCCTGATTTCCTATACATTTTCTTTACATATATCTTAATGGAAACTTTATTAAATGACATTTTTAGAACTCTTTTCTGTATTGGTTATCTGGCACATCTGAAACATATGGTTCTAAAACTTTGGAACCTGCCACTTACATTTTTGTGTTCTGCTCTAGGATGTCGTGCCATGTTCTTTTTCTTTTTTTTTCTTTTTTCTTTTTGTTAGGTATTTTGCAGAGGATATAATTTCCTGTTACAGAAGCAGAATGCTGCAGAGTTTTGCTTAGGTGTGTGACCTGAATGCCATCCTTCCTTTCATGCACTGTTTCTACAAGCAGGCACAGTGTCTGTTGGTTTTTCATCTGTGTTACTTCTGCCTCAAAAATTAAACAAGAGAGGAATTTTAAATAGTTCCAATTACACCAAGGTCTTTGCAAGTCTCCTTGCTTGGTAGGCAGTTTGGTTCCAATGTTTTTTGGGCCAGGGTACAGATTTGAAGAATGATAAATGGTAGTAGTTATACTTGCATAGCTGCACAATTTGCAGAACACACAACCAGGCATTTACTGCTAATTTTTGAGTGTGTTGGCTTTCATTGTGGGCATCACTGTAAATAATCTCCATCATCTAATGCTTGTACAGGAAAGTTCATTTTTATAACCTAATTTGGAAGGCAGTCTATTTCTTTTGAATGGCCCTGTCTCCAGAATGGGATGGAAAAATGTGTAAGTTATTTTCAAGCTGAACATGCTAGTTTTTCAAATGTCTGCTGAGGGGCTCTGTGGAATTCCCAAGCCTGTGCAACCATACCTACTTTGTATTGTGTGTGTCATTTTTCAATTGCACATGAAACCTTACTTTTACATCTTTAATTATATGCTTACAGATCCCAATTATTAATATTTATCATCTGAGCCTTTACAGGTGACAAAGAAATGCTCAGTATTTGGATATTATATTCATAGTTTGTGTCATGTGTTTTCATGCTTACCCCATGTTAAAGAACTAATTTGTTGTAAATCCCCATGCTCATTTGTTGAATTTCTCATCTAGCACCTGTCTGTGAAACCAGTGGGACCCTATTTTGTCTGTTTGGAGAATGTTTATTTAGTCCCTGGATCTCAAAGCAGTTTCTTCCTTCTCTTAAACCTTTTCTCTTAAATCTTTTAACTCTTTATACTCAATTAATTTAATACAGCTGATGTTATAAATTTAAAATGCAAATATTTAATATAGTATTTTTAATTTTTGCTGGTCCAAAGTGGAGGAATCTATCTAGAAGTTGCATAACTTAATATTGGAGCAAATGTTTGCATTTGGGTTTCTTGAAGACATAGGGGTATAGATTTTGAAACTGCAAAGCACATGTACAGACATTAATCTCTGCCTTCTACTTTATAAATATATATGATGGCATATATAGAACATTTGAAAAAAGGAGGAAGAAAGGAGTTTCAGAAAAAAATCTACAAGGTATGAAGAATGGTGGCAACTTCAGTAGTAGTACCATGGAGTGTGTTTCCCTTGATTTTCTGCTCATGCAGCTTAATAGATGGTTCTGGGAGCACAGTTTTATCTCAGTGCCCTTGCAGAGGCCAGTGTAACATTTGTCTGTAGCAGTAGCAATTTCTTTTTTCTCTGTCTTTTCCCTTTCAACATTTTGGAACTGGGGCAGGATATGCAAGCTCTGGCAGAAGTGACTTTAAGTTAATTCCAGTCTCGCTGACTGAGCCCTTTATTGCTTCTGTTTCTTCACCTTGTTTCCACTGCTACGTTAAGACAACCTTCCATGCAATCTGGTCATGCCTTCCTACCTTCCTGCCATCTGGAGCAGTCTTGTTTTTTTCTCTTATTTAACTGCTATATAAGCTCAGATTTAAACTGAACACATTTATTTCTTGCTTCTAGAGCATGCACCTCTCTGTTAGTGAACAGCCATACACATGAACTGATGCTGTTCCCTGCAAAATAGGGCTCTCTTGCATTGTCCCCCATTAGGCCTTCCCATAAAGGTGGGGTCTGATGTTCTGCTGCCCTGATTTGGTGAAGTGTTGGTGTGGACAGGCTCAGGGAATCACTGTTGAGGACCTAGTGTCTAAAAAGGCTCAAAGTCTTTCAACTTTGTTCTTTATTGATTTATAAAGGCAGATTAAGCTTCTGCCTCTCCTTTTTTTAAGCTGGTAGTGCAGATATGCTCAAGAGGTTCCTTTACTGTGTCTTTTGCTCTGTCAGTTGCTCTTGAAGGTTTTGACAAGGCTCATGGTTCATGGCTTGTCCTCTTCCCTTCATGCATCTTCCCTTTCCTGTTTTCTTCTCCTGCAGTTTTTAACAGCCCTGTGCAAAGATGGTACAGTTTAGCAGGCAGCTCCTGAAGGCCATGCCAGGCACAGCAGGAAAATAACCTGGGCTCTTCAAGGCAGCCTCCCTGATGCTGAAGAGAAAGGAAGAGGAATTTGGTCATTGAGGCGAGGATGGCAACAGATCTGTTTCTGCCTTTGTAAAGACCGGTAGCAGAGGGAGAGTCAGGTAGAGGGAAAAGAGGTAACACAGGGACATCTTTGTTTCAAAGGGTTTTTTAGGTTTCCTGTCCATTCCCCAGCCTCTGAAGAGAGCAAATCAGAACTTCACTGTCAAGTTCTGCTTGAGTTCATGAAGATGATGTTATTGAAGGCTTTTCCAGTTTCAAGTGACCTGGAAAAAAGAAGTTGCCCTTTTTGAAGCTGCGTTGCCTCATGTGGTTTTTTTTCCCCTGTTCAGGAACAGTAGCTGGAGAAGTGTTAATGCAGGGATTGTTTCTTTCTTTCTGAATATGTCCACAGAAACATTTCACACCCCAAAAGACCTGTGTTTGGCATTGGCTGTGAACACAGAAGTAGCAGAATTGTAACGTTGCTAAGAAGAGAGGAAGCAACTACACTACAATCCTTTATTCTGAAGTTAGTTGCGAAAAATTCCCGTTTCAATCTAAATTCTTAAAAAAATTATTTATGTAGTCTTTTTTAATATAGATATCTGCATTCAGCATGCGTCATGGTTTATATATCAGTCTAGTTTAAAAGCAGTAATACAAGGAGAAAAGCTCATTAAGGACGGTGGTGCCTCTGAGCTCGGTGAGGAGCATCCCTCGTGTGCTGCTCCCGCTGCTCCATTCCGGCAGCTCCAGCAGAAGGAGCTGCAGCCACCGGGGGAGGACAAGGAGGGTGAAATCGTGTGTGGGCGAGACCTGCCCTCTCGTGGAGAGAGGAAACATCTCTCCCAGGCCGTGAGCAGCGTCTGGCAGCGTGGGCTGCCTGCAGCCTCAGCCTCCAAATTCATTGATTCTGGAAGCCAGGCAACTACTCAGTCACAAATTCCCTTCGTTTCCTTTGAAAGGGAGACGTGGAAAATGTTTTTTTTTTCTTTTTTTTTTTTTTTCCTGAATGTGTCTCCTTAAGTCGGTGTTAAACACTGGCAAATCGCAGCTGTTTTTCTTGTAAGTTTTCCAATTTTGGTGGCTTGTATGTTGGCTACAAATGTCACTACAAAGGGTATTTCATAGAACCATAAGCTAGATAAACTTCACCGTAGGCTGGTAAGAAACCCTATAACTTTTAGTATAATTAATTCTATATTACCTGGCTAACAGCTTTGGCAAAAGTGGCTCTGAAATATTTCTTAATAAGCTACTAGTCCAATTAACTATTTCCTATGAAAGAATAATTTTGTGCAGAATTGGATTATATTGTATATAAATCTTGAGTAGTACTAACATGTTGTATCTTTATAAATTTTTATTTTGAATTGTCTGTAATAGGGAGGGAGAGAGGCAATGCAAGTGGTGTCTGGAGGTGGCATTTGTCCTATTTTCTATGATTTTGTGAGAATTCTGGGGAAAATTTGGACCAGGAGAGTGAATATAGATTGCTGCTTACTATGATGAGAATTTGCCCCTCTTCTTGGTTCTTCATGATCTCATCCTTTTGTATCTCTAAGTTCTCTGACTAACTACAGGCTATCTGAAGAAGTAAAATCACACTGCAGAATCTACACTCACCCTGTATTTTAGGTCTTTTTCCTGGCATCTTTACTCATGCCCATTGTATATTTATTCATTGTACAGTCACTCCTCTATTGTTTTTACAGCTATATGCAGTGAGCAAACCAAGATTTTTAAAAGCATCTGAGCACGGTTCCAGTGCCTGGCCTTGTATCACAGAGTACAAGTACATATTCATGGTATTATTATGGTGATCACTAAGGCCCTGATGAGTTAAGAAGGTTAAATATTTAACTGATTTAAAGCAAATTAATCTGTGGTAGGGGTGGGAAGAGTGTTCTTATGTACTGCTAACATACCATGACATATTCTATGCATGACTGTTCTTTGGGAAACAGCATTTAATATGAAGGCGTATTTGAAACCACCTGTTGAAGTGTGTAATATAGACCTTTACAAGCTGACAAACAGAGGCCAGCCATTTTTTAAAACAAATAAAAATTTTCCCAGTCTACATTATTTTCAGTATCAGCCAAATATTATGAAATAATAGCCCAAGAATGAAAAATAGTCTGCAGTAAGCACAAGGTGTGTGTCATTACGCTGTGGATGACAGTACTGGTTACAATTTCTATCCTCACCTTTTCAATGGATGGGGTTTTGGTTATTGTATTAAATGCCTATAAACTTAGACATTGTTCCTGGTGTTGGAAAGGCTCTACCTTAAGAAAGAATTAAAAAAGGAAAGAAAAAAAAAAGAAAGAAAGAGAAAAGAAAAATAATAAGAAATAAGAGAGGAAGCTTTTCCTAAAAAAAGTAAAACTTGAATTTATTGAAGAGAAATTAAATAAGCTTCTTGGTATCAAAAATAATAGTATTTAAAATGACCAGGTTTATGATTCTTCATCTCTAATATCAAGAAACAAATACTACCAGCAAACATATTTTAGCATTACAGCTAGTTTATTTCCTCTGTTACACTACAGTAATTAATGCTGTTACTTTATATGAGTAGGTACTACTTTGACCTGATGCACCATGTGTAGAAAGTAATTTCAACTTCTGTTAAGACAAATGGTTGTATGGCACACTAATGAAAAAAGTGCTGTTTCAAGTGGATTAACTCCTTTTTCTTGCCTCATGATGCAAAGGGCTCAGTGGCTGTTAACAGGTCTTGCAGCTTTTCTCTGCGCCTGCTTTCTGTGTCTGCCTAATCAGGCTGTAATACCTGCCTAGAATTGGGAACACTGCAAAGGAAAGTACCTCAATGCTTCTGCAGGGTTTTGACATTGTACAGCTTTAAAGGTAAACATATTATCATTCTAACTACTGTTACACAATTATCACTTCTTTGATGAAAAGTGGCTTTCATGCAAGGAGGATCAAAGGGAGTTGGGAGATCTGTCAATATTCCTGTATCCCCTTTTACAACCAGAGTGTGGGTGTTCCTGTTGCTGCCAGTGGCCCCTGCCATCAGCCTCCATCCTTGCAGCCTCCTGTGGTTTATCACAGGCCCTGGGACTTCACTCAGAACATTGTGCTTCCAGTATTTTTGGGTGATTTTCAACTGGGGAGCAGACGCGTTTAAAATCAATGTTTTAACATGTACCTGTGTGTGCACGAGATTTAAATCCCACAGTCTATAGTTACCTAATTGTTAATTTGTGCTGGGAAGTGTTTCATAGCTTGTTTTCTTCCCTCTTCATGGGATTTAGGTTACCATGGCCTTTACTGCGAAGAGGAGTATAATGAATGCCTTTCTGCACCCTGCCAGAATGGAGCCACCTGCAGAGACCTCGTCAACAGCTACGAGTGTGTGTGCCTTGCTGAGTACGAAGGTAGGATGGGTTTGTCTCTTGGTTTTTCAATTGTTCTCTGCATTTTTTTAGAGTAGATTCTGTTACAAACAGAGATACACCACACCCTCCATTGAGCAGAAAGAAATCCCTCATGTAAAATTAATGAAAACAAACTTCAATATAGATCTTGATCCCATAATCTTTATCCAAATGAATAGTTTAGATTTATCTCACCTGTGAGGAATGCATGTCCTTGTCTGGGGACAAATGGCTTCCCTCTGTTCTTATTAGGTGTAGCTTTTTTATGCTGTTTATAAGATATGTAAGAAAGTGATGAGTTTTTTGAAGAAAACATAATTGTTAAAAAGAATTTTTCATCAGTTATTGTTTGGAACTTTTACATGGAGAGTTTTTCAAATTACTTTTTTATTCATTTTCTCCAGTGAAGTGAGCTAGAAACAAAATATTAATAAAATATTAATATTTGAAATAGATTAGCACAAAGAAGTAGAAATAAGAGTTTTATGTTGATCATTTAGAAGACTGTACAGCCCAGAGAGAATAGGAGCTCTGTGAATGCTTTCCCATGTTAACTGCAGCTATTCTTAGACATATTCAAATGGAATGGGTCTTTGGCATTTTTAAAGTAATTTATAAAATAGATGAGAAGAGTATATGTTTAGCTGTTCAAAATCTTTGATCTCACAGTAGATTTCAGCTGTGAAGAGATTAACACATACCAGTGGTGTGTGACATGTCCCTCTGTGAAGGGCTAAAATGATACTTTTTAGTGTATTCTGTTTGGAATCATGCTGTGAGAATGTTTTCAATGAAATTTTATATGCTATTAGAATTTTAAAAAATATGTATATATTTTACACAGAATTACTATGTTTTAGGGAACATTGCTCTAGCATTTTGTCATTAAGCATATCAATCCTTATCTGTGTTGATAAGTAATGCTCACTTAACAGCTGCTTGAGGCTAAATATGTATTTCATGCTGGTGATTGCACTGCTCTTTGACAATAGGTACAGAATTCATCATTTTAGAAGCTTAGTGAGGAAATGACCCTCAGCTTTTCATGGCAGTTTAACCAGCACTAAACCACAATGTTATGACTTCATCTTCTGTTCTCATCCAGCCCGTACACACAGCTGAAATCACTGTGTGCACAGCACATTATACTTTAACTGAAAGCAGAGAACCTGATCCTGTGAGCACTTTTGGCTGCCTACTGAGCTTTCATCACTCCAGCACTTCAGGTGCTCAGTGACACTACTGAACAGAGCTGAGGCACCCAGCTCAGGATGCTCTGTGAGCCACCAGAGACCTCCAGTTTAGCACCACCAACCCACTTGCAGTCCCCCTTCTGCCTTCATCCCTGTGATGCCTGCACTGAAGTTTGTGCCAGCAGGTGCCTGTGGGCTGCTGGCTTTGCTGGCTCCTCCCTGCAGGATGCTCAGCCAGAGTGCTCTGTCTTTTGGTGCTAATGCTGCAAAGGTTAGCAAAATGAATTTGGCAGGTCTGGAGTGAGTGAGGACTCTGTGTGTGTGTGTGTGTGTGTGTGTGTGTGTGTGTGTATGTGTGTGTATGTGTATATAAATAAGTTGCTTTTATGTGTATTTTTCATTTTCATAATTGACTTGAGATCGTTGGTTTTATGTAACTCACATAAGCTTGCATTGCTGCACATAATTGAAGTGTTGTACACTAGAGAATTAATTTCTTTCCTTTTAGTCACTCACTCAGAGTCTCCAAATTCAAATTTACAAACTGCCCGATTCTAGTGCAACAAAATTCCTGAAAGAGGTTAGGAAGGAGAAAGGCAGGATCAGCTGCACATCCACTTTTCATATGTATTTGTTTCACCTCTATTTCACCTTTCCTACCCCTCCATCACTGTGGGTTCTGTAATCCCCACCAAGCAACATAATCATTCAGTATCTCATTATTAGAGACATTCTCCTGATGCCAAAGCTGTATTGCAGTTTTTATACATGATAGGCAATATGAATTTATGTTTCTATTTACCATCACAGAATCATAGAAGGTTTTGGGTTGTGCATCTTTGGAGTGCAGGACTGTAAGGATTTACAAACATGAACCACCCTATAAAGTGAAAAATGTGTGAGGAATTTTTAAGTGTGACCACATGGGAGCATTCAGAACCCAGTCCTGCTCTCCAGCTTGTTGAAACTCTTCTAAAAAAGTGTAAGAATGGCAAAACTTGAAGATAACTTGGGATTTTAGCTAAGTAGTCATTCCCAAGAAAAAAATGGCAGTAAGACTTAGATTTAGACATAAAACTTAAATTAGTGGATAAATTTAAGCAGGTATTTTAAATTGAAGTTAATTTCACTGTAGCAGATACATTATAAATGAAGTCCCCCTAATCATTCATTATTCACATAAATGTGTTTCAGTGCCATCCCTGCACTAATTAGATCATTCATGTATTGATTTTCCTGGTTTTATCTGAACAGTAGATCCCAAGAAGTGGCTGCATGCAGCAGTGGCAGTACAGCCTCTGTGCCCATCCCTAGTGGGAATCTGCTGTGTTCCATGTTCTGTGTGCCAGATGCAGCTTGCCCTGTCTCCTGCAAGGCAAAGCTGCTGCATCCACAGAGCCTACACTGAGCATGAAAGAGTGAAGGTAGTGGCATGAAGTAGAGCCACCCAATTCTTTGGTTTTAAATATCCATTTGAACAAATTAATTTCTTTTTGTTGCCTTATACTCCTAATTTTCCTGCAAAAGTTAACAAGAGGCTACAGAATGCTTATGTATATTATTACATAAGTTATTACACAAAATTCTTGCTCAAGACAAATATTGCTTACATTTTATTGAAGAATATGAACTGATCAGATTATGCTTTTTTATACCATTTTTTAAATAGACATCCAGTAGTTCTTAGCAAAAGTTGCCCTATCTCTCCTAGCCCAAAGCCTCTGTGTAGGAAGAGTGGAGAGACGTATGGTAGTTTTGGCAAGTATGTAAAAGGTTTAGCCAGCATAAAATACATGGCTTTAGTCTTATGACATTGGCCTAATAAGGACAGGTTTGGAGACTGCACATTCATCCAAGTGAAATCAAGTTATTGTATGTACTCATTTCATGCTGTCAGCATCAGTCATGTTAATGGCAATTACTGGTTTTCCCTTTTCAGGAAGGCACTGTGAACTATACAAAGATCCCTGTGTTAACATCAACTGTCAGAACGGTGGCACTTGTGACAGTGAAGGTCTAAATGCTACGTGTGTTTGTGCACCTGGATATGCAGGCAAGTGGTTTGTATGTTACACAGAACGTCTGGTTGTCAGTGTTCACTGAGTCCAAAAGAAGACAAATACCAAGTAAGACTGTGTCTCTTCAAGAAACAAATTAATTTGGACTTCACTGAATTGTAGTCAGTCTAGTGAGAATGAAAAATTCTCAATATTACTTACAACTGCTTTGAACTTTGTAGTGAAAAAAGCCTATTACTAAAGAGACTTTGCTAAGCTAACAGCTATTTAACATGCCTTATGACCTCACTGAGACTAGATTGCATTTTAACACTATCATTTTGAAGACTTCCAGGTAAGCTAATATACTAATTGGACACTGGAAACTGGAAAATGTTTTAACATTGACCTTAGTTACTGTGTGCTCAAGAAACAACTTATTCCATTACTTTAATATGCAATTGCTAAAAGCCCTAAAGTGCTTGTTATGAATCAATTTACACTTTCAGAGTCCTGGTAAGGAGCCCATTTAATCCTTTGGCCTTGTATTTAGGCTGACATGATGGGTGTAATACAAATATCTGCTGTCAAGGTAATTTACGACCCGATGCTCTGTTAGTCATGTAAGGTAATAACTAATGTGATTGTAATAGATAAACCCATTCATAGCTGTTTTATAGATCAAATTGTGCTTTTGATCTGTGCTAATTAAAGGGCGTCTTTGGAAAAGAATCAGCTTTCCATTGTGCAATGTCTGTTTCTCAGAGACACTGATTATATACGTTATTGCATGTCAGAATATACATGATGAACTGTTACACTACATTTTCTTGGGGGGGGCAACGACATTTAGAGAAATGAGATACAGAGTCTGGGCGAGGTTAGCCAAGTCCCTTAGTCCTCAGACTTTGGTTTCACCTCGTTGAATGAGGACAATACTTCCTTCTTGGAACACTTTTGGTGTTCTAAGAATAAAGATGCTATTGCACTGTAAATGTTCTGCAGTAAGAGAGAAATGAAATGACTGACAATGCACTTGCTGGGTCAGGCACCTGCCATATATAGAACTTTGGATTTTGTTGGGTTTTTTCCTATGCAAGGTGAAGAATGTGAGATGGATGTAAATGACTGTGACAGCAACCCATGTCACCACGGTGGAACTTGCATGGATCAGCCTGGTGGCTACACCTGCCACTGTCCTCATGGATGGGTCGGTGCAAACTGTGAAATACGTAAGTTTTGTAGTTCTCTAAACATTTCTAAAAATGATATATTAAAGAAATGTATTTGTCTCTACCTATCTGCACGAATCCTCTGAACCATTTGTAAATTATCAAGATCATGTTAAATTAATTTTATTTTAGGCTATAACATTTCAAAAGGAGCTATGAAAGTTAAAAAATTCTATTTCTGGGCACCCTACTTTGAGATGTGTTGGACTAGATTGTCAGAGATGCTGTCTCACAGCTGGGCACTAAACAGTTTGTCTTTTAATTGTGCTTATGCTTCAGAACTTCCTTTCATACTTTGGGTAAAGTGAACATCCTTAGCATTGTAAGCAAGGTCCTAACTGAGTTGTTTTGACTTCTGAGCACCTGCAGTTCTAGTGATGTTTCAGCAAAACAACTTTGAACTTGCTTACCTAATGAAACCACTTCTGTTTAATCGTGCTGTGACTTGTGTGTGCATTCACTTACCATCTCTGTCAGGAATAACTTTTCCAGCCATAGGCCAATTTCCACCAAATTTGTTAGAAAAGAGAAGGGCTCCAAACCAAAATATTTCCAAAGCATTTAGTAAGACTTAGAAAGGTTCCACGGGAGGGCCTAGGGAAGGAACAGCTTCAGTGTGATCTTGCTGCTTAGTTTAGAGAGAAGCTTCTCTGTAAGGGCACCCTTATGAGCAGTGGAGAGTCCATGAGAGGCAGAGAGTATGAAGCCCAACTGTGGAAGAGTTAAAATGGAAATTAAACTTCATTGGTTCTGCTTCTCACAGAGCTGCTTTGTATTTCCCTGATGTCTTGTTCCAGGGCTGGAGATGTTGTTTTTACTATGTGTATTTAACTGCTTGAATGCTCCAGGCACTGTGGTCATAGATCCCTCTGAGTCAATATGCAGACATACAAGTTTATTAGCATAATTGATGGTGCAGGGATAGGTGATAGATTAATAAAATAAATGCAAAGGCTGGAATAAAAAATGTTTTCTTTCTCTTGTTTACATGAGGAGCATATGAAGCTTCAATTTTTTGCTCTCTTTTACTTAAACTTTACTTAAACATATTGACTGCTTTTTAAAATTGATTTTCTTCTTGTTGTGCTTGATATTAGTCCTTACTTGAAACCAATAAATTCAGTTTCAGTGCTTTCTGTTGTAAGCAAAGACTGCAGAAGACCATTACTAGCTACCACCAAAGGTGGTGACAGCACTGCCTGGCTGTTGTCTCTGTGAATGGCAGCCACCCTTCCCTGTGTGTCCAGAGCCAGCAGGATGTTGGGAGCACAGTGCTGTGTGCTATTTGTGATGCTAAAGGGTACTCAGAGGAGCTTTTACTCACAAGGCTGTTTTTAGTGACACCTGAAGTGTGCATGTCCAAGTTTATCAGCAAGGCCATATAATTCTGCCTGCCTTAGCTAAGTAGTGGACTGACAGAGAGATGAGTTTAGTTCTTGGAGAAAACAAAAATCATCCTGGAAACACACTTCCTGGAGTCCCTTGATGCAGTAATAATTGCATTTCTGTCATGTTATGGAATGCCAAAGGAACACAAAGGCTGGCATGCTTTCTGAGCCCTGCAGGTGTGCTCTCCAAATTCAGTGGTGCGTGTCCTGGAGTTCTCTGGCCGTCATGCTCTGGTCACTGAGAGTTTGGCTGTTTGCACCAGAGGTACACAGGGAAGTGCATATGAACACAGGAAAATGAGGGAAGCAGAACAGAGGGTGGAAGGAGCCTTTTTCACTCTCCAGCTACCCAATTATTTCTGCTTCCCCCTGTTAGGGATGCAAGTTCTTTTATCTTGTGACTATGACAAGTAGGGAATCATCTGAATGTTATCTGGCATTAACAACACGACAAGGCTGATTCTCAACCAGAAATGTTAGACCTTTTCTTTCCATCTCAGTGTGGGGAGAATAAATCATATAGTATTGTTCATGGCAATTGTTCACAATAGAAGAGTTTGAAAAGACTGTGGTTTTTATAAAAAAAATGGTGATAGCTATTAAAGTGCATATATGTAATAATAACAATAACAGAAGAGTTATAAAGATGCATAGAAAATTCTGGTTTGTATTGGTCTTTAAGGAATGAAAACAGGAAAAAGTCTTTGTATAGCTACAAAGAGTTACACTTTGAAGGACAACTAAGTTTAAAAGTTGATGGTTACCAATGTTTTTTCAAATAAACTTCATATCAGCAAATGTTTGATGTTCCCTTGCTATTGAAGTTACTTTGCCACAGGATCAAAGTAAAATGAGGTGTTGTTGTGGGACACCACGTGGCCTCACAACAGCCAGAGGTAAATATGCACATGCAGCCTCTCTAACCAATGCAGTGGCTTGTATGCAAAACTGTGGAAGCTTTCCTAAAGAACTTGGATTTTAACAGGTATCTAAAGGATTATGCAAACACAGAGGGATTGGCTTTTGAAGAAATCACTTTGCAGAAAGGATTTAAAAGCATTTTGATCTGCAGATGTAGCCATGGGAACATCATTGTACTCACTGTCTTTCCCTGAGCTATGAATTGACCAACCAGTGGGAATCCAATTCTGATCATATCTAGAAAGGCCATATCCAGGTCTTCTGTGAACAGGTGCAGTAGTTCTGATCTCAGTGGAGTTGAGACAACGGGTCAGTGGATTTCTTTGAGCTCTAAAGTTTGAATTTATTAGTAAATCTGCTTCTGTTCATCTTTCCAGTTCTCCTTGTCATATTTATTATATTGTTTCAGTTGTTTGAACATAATAATAATGTGATGCAAATTAAATTTAAACACTGCATTCTGACTTCCTTTGTATTGGACCATCCCTCTGAATGTGACATGAAGCCAGGCTTCAGCCTTCTCAGGAAGGGCCAAACTGGTGTTTGGGAGTTGTTTGACTAAACAGATCACATTTTCTCTCTTGTGATTTGCTGTTACTACCCATGAAGGAGGCTGTTGGTACTTAGTCTTTTTGTAGAACCACCCTCATTACTATTAATAGTTCCCCATTTTTTCACCAGCTGGTTTAGCTGCTTGAAATGACTCCTCTAACAGGAGTTCAGGGTTATCTTCTTGTCAAACTGTTCTCTTTAGTTTTCAAGTGTTGTATGTACAACAAACTGGACAACATGTATGTTGCCTGGATGAGCTGTGATATTTGTTATATCATCTTATGGTCGTTACTAGTATTAGCAATTCAAATTAAATAGGATTAAATTTGTCTTAATTATAAGGAGGATATTCCTCCTTTCAATACAAAATGCATTTGCCTAAAAAGTTAATGGAGCATTCACTGTAAAAATGCTTAGAAATGTCTCATGTGAATTCTGTATTTGTTAATATCATTACCTTTGCCACTTTGGTAATTATTAATGTAATTACTGAGGTATGCCAAACCATGTAGTTACTTGAAAACCAACATTATGAAGAATTTCTCGTACAGACTGTGTGGTGTGCATTGAAATGTAATTTTTTATTTTTATGAACCTTAATGTAATAACTGAAAATATTGTGATTTTGAGCTGTCATATGTTCTTTCTAATCTTTGAAGTATACACAGTTAATCTTTGTATTTTGATCTGGTGATGAAAAAAGGAGGAAATTTCTCTCATCTTTGTCATCCAGAGATGGAAGACATGGAATCTAAATCAGAACTGTCTTGCCATGTATCTGCAAACATTAGGTCTGAGTTCAGCTTGGTCTGACAGCCTGACAGAAACCACCGCGTGTGACAAATGTGCTGCAGAACAGGAATAGAAACCCTTCCCCAAGTGCACAGAGCACAGCTGTATTCTCTCCTCCATATCCTGACTGGGCAAACTGCAGCAGCAGCACTTTGGAAACATTTCATCACTGGATGATTCTGGCTGATCAAAACTTCACTGATCTCTGAAGAAGATAACACAAACAGCCAGTCCTGTAAACTCAGGTCACATTTGTGGACAGAAAGTCTACACAACCCAAGCTGAGAGCTGCTCTGGGACAACCTTTTCTACTGTAACCAAGAGCAACCATTTCTCCAAACACTGCCCAAGTGAATCCCAGATGTTACAGCTTCAGGTTTTCTCACCACCTTCCTCTGAAATGTTTTTCTGTCCTTGTCCATTCCCATGTATTTCCACCATAGATGGAGATTTTATCCATGGATGCCACTAAACTGGTGATTTCAACTGAGGTGCTTGAATCCATTATCTGCCATCATCAACATCCTGGAGAGGTGGCTTCTGAGAATATCTTAACTTTCTCAAAGCAGCTCTGTTCCCAGAATGTTTGTGATTAAGTACAAGGAATTTCTGAACCAGTGCAAAGCAGAAGTATGTTTGAAAAAGGAACAGTCACCTGCTAGAAATAACTTTTGCAGAGTGTCAGATTTCTGTAGTCAGTATGATTCAATTCTGTTCCTGGTTTAAAATAATTTCTGAGACCATAGGCTTAAGAGACTGCCAAAAACAAACCCTAGAGGGAAGTACAGGTTAATTAGGAATACTTTGACCCATGGTAGAGAAAAACAGATCTGAGGACATAGGCAATTACTAGAAAATCTGTTTGGTATTGATAGGCAATTGTTTGGGGATCAAGAATATTTACACAGAAGATCTGGAATACATAAATACAAGAAGCCTCTTGCACATTGGCTTTACTTTAAGTTCTGCTTTGAGACTCTTGGGGAACTTATGCTTGAGAAAAGGCTCGTGGGCTCACTGCTGTAGGTCCTTATGAGATGCCCCTTTTGTCCTTGAAACACTGGTCTCTGCAGTCTGGTGGAGAAAGGCATAAAAAAGCCTGTACATCAAATTAAAAAACAAGCATGTCTAATGCATGTTAAGTATCACATTTTGGTGGAAAGCTGCACTATTAGACCAAACTGCACAGAGAATTGGTGGGTTACTAAAAGCTTTTGCATTGAACCAGCCTCCCTTTAGAGAGCCACAGTATAAAATAACACAATGCAAGTGTAACTTGATGATTTTCTATGACATGGGTTATATAGGAGATGGAACTAGAGAGGTGTTCCCATATGACCTTAAAAGTCTGCAAAAAAGATGGGTGAAGTTTCAGTTAGCTCAGTTGGTAAAACTTGGTTGTAATAATGCCAAGTTCATGGGTTCAGTCCCCTGTATGGGCCATTGACTTAAGAGTTGGACTTGATGATCCTTGTGGGTCCCTTCCAACTCAGAATAGTCTGTGATTCTGTGATTCTGTTTCAAGATAGTGCTATTCAAATTTGTGGCATGTTAGGCATGGCTCATGTATCACTAACAGAGCCTGAGAAATTACATATCCCCCTACCTTCAAAAGTCAGCAATATTGAAAATGAATATTGTAAAATAGTTTTATTCAGCAGGATGGATATAAGCTACTAATTAACAATAAACTTTTATTTTTTATTGGCAGGTCTGCAGTGGAAATCTGGGCATATGGCAGAGAGTCTAACAAATATGCCTCGTCACTCCCTGTACATCATCATTGGGGCCCTCTGCGTAGCGTTTGTCCTGATGTTGATCATCCTGATCGTGGGGATCTGTCGCATCAGCCGCATCGAGTACCAGGGCTCCTCCAGGCCAGCCTACGAGGAGTTCTACAACTGCAGGAGTATTGACAGTGAATTCAGCAGTGCAATTGCCTCTATCCGACATGCCAGGTTTGTTCTGGGGACGGTCACTTGGTGGGAAGCTGCTGAAGTGGGACAGATGTGGAGTTCTTAGCCTGTCAGATCTGTTTGGGATGTACAACTTCTTTGACTGATACACACAAGCAAAGGTGTATTGAATTTTGTGACTGACTTACCAGATTTTTAGTGAGACTCTCTTCACATCACTCATTTTTGTGCTCCTATTTGTCTTTTCTACTTGCTTTCCTAGTAATATTTTAAATTCTAATTTTAAAGGAGCATTTGCAACCAAGGGCATTGGGTGTCAGAGTTATACAAAAGGAAGGGATTTGAGAGCTGAAATGTAAGCCACTGCACTGATATAGCATTAAATATACCTAGACCTTTGCCAACAATTGTATTTTAAAATCTCCAAAGGAGTTGAATAGAGTTAAAAAGGGCTTTCCTAAAATCCAGCCTGGATTTTCTTTGCTATGAACTAGGCTGCTTCTTTCATCCTGCTCTTCAGGCTGTCATGAAGAATAGTTTATCACTGTTTGTATCACTTGTACCTCAGGTGATGAGGCTCCCTCCCCCTGCCTCCTTTTTTATAATAAAAACAAAGCAGAAAAACTTTCTTCCCTTGGCTTAACTAACCCATTCTCCCAGTATCTCCTCCTGGATCATGTCAACTTCTTTATTGTCTTCCTGGGGCAAACTCTAGATTGTCTTTCTCTTTTGTTTTTTTCCTTTTTTTTTTTTAAGGGGGTCCCTAAAACTGAAAGTAGTTCTCTGTCTGAAGATTTACATGCACCAAATAAACTGAGTAATCACTTCCTGTATCCTATTTATGGCATTCCTCTTCATACATCTGAAAAATAAACTTGCTTATTGGGTTTTTTTTTTAGGGGGGGGTGTGGGGTGTTGTTTGTTGTTTTTTTTTAATTTGCATTACACTAGTGACAGATTGTTCCTCACCCCAAAATCCTCTGTGTCATTTTGTTTCCTAGTCAATATTGGTTTTTTTGTGTTTGACATCTCTCTTAATAGGGTAGAACTTCAATTTTCATTGTTTCTTTTTCCCATTTCTTCGATTTGTCAAGATCACTTCAAATTCCAACAGAGTGTTCGTGTGTGTTACCATTAAAATGCTCTTAAATGATGGAGGGAGACATGCTCCTGTGCACTGACATGGAGGAATGTGTGCATGTTGGTTGGTGATTGCTGGTAATTCATTTTCTGAATGCTCCAGTGCTGTTTCAGTGAAAGTTAAATAGGTTAAATTGCACCACCACTGAAGTTGTCAGAGTTACCTGAAATGGATGAGGCATTCCCACAGACTCAGTTAATCACACCGCAGCTTTGGGCAGTAGCTCTTTAAAGGGTTCCAGCTTAGGTTTACAATAAAACATTTGTTCATTGTCAAAATACATTAGTCAGAAAATATTTTAAATATAAAGATGTGCATAGTTGTTTTAACCCAGCGATAAAATCAGTGTTACATTTTCCTTTAGTGGTATATTGAGAGAGGATGGAGTTGCTTTATGGCTCATAAAAAGCTTTAGAGTTTTTTAATTATTTGGCCTTCTGAATGCCTACATTTATGTGCCACACATCTCCAAGAGTGAGCAGCAAGGTGCAGAATTATACTGTTCATCTTTCAGTTGAAACTCCTCCGTGTGCTCCTGCAGCGGGCACGAGTGTGCCAGGCCTGTTCACTCACTGTTGGTTCAAGTTGTGCTTTGCACTTCCCCAAGGGCTGGAATTCTTTGACACTTCTGAGAAAGAGTCAAACACCGGGTTTTCTTACTTATTTCTTAAAGCAAAGTTTTCAGCTTTCTATCTAAGTGTACCAGCAAGGCATGATCTTTTCAGTCTGAGTTTGTCTTGCCTTTTACAGTTTCACTGGGAGATAATAAAAATGATAAAAGGTTTCCTGTATGAAACCTTTCCAATCTTGGAATCTGGGTTAGCTCAGGTCTTTATTGCTACTGTCTAGATTACTGTGAATGAAACTCTGCTTATTACTCAAGGCAATAGTTTAAAAAAACCCCAAGTTATCATCAGGGTAAAATAAACTTTGAAGAAGTTCTTAGTCTGGAATAGATTGATGATGATTTTTCAATCCATATTATGCAGTTAGAAATTACATTATTGTCAATAAAGGGTTTCCCTATATTGGAAAAAGTGTTTCTACCTCATGCAAATGAAAATAAATGTTTTCATTCAAAGTAACTCTCTGTGTCTCTAAGAGAATGGGTGCCTTATAAAACTCCAAGATAGAGCTGCCAAGTCAGATAATTCACAGAGGTTTAGTGTGAAGACTGTTGTTTATTTTGGTTTCAGAAAGATATAAACCACTGCTTCAGTAATTTCAATCCAGGAAAAGGAGCACAACTTTTCTAGTTATTTTTGCATAAACTCTTAAATCTACACATATAAATACTGAGGTCTGAATTTTCAGAATTGCTACATCTAAGAGATCTACTCTCAAATAATAGAAAACTCAGCATTTTCTAGAAATAATTTCCTTTCATGTTTAGACACCCAAACATATTAGTAATTTTGGGAAATGGAGGCCTAAGGAAAAGTGAGTAGATTATTTTCTTTAAATGTAAGGTTTCTGTTAAAAGTCAGTAGGTGTCCATGAAGTGTGAATGTCTGTTGCATATTCAGGAAGTTATTTTAAAATTACTTCTTCATGTTTCTCAGCTTTTTCCCCCTTAATAATTGTTTTTATAATTTAGTATTTAGTAATCCACGTACTTGCTGTAAGAAAAAACCCAATGTGCTCAAGGATCATGACTCATGTCTACTTCTAGTGAATGTTCCCAGGATTAGCAAATCAGAACTTACAGTTTTCTAACCTGGTGAAGCAGATCTCTCTTTAACATTCATCATGCAGACAGTAAAGATTCCCTTTATGTTAAAGTTTGTATATCTTAAAGGAGAAGAGAACAGTGTAATGAAATAGCTGACCACTGGCTTTAGCAGCCGTAAGACTTTACTGAATTGGAACCAAGATCTGTGACTGAAACTGAATCATTCACTTTAGCAAAGCATTCACATGAATTATCTGGCTACAGACCGTGCTGCAGTGACTTCTGTGTGTGCCTGGATGTCACTGGCAGCAGCCTTTGTGCACTGCTTGCAGGGTGGTTTCTTAGACTTTTACCTTCATATCCTGATCTGTTCTGTCCACGTGTGGGGTGAAGAGTCTGGCTTATCAGACTCTGATTATGTTCTCCTGTCACAGCAGGGTCAGCTGCTCTCCCCTGCACATTCCCCTGTCCCCGTGTCACAGTTCCTGTGTTGGACTGTGAGGGCTGAGCTTTGCCTCTGATAAGCGTCAGCACGTGCTCCTGTGCTTCCTGACAGAGGTTGCAGTCAGCTACCTGTTTGTGAAAGTGTGTTTGTAGGAGTTCTCTGGTCTCCATATCACCTGCCAGGTGTTTATATACATCTTCTGCCAGAGTTAATTGTGGGAACTCTAGGATTATAGCTCGGTTGTTCTAACCATGGCAAAGCATCACTTGCACATCTGACCTTTTCTCTGAAAGAAATCTTCTCATTATCCTCCTATGGAGGCAAAAACAATCCCTTTCCTCCTCTGAGCATGCTTTTTTATTTTTTTTTGCAAAATCTGGTCTCTCTTTCTTATTTCTCTTGTATAAACTTTATTTGTGGGCTGCTTTTACTAGTTGCTGGCATTGAACAGAGTAGCAAGATGTGGTTTCTTTCTTCTGTTTTTGGGGAAACTCTGAACTCCAGCCTGTCCCACAGAAGCTGGAACCGTTTCCTTGGGGTTCAGCTATCCAATGTTCTCAAAAGTCTTTGACTTGAAAGGGTTGTTGAGGTTAATGACTCTCTATCAGCCATCAGCCATCTTTTGAAATGTCCTTCTAAGGAAGTGGAGGGGCTAGACCATTCCATATGGTAAGGAGATTTGCAGCCTCTGTCACACACACACACACCCACACCCACCCACACACCCACACCCACACTCACAGAGCTGCCTGTGCCCAGAATTTCTACAATGGACTTGTACTGTCCTCAAAGTTGTCATGGAACCCTTGGTCTCTCTCAGCTACACAGGTCACTCTTACTCAATGTTTCATTGCAAAATATGTTTTCTTATTCTCATTTAATTTACTCTACCTTGTGGTGATCCCTGTGCCACTGGTAAGTATCTCTGATGTACATACTGAAACACCATCATGTCCCATGAATGCTACTGCTACACTCTTTACGATCTAAGCACGTAATTGTTCATCAGACACAATATGACATTAAAGCTAATGTCAAAATTGTTATCCATCATGTCCCTCCATCCTTTTTTCAGACTCAGTGCTTCCCAGGAGTAACATTTCCCCACATGGTGTATACCCTTTGTTAGATGAATAATCTTACATTTGATTGCCCTGGAAGAAATCTTTATTCATTTGTTTGTATATGCTTTTGTTGTAAGCAGGTGATTAATTGATCCAGCACACTCTGTAGCAGGGACCTGCATCTTGTCACTGTTTATTACCCCTGAATCATTGTCTCATGCAGATTGTATCAGTAATCATTTTATGGGTTCTTTTATGTCATCAATTAAATGATAGCAAAGCATCATTGTACAGTCCTGCCAGGTACACACCCACTGAATGAAGACTTCTCATTTAGCAACTCTGTCTTTAACATAAACCTCTGAGGTTTGTTAACTCTGCTATTGCAAGCAGGGACTGACTTCTGAACCAGTTGATGAAAGCAATGTGGTCACCAGCGCGATGGCTCAACCAGGCCACAAACTACTTGCACATGTGCTGTGGTCTCTTCTCAGCCTTTTCCAATTAGGGGCACATGTCAACCCTGACCTAGACAAGAGAATGGATTTTGTACCATGTGCAATGAGCCATGTGTTCTCTACCTGTCAGAAATGCCAAATTTGGCTTACATGTCTGAAGAATGTTCTTCATCGTTTGTATCTCTGCAAAGCTCTATTTCTTTCAAACCCTTGAGGGTGATGGTGAAAAAGTGTGATTCAGAATTCACTGCTGCCTCTGACTTAGTAAAGTGCCATAACTTGATTCCTTCATTCAATTCTTGAACTTTTATCTCATTTGCAGAAAACCAGGTTTATCCACCATGATGCTGATGAGCAACTGTGCCCTGTGTGTATTTTTAAAGGAAACTATAGAAGGCAGACATTTGTGCATGAGAATGTATCTAGTGTGGCTTTATTGACAGCCCAAGTACTTTGAAAAATGAAATTTTCACCATATATATCATAATACTTTCAGCCATTGCAGTTTTGTCAGCAATTCTAGATCACTGAAAACAGTCAAGAATGAAATTGGAAGTCAGGAAGTTGTGTAAAAGTCTTGGAAGAAAATCAAGTTAATTTTGGCTTGGGCTAAATATTATCCTCAAAATCTGAATTTTTCTGGATCTCGCCTCCCCGTGTGCACAACTTAAATTAATACAGACTTAATATAGTAGCTGAATGGATACAAATCCTTAGTGTGGATGACTACATAAAATAAGTCTTTCTGTGTTATTGTTTTCTCTGCATCAGGTCAATAAGAAAAAGTACTTGACCATTTTTGCCTCATTTTCCTGTTATTTTTTTTTTTAGTTAAAACTCTGTAATTGTAACCAGAACACTTTAGTAATGTTTCCACTTTGGAGTTGCATTTTTAGCACTATTTTTGTATCTCAGTAATTGAACAGAGGGGTCATAGACTCTCCATGCAGTGGAAAGTCTTCTAAAGCAGTTCTGGATATGGCAGCATTGGGTCCACAGTGACACAGCCTAAGGGTTCTCAGCACAGGCAGATACAGGCTGGTTCTTAGCAGTGCTGGTTGCCCAGGACGCTGCTCATGTGATGCTGTTGCTTGTGAGCCTTTGCTAGATCAGTATCTTCATGTGGCATTGGAATGTCCTAAGTGCCATTAATTTTGCACTGGTGTGCAGCATGTTGGTAATATGTGTGCTTTTCAAGTGGCCATCAGGTGAGCACAGGCCTAAAATGCATTTTTCAAATGCTTTGCCTAAAGCTTTGTAACTCAATTCAGTGCACAACTATTGCCTTTCCAAGTGCACATTGCATAGCTGTCCATTACATACCTTTTGTAAATGTTTATGATGTGACCTTAATGTTGGTTGTCAGAGCAGGCTCCAAAATAAAATTCTGCCCTTAGTAAAACTATCAGTTTTGCTCTCATCTTCTACATTCTTCCCATGTTCTGATACTGCTCAATCCCACAGCTGAGTTCCTGTGGCCTTTGGTATGGAATCTGTTTCTTGTCTGCAAGGAGGTGTTTATTGTTTTTTTATTTGATACATATATTTTAAAAGTCACAGTTCAAGTATTTAAACTTCTGTGCCTCTGGCACGTTGCAATACAAACTGGAGTTTATCTAAGCTCTCTGACTTTGTTTCTGCTCACATACCATAACTCAGTGCATTGTTGCCATGAACTCTTTTATAATTCTGTTTGTCACCAGAAGTTTTCTTTTGTTTCCAGGTTTGGCAAGAAATCCCGACCTGCAATGTATGATGCAACCCCCATTGCTTATGAAGATTACAGCCCAGATGACAAACCCTTGGTTACACTGATTAAGACAAAAGATTTGTAATCTAGTGTATCTTTTTTGGATTATTTTTCAAAAGGATGGGCTACTAACCTAATTTAAATATTTTTAAGAAGAAAGCATAAGTAATTTAAACCATTAGATGCTTCAGAATTTTCTGTAGAATATTTAAGAACCAATTTTCTGCAGCTTTTAGTTTGGAAGAATATTTTAAAACAGAATTTGTGAACTTCATGATTTACATTTTAATGTACCTTGAGCTCTATAAACTATAAGCTTACGATAGTGTGTGCTTTTTCTTGGTAGACACTATTACTAAACCCAGATGAGTTTCTTGTGGTTGTTACAGAACAGAAAACAATAATTAACGAGGAGTTCTTTATGACATGTCAGTGCCAGCTTTCTCAGTAGAGGTAGGAAAAATGTGAAGCATAATATGATATATAATATATCCATTAATTAAAAAAGTCTAAAATGTTTGTGTTGTGAAAAAGAAACTAGTAAAAATTATTATTCCTAATCTGAATGAATTAGCTTTTGCCTTATTCCGTGCATGGATAGATAACCTATTTCTCCATTATTTCCTGAAAGTTGCTAAAACATACTCTTGAGTTGATGTTTGACATTTTTGTAATAGTTATTCAGGCTAGGCCTTGTATAATAAAGTGCCTCTTGAGGCAAAGTAAGGGCATGATCCTTTAAACATTGAAGTCAATGAGAGGACTTCCATTGACTTCAGTGGGCATGGGATTGGATCCTACAATTGGACTGAATCTATATTTTTCTTTAAAGGTTAAAGTTTTTTATATTGTGAGTAAACTAAGCATATGGTTTGAGTTGTTTGTTTCCTAAAGGTTGTTGATGTACAGTATTGTTTCATGAAATATTGTGTATTTCTCATAGTGCTTCTTATTTAGGATCAGTATGGGGTTTTTGTGGCTGTATTTGATCGCTTATGGGCGTCTTAAATTCTTGCTCATTTCAGAAAATACTGAATAAACGTTAATCAGTGAGGATTGCAGCATTTCTTTGTTTTTCTTCATTTCAAAGTGAAGAGTTGCCTATAAATTTGAAAGGATGTGTGCTACAAACAATGCCAAAAGAAGATATTCCAGCTGTTCATTTGAAAAAGGAAATATAGATTTTATTATCAATGTAATCTCTCAGAAGTGACACAAATGCAGCTCCAGAGTCAAATATGCAGGTTAGTAACACCATGCTGGGTTTGAATTATGGAAGTGCCAAATACTTTTCAGAAATCCAGAATACCTTTTCTGATATCCTGTGTCTGCTGCCATGGGCTCTCAACGATGTTGGCCCAAGACAATAACTGGTGGAAAGACACTTATGGAACTCAGGTACAGGTCTAAACTAGATTTGTTCTTCAGGCACAGTTTTCTATGACAGAGGTTGTACATTTGCACCTGATGGCTGTCAGATGAGTTTTTTCATTGGTGCAGGTTTTTGCTCCTGTTTTATTCCATATATTGAAACTTTTGTTTACGGTGACTTTTAGGAATGTTTTGAGAACCCTTTAGAGAGAATGGTCAAGAACAAGCTTGAGTGGAAATGGGGCAAATGCACTGTTGTTGGTTTTGTTAATCAGAGGAAAAGGAAATACTCATTCTTCTGAGTTTTTGGCCTTTTCAGTCGTAAAATATTGGCTTGCAAATCTATACAAAGCAGAAAAACTCTGTTGTTCTAGGGAACATACATATTCATGGTCCATACTTTACAAGAGAGATGTTGCAATGAGCAGCAGCCTTTCAGCATACCAATCACACCTTGGTAGTGATTCTTGACCAGCCTATATTTCTCTCAATTGACTGACCTGAAAGATAAGTAATTTGTGAGGAGCTGTTTTCCTGTCAACTTGCAGCCTCCAGCTTCTGTAAATCATCCTGTGCTTCCCTTGACTTGTACTTTGAAAATTACTTTGGTTCCTTCCAATTTATTTTATTGAACTCTGATGGCATGTTTGCATGCACTGTGCCCGAGTCCATGCACGTCTGAGGTATTTGGGAAGTGCTGCACTGCCTGCCAGATGGAGCAGCCCTCAGACCTGCAGGGAACAAACCTATCCTGTCTTGTTAGCCCAACTCTGGAGCTGCGAGCACAAATTGGTTACCATCTTTATATGCCAGATCATGTCCTTCTGAGGATATACATGAATGAGGACAAAGGACACTGGTTATTGCATATCCATTTTCCAAACCATATGAGGTTTGTTCTGTATAGGGAGCAACTATAGATTTATAGCAAATACCACCTGCTGTTAATATACTACACATGGGGGTTTTTTTCTGTAAATCATCCAGATGTAGAAAGGGGTGATTGTATGTGCTCTTCCCCCATCAATGGTCTAACAGCCTCCAGCTCCTCCTGCAGATAGGGATGATTCTCTGAGCTTGTCATTAACCTCCAGGACTTGTGCACACTCCAAGTTTAGTTATTTTTTTATCCTCTTCCATCTGGAAGTAGAACATCCCTGAGTGGTTTTTACCAGCAGCATGGACATCTATTGCATGATTCGTGGAGGGGTGTGAAACTTGCCATTACAGCTCAGAGTTGTGATACATGTGCTAACAGGAAAATTCCATAATTTACATGGATTCTGGATAGAGTCAGTCCAAAATGATGAAGACAGTGACCCTATCCATGTGGCTGGGCTAATTGCAGTATGACATAAATACAAGGCCCAAGGGAACAGTTGAGCACAACATCTAGAAAACACATGTTGACTGAAAACATACAGATTATCCCCATTAAAGCCTGCAGAGGTAAGCCTAACTTGAGCTGAGAAAAATTAGGCCATTCCCACAACTTCAGCCTCTCTCTGCATCTTTTCTCTAGGAGGTGCTTTGGGACTCTGCAGGCCACCTGTGTGGGCTCCAGAGGTGACGTCCAGCCAAACCCTTGGGTGAGAAACTCATGGCCAGGGCTGTTACAGGAAGGCACATGTGGTGTGTGAGTACTTGCAAGGAGACCTGAGGCACTCCTTGCCCTGAGTAACCCTGTGCATTGTCAGTCTGGGCTGGGTAATATCATGTGCCAAAGCCACCAACCTGATTTTGCTGTTCTCCCTCCACTCAAGTGTGGCCAACTGCTACTTTGGTGTGAGGGGAAAGAGAGCTGAAAAGAGACTTCAGCTTAGTGCATTTTCAAACACTGAAAGTCTCTATGTGGTTTGTTTCCCTTTGGAAACAATCGGATTTTTAAGACGATATTTGTGAGGTTTCAGGGGCAAGTGGCTTGGTGTCTCTCTGCATCTAAAAATATAAAAGATCTGACCAGAGGTGAATAGTGCTACCATAAAGATTGCTTACTTTAGTGAAGACTTGTGTGGTGAAAATTCAGTCACAAAATTGATGTTTTCATCTTGTCTCAGTCTGATTTCTGGAAACTGCATGGCTGTTCTCCAGCACAGAAATGCCCGAGCAGACATGACATTTCTCAAGACTTTTAGTTTCTCCTTTAAGAGTAATAGACCCCTGATGCGGAATAAACTCAACACCTCTGAATATTTTCCTCTGCATGGATGGCTGAGAGGAATTGAAGAGACCCTCCTCACTTGTGTTGCCAGAGGGAAGTTCTTTGCTGCTTTGTATGGCTAAATCCTTCTGTGTCCAAAAATTTCTCAGAGATTCCCTTCTCATGTTGCCCACAACCAGCTGGCTTTTGCAGAGCAGACATGCACAGTACATCGAATAGAGCAGTGACATATCCTTACAGCTGAGCAAATTCAGCCTGTCCTCCCTTTGGGTGCCTCCAGCCTGGTTTGGGTGCAAGGTGTTTGCTGAGTTACCAGGTCTGGGAAATGCCTTTTCTTTCCCTGCTGCCACATTCCCGAAGTTCACGTGCTGCTCAGTTTTGGCTGGGCCAAAATTGACATTTGTGTGTTTCTCTGATCTCGTATTCCTGACCTCAAAGGGGATGCAGAAGTACAGCCTCCTGTGCACCTCTGCTTCCTCCTTGGTCATGGAGGGCAGATGAAAGCCAGATTAATTCAGGGAAGGGTTTAGTCTCTCATGCTATTCCCTGCTGTGAATAGTTAAAATAATGAGTGTATTATCAAGAGCTAATAAGTTCATACCTGTTCCAAACATAAGAAATGGGAGTGTCAGGACAGTCCAGTGTGCATCCAGACCTTCTCTTCAAACCTGTTGAGAGAGATATGCACTGGGTCATGACTTCCAAGCACCTTTTATTTTGCAACAAAATATAAACAATTTTTTTGTTTAAAATATGTTTTACCTCTCAGCGTCCTTATGAAATGCTCTCATGAGCAGTGGAGTAGGAAGAGAAGGGTGAAGCACATAGCTAATGCTAAATGAGAGACAGGGAGCTGATCTGCTGGATCTCTCCTCCCTGCAAGTTTGTCTTCTGTGCCCTGAGACTCTAGCTGAGCAGCTGCCTTTTGGCACTGTAGTTGTGCAGGGTCAGGAGGGATGGCATAAGGCAAATTTGACTCTGAAACACTTTTATGTCCATCTTAAACATCTCATCAGGAGGTTGGGACCAGCCAGAGACTAACACTTGAACAATTGGAAAATTGCTGCTACCTGAGAATGCTGGAGATTGTTACCAAGATGGGCTGAGTGTGATGTGCTCTCAGCTCCCACAAGCTCCTTCTGAGTCTGACCTGCTGGTCACTGTAGAAGCGTCACTCAAAAGTTGTCTTTGCACTTCTTACTCTTTCTGCTGTTTGCACTAGAGGTGATCCCTCTTGTGTGACTTCTGCATTGCAAAGTGCCCTCAGTAGGACCCAGCAACTGAATCCTTTATATCCTTTTCACCCCCTCATATTTTGGAAGAGCTCCAAATAGGTGAAGGTGACTCCTTCCAACAGGACGTGGGTCAGCCAGTGAAAACAAACAAAACTTCAAAGTGTTTATGCCACAGCTTCATCTGGCCTCAGCTGGCTTCAGTTCTTCTACAGTGCAAAATGGACAACAAATATGACCTCTCTGGAAAAGTCAGATTTCTCTGTTATTATGAATTCCAGTTTCAAATCCTCCTTTTAAGAAGTTTATGATAAGATGATTATTGTAAATAAGCTTCCCCTTTAGCAAAGAATAAATCATCAAATAGGCTTTGTTTGGTGAGATCTTTGGCAAAGGAATGTAAATAAATAAGCTAACTGAATAAACTTCTTTATCTGATGTGCAGGCAGAAAAGTCAGCAAAGATAATCATTTAGGAATATGAGCTAGTCTGCTGTGCTGTCTTCAATAACAGACCAGGAATAGTCTAAAGGGGAAAATCTTCTCTATCTCACTGAGCCTGGACTTTTTTCTAGCATCCCACAGACCAGGAGGGATCATGTTTTTCACTCTGGAAGCAATTCTATCTTCTCAAGGAGAAGTCCTTCAGTCTAAAATTTTGATTTGTTTCTTTTCCTGTGGACAGGTCTGCTTCCTGTCCACTTCCTGTGCTCCTTGCAACAAAACAGAGGTCTCTTATGAAGCCAGCTGTGACTTCTCTTCCATCTCCTGGGAGTGGTACACACATGGACGATAATCTGAGTCTGCAGTGTCTTAAACTTTGGACTCCATTCATGTTTCCATATGGGCAAGTTTGCATGTGACTGTATATCAACGTCAGTCCAGCACTGCTTAAGGAAAGCAGAATGTGATTGTTCTGATCTTCAGTGCAGTTTTTTATTGACTTATGTGGATTTGAAGTAATCTGCCTGGAATCTGAGCCTATAAATCAGATACAAGTTGCACAAGGTAACAAAAATGTGTGTAGCTTCTGTGGAAAAAGAAAATAGCCTCATTCAGTTTAGATTATTTTGGCATTTGGGAGCTCTGTTCCCACTCTCAAAGGTTGGATATATGATCATATCCACAATGTATCTCATTGTCCTTTGCTTTATCCCTTTGCTCATGCAGTATCTTCTCCCTTGCCCATCTAGGGCATTAGCATCTTGTGGAGAAACCCAACCATTGGCACTGTAGGTGAAGACAAGCAGGAAAAACAGCTGCAAATTGGTCACTGAAGGCTTCCTGGCTGTGAAACTCTCTGGCAAGCCAGAACAGGATGAACTTATGACACTCTCCAAGTCTTTGATTGATTCAATCTTTTCCTCCCTTCCCATAAGTGCCTTGGTTGATGAAAGACTGGTATTGCATGTGGTGTTGCATCTGGACAGCAATACCACAGCATGGCATTGCTCAAGCAGGACTATAGCAACATCAAGTCCAACCTTTGACCAATCACCACCATGTCAACTAGGATATAATAGTACATATTTTTTGTGTCTTATGCCCTCAAGCCTGTGACACCAAGACAGAGAACCTCAGTTCTTACTCCCTTTCATCTGCACTTTTGGCCACTATAAGCTTCAAGAAAACACTTTGGTAATGAGTATGAGGACTGTGAGGGCAATTTCATGCATGAAAAAGCTTTGTTTACCCCAACCACCTGCCAGAAGGTTGACTTTATCTTCTAGTTTGAAAAAAAATAATGGTTCAAGTGTACAGCTTTGTTGGTGTCCTAGATTCCAGCCTGTTTTCTATACTGTATTGTGACATACAGAACACAAACAGGCTCCAGTTATGATTCTTTCTGCCTGAGAACGGTGCAACACTTGGATAGGTTACAGAAAGCAGAAATCAGTATTAGCTTGCTGAATACTGTGTTTGTAGATCCCCCTGTATGGCATTGATATTTATTCTACAGAGCCGTCTGTGGTTATTTGACTTGCTATGTTGCATCTGTCATGTGAAGAAGACAACCAGGCAATAAGTGTCATGATGCAAAATAATTTATTTCAAGGATTTCATACCTAAAATGTGCTGCCCATAATGGTTTTTTTGTGGTCTGTACATGACACCAGTTCCTCCTACTAATTAAATTTGAACATTTATTTTAGTTGGTTTTGTATGGCATTTGCTAGGAAGGTCTGTCAAAATAAAACTGGCAAAATGTCATGTAAATAAGGATGGATCTGCTTTCACATGTGCCTGTTATGCCATTCCACTTCCATCTTGCCATGAATTTGAGCTTGAGATTGTTCTACATATAAAAGATGATGACCAGTTATTTTTATCTCCAGTACTCAGCACGCTGCTTCCCCTCTTTCCCTGTGCCCTGTGTGGTCTGTGTGTGATAAGGACAAAGACAGGATGAGATTTTTAGAGTCCTGAATTAGGTGCAAAGTTTATCGGTTTTCCTCCACCTTTCACTCATTTCATTTCCATGAAGAGAATATTTTACAATTCCATGGAGATGCCTTAATCCCTGGGAACTTTGGAGGGTTATTATAATTTAATACATGTGAGATTTAAAATAAGGTAGTATGCTACCAGTATTGACAGATGTGTCAGGTTTAAATCAAAAGTGTCTCAGAGTTGTGATTTACTTAGTGATGTATGTTGCTGAATTTTGAAAGATTTCATTTGGAGTAGATTATTGAATGAAACTGATTATTGAATGGTATATACGGTGAGCTTTGATTACATTTAAAGTTTCATGCAATAAACTACAAAATTTCTGTAAAAAAAGTTCATACTATCTAATTTTCCCTCACTGGAAAGTACTGCTGTCTGCAGAGAAAACCAAAATTACCAACAAAACCACTGCCCTACCCTGGCATTAGGGCTGGCACTACCCATGTTTTTTCAATTGTTTTTCAGGAAGCCCTGATTTTGCATAAGCAATATAGCCATCTTCTCTTTTCCCATCTGACAGTACCTCTCAAGAAGGGCAGAAATTGTGGTCAGAGAAATAATATCAGACTTCAAAAAAACAGTTAAATGTGCTCTTCATTCAAAAACAACTCAGCCTTGCGATTTCTGAAAATTCATTGTCTCTCTCTTTTTTGTTTATGTTGTCTCTGATTTACAACCCTCTTCTTCAAACTTCAGTGTCAAGGGTGATTTATGAGTGCAATTTTCTGTGTAATATTCTGCAGCAATAGTTGGCAAATCCCTTCCCTCCATATGGGGATGTATTCTTCTTTGTGACACATCAAAGAGGCACACAGGCCTTAAATTTCTTTTAAAAGACCGTGGTTTTTGAAAGGACAAATACAAATTCATAATAATTCATCTCTTAATTACACATAGATATGTTACTTGTACAAAAACTGTTCTGACTGTGGCATTGGTATTTCATGAGACAGACCCATCGAGGGTCCCTGTGACTGCACAGGTGCAGCTGTTTAACCATCCGACTGCCACAGGTGCAGCTGTTTAACCACCTCTTAACTCGTAGTTTAAGTTCCTGTAGGGAGCTGACCAAAGCATGTGAATGGAGCTGCATTGCTGTGTGGGGGACTGTTCATGGTTAAATTTAAGCATGAGCTTAATGAAAAATTTCTGAGGTTTGTTAACTTTTTGTTATGGTTTTTTTGCCTCTTCATGACTGGACACATTTTAGAGGTTTATAGACCTTTTTGAGTTGTGAGACTTCATGAAATCTTAGGTGAAATGTTGGTGGCATCGGTCTTATACCTTCAGAGAGGGCTCTCTGCATTTGCTGTGGTTCCCAAAAACTTATAAGGGACTCAGGACCTAAATTATTGTACACAAGAGGGTGGTTCTTGTACTTTTCTGGATGATTTGTAAATCTGTATTTACAAACTGTATGGGTATTTGACATAAAATAAGTTCACATCCACACAGCAGCAAATGTGTTAAAAATCTTCCCAATAATCAGTGCACTGCCAGGTTAGGGAACAAGAAGGTGGCCCTTCCCAGCTACCTGTCTGCTTTTTCTTAACTGGGACTCTGGTGAGCTGGAGCAGTTTCATCTCTGATCTCTGCACTGGTTTCTATCTCACGCATTTTGCAGCCTAGAACCATTGCAGAGCAGGGAATATGCATCCCTTGTCCTACAGTGGTTTTTGTTTTCTGCACCTTTATATGCTTGGATGTACTCAGCCATTAGGATTTTCTTGGCACCAGTTGGTTGTGTGGGACAGTGAGAGCATGGAACAAAGGACACTGGTTCAGTTGCACACTCTGCCATAAACATCTCAGCAGCGTAATTTAAAAGTTATCTGGTTTTAGCTCTAAAACAATGTTTGAAAGCACAGTCACTTCCAGGAGAATTTGGGATGTTGCAGCAAAGGCTCTTTACATTCCCATGCCTAAGTGGGGGAAGGAGAAATATCTCCCAGATTGCCACACAGCTGACCAGTCTCCTTAATCCTATGACTAACCACTGGCTATGTGTCACTGAAATGGGAAGTGTGGCTTTTAGTAAGCTTCCTATTTTAATAGATAAACTTGAGTAGCTGGAAATTGTGAAATCTAAATGACAGATTGCCAAACCTCCTTCTTGCTATAGTGATGCTCTGCAAACAAAAATTTTGATTGGATACTGGTAAATTTTCTTAATTTGAGGGAATATCCAGTGTATATAAAATTGGCCAAAGTGTTAATCATCACTCAGCATTCTTCATTCCTTTTTATAATTTCATTCTCTACAATACTCACTCTGAAACCAGCTACTCTATATAGACATAATTCTTCTGTCATTTACATTGTTAAAAATCAGAAGTAATTTAAATTAGATTTACTAAATCCCTTCTGTGCAACTCAAAAAAGGGTCATGGACATGAGCTATGGAGATGCCATGGATTTAGCTTAGTGTAAAACTAATTTAAGGCTCATTGCCACATCTGTACAGATTTGTGGAGGTGCACATTTCTGTTTATCACGGGCAAATAAGTATTTAATAAGCATCAGGGATAATTAACAAATAAAGACAACACAGTCAAAGGTGCATAGGGCTGACAGGGGGTCATAACAGGTCTTGCTTCCAGTGCTTCTGGACCTAGGAGAGAGCAAAGGTGTAAGCATCTGGCATGTGTCAACCCGGAGACTTTATGCTGGACGTTTTCTGCTGCTTACAAGATTAACTGGTGCATTAGGAGCTGGACTTGAGCTTCTTTGGTTATGTTAATGTAAGATTCGCTGTTAGAGGCTGCCTGAGAAATACTACTGTTCCCGAAGGGAGGTGTCTGGCCAGCAGCTGTGTCACTGGTGACACGGTGGGAGCATTCCCTGGGAAGGTGACGACTCCTGTCCCATCACCCTATGCTTTCCTCTGCCCCCATATCAGCGCTCCCACACCCCTCTGTCCCTTCGGCTCCAACAGCCTCTGAGCCTTCAGTTTTGCCCCTTTCTCATCCGTGCTGCCTCTTCTTTCCCCGGAATCCCGTTTCCTCTCTGGGGACCGTGTCCTGGGTTGCCCACCCTGCCCCGGCACCGCAGGGTGACAGCCAGACCCTGTCCCTGCGCCCGCCCTGCCGTGCCCCGTCTGCGCCCCGGGGCTGGGCACCGGCCGCATCCGCCCCCTCCTGCTCCCTCCAGGCGCTTTGCTTCTGCCTCCGTGGCCCAGATCCCAATGGCCTGAATTCCCCCCGCCCGGTCCTTCCTGCCGGCTGGCTCGGGGCCCCGGGAGCGCCGCCAAGGGGCCGCCTTCGCCCGGGGAGCCCCCGCGGCACGGCCACTGCCAAAATCCACACACCCGGCCTTTCGTTCCTGCGGCTGCTTAGGGGAAAGAGGGGCATGGTGGGTACTGATCTGAGGGGGTTGGCATCTCCGAAAGATCGCCTTTGTGTTTGCTGCGAGGCCGACAATCGGCGCTTCCCGAGCTCAGCCGAGTTCCTGCGGGAGTGATGCAGGGGCTGCCCGGCAGAGGTTACGGGAATACTGAGAGTAAAACTTGCTTGCCCTTTTAGTATCATAGTTTGTCCTTCACCGAAGTGGTGCACCCTTTCAAATCCATGCAAAACCTTTGCAGCAACCTCCCTTCTGCTCCTGACCTACCGTGGCTTTGGTGCTCTACTTTCATTGCTGCTGTGAGTGGAACCAGTGCAGTGTCCCCATAAAGGAAGGAGAAGTGAGCCCCAATATCTGCCTTTCTAAAGATGAGGCCAACAGGGGAGAAGAAAAAAGGCACATCACATTAATATGGACAAATAGGTCACTACCTATGTATTGTAAACTTTTATGTAGTCCAGCCAACTTCAAAATACAAGTTGCTTTGGGAAGAGGAAGTGCAGTAGCTGTCCTGGTACTCGGGGAAGATGGTGGGATAGTTACAGCTGAAGAGCAAATCAGAAACACAACCTCAACTGTCATTAAAGGTTATTAAAGACACCTGGTCGCTGTGGAAACCCCAGCAAGAGCTTCTCAAACAAATTGGAAATCAGGACTTCATTATCCCTGGCAAGTCCAGCCTAGATAGGTGGGAGAATATGGCATATCTGAACCTGAATTATCTCCCTTGTCTGGGATATTTACTGCTGCCTCAATTTCACAAATCATTAACACCACATTGCTTCAGGTTATAGCATCTCCTGATGCCATTTTGAAATACCTGTGAAGGGGATGATGAGCCAGATGCTCTGTGAGCAAAGTGACCTCCATTGAACCACTTTTGGTGGAGCTGCACTCCCGTGTCTGCACAACCATCTAAATCAGAATGAAAATGATTACTTAAATAACATTAGGGATTATATGCTAAGCAAGTATGTAAATAAATTTCCCTTTCAATTTACCAACACACAATACTGAAAGGAAACCAAGAACCTTTGGAGATGATGTGGCCTGCATTTTTCCAGTATTTTAATGAAATCCCTTCTATTGAATTGCTGCTACTTTGACAGTGACCATGCTTGAGGCAGCTACTAAGAAAGGACTCAGAGCCAGATCTTTAGATGCTGCTGTACCTATCAAAGGGAATATATCTGCCAGTGGGTGTAAATTTAAGTTGCTTCGCAATAGTCTCTGAACCCTGCAAATAACTGAGTCCTCTCAAACCTCAGGTTTCTGCTGTGAGCATTTGCAAACTGCCAATGCTCTGATGCTGCCCCTGCCTGCCCTCACCTGAAGCCTGTGGCTGGATGTGGTGCTGGAGACCCAGCCTCACTGTGCCCTCTCCAAGCAATGCCCACACTGTGGCTCCTCCATGCCAAGACTCCAAAGCACAGACTCTGCCATGGGAGCTGGAAATCTCTATCTGGGTATTCCCTCTGACACATTTATATGGTATAAAGTTGAGATTATGGCATCCTATGTAGTTTTGTCATCTGCATGAGATGAAGTTCTGCATAAAAATACATTTATTGTTAACTTCACTGTTAAAAAATATGATTGTTGTGAAAGAAAATAGTTAGAATTACTTGGAGAGTATCTTTTGGGTTGCTTAGGCACTAAACGTTTTTCAGAAAGATATTGAAAAACTCACACATTGTGTCTGGCGTCCTTCATCTGTGCAAGGAAGCTGATTTTGCTTTGAGTGATTTGACAAAATGTTTAAGAGTAACAAGTGTATTTAGATTTTGGAAGTATGCTATTAATTAAAGCACTTTACAGAACATTAAATTTGTTAATTAGGCAAACTCTTACTCTACAAAAGCAAATCCAAGGTGAACTGAATTAATAAGAATAAAAAAGATGTGGTTAAGACTTCTGTATGCTTTGTAAACTTGTGCAATCAAAAAGAGGATCTTGCAAACAGGACTTGTGAAGTCTGCAAAATATTTGGGGAAGCAGCATTTAAATAACTGAATTACTCTTCTGAATGTCCTGTTTCGGGGAGAAATAATAGTGCTTCTAAAGCTAAATGTAGCTTCTGAAGTCAAATAATTAATTTGGATCAGCAATTGGACAAGTTTAGTTAATTAAAAAGGCAATGCTACAGTTTAAAAAAAAAGTTTATTTTTGTAGAGCAGCTACATTGCTATAAAGACCTTACATTAGGGAATGAGATAGTGCAAAAGGAAGACAAACTCAATAACTAGAAGCCATTAAAAAAGGCAAAATATCCTGGAGACACTGGAAGTGCTTCAAATTTACTGTGTGGATAGAAGTGAAATTGGACCTACTGCGTCAAAAACTCCCCTTTGAAATGCAAGATCTGCCCTGGCTCCAGTATTTCTGTCCTGTGAGCACTGGAATAAAGGAGACTGAGAGAAGTGGGACCAATGTGTGTAATGCACTGAAGTTTCTGGAAAGAATTGTCTTAATATTAACTCATTCTGAGAAGAGAAACTCCACAATTTGGCACAATAAAAGGAAATCTAGTAGGAAAAAATAAGTATCTTCTTACAGGCACATTCTGGAACACAGTACATACTGGAAATAGGAATTCACACTATTTATTTAAGCGAAAGCAAAAGATCTCTGACTGGCTTGGAGCAGGACTTACTTAATGCAGAACAGCTTAAATACCAAATAAAAAATGATGCTTGGATTAAAATATTAGAAAGTCTAGGTAAAAATTACCTCATCTTAGTGAGATTATGACATGAAGTCACCCAAGTTTAATGGATCATTTCCTGAGCTGGGCTCTGGCTGGTGCCTGGCCACCCCAGCAGCACCTGGCCCGGCTGGAAACCAGGTTTCCTGCAGAGGGCTCATGGGGCACGTCCAGCAGGGCAAAAGCAGCTGAATTTACTGAGACAGCCCAGGTGATGCTTGAGTACACCAGAAGGCTAAGCAAACATGAGCAGGGTGGCTCTGTAGCTCTCTCGAGCCCACAGTGCCACTCGCTGCCCTGGTGAGGGGTAAGGCTTGGGGAGGATGCTGGTGGGGCTCAGGGGCTCACAGATTGCTTTTTAATCAGCCAGTTTGAATTCAGAAATTTGCAGTTGAGCTGCTTCTCCCCCTATGTGAGCATATTCCTACCTTCCTCTCACACAACTGCAGCCTACAAGCTTTCATATTCTCTTGTTTTCATATCCTTTTGGAATTGACTGGTTCTGCTCATTTGTTCTCCTAACGTGCCACCCATTTCGCAGCAAATGCAGATTTCCCTCCTCAATTGTTTTAGTTTGTATAAAAGTCGTTTAAACTAAGAGAGAGGCAGCCTCCAGCCGCAGGGTTGGTCTCCTCCTGCTAATGCAGATCCTGAATTTCCTTTGTGTGCCCTACTGCTGACAGCCTGGATTGTGCCAGCTCCCAGCTGGTTCAGGCAACAATGGTGGGGGAATTAATCCATATGGGAAGGATCGATGAAACTGCTCCAGAGCTCACTTGAGGAAGAGTGAGGCTTTTAGAAAGTGCCCTCGTGCAGGAGTGTAAGCACCAATTGGAAGAAACAAGAGGGTGACAGTGACACAGGATTTGGGAAGAGCTCTGGTGGGCATCTTGGCCAAGAATTGGTGCAGTGTTAGTGTTTCCCCTTTTGGAAAGAAGAAGGTGATGCATCAGTGAATGGAACTGCAAGACTTGAATCGTTTTAATTAGGTCATCACTGTCAAGGGATGTACTGGTGGAGTCTTTTCCAAAGCAATTTATAGTTCACGATCCTTGAGGCCTCACTGTTCACATGTAGCCTCACCCAGATCCTGCAACATCTCTCAAGGTGTTGCTCCTTGAGGCAGCCCTTGTGGCAGAGTTGCCCTGCCAAAGGTCATGGTTTCTCTGCAGGTGAGCCTGATTCCTGTTTTTTTTTTTTTTTGAGAAGATTCCTTTCAGTATTGCTTTGCTTTGCTGTTTAAAACACTGACCCTCAAAGGATACCTTGTGTGCCCCTGAGGTTCACACACACCCAGCGAGTTGGAGCCTGTCTTGCAGGCTGGGAGGTGTGGTTGCCAATGCTCAGGACAACCATGACATGGGATCATCTGGGTTTTTAAGAAATTCTTCCTCATCCATGCATGAGGTAGTACCCAGGCAGTCCCCCGTCAGCACCGAGGGCCAGAGGCAGCTTTTTTGCCTGGAAAAAGTGTTCTTTGGTGCAGCTCAGGAACCTGCAGAGATGTTCGGTTTTCTGTGGCATTTCTGGTGTCCATAGGGAAGGGCAATGCCTGCACACCTCTGCACAGTGTTGTGTATCCTTGTAAGTGCCGGGGCACAGCTGGTGTCCTGCTGGCCTTGTCGATGTCTGACACTGTGAAACAGCTGAGCATGGCCTCGATGCTGGTGCGGTGCGGGGTCCTCGGGGGCTACCCCGGGACTACCTTCATGCCCCTCCACTGACAGCAGCAGCCCGGGCAAGGGCACGGGCAGGACCTTATAGAGCCAGGCAGCGTCCTACATGCTTGGCAACGGTTCGAACCTTCTGTGGCACAGGAGGAAAAAGTTTCAGCCGTGACAAGCAAGGCTTCCCTGGGGAAGGCTCCGGGAGGAGTGGGGCCCTCATCCTCCCGGGCAGCGCAAAGCCCGTGGGGAGGCCGAGAAAGCGATGCGGTGCTGGCAGCCGGGGGTCGGCGCTGTCCCCGTCCCTGTAGGTGCCCTGGGATGCGGTGCCCCACCAGCCCCGGGATGCGGTGCCCCCAGTCCCGGGATGCGCTGCCCGGTGCCGGCGGGGCCGCGCGCGGGCGGGGCGGGGCCGCGGGCGGGGCGGGGCGGGGCGGGGGCGCGCGCCCGCAGAGAGCTGCGCGGGTTCCCGCACGGCAGCGCCTCCCGCCGCCCGCACCATGTGGCAGCCGGCCACGGAGCGGCTGCAGGTAGGGTAGGAGCGGCCGTGGGGCTGCCCCGGGGTCCTGGGGCTGTGGGGCGAGAGCGGGGCCGGTGAAGCATCACCCTCCGTACCGGGAGTTTGTTGCAACTTCTCCCCGCGCTGCGTGCCGGGTGGGTGTGCGGGGTACGCGGGACGCGCACGCACACACACATACACGGTACGGGGGGGACACTGCCCCGGCGGCATCCCGGTCCCGGCTGCCGCTGCCCGGCGGGGCTGCGGTGCTGGCGCGGGCGCGGCCACCCCGGCCCGGTGCGGGGGCGGCTCGGCGGGTCTCTGCGGGGGACGCGCCGGTCGGGGCTGCGCTCCCGCCCCGCTCAGGTGCGGCGCCCCCGGCCCCGCCGTGCCGGAGGGTCCCTCGGAGCGGGGCGGGAAGGGCGAAGAATCCCGCGGGAGTCCTTTGACAGTCCTGCACGCACAGGTCGGGGTGTCCGGGGGTCACTGGCGTCCCCCCTCGCCGCACCCTCCGACAGCGGGTCGGGCTCTGCCGTGCCGGTGTTCGGGAGCGCTTGTGTGCGTATTGCACGGACCGAGCGAAATCCGAGACAGGCGGAGAGCGAGATGAAATAAAACTCACTCGATAGTTCCACTGCGTCGATTTCATGTAGTTTTCCAGAGCAAGTGTCCAGTGAGAGAGAACTGGACACTTTAAATAAGAATCAATGGGCTTAGCAGATGAAAAGAAAAGGTTATTACTACTTTTGCAATTCAAATTGAGAATTTGCTTTGATATCACCAAGCAGAAAATTCAGCCGTTTTATTGGAGTTGATAGAGCCAAGCTGAGAGATCTGTGAGCTTTAATCTGCACCAGCCAGTAATGGGAATAATTCCTGTTCTTAAAAAGCCATACTTTTCTCTACAATAAGAAACTTGATTTTTAGTGAGTAAGAATGATGTACCACATACGCAGTTGATGGATTCAAGGGTAAAACTATGTGAGCATACTATTATTTATTTATTTCCCTGTGTTTGACAGAAACCTCTCTGTGCTAAACACAAGTGGCAAGATCATCTGTGTGAAGGAGTTAATGGTCTTGGGCAGGTTGTGGAGGTGGGATTTTTCCCTGGGGAGATGCTGCTGCAGGGGACAGACCTCAGGTGACCCAGCAGTTGGGGGTGAAGCAAAAGCTAAGTGAAAGGAAGGAGAAAGGCAAAGTCGAGGTTAGTAGTGTTGTGTTGTTCTAGATTTTGTGGAGTGCTTACATGTCCCCTTTGTGGAACTGTGAAGTGTTAAAATAACAAGATACTGTTACCACAAGTATCTAATACTGCCTTCAAAACCGTGCAAGGCTGAACATAACTAAATACTTGTGTTTTGCAGAATAAGGCTTGAGTGTAACCTTGTTCAGCAGTATCCTGTGCAGTGTTCGGGGTCTTGCCTTAGGGAGCAGTGGGAATGGCTGTGTGCTGTCGGGACCCGAGGCTGCCTGGGAGCGTGGGGTGATGCTCATCACTGGGCCTCTTACCTGTTGCAGAACAACACAGGCCTGTAGTGAGAGGAGCACGTGCTCCTTCCTGTTGCTGAAGGAGAGCCACAAGCACCAAAGTTCTCAGCAGTGGCTACTAACTTTGTGCAGCTTACTGTTGGTTTCCTCTAGCTAGAGCCTCTATGCATCCCAAGCCTCCCAAAATGCTGAGTGCCTGCAAATGCAGTTCTTGTCAATGGGAATTTCTGGAGAAGTGCACGAATTGCTGTGAGTGCTCTAAAAAAGCAAACTGGTGGGATCCAAAACTACAGAATTATATGATGCTTTGGACTTGTACCAGCTCCTGAAATGGGGAGAAAGGGAAAGCCTTGGAGAAGTCGCAAGAGTCCCATAATAATTCTGTGTTCACACAAGGGGTTAAATAACAACATAGTGAACAGCAGACAAAATGAATGCAGTGAGGGGAAGGATGCTGGGAATAGCTAGGATGAGATCCTGTAATTGAAAGCTGAATCCTAATCCATATACGCATGAGCCAGAGTTACATGAGCAATATCCCCACTATCTAACATCCCCAACTCCTCTGAAATTTTTTTCTCCAAAAAAGCCTTGAAGTCTGTACCATTCACGTAGCCTCATCTCCCCTTTACATGTTGTGAATCACCAGCCTGGCCAGAGCTGCTGGCAGCGTTGCTTGGCCCCCTGAGGAGAGTTTGTGCAAAAGGCAGAAATGCATGTTTTTTGCTTCTTTCTACCCCTCAGCATTTTAATTCAGGTTCAGGTGTCCATGTTGCTTTTTGTCACAGGGTCCCTCAGTCCTGACACCATGATGCTGTGAAACAAATGTTGGTGCCATGGGATGTTGAAGGGGGCCCTCTGCCTGTCCCTGGCATCACAAATGCGCATCTTTAATGACAAGCAAGTGTTGGGAGGGTGCATGGCATGAGATTTTGATTTTAGCAGGGTGGTGTTTGGTCACTGTGTAGAGTAGGTGAAGTTTTACAGTCTCTATTAGTGTATTCTGGGATTGCAGGTTATGCCAGGTCACTACGGTAGGATATTTGGGGGATGTATGATGGCAGATATAGCCCTGTCTTGTATGTCAGGCTGATGTATGGGTGCAGAAAGTGTGGAGCTGGCACAGCTTTCTTGCTGTTCTAATGTATGCGCGGTATGTGGCTTAATTTTGACCCATATGTACCTTGCGTTAATATCCAGCTGTGGTGAAGTGCAGATCTGCTGTTAGTCCATGGTGCAGCTTTGTACTAAGTAAATGGCAAAGAAAATATTTTCATCTTTCAGAATATTTCTTTTGGCCTGGTTCAGTAAGGGAAAGTATGAACTGACTTTGGAAGTGGATGCCTGTTGGTACGGGTCGGTCCTGCCTCATTTCTAAGAAAGCTGCATAAGTTTAACTCAAATGGCAGCGAACATCACGGTGTGAAGGCTCCTGTCATGTTCTGACAAAGTGTGCAAGGGTCATCTATTGCTCACAGATCTCCTTTCCAGTCCCACACAGTGTATGGCAAGACTGCACATTCCTGGTCTGTGGCCATTCATTAAAATCTGCTTTTGTTCCAAATGTGCTCAGTCCTGTCAAGTTTCATAGTTTGTGCTGAAGTTTTTGGCATTGACTAGATGGGTACAATTCCAGTAGTGAGGTCAGCAGCAAAGCTCACGCGTATGCAATAGGAATGAAGTGTCATCAGCAGCTGGGTTACAAAACGCAGTGAGCTGGGGCATGAGCTGGATTTGTCCCCATTGCTGTCATGGCCACTTGCTGCTGAAAGCTTCATCTGCTGCTAAAATATGCTCCCTTTCCCAAGGCCTTGGTTTCTGGCTTTGCTGGAACAAGCTGTGGTTGCTTTTTTTTTCTGTTTGGGTTTGTGTGATGGTTTTTTTTTTTTTGGTCCGTCTGTTCTCTACTTCCCTCTGAAGGAAGCTTTTCCTGTTGTCCTGCAGCTTAATGAAGATGCCTCTCGTTTTTGGAAGATACGTTGAATTAAATTAAGTGGATTAGAAGAGTAAACTAGAAAAATGTAAATACCCAGTCTTCTGGAATTTTCTTGAAAATAGAGTACAATGAAGCCTGCTTTTTCTTTTGGTGTTCCTTTCCTCTCACCTTTTGTGATTCTTTCACCTATAGCAACATTGAAGTTAGTGGGACAGTCAGTTACATGGGAACCCACACATCTGGGATGTTGCAGGAATAGCCCACAGGGATCAGCGAGTCTCTGGTGTGGTAAGAAGATTCTGATTTTGCAGGTAATACAGGATTAGCATTATTCATGCTTAATGAAAGAGATGATTTGGGACTGTGTCTATTTGGGAGACTTTTCTCCTTCTGAGTTCTGTGGCAGTGTTCCTGGTTCGTGTTCAGTAAAATAAGGGTGAACATACTGAACATGTGTGTGCCTGTCTTTGCTGAAGCAGCAACCAGGGTTGCTTCAGGTATTTAAGAGTTGTTCTCCCTGCAGGGAATGCTGGGACTCCAGCCCAGGGCTCACAGTACCTTCCTGGTATGGTTTTCATTGCCGTGCTTGCAGGAGACCTTATCGATGGTTATAAGCAGTGTGTGCTGATTTGTGGCTTGATGTTTGTGGCAGCAACACTTGTTGAAATGATGGTGAAAATATTCTGAAATCTTTCTTTAAAATTATTTCCAAATGTACCCTCTGTGCCTGGTTTGTCAGTCCTTGGCAGTGCAGCTGGGGTTTTGGAGCTGTTGGCCTCATTGATGCTCCCGTGAGGACTCTGAAGTGGTTTTTGAAACCAAAGAAGGTCTTCACACAGTTTCGTGTGCCTGCCTGAGAGATGGCAGCTATTGGCTTTGAAACCTAAATTTTTCTGGGAGCTTGGTGCCAGACATTGTTTCTAGATAATAAATCCCAGTGGGTGCATAGTTTCCAAGGTCATGCTGTTTATAAGGCCTGTTTATAAGTTTTCCTGCTTCTCCTAACATATGTGGGTAATAGGGATTGCCATGCTCAAATACATTTTCCCCTGGTGCAGTGGTGCTGGTGCTGCCCAGCCTTGTGCTATATGGCCAGGCATCCCTGAGCTGAGCCATGCCCATAAACCCTCTTTTTGGACAAGCTTTCACTTCCCTTCTGCAGGTGGTGCAGGAGGCGGGCTCACATGAGTGTGGGTCAAGTGGAACAGACAGCAGTGCCATGTCACAGAGCTTTGGGACTGGCCATTGTTCAGTGAAGTGCCTTCATATGGATGTGCAAGTAGCCACGTGTTCACAGTAGGACTTAAGTGATTCTCTGCTCATCTGGAAATTCAGTATTATTGTAACCCACAATTTTGGCCCATTTTTGGGTGAGGATTTAAAAACAGGTGGCTGTAGTGTATTCTCACATTGCTAAAATTTAATTTGTTTTTAAACAAAGTCCTGCAGTGAAATACAGTGCAGGAGAGCTGCAGATGGGCAAGGTGAGATGAAATGAAGCGGGTGAGGGAGGGCAGGAAACTTCAGGTGTTTACTGGGGAAGTTTGATTTCCTGAACCCCAAGGCTTAATTCTGCCATCCTGTAACTTGTGCAGCTCCTCTGAAGTCCATGAGAAGTAAGCTTGTGTAAGGTTGCTTTACCTACTCTTTGAGTTGCTGGTGTACTATACTTCCATGTCATTAAGATATAGCAGTAAACCCACAGTGTAGCTATTAATGGAAGTGAAAAAAGTGAAGGCAGCAGTACTGGGGTGTTGCTTTCCTTCAGCCAGCCTGTGAGCTCTGCTTTCCAAGGCTTCATAAACATATTGCTTGTTTTACTGGGATTGGTTACTGTACCTTGTAACCTTGCCTCTTCAATGTACTGATAGTTTTGAATTTTGGGATTGTAGATGCTGTTGTTGCTAAATTAATATCTATTGTATGCATCCACTACCACTAGTATACATCAACTGCCTTTCTCATACCAGGAATATTGAAAAGTTGTGTCACTAAAGAGAAGTCAGCTCTGGACAGACTTAGACATGTGTGATGGCTTCAAGGTGATCACAGCTTCAGTGGTTTTATGACAAATGTTGGTATGTGTTCAGATGTAATGTGGTTTTAGGTCCTGTTGGTGCTTTCAAAATCAACTCCTCATCCTTCTCGGTGTTCAGATGCATATGTGTGTTAAAAAATGCAGCATACAGTCAAGTTGAAACAATTGTTTTCCAACTTCTAAAAGCATATGGAAAACCTTTTTAAACCAAACACAACCAAATTGTAAGCACACAAACAGCTGTCTAGGCAGAAACCCCACTGCAAGACATGTACAGCAGGACTGGTACTACTGCTGAACTCTGGTTTCATTAAATATTATGTCAAAAGGAAAAAGTGAAAAGTATTTGTAATTTAAGCCTGAGTCATGTGGATGCAAATGTCTGAAGTCTTACAGCCCTGTGTTTTGGCACTATATGGCTTCAGGATATCTTTCAAGGCATCAGAGTTTTTGCACTGGTTTTCTGCTATGATTTTACAGCAGTCAGGAATCTTTAAAACAAAGCCCCATGATTCCAGCAGGCTCATCTGGCACCACTTAGCTTGGGCAGTTCCTTTTTTCTACATTTTTTATTCTTTGTAGAAAATGAATGGCTCTGGAAAAATGTTAATTTTGGGAAGCATTCTATGACCAAAAGAAAATCAAAATCAGTGAGTGCCTTGTGGAAAGCCCCCTGGGAAATGATCTTCAGGGTTCGTTTATAGTGTACTACTAGTTTCTGTTTATGAAACTGACAGTCTGTTTGATGACCAAGGAAAAAAAGCAGCGATTTCCTTGAGGGAAGGCAAACTAAAGCATTCAGTCTCAGTAGTTCAGAATTTTGCCTGCCTGTTTCATATTTTCTGCGTGCCTGTTGTCAGGCAGCAGGACAGTGAGCAGTGGTGTGTCCAGAGCATTACCATTTCCTTCTCAGCATGGCTGTTTTCCCAGACCTCTGGCTGAGGATGGAGGTGTGCTCTGTGCTGAGGTGTTAGACTGGTGTCCTCACGCAGACAGGAGCGTGGTGGTGACTTTGTAACTGGCTCCCTGCGTAGGCAAGGGGAGAGTCTGGCCCAGAGACATGTGAATATGTAGCTGAAAAGTCCCTTTAAGGAATATTTAGTACTCATAATTTTTTTACCCTGCAATGCTTTCATGTATGATAATTGAACTTATTTGCACTTCAAATAATAGTTGGAAAAGTTATAGGTGATAGTGTGAGTCTTCTGAGATGTTTCTAAGTGCATCAGAGCTTTTTGACCAGAGATTTTAAATGTAGGTGATTGTAAAAATGTCCTGCAAAGACATAATATAACTTCTCATGATTTGTTTTTCCTGATGAAATACTGAAAATACGGAGTGGCAAATATAAATCTTTGATGTATAGAATCTTAAGAAAAAATAAAAAGTTTTGTATTGCTGGTATTTAATATTCTTTTAATGATGGTGCTTCAAAATTTTGCACAGCCTCAGCATGATTAAGTTGATCTCATCGCACTGACATTTACCTTAGCAGTTTGGTGATGACTTCTGGAGTGTTGGTCTTTCTGAAGAACCTCCATACAAGTTTTCATTGGGGGCATTTAAATAAAAGTCCCTCTCACAGCTTAATGGCTTGTTTTGTGTCCAGGCAGTGTGAACAGCTACATTTCTATCCCGAGCTGTTGCTGATGAGTTTTACTGCCAGAGCTGTGCTGGAGCACAGTGCTGCTGGATTTGGGGTCTCCGTGCTGTAGCACCAGTGCAGTCGGTGTTCTCACACCATACCCCTTCGTGGCCTTGGGTTTGTGTTATGCCGGACAGTTTCCAAATGTTTCCTCATGTGAAAACATTTTCTCTAGATACATTTGATGGGAACTGACAAGAACATTGAGAGCAGATAGAAAGTTAATTAAGTGTCCTGAAGCTCAGATTTTGGCCATCTTTTTCTTCTCATGACAGGCTCCCTGAGATGACAGGCCTTGAGAGATGGTTATTCCATACATCTCATGTGAAGCTTTCAGATGGACCCTGGAGTAAGTTTACAAGTATTCAG